>NC_041396.2:224274093-224930760 GCF_900747795.2 Erpetoichthys calabaricus
GCTGATTGTTCTACAAACCTGACTTTTGTTCACTTTAGACACTGGGCTCCATCCTCTGTTCTTTCTGAAAGCCAATTGTGACAAAACAAAGCATGAGTTTATCCTATTTAAAGAAATCATTTAATTAATTAAACAAAGAAAAGAAATAACTACCTACCAGTGGCATCATGAAGATCTTTGGGAGGGTGGTCCTGGACTATATGAGTTCTCTTGTGGTAGACCACCTGGACCCACTAAAGTTTGCCTGTTGGACAAAGATGGCAATGGAGGATATAATTATCTATCTGCTCCAAAAGGCTCATTCTCACCCGGACAAAGCTGGCAGCACTGTAGGGGTTATGTTTTTTGACTTCTCAAGCACCTTCAATTCCATCCAGCTATCTCTGTTAAGGGGTAAACTCAGAGATATGCAGGTAGATGAGCCTGTCATGTCCTGGATAATGGACTATCTGTCAGGAAGACCGCAGTTTTAAGACTCAATTACTGTGTTTCTCATACGGATGTGTGGAACCCTGGAGCACATCAAGAAACAGTACTGCCTCCTTTTCTCTTTACTCTGTACACCTCTGACTACAAATACAAAACTAAGTCATGTCACTTGCAGAAATATTTAGACAATTCTGCACTTATCGGGTGAATTGATTAAAGGGATATAAAGGTGTACAGGAGTCACGTGGAGAAGTTTGTTTCTTGATGAAGAAGGAATTGTCTGCAACTCAAAAATCAGTGAAACCAAGGACGATCTTATTGACTTTGGCCACATCAAAGAGCCTTTATGTCCGGTCACTATTCAAGGAGTGGATGTAGAGCTGGTCCACTCCTACAAGTACTTAGGGGTCCATGTTAATGACAGTTTGGACTGGTCTAAGAACACAGAGGAAGTATATAAGAAAGGACAGAGCAGGCTCTTTTTCCTTAGGAGACTGTTTCCATTAATGTGGGAAGTGACATCTTTCAAATCTTCTATAACTCTGTGAAGGCCAGTGTGATGTTCTATGCTGTAGTGTGCTGGGCTGATAACATCACATTAAGAGAGGCCCACTGAATCATCAAGCTAATTAAAAGGGCAGACTCAGTTATGGGACACACTCTGGACCCCTGGAGGTAGTAGTAAAGGGAAAGATTAAAACAAAACTGAGTGCCATTATGAACAAAGCTGCACATCCTTTCTTTGACACTGAGGACTTTCAGCCAATGAATTACTGTATTCAGCAGAAATGTGTCAAGAAATGTTAATGGGGCTCCTTTATACCAACAGCAGTATGCCTGCATAATGTCTCACTGTGACTGTGACAGCCATGTCAGAAGTTTTCTTTTCTTTCTTTTTACTTTCTTGTATACAAAGTAAAGGGAAAGTATTGTAATCATCGAAAGATTTAATGTCGAGATTTTGATGAATCTCAACATTTTAGACCTCTCTGACTTTATTGTCTACAAAGTATAGGGAAAGTATTGGAATCCTCCATAAATTCCATTTCGAGATTTTGATGATTCTCATTATTTTAGACCTCCCTGAGTTCAAAAACACCATTTTTGGAATTATGTCTGTGTGTCTGTCTGTGTTTATGTGTGTGTGTGCGTGTGTGTGTGTGTGTGTGTGTAAACACGATAACTTGAGTACACTTTCACTTAAGTCGACCTAATTTTACATACAAGTATTAGGTACAAAATGTAGATTTCTATCAATTTTTGGGTTAGTTCCGTTAACCAGAAGTGGTACTTTACCCTTTATTTATTCTGATTTATTCAACTTTATTTTTATAATAACTGTTCAATATATTTTTATTTTGATTTGATTTGTTGTTGATGGTTCTTTAATGTACGTGATATAAAACATAATCATTGTCTTGCAGTTTACTCCTCAAATATCCATCCCCATATCTGAGTATATGAGAAAGTCTAGGGGAGACCACTCCTGATTTTTAATTTTTTTGCTTCATAGTCATACTGGTGTGTGTTAAGACAAAATGTGTGTGTGCATTTATTTACTTAGTTAGGTATTTAGTTAATTATTTACTTATTTATTATTTATTTATTTGAAGAGCTGTAAAAAGCCAAATTTACCCCTAGGGACAATTAAAGTTCTATCTATTTAAAAGGTAAAAACTTATACCTAGGCAACCCAGGACAACCAAGTCCAATCCACATTCCAGAGCCTAAATCCAAAGCAATAATTCACAAAACTAGAAAATCCAAACAGTACTTACTTTTGAATATTCAAACCACAGTCCGTACTAACGGTCTGAGGGACCAGCATCCCCACCCTCCTTTAGCATTGGCGTCAGGTGGACCTGCACCTCTAAGGATCCTCCCACAGAACACAATGAACATTGTTAAAGAATATATAGTATAAATGCAATACTTATAAATTAAATATTTTAATAATGCACCATCAAAAAAAAAACACAAAGACAAAGCAAAACCCAAAACAGAATTAATAACGAATGTAAGAAATAAATAAAATTAAGCCAGGACAATAAGCCTGGATGAACCACAACAGCTTCCTTCTGCTGTTCTTATTTTGGAGTGTAAGTCAGCATTAATTAGCAAGCTAAGTACAAACTTTCTTCTAGTGCTTTACTTCGTTTTCTGCTTTTACCATCATGAATAAGATTATGATTTTAGTAGGAGCTACCATTTCAAAAGAACATCTTTCACATGGCATATTTGAGCACCACACAAGAGTCTCATCTGAGAGGGTGGGCAGACTAAAAACAATTTGGTGCCATAAAACCTGTCCCATTATAAACTGAATAGATATGCAGAGGTTTGGCTTATTTTTGTTTTGAAATCAGGTTATGCACTTTTAGGATAGGAAATGTAACAGGCAGTGATTATCATCAAGAGAGATGATTTGCTGGTTCACTTATAGAAAATAAGGAGTCCTCCATTCACTGTATCTTAACTTGGACGACTCCTCATTTATTTCAGACATTATGCACAAATATTCATCTAGTTATGAATTTTTGTAACCTACATTTTTCATCATAGCGCTGTGGAGTTCTAAAGCCAACAATACAAGGCAGGAATTTAATTCTGTTTGTACATCTGCACATTACAGCACATACCTACTCAAGCCCAGTCATTGTAAGATGCATTTTTGGATTATGGGAGGAACATTGAAGTACATGGAGAAGATCCATGCAAACTCTGCACCAACAGGGACTGAGTAGCTGAGTCTCTGGACCTCTGAGGTGGCAGCAGTAGTTCCTGTGCCAAGATGCCAGCCTATTTAAATATAATAAAATAAATATGTCTAACAGTTTGCTTAATGTTGCTTCAGTAAGCATTCTTCCACTGTTGGGCATTGGTTATTATTTCAATGAAGTTACCTTAATTTTCAATTCATTCCAAAATAAAGGATTTTCCACAAGAAAGAGGCTTTTGTTTTCTCAGCCTCTTTCAGGCATGATAAACAGCATTGTTTACTAAAAACAGACTAAGATCAGAATAAGCATGACATCCACCACACTTTCTTGATGCCAAGATAACCTACTCCTGTGCAGGAAAAACAAAACATACAGGAAGTCCATCAGATCATGAGCCTAGTGCAATGCTGACCCTATCATCCTTTTTTAATGTTGCCAGGCATTTACAACATTTCTTTCTAGTGTGAGAGAACATCCATCTGATAAGAGGTGGCAAAGACCAAGAGTACACCTCATACTAGTTGCTATATTATTCTCGATCGCATTGTATGTCTCACTGACATTCTAATTTGAGCCTTTACGTCGATCTCCATAACTGACCATCCCAGTCACTCTGCTCTTCAAATCGCCTTTAAAAGCATCTCTTGGTCCATCACTGTCTTTGCTCAGATTTTCACTAAGGATGAAACTCCCTCTTAGCTGTTCATCCTCAGTGAGATGGCAGATTAAAGGACAGCCTTTTGTGTCACTCTACCAAAGGAGTCCCCTATAGTGCAGCTGGCAAAGTAGGTTGTTCTGTTATGGCAGGACCCCAAGTTTATGTCCTGCTGCTGCTTCTGTCTCTAGGAGGATGAGTGGACGAGAGGGGGGTGTTGCCCTGAGTGAATATTCATTGAAGACACTTGGCAGCTTAATTGGAATCACTTGGAGACGGAGCAAGCAAGGCTGCTAGAGAAAGGGAGAGAGAGAGACGACCACTGAGTAATATGACAAATGTTTGTAGAAATGGGAACATTATACCAAAATGTCGAAGCTTGTGTCAGTCAATCTGAAGCACAGTGAGTCGAATAACAAAAAAGATTTATCTGACAGACCTTCACTTCTCAGGCTAAAACTTGACTCATAAGCTAATAGAAGCTATAAGTACTAAACAGCTTACTAATAACTTACTAAATAATTTTCAAAGGAAAAGTTATCAGATGTGTTTGAAGCTTAAGGAAGTAAAGCAGTATTGTTATATTAATGGATTACACGTGTATTTTTGTGTTTTTTCTCACCCAGGGATTCTATTTTTGTGGTTTATTTCTTATTCTGATTTGATATGGCAAAGTTTATTTTGCTCCCATCTTGTTTTTTTTTCTTTCTATCCATGTGACACCTGTGTAGGTAGTATGTGGTCACGACCATCATTCAGATGACATCACAGATGCAACAGTATTCATACACATTTCATTGTATGTTGACCCTGTGTTAACCTATATATGACAAATAAACCTAAACCTAAACCTAAACCTGATGGCCTCACTATGCTTTAATCTTTGGTAGATTCACGTCGCAGAAATTCATTCTGTTTAGTTAGATTTAATTTCAAGTAGGCCCTACAGATAGGTTTGTGCTTCTGGTGTAAACTCTGTTTTGCTCCCGAATTCTAATTCTCATCTTAGGTTTCTGTTTCCAGTTTTTAATCTCATGGTTTTGATCCCTTGCTTTGGTTTGACTCAGTCTCTGTCTTTTACAATTTCCTGGTTCTGCTTTCATTTTTTCTATTATCCTTGGACACATCTTTGTTATGAGCTTGAAATCTCATAAACACTCAAGTCCCGAACAGTTCCAAAAATGCCCAGTCTAGTTACAAAAATGGCCACAATGAATATGCATAAAAATATTGCACATATGTTTTTTTCTCAAAGACTTGGTTAAACAGGGAAGCTCTGTAGAGCACAAAAATGAGAAAGAAGTTACCAGCAAGACAATCCAAGGTGAACAAAAGTCTCAATATTAAATCCTAATAATTGAAATATAAAGCATATGGTAAAAAGTACAGTAAATCACTAAGCACACGATAAATCACAAAAAAGAACTCACCACTCCTCAGCATATTTGAAATGAACCGCCAGGAACTGTGGGAGAGCCTTTGGATATATAGGAGACCACCCTCAAAACACATGGAACATAAGACAGACAGCTTAAATATGTTTGCAAACATCAAAAAATAATGCACATAATCAACAAAAGTAAAGTCGAAGCGCAATATAGCGAGGGATCACTGTATATAAATCCAATGTCTGTCTGTCTGTCTGTGTGTATGTCTGTCTGCTTTTCACAACAGAACTTTTTTCTATAATTTGCGTGAACATTCCAGTTGATTTTGCGACTTCTCTCATTGCTCTAAGTACGCTTGCAGGAGTGATTTATTCTCGCTAATCCGAGACAGAGACTGTGGGCTGAGGGGAGGGGGAAGTGTGATGTCAGGAGTGGAGAGCCAGGCGGGGCCCTTCTCACTCACGTGCCAGCCACTGTTCAAATCGTTTACCTCTGGCTATGTTTTGGAGCATACCTTGCCTTCGCTTAGCTAGCAATATATCCATCCATCCATCCATTATCCAACCCACTATATCCTAACTGCAGGGTCACGGGGGTCTGCTGGAGCCAATCCCAGCCAACACAGGGTGCAAGGCAGGAAACAAACCCTGGGCAGGGCGCCAGCCCACCACAGGGCACACCCACACACTAGGGACAATTTAGAATCGCCAATGCACCTAACCTGTATGTCTTTGGACTGTGGGAGGAAACTGGAGCACCCGGAGGAAACCCACGCAGACACGGGAAGAACGTGCAAACTCCACACAGGGAGGACCTGGGAAGCAAACCCAGGTCTCCTAACTGCGAGGCAGCAGTGCTACCCACTGCGCCACCGTACCGCCCATTAGCTAGCGATACCTTTATGTTGATTTTTAAAGTTTGTCATGTTTCACTACTACGTGGGCAGAGCCGTGTGGGACAGCTAGTAAAATACAGTATAAAGGCAATCAGGATAACTAATAGATCTCCTCAAAGGATGAATAACGTGTAAAAACAAGTGCAAAAAAATATTACTGAGCAACTCTGCACCCCGATATTACTTGGATAACTGATATTCATGATAATTGACAGAATTAAAAGCAACACTAATATGAATGGGTGCATTCTCTGAAGGCAAGGTAGGGTCTTGCCTTGCACCAAAATCTGCAGTGTTTCCACCAAGTTTTTCTTTGATTAAGCCTTTATTTTAATCTATTTTAAAATCTTTTTGTATCAATTTTCTAATGTCTGATCTTGTGCTCTTATCTTGTTTTCATGGCTGTGGATTTCCAATCAGCACATTTATGTGCACTTTTGTTATAATATCAACTTGTCAACACTGGTGTATCTCTAGTCAGACTGACTGTGCTGCTTGCTGTTCTCCTACGTGCATTGCTATAATTCATGGTCATTTTCTTTGAAAGTTGGTTCAGAACAATCCTAGATCTACCAAGTATGAGGACTTCTGAATATTTCTGAATCAAAGAAAGCCCTTTAAGCCAGTCTTTGCATGATTTTTGGGCTATGTAAAAATAAATTGTTGTTTAGAGATCCTGAAAATATGGCTGCTCAGTCTCAGCCCATTCTAGAGTGTTGTGTGTTACAGGCAAACGGACAGAAAAAGCAAGCACAAAAACAATAGTTTTTAATCATCTGAAGCTACTTAATCCAACTCGGAATGGTAGAGAGAAAGACACTTTTAAAACGCATTAAGGAAAGGTTATTCATTAACATTTTGAAACAAGTGTTAGCTATGAGCCTTATGAATCTACCTCATCAGAATGTAACAGTGAAAACAGCAGAAGCAGCAAAACTTCTAATAGTAAATCGTCACCTCCTTTGGAATTTGTCTTCAGCATTTTTGGTCACACCTTTCTACTTCTCCCTTTTATGTGGGTTCTTTTACTGACCAGAACTTAACACATATCTGTTTAAATTATGTCATGGTCCCAAGGTTCACACCATTGAATTCTTTCAGCCAGCCTTGCACATATAGACAAGGCTGACCATGAACAACAAGACACAATCCAAGATGCTGGTTTAACTAAGTGTGTTCTGACCTGACCTGACCTAACCTGAGCCACACAGTTCAGATTCATGTCCTGTTTGTGGAACTGGGATGAGCAGTCAGAGTTAGCTGAGCAACAATATGAGTGGCCATATGAGTGCTCGGCAATGTTGTCTTCTGGAAGAATTACGACTAGTCCTCTCCTGAGCATCTGCTTCAATTTCAACGTGATGGCTTATTAATATAGATGCAGACATTTAATTTAATACTACATCAGTATCCTAAATTCTGTCACTTTTTCATCAGATTTATGCATTTCTTTATGCGCTGCTAAGGGTGTTCCGCTTAAACAGGCCTGGACTGATGTGAAGATGTACGACAGCTGCATGGTGGTTTTCTAGAGAAGTTTCACCCTGGCAATTATTTGGTAAAGATGTGTAATTCTGCTTATACAAAAACTCTGTCATGAATCTCAGGAACTGCCGAAAAGGCTTTTTAAAGGTGGCCAACAGACAGAGGGCTTTTTTTTATTAAATATGAATATCCCGTTTATGGTGTTTGTTTGTTTGTTTTTGCTTTTAATATGTAATATTCATTTGACTTTAATATTCAAGTATTTATGTGAAAAATTGCAGATTGAGATAAGTAAAGTGTTTACAGATCCTGAAAGTGATAAAATATACCCTTCCACTCTTTATTATTTAATCAAGTTCTGAGTTTAACAATTTAAAGTGGGGCAGAAGATCTATTGAGAATTATTGTTGTTTTTTCTTGTTTGCCAGCTGAAGCCTCTTCTTCTCAAATATGTGAAAAATCAGAGACCATGATCAAACTTGCAGATTGTCAAGGGAAAGTGCCAAATTTTCTTCACGAAATGTACATATGGAGGTAGATTACTGTCAAAAATCTGTGTGAAAAAAACTGGGCGAAGAGAAATGTGTAGGCCTAGGTGGAAAATACTAAGCATAAAAAAAAAAAAAGTTTGGACCAAAGGGAACGGATCTGAAAAGATGTTTTGCCCAAAGGACTGCTGATTGCACACAAATTTAGTTAGCTCCTCGGAGCTCTCGTGTGCCGGCCTTATTGTTTTATTGCTATTGTCTCCTATTGTTAGGGCTCAGGACTCTGCTGACTCGAGGATCGCACCTTTTGACTTGGACACATCAAGCCATAGACTGATCTAAACGAGTCCCTCGGGATCTTCAGGGATTGTTACACATGCTTTCACTTACCTGCTGCATTTCCACTCCCACAAATACTAAAATCAGTTATGTCTATATGGTGTCCATGGAACAGATGGTTAAGGCAATGTAGTAAAGTATTTTGTAGCTGAGATCAGCTAAAACTTAAATTGAAGGTGACAAAAATAACCCATTTACGGTTCTTATTTCTGCTTATTGCTCTACAGATTGTTTTATAGATAGTACTCTATTACTTTTTGGCAGCCCTGACTAAAGACCTAATTCAATCTGTAAACATATCATAAAATTGCAGTCTTTCACAGGTGCTGAAGCAGAGGTAGGTGTAGAGGACAAACCCACTTTAAAATGCCTCGGTGAACATTAAAGGAGGGAAGGGAGTGACAGCATTTAATGTGCAATCCAGTTATAGTCAGGAACGGTCCCACCAGGATAGTCAAAAATGATACTAACCACCCGCATTGCAGAAGGTCTTACTTATTTCATTAGGTTAAGGCTCTTGTGTGTCATCTGTGCCCATTTGGACTTGAATCAGGGGATTGGATCACCCAGTTGACCACCACAAGAAGTGCCACCTCAGAACACGCCCTTTGTCTTTTTTCTCAAGCCTAGTTGAATGTTTATCCCAGTCTGTCCTCCTGACTGCATTCAACTGTCGTCTGGTAAGGTGGCCATTTTTCACTTCCTCCCAGGATAACATTCAACCAAACCCTGGAATAATTTCTGATAGAGTTTCCTTTACTCTAGGAATATGAGATTAGAACTTTATCTTGTGGCTCCCGATGGCCTTACACCCCTTGAACCCTTGAATCTCCCATTTCATTTAAGGCATCTCCACGATGTCTGGCACTATTTGAGTCACTGTGAGGTCTCTCGGACCACGTGTCCTCTAGAGGACAATAGGCGTTGTAACATCTAGCATTTCCTTCTTGGTCTTACTATCTTAGATGGTCCCAAGGTTCACTCCATTGAATTCTTTCAGCCAGCCTTGCACATATAGACAAGGCTGACCATGAACAACAAGATACAATCCAAGATGCTGGTTTAACTAAGTGTGTTCTGACCTGACCTGACCTAACCTAACCTTGGATGTTTTGCTGACAATTTACCTGTACTGTAAAGTGATTTCACCAGTTCACTTATTTGGCAAGGTACATAATCCTGCTGAAACCTTAGGGTGTCTCTTGACCCCAGTGTCCTAAAGGGAGCATCACCTGCATTACATTCTTCTTTTCATCCTGCTTCTGTCTTTCTTTATGCTTTATTTTCCTAAATGCTTCCATTCAGAGGCAGTACAGTTATCAGAGAATACCCCCCAATGAACTATGTGTTCCCTCACCAGCATAGATAGAATCTCAGCTGCTTCATGGGTAATTTGACATCTCTCCTAGACAAAGTCTGTGAAATTTGGCTCTGGCTGGTGTCCCAGCATCCTCTTGACAACAGGATACAGCATTTTTATTGGCTCACATGTGTCAATTTTACTGAAAGAACTGGCATGTAACGTTTCTAGCCGTGGCAGTGTGGCATGAAATAAACTGACTAAGCATCAGAAACCATCCCCCCCCCCCCCCCCCCCCCCCATTTTCATTTTATCCAAAAATGCCCCCTTTCTTCCACAATTGTTCACCCTCTTGAAAATTGGCAATCTGTGCTCTAAATAAATTAGCACAAGTCATGGGCATGTCATCATATTCTGTGAAGACCCCATTAGGGTCACACATCATGATTCAACACATCTCATTTGTATGTCTAATCTAAGCGAGTGGGGCCCACTAACATTGCAGCTCTAGGGACTGTCATCAGCCCTATATACAGTACTAGCTGTGTAAGCCCGTTCTGTAAAAAGCCAGGGGTCCTAGAAACGATTAAAATCGTTAGAAAAAAAACTTAAATGTAGAAATGTCAGGTACTTGAAAGGAACTACTCTGGGCATCTCTCTCCTAGGGGAATTTGTTTTGCTGATGTGTTCGCCTCACTTGTATATTAGCGATGGGAGGAAAAGTGAAAGGGATACCGTTTTGCCGATGTTAGTAGCTAAGTGACTTTGTATTTTTTCTGAGGTTTCGTTTTGCTGGCGTGCTGGCCTCGCTTGTGTTATTACTGGCTAAGTGACTTTTCTGTTTCCTCGGAGGTGGAGCCCTTACCCCGACTCCACCTGTCACTTCTAGGCCGGACAAACACACACACTCTTCAACACGTAGATGTTTATATATAAGACTGTGTGTGGCAAGGGCTGAAAGTGAGTTAAACCAAAATCTGAAAAATGTTAGGAACGGAAAGCCCACAAATCCATCGCTACAATATTTTCTCCAATGTTTATGGATTCATTCAATTTATTAAACCAGCTTACTACAGTTTGATGGTTGTGGGAGCCAGAAGCTCCAAGTGCAAGGCAAGCATTAACACTGGATCCACTTGCACCAGGCCACGGGTTTTTGTAATTTAGTCCTCCATAAGTCACAGGTCATTTGCACTTTTTCTCGTTGCTTTGGGGTCTCAATGTCTTTTCTAATTGTGGGATCCCAACAAATGCCCACAATGACCAAAGCAAGCACCTTTTCAGATGGTTGGAATAAAAACGTTTCAAAAATGGTTGAGCTTTGTCTTTTCTTTTTCATTTAAAAAGTACAGTCAAAAGATTATTTAAAGAAAAATGCAGTCAAAAGCCAAAGAGAAGATGAAATATATAGATGGAATACGTGTTTATTGTAAACATCAGGATTAGCTCAACATTCGATATAATCAGCATAGATAACAGACATACTTATTAGGATTTTGTCCTATTTATACACAGCATACAGTGACTTTGGTTCCGCCTGTTCAAGAAGAGGTGGAAGCCATGTTAGTGTGTAATTATTTTGTTGCTTTGTTTCCAAGTGGAGCTGTCTAACCTTGATAATGTGAGCAGTGTCAGAGGGAGTAGGCAGAAGCTTTTGTCGCTTGATTTTGCACATGGTCCTTTTGTAATCGGCAGAGGGCCCGTACAGAAGATTAGCTCATTTCTCAGTGATATGTATATTCATGAAGCAAATGCTGGTTGAAGTACTTAGGTTGGAGGTTGATATTTTAACACCTCCTTCTGAGCAGCGCGCTTCAGACAATATGGAAAGTAGAAAGCAGCTTAGCAAACAAGCACACGTTGTGAAGTGGGAGTTTAGAGATTCTCAGTGGAGCACGGAAAATCATATGAAATGATTTAGAGTTCTTCAAAAATATCATCGCAACTTCCTAAATGCCATCCACATGAATAGCCCAGAAAATAGTAACAATGGGGAGGGCCCACCTGCTTCTCTTTTCACCCAGGATAAAGCCAAGATGCATCAAACAGAATTTGTGTATTATAAGCAATGAACCAAACAGAGGAGGACCTCAAAGTACAAAGGAAAAGGCAAAAGAGATGCAAAACCCTAAAAACTCAGTAAGCCTTCCATCAGAGACTGTTGCCTTGTCTCTAAAGTGGGGTGGCTCACCCCTGATGTGCCACACTGAAGCACTCAATTGCTGAAAACACACACACACACACTCACATGGTTATGGGGTTTTCTCTCTCCTCAATCTCTCTTCCTGTTTGTTAGGGGTAGACTGGGACATACATTGACATACACACACACTGGAGATGGAGAGAGTTAAAAGAGCAAAACAAAAAAAAACAATTGCCAACAGACAGGCAAACTAGATTGATGAGATAGACCAAATACTATGAGTCCAAAAACAAAAAGATAGTTCAGGTACATAACATATACCAAAAAACAACAGAATCGCTCTCATCACTACACAGACTAGGAGCTTGGCTGCTGCTGGTTTTAGATTACGCTAATGGGGTTGCTTCTGCCACTTCACAACCTTTTGTTAAGAAAGATTTTCAAGGAGTCATTCAGCAAAATCTTATTAAACAACGAAAACCAAAACACTAAGACAAAAACTAAGAGAGCAATAGCATGGGTGACCAGAGCACTGGAAAGGAGATTGCCTCATAGCTTCATTCACTTATTGAATCCGTATCTTGGACAAAGAAGCTCATGTGTGAGGGAAGCTGCCCCTGTCAACCAGGCAAGATCTCAAAGTATGCCCATCGTCTCCTTGTTGTGGTTTTCACAATGGTGATGTGATGCAGTTAAAATTTAAATGAAAAAAAAAATTAAAGCTTTCTCAAGCAAAGAAATAATATTAAAACTCACGCATGAAAGTAAGGCTCAGAAATTAAAATTTCAAGTTATAAAATTCTCATTTCCTCAAAAAATCCATCCAAAAATGATAGCAGCTAATAGTTTACTGTCATTGATAGAGGGACTGAATGTTCTGGGCTTGCTGCACTGCTTGGCATGTCAGAGGACTGGAACTATGAAGAGTCTAAACTACTAGGGATCAACACCAGTCGAAAAGAGCCTGGATTGTTGTAATGTTTCACTCCACTCATAAGAAGAAAATCCAAGAAGTGGGAATCTTAAGATACAGGGAAATCTCCTTTGTTGAGACAGATAGATGGATGATGTGCAGCATTGTTCATAATGGCACTTAGTTTTGTTTTCATTCTTTCCTTTGCTACCACCACCAGATAGACAGATAGATAGGAAAGGCACTATACAATAGTTAGATAGATAGATAGATAGATAGATAGATAGATAGATAGATAGATAGATAGATAGACGGATGGACGATGGATGGACGGATGGATAGATAGATAGGAAAGGCACTATATAACATGAAAGTAAGGCTCAAAAAATAAAATTTCAAAGTATAAAATTCTCATTTCCTTAAAAAAATCATCCAAAGTACAAAAATGATAGCAGCTAACAGTTGACTGTCATTGATAGAGCGACCAAATGTTCTGGGCATGCTGCACTGCTCGGCATGTCAGAGGACTGGAAATATGAAGAGTCTAAACTACTAGGGATCAACACCAGTCGAAAGGAGCCTGGATTGTTGTAATGTTTCACTCCACCCATAAGAAGAAAACTCAAGATGTGGGAATCTTAAGATACAGGGAAATCTCTTTTGTTGAGACAATAGCAGGCTTGGAAGGGCACTGCATTATGGGAAAGCTAAACAAAACTGAAATAGGTTTGGTGAACATATATACACAGAGTTCAGAAGATAAAGAATTTTAGAGTAGAGTTGCTGCACCAGTTCCTAATGTGACCTATCATTAGCTCATAATGGCAGTGGACTTTAATTGTGTACTAGACGCTATTTTAGGTCAACAACTGTTGCCAATGCATTATTCAAACCTGCAGTAATGATGTTATATCTTTATATTTTTCAGACCCATGCAGGATCCTTTCTTGTAAATTGTTGTTATAATTAAGTAAAGAGTTTGAGTATTTTATTTTTTCTTCAACATTTTTAAATATTTATTTTAACATCTTGTCAGTGATATCCCTTCAGCCCCATTTTGGAATGCAGTATTGCCTCTGGCTTTACCATTTTGTAAAGATTTGTATGGCTACCGCCACATTGTTTATGAATGCGATACCCACTGTTAATCTTTGTGACCCGAGAATCACGTCGTCTTTCTATGCTGATATAAGATGACAGAGCACTGAATTACTTTATCCATAAATAGAATAAAACTCAATAAAAATAACAAATGTAGTGTTACTTGGGGGAAGAATCCAAGCTTGAATTACAAGATTTGCAACAACATTTTAACTGTGATTTTTTTTTTTTTGGTTCTTTGGCTCTGACATTTTGGTTTAGCTTTCTCTTTTTGTAGTTCTTGAAGTTTTGACCTTTTGTCTGTCACTGATCATGATGTCACTTGTGTCTTTGTGTTACTTCTGTTTCTTGTTTATACCGTTTGGCATCACTGAAAAATATTTACTGGCGTTCACAACATACTCGTATCAGTATTCAGTACATAAACACCGTAATTGTAATACTACTTCTTTGTTGATAACAATCTTTTGCCTTTCCTTAACTTTTTTAACACTTGTAAATATGATGTAGTGATTATATAAGATCATGCTTTTCTAATTTTGAACTTAAATCCCTATGTTCTAATGAAACAAAACACTGGGTCCTTTAGTTTCAAAGAACGATGACTTCATTAAATTCACTACTATGTCTGCAGGAACACAATGAAAAACATTGAAAGCAATATCTAATGAGACAAATTATTTTAAGTGGCCGTCAAAAAGTAAACCGTAAACTAGATTTACAGAATTACTTACTGAGATTTCAAAGACTAATAAAGATTATGCAAACTCACCAAATGAGATAAGAGAAATGAGAAGATAAGAGATTTAACAAACAAGAGGAGACTGTTCAGTCCATCAAACCCGTTTGTTTATCTGATAGCAAAGCTGTCTCAATAGCTCATCCTGATTCTTCTTAAAGGTTGTCAAGGTTTGTACTCCAACTACATGTCTCAATAGCTTGTTCCAGAATCCCACAACTCTTTGCGTAACATGCTTCCTGGCTTCAGTCCTAAATGTACTTCCCCTTAATTTCCATCATCTTTTGTTTGCTTGTGACTCGGAGAGGATAGTTATTTCTTCAGTTAGACATGCAGGCAGACACTGCCCTTCCGCCATCAGAGCCACTGTCCATAAAATACTTACTGTCTTCCCTGCTGGGGTAGAAGATTTATCACCACTGTTTTAAGTTTCCTAGAAGCTACTAAACAGAGCATCTCTTGATTATTTAAGCTTAAATATTCAACTCCCACCATGTGACAGTGGATGCTGTCAGGTTGTAACTTCAGGAGAGACTGTGCAATTAGCCATTAATGTATGCCACTCATATTATGAGATTGTAAGTCTGGTTGCATGTTGTTTAGCACAGGTAAGTAAGAATTTCACTGTACTCTGTACATGTGGCAGTAATGAACCCATAAACCAGTAAATAGATCCAATATTTTATTCAATACTAGTTACAATATTTTTAAGTGTAAATGTTAATGGTGTATTAGGGAGGTTAGGCACATTCTTTCTAACAAAGATTCCATCTTGTTCCATATTTGCAGCAGAGTTGCATGATCAGTATGAAGTTCAGATAATTAATGACTTAAGAAAACTCGACTTAGAGTACCAGTTTGGCTAGGGGCGTCACTGAGTGGAACAATACAAGAAGACCACCAGCCTGCAGAGAGACTGCATGGGGAAATGATAGAACTGTTATGTTCATCTGTTCACAACTACCGCTATTAAATGGTAAGTTGCCTTTGTTTTTTGGTTCTCCCTCGTAATGATAGTTATGTTACTGATTTTGGGACGTATACATTCACTTTAAAATGGATTCAAGTTTTGTTCTTTTAAAATATATTTTTAGGCATAGACAATTTTTGTTGTTGTATGGACAATTCAAGTGTTACTCACCAGGAGGAAGACACCATTTGTATTCCCAGAATTCAGGCAAACAGCTCTTCTTCCCAACCGCCTCCTTCATTTTCTTGTTGTTTTCTTCTCTGGGAGAAATGAAATCTGAAAATCTCTAACCTGTTCACTGCTTCCTATAAAATATTTTTAAGCTAGAGATGTTGATCATTATAGATAAGGTGAACTGACAACATAATTTGTTATGTTCAAGGACGGACAATTCACAGAAGGTGAAGGCAGCATTATGATGTGACACACAAAACTGGATGGATGACCACATTAGTAGACAATTCATGCCAAATCAGAATAATGACAGTATTAGGAGGTGGACTGTGTGGAAAAGTGAGTAGGATTTCAATATGAAAGAAACATGCTGGTAGGAGGAAATCCCGTGTGTCACTTCTGATGGAAGTTTGCTGACTGCAGTGGCATGTCCAGATCTGAAAAGTTAACGTAACTTTTTTATTTTACAATTTTTCAAGTTTTTATTGAAATTTACACAGATTAATGTGTCAATGTAGTGTGAAATTTAAACAAAGAACAAACAAGAATTGAAGATAAGTAAGAAGTCATGGAATTGTTTTCCTTAAGAAAATGTAATATACAATTCTGACTCATCAAAGTAGACATCTCTTGCAGATATAGATAGATGGATAGATAGATACTTTATTAATCCCAAGAGGAAATTCACATACTCCAGCAGCACCTTATTGATACAAAAAACAATATTAAATTAAAGATTGATAATAATGCAGGTAAAAACAGACAATAACTTTATATAATGTTAACGTTTACCCCCCCCGGGTGGAACTGAAGAGTCGCATAGTTTGGGGGAGGAATGATCTTCTCAGTCTGTCAGTGGAGCAGGACAGTGACAGCAGTCTGTCGCTGAAGCTGCTCTTCTGTCTGGAGATGACACTGTTTAGTGGATGCAGTGGATTTTCCATAATTGATAGGAGCCTGCTGAGCGCCCGTCGCTCTGCCACAGATGTTAAACTGTCCAGCTCCATGCCAACAATAGAGCCTGCCTTCCTCACCAGTTTGTCCAGGCGTGAGGTGTCTTTCTTCTTAATGCTGCCTCCCCAGCACACCACCATGTAGAAGAGGGCGCTCGCCACAACCGTCTGATAGAACATCTGCAGCATCTTATTGCAGATGTTGAAGGACGCCAGCCTTCTAAGGAAGTATAACCGGCTCTGTCCTTTCTTACACAGAGCATCAGTATTGGCAGTCCAGTCTAATTTATCATCCAGCTGCACTCCCAGATATTTATAGGTCTGCACCCTCTGCACACAGTCACCTCTGATGATCACGGGATCCATGAGGGGTCTGGGCCTCCTAAAATCCACCACCATCTCCTTGGTTTTGCTGGTGTTCAGGTGTAGGTGGTTTGAGTCGCACCTGAATAACCTGAATAACAGCTGAATACACTCATGGCTTTCTTTCTGCAATGGCAATTAAATATTGTTAAGGAATTTTCTTCCCAACACTGTTGCTGAACGTCCCACAAACATCTTGCATTTGTAAGTTGCTTTGGGATTTAGGACTGGAGACTGTGCCATCCATTCCATGATTTGAAGAGCCTACCATCTTGATCTTTTTTTCTAAGGTAGTTCTGACATCTGGATATATGTTTTGGGTCATTGTTTTATTGTTGGATGAACCCTTGACCAACTAGACACAGAGAGTAGTGTGCGGTGCTGAAAATTGCTATGATAGACCTTTTGGTTCAGGGTGCTAGTCAATTAGTAAAAGTTGTTAACTCTAGATCTAGCAAAAGAGCACCAAACCATCCTGCTTCCTCTGCAACATTTGAAAAGTTGGTATCACACACTGAAGGACCATCCTTTCACTTTGTTGATGGTTTACAAAGACCGTGCATGATAACCAAACATTTCAAACTTTGGTTCATCCTTCCATAAGACCCTCTTCTACTCTTCAGTTGTCCACTGTCCATGGCTTATTCAAGCCTCTTTTTCTTAGTTTGCAATTTTAGCAATGACTTGTTTTACTGCCAGTCTCTTCCCAGTTGAAAGTTGAGACATGCGTATTACTTTGACTCTGGCTGTGAGACGTCTATCACTCAAGCTTTTGACTCTCAGAAACTTACCTTGTGATTCATAAAGTATCAGATCTGCCCCAAACATTTCACTTCTAAATATTTTATTCAATTGTTTCACTCGGCTTATGGTTGGCCTCATTAAAATTGAATATACAGGAAAGGAACAAATCACGCAGTCTCTTGTTGGCTTAAAGAAGATGACATCAACCTTATTAATTATGTGGTGCATAATTGTGATTTTAGCAAATACATTTTTCTTTTCTACAGATATGAATTTCAAGGAAGCACTGAAATTATCCAATAAAAATTTGACCATTCCATGTGCTTTTTGTAATTCAGGGTTGCGGATTGCTATGGCATATCCTACCATCATTGAGGACAGGCTGGGAACACCTCTCAGTGGGATGAAAGTCTGTCAAAGGGAGCACTTATTGTACATTTATTGATATCAGGCCAGTTTAGATTCATCAGCTAATCTAGTATGAGGGTATTTTGAGTTGTAGGAGAAAACTGAAATATTAAAGGAGAACACCACACTGACAGTGAACAGTCCTAGAACTGAGACTGTGAGCCAGGAGTATAAGCTTATGGATAAGTTAATGATATAAATGTAATGTCATATTAGTGAATGTTAGTGTTTCTGTAGGAAACCATATAATTAACATATCATTTTTAAAAATCAAGGATTGAAAAATGAAGATTCATATATATATATATATATATATATATATATATATATATATATATATATATATATATATATATATATATATATATAATATACATATTGTGATAAATTAGATGACTCCAACACAACAAAAAGAGTTGGGGACAGTCCCCTTATAATCTCCAAAGGACAATAATGAGAGAAAAAAAACAGAATTTGTGATCAAAATACTGTATAGTTTTACAAATGCAAGAATGGCATTTTTATACAAGAAAATATGGCCGACGGAAGTGAGCTGGCAGGAGATGACGTCATGGCTGGCAGACAGAAATGACGTCATCTTTGGAAGCCGGAAGTGATGTGTAATCGGAAGTGATGCCATCGGGGTGGAATTGGAAGTGGCGTCGTGCTGAGGATGCCGGAAGTGATGTCATGACGAGGGCACTGGAACTGAAATTGTCTTTGGGAGTCAGAGGAGGACGTGATGATCGGTCGCCATCCTGGGAACCTGGTATTATTACAGGTATTTTATAGAGAGAGAGAGAGGAGTTATTACCGTGGATCGACCCCTTGTCCCACGATATTTCACTCACCTCCGGGCTTGTTGACTGCCTCCTGAGCGTGCATGTGTGACAACATATATATATATATATATATATATATATATATATGTACACTGAAGCATGTGAACTTAAGGGTCATCTCCACGGTGCTCTCATGAGAATCAATACCTCTCTGAGCTAAGAGGGATGCTGTTGTTAACATTATTGAACTTTTTCATCCACAGTCCTGAGGAATGTCAGGCAGAAGTCACAAAACCTTACTTCCACACCAGCCCAGGAAGTCCCATCCCTTCTGGGAGTACCCTAAATAACCAAGAGAGCTACTGTGCGGGTGTACAGTTCAAACCCACGAATGAGAGAGATGGACCTTCTACACAGAAACATCCTATTTTGAAGTCCTTTTATTTAGTGCAAACACCATTTATATTGCCTTTTGTGATCTCTTCCTTTTCCCTTAATTTACATGCCATTAAATGGGGTTTACTTGGGTGTTGTCCTAACTCGTCATGGTGACTATTCTCGTTGTGTTAATATATGCATATAGTCACAAATGTTTGCCTGAGAACCAACCTCCAGACTCCAAAAAGTTAAGCAGTTTGAGACAAGTGGAGGCACTGGCAATAACCATTACTTCTCTCTCCACCATAGTTCTGGGAGGACATTTCAAAACTGCACCTAGCTCCACCCCCAATGCCCAGATAAAGCTCCACCCTCTCTGCCCTGGCCGCCATATAAAGGGGCTATCCCCGAAAGGAGGTGTTCATTCTGGACAAGGACTTCAGTGGAGACAGTGCTCCTGCTAAAGTATCATACTATAGGCTGGAAAGCCTCATTGGTCGAGTGGCGAGGGCACTAAACTTTTTAATTTATTTTCAATGTTAATTGAACAGAGTTGCCTGATTGGTAAGCCAATCTTTCTTTGGCATCCTCTGTCTGTTCACTCAGTCAATATATATATAGATTTAGATAGATATATAAATAGATAGATAATCAAAAGATATAGGACAAGGCACTGTAAAGTACTGAGGTTTCCCCAAGAGCCGCATTTATTAGCTGCAAAGCCAAATAAGCAACGAAGAAAGAAGAATATAGATTTAGATAATCAGGACTCCGTGGGCTAATGTATCTCCAACAGTCAGAAACTGAACACTAACCTCCGGCCATCACAGTACTTATACGGATCCAGTGCCGGATAAGGCAGGATTTCTGGAGGCCTCCAGAGGTGTTGTCATTCCTCTCCATGGGACTCCTCCACCTCGCTTAAGCTGGAAGAGGAAGATCAGTTAGTACATGCACTGTCTTACAACCCATTTTTGTTGTTGTGTCATCTTGCTCCAAGCCCATAACACACTCCCCTTAGCACGTGTGCTTGACTATAATACAGTATTTTAGAGTGGTCCCAAAAAAAAAATGAAATCTCACAGATTCAAGTTCTCCACAAGACTATTTTTATTCTTTATCATATTTATAACAAACAAAAAACATGTTATAAAGGTAAACATTTACAGGGCTCTCCATTTGGCACTTGTTATGTCATCTGAAGTGAACAGTGGACGACTGTTCCACATCCGTTGGTTGTCACACACATGTGCATGGGAGGCAGCTAAAAGGCTCAAAAGATGGTAATTCCCGGTCAGACCAGAGGGTGGCAGAGTGCACTGATCCTTTCTCTTTCTTCCCTGCAGGCCAAATGCGGGAAATTCCACCTGGGCCCTATGATGTCACTTCCGGTGCCACCCCAGAAGACGTTACTTCCGGTTCCAACCCCAGATGGCATAATTTCCCCCTTCCGACTTTAAAACCACCTTGTCTGTACCATAACCTCAGTTCTGTTTTGGACTCCTGTCTGTAAAGACCTTTTCTCAACAAATCTTCAAATTTTCACCCACTTTCCAATTAATGGGAGGCTGACCCAAAACCTTTATTACGTATCAGGTCTTGATTATTACCACAAAGTCTAAAACATTAGCACCGTCTTTGATGAAGCTGGAAAATTCTTGCATTGGTTTGCAACCAGTGAAAGAGTAAACTGTTTCCATACCTTGTCCTTTGTCAGTATGTCATTGTACTTGGCGATGAGACTTATTCCTCTTTCAGCTGCGTCGTACACTACTGTCATGTGTGCCGTCAGTTCACAAAAAAGACTGGATCATCTGTCCACTGTTCTGGTGGTTTCTTGAGAAACAATTGAGAGCTGTCCTTGACTTTTTCCATAAGGATACCAAAGAATGATGCTGTTTCTATTAAGCAGAGCCTCCATCTTCAGGTGTTAAGATTCAGTTTTCATCTTAAGTCATCGAGGAAGGTCTGGCCATTGCAAACTTTGCACCATCTTTTCTTTTGATTCGGCTGAGACTCTGTCATCAGAAAGGGCTAAAATACAAACTCATACTTACTAGTAGAATATTCTGGGAACTCCACCCTGTTCTCTGTTTCTTTTTAATATTTAACTATTTTTTTATTGTTTATTTAGTCAGTTAAGAACTCTGCACAAGAGTACGCACATAGTAACAATATAAATAAAATGTTCAACATGGAGCAATCTCTAAATGTTTCACAATCATCAAGCAAGGTATCCCAAATGAATAAACACAAGCCTTATGGAGAAGTGATTTTACAAACACCGACTATTTTATTGTCTTGTGGACCACTGTAATATATATAGTCATGCGTGTGTACACATAGGGGACAGGGGTTGGCATTGTGTCCCAATGCCTTTTCTCGTAAGACCTCTGCAGACCAGAAGATTGACAGCTATAACACCACTAATATCACTTCCAATGTCTGTCCTTCTGGATCTGCCACTTCCAGCTGGAAGGAGTTAAGGCCGTAAGATCCACCATCTTGAAATCAGTTCAATTGAAAACTTGAGTCTGAGAAGATGTGTCCATAATTATTGCGTGTTTTATTTATTTATTTTTTTGCTGTTCAAACTTCAGTTAAACGCGTCCCAACTCCTCACCATGGTCTATCTGATCTCTTACAATATATATGTAGCTAGTAATCCACAAAGGGAGATGAGTCACGTATTTTAAAATAGTTTTTAATTTCTAAGTTTTCGACAACCTACCAGGTGTCATCATCAGAGGAAAATTATTAGACATTGTCACACACGTGCGACTAGGAGCGAGCTGAATGGACCAAGTGGAGGTGATTACCTGCCAGGCTAGAGGGTGGCGGGGTGCTTTAAACCTATTTATGATATCTCTGCAGACCAAATACGTGGAAACCTGCCTGATTTAACATCACTTCCTGTTCCGGCACCCAGATTGACGTCACTTCCTGTTCCAGCACCCAGACTGATGTCACTTCCTGTTCCGGTCAAATGACATCACTTCGGGTTTACTGCCTATAAAATCTCCATCTTGCCAAACTAATTCAGTTCATTTTGGGAACTCAACCAGAGAACATCTTTGTGTTTTCTTTAAACCTTTTGCAGCCAGGGACAATGTGTTGTCCAGTGTGTTGGGACTCATTCTTTTACAACATACAGAAATCAAAGGCAAGATATAGCAAATGGGGGGGGGGGCTTGGACCAATAAGGTGGGGTTTGCAGGGTGTTGGTCATAAAGCCTTTCTTATTATTTAGGTTTGCTTCTTTTTAACCCTCCCTATGCAGGATTCATATCTGATACACCACTGTGATAGGGAAGGGTGTACCAAGTAGAACGTGAGATCGGGTTGGTGTCGATTGTTTGGTAAACATCTTGGGGTCACAATTTGATAAGAACAGATGGAAAAGATAACATCTTTCGTTCTTTTTAGTATTTATTGTAGTATAGTTGGTGTGATGTTCTCGCCAGAGGTTTGAAGTTCAATCACAAAGATGCATCTGACATGAAATTCCTGGGCCCCCCGGAACACATCTTACAACACACAAGAAATAAGGCCAGCCAGTTATATATGAGATATCTGACTATTTCTAAAAAGAACAGAAGGCTTTACAGAATAACAACAGCATGGTTATTACACCAGCCAACAAAGCAGGCATGATAGTCACAGTGGACAAAGAGCAGTATGTCACCGCAATAGAGGAAATGCTCTCTGACACCATTGCTTACGAGCAATTAGCCAGTGACCCAACAAACACCACAGCTATGAGTAAACTCCATAATAATAAACGTTTAAACTTACAGGATTACTATGAAATGAAATCGAATGATGCGATCTATCCGAAATTCTATTGCCTCCCAAAAATCCACAAAAACCTTTTGAAATTCAGACCTGTGGTCAAGCCTAACTGGTGGGCCAGCATATAACTTATCTAAAAGACTTTTTCAAATGGTCAAACATTTAACATATGATTCAGATTGTTTTGTTAATGGTGCTGAAATGGCATTGCAGCACCTGAAGAATGTATCCATCGCTGATGATGAAATCATTGTCTCGTTTGATGTCATGATTCCAAATCATCTGACCACAGAGACTTTACTGACAAAAACTAAACGATGACCCCACCATAACGACATGAACGAAGCTGACCAAAAAGGGCATAATGTATTTGCCAGAAAACTCATCTCCCTTTTAATGGTTAACACTACATACAGAAACAAACATACATGTGTCTTTTATGACAGTTTTTATTCATTTTTATAACAGCATGCATCGAAAAAGGAATGTGCCACTTGCTTGCAGCTCCAGTGCTGCTATTCTAGTTTACTACAAGAATTTTAAAGTCCTACTCTTATGTGCACACTCACGGTATCAATATTCGTGTACAGTAATCCCTCCTCCATCACGGGGGTTGCGTTCCAGAGCCACCCTCGAAATAAGAAAATCCGCGAAGTAGAAACCATATGTTTATATGGTTATTTTTATATTGTCATGCTTGGGTCACAGATTTGCGCAGAAACACAGGAGGTTGTAGAGAGACAGGAACGTTATTCAAACACTGCAAACAAACATTTGTCTCTTTTTCAAAAGTTTAAACTGTGCTCCATGACAAGACAGAGATGACAGTTCCGTCTCACAATTAAAAGAATGCAAACATATCTTCCTCTTCAAAGGAGTGCGCGTCAGGAGCAGTGACTGTCAGAAAGAGAGAGAAAAGCAAACAAATCAATAGGGCTGTTTGGCTTTTAAGTATGCGAAGCACCGCGGCACAAAGCTGTTGAAGGCGGCAGCTCACACCCCCTCCGTCAGGAGCAGACAAAGAGAGAGAGAGAGATAGAGAGAGACAGAGAGATAGAGAGAGACAGAGAAAAACAAACAAGCAAAAATCAATACGTGCCCTTCGAGCTTTTAAGTATGCGAAGCACAGTGCAGCATGTCGCTTCATGAAGCAGCTGCACACAGAAGGTAGCAACATGAAGATAATCAGCATTTTTAGACGAGCGTCCGTATCGTCTAGGTGTGCGAACAGCCCCCCTGCTCAATCCCCCTAAGTCAGGATCAGAGAAAGTCAGCGCAAGAGAGAGAGAAAAGTAAGTTGGGTAGCTTCTCAGCCATCTGCCAATAGCGTCCCTTGTATGAAATCAACTGGGCAAACCAACTGAGGAAGCATGTACCAGAAATGAAAAGACCCATTGTCCGCAGAAATCCGCGAACCAGCAAAAAATCCGCGATATATATTTAAATATGCTTACATATAAAATCCACGATAGAGTGAAGCCGCGAAAGGCGAAGCGCGATGTAGCGAGGGATTACTGTACATTAAGATTCAGTCCTAACATGGGCACAGCTGTCTGTATTCATCTGTCTGAGTGTGGAAGCTGAAGGAGAGTAGAAACCAGCCCTGAATGGACTTCCACCATCCCGAACACATAACCATTCTCACTGGCACTCTGCTGATCTGGAAGCACTATGCGTGTTTTTGAGGGGGGAATCCAGTATAACAGGTGCTGCTAAAATTCTGACATCCTGTCAACATTCTCCTTACCTTCCAAAGCAGCAGTATGCCTGGTCTTACCCAGTGGATAGATTTAGTCATTCATTTGCCTCACCTACACAAAATCATCTATAAGAAACCATTTGTGAATTATCAAATCCAGCATAAAGTAAAACAATCACAGGAAAAGAAAAAAGTAAGGAAGAGATAAAGGTCTCAAGTCACTTTGCTAGACAGAATCCCACAGCAGGTAGGCCATTGTGTCAGCAACAGCAGGTTAATGCGAAAACATGTGAAACCAGTATTAGCAAGTGATGCTGGCACTTAGGGCCATTAGATGTAAAACAACTGCTATGCTTGCTTTAAACACATTTATTTTAAACAGCATCACCCAAAGAAATTACGGAAATGAGACTGTCTTTGGATGAATGTCCACATCCTCCTCAGGGGAGAAAGAAGTACAGTACCAGGCATGATGATGGCTAGTTATCACTCACTAGGCAGCTGTGTTTCCCAATATTGTCATGCAGATGCACGCTCTGACTGCCAGTGTCTTCTCTCTCTGCCCCCTTGGTGGTAGCCATGCCTATTCCAATCCCTTACCATAACAGTGTCCTCGCATAGCTCTGTTTTCATCTCCCATAATGCTACAGATTCATTTAAAAGAAAGTTGCAATTTATTTTCAGTAAATTCAAATTTAAAAAAAAACACACACATTAGCCACAACATTAAAACTAGCGACAGCGAAAGTGATTAACATTGATTATCTTGTTACAATGGCACATGTAATATGGGTGGGATACATTAGGCAGCAAGTGAACAGTCAGTTCTTGAAGGTGATTGTGATGATGCAGGTTCCGCTCCATGCTCCCATCTTGCTTCTGGGAGCTCTGAACCCGACACCGTTGGTAATGTCACCGATGAGCTGGGCACTGAGGCACAACAATGAAGTAAAGGGGATGGTGCAAAAGTGCAAAGTGCTTTTATTAAAAACAACAAAAATCAAAGTGTCCAAATAAATAGTGCAGTGTCTCAAACCTTTAAATAAATAATCCAATAAAAACAGGTGAAAGGTGGAGGTTAAAATACGATAGAAAAAACCCTTTAAAAACAACGAGGTTAAAATAATGGCTGGAAGCCGTTCTTTTAAAAACAGACCCCGGTGCCTTCTACTGGTGACTCCCCTGTTTCTCCCGTCCAGGCTATGCACCAGGGGAGCCACCCTACCTGCAGCTGACCTCCTCTCTCTGTTTTCATCTGCTGGTCTGTTCACCTTTCTGATCCCTGGCTCTGGTAGGCTTCACCAGACCGTGACTTGGGCTCCCCAGCGACCAGGGCGCTCATGCTGGGGGGTTCATTTCCCAAGTCCCGACTCCTGCTGCCTTCTTGGCCTTATGCGGTGAGCCATTCTTCTTCCGGTCAATCCCACTCCTTACTAACACTCAGTGGGAGTGACCATTACCGACTGCTCCTGCTCCCCACGAGGGCTCACTGTCCAGCTGCCTTTCTCTCTCTACAGAGAGCACATTCGCTCAGTTACGCACCGGCATTCTCCTCCCTGCTTCCTGCCCTCTTCTACTCCTGTAACCTCCGTTTGTCTTTTTCTCCTTCTTTCTTCACTAGCCGCCTCGCGCTTCTATTATTTATCACGGGGACGTGGATCAGGTTTGGCAATTAGCAGCTCCCAGCATCAATTACGGATGCGGACGACTCCTCACCTGTGCACTTAAGCGAGGACCACCCACATCTCAAATTCAGTCTGGGAACCTGCTCTGGCCACACTACCACGCCCCCTCACTAAGCCGCGAGTGCAGCGACTATTTATTTAAAAAGTGGCCTTTTTGACTTGAGCTGTGGACCTGCTACACCACAGTGATGTGTTGGAATTAGAAAAAATGGGCAAGTGTAAGGATTTGAGGGACTTTGAGAACGGCCAGATTGTGATGGCTAGATGACTGGGTCAGAGTATCTCCAAAATGGCGGGTCTTGTGGGGTGGTACCAGTATACACTAATTAGTACCTATCAGAAGTGTTCCAAGGAAGGACAACCGGTGAACTGGCAACAGGGTCATGGGAGCCCAAGGCTCATTGATGCACATGGGGAGAGAAGGCTAGCCCGTGTGGTCCAATCCCACAGAAGAGCTACTGTAGGCAGAAAGAGCTAAAACACTTAGTGCTGGCCATGGGAGAAAGGTGTCAAAACTCGGGCAGCTCAGCTTGCTGTATAACCACAGACTGGTCAGAGTGCTTTTGCTGACCCCCTATTCACTTCTGAAAGAGCTTACAATGGACATATGAGTTTCACAACTGGAGCAACAGAAGATGGTGGCCTGGTCTGAAGATTCATATTTTCTTTCCAATCATTTGAATGCTAAGGTGCATGTGCATCATTTATCTTGGGAAGAGATGGCAGCAGGATGCACTGTAGGAATAAGGCAACCCAGTGGAGGCAATTTGATGTTGTGGGTGATGTTCTGCTGGGAAACCTTGGGTCCTGGCATTCATGCGGATGTTACTTTGACATGTACCATCTGCCATGTACACCCCTTCATGGCAGCGGTTTTTCGCTGATGGCAGTGCTCTCTTTCGGCAGGATAATGCTATTTGCCACACTGTAAAAATTGTTCAGCAGGAAATATGAGGAACATGTCAAAAGAATTCAAAGAGTTGACTCGGCTTCCAAATTCCCCACATCTCAGTCCAATTGAGCATCTGTGGGATATGCTGGAAAAACAATTCCAATCCATGGAGGCCCCACTGCCCCACTTAAAGGACTTAAAGCAGGGGTGGGCAACATCAGTCACGGAGGGGCGCAATGGCTGCAGGTTTTTGTTCCAACCCAATTACTTCATTAGAAACCAATCCTTGACAATCTCAAACATTATTTAATTTTAAGGCTTGTTAGTCTGCCATGTTAGGCAGATTTTTTCCTTTCCAAGGAAATCATCCAAATGAGTTGAAGCCTAAAAAGGATCATATTCAGTCTGTCACATTTTTCTTTTAAGTGTTTTACTAAACCAAAAACTGCATGATGATTCCACACAGGCGTAACAGAAAACAAGTTAGATGGAGAACTGCTCACTCCTTTGTCATTTGTATCTTATTGCTATTAAGGAGCCATTATAAACAGTGAATACAGCTGTTTAAGACTGAAATAAGCAATTAAGGGTGGGAAACCTTAACAAGCGAGACCACTAAAATGAAGCATCAAAATGTCACTTAAGCAATCAGTGCTTCATCAGCCATAATTGACTTCCCATTAAGAAACTGGGTTGGAACAAAAACCAGCAGCCACCGCGGCCCTCCAGGACCGATGCTGCCCACCACTGACTTAAAGATGCTGCTTCTAACGTCTTGGTGCCAGATACCACAGGACGCCTTCAGAGGACTTGTGGATTCCATGCCTCTACAGGTCAGAGCTGTTTTGGCACCACAGGTATTAGGCAGATGGTTTTAATGTTGTGGGATATTGAAAGTGATTTGAATTTGATTGGTTTCATATGTAACACAGCTACAGTAGTCGTTAAGGTTCTTTTATGGCCTGTTACTCTATGCAAACAGTATTTTGCTGATTTTGTGGTTTTAGAAGATTCCCTGTGTAGGTTAACGATTCTTTAAGAGAGATTTTATTTTTGCATTTTAAAGCAAGCAGTTTATCAAGCCAATATTTATTTCCTTGCATGATTGCGGAAGATTTTAAAAAAATCTTTAGGCTCTATATCACATGCAGCAATAGCCTCATTACATTACCAAAAATGTCACAAATAAACATTTTTATTTGTACACCTAATATTAATAAAAAATATTCATAATTAAGACATGTCAATCAAACTTTATATTTAAGGTCCCATGTGTCATGATTTGGCTGATGATTTTCTTTGATTTTTGTCTGTTCTTTGGTTATTACATTTTTTTAAATATTTTTTCAGGGTTTCAGAAACTAAAGAATCCATTGGTTATATCTATTGTATCTATTTTATTATTGGTTATATCAATTGTATCTATTATATCTATGTCAAAGTGCTTCTAACAATGCTAAAATGAATTGAGTCTTCCTGTGCCTGTATATTATTTTCTTATGAGTGCCGTCCTTTATGTTGAGAGTTGCTACGCATTTACCAGGAGACATGACTGAGAATGTGTGACGTCACACCAGCAGTGTGACTATATAAAGATCAGCCTGTGCATTCCCCAATCGTCTGAGATTTCAGATTCCTCTTAAGAAAAAAAACTTAAGTAAACATTCTTATTAATTTACACCAGTTACAAATTCTTCTGTAATATAATGTCTGCAGAATTTGGGTCTAAGTCCTTTTTGGCTACTGCCACATACAAGCACTTAGGGGACATCTTCAAGGCTCCTGTAAGATAATCAACTCCATCCCAGATTAAAACAGGGTTCTCTTGCTGTTTCTTTATTCTTTTCTGTTCGCAGTCCCGACAGGCAAGTCCCAGAAGACTCCAGACCCCTCAAGCTCCAGAAGACCTGCCCTTTTTAGGAGAATTGCTATATATACCAGCCACTCACTGGAAGAAACTACGAGGTGAGACACAAAAATAACCGGACTGGTCTTGGGTCTTTCCTGGAAAACCGTCTGGATGTCGGCCGAACGTGAATCATTGAACTATATCCCCTCCTACACACCCTCTCAAACCGCCGACCAGCTAGGTATATCCTGTGAATAGCCCAGTCAGTATTTGCACAACAATTGCTACATGAGTTGCTGCTATAATGTTAGGTGAAAAAATCGAACAGCAAATCAACATCAAATTTCTCGCAAAATTGAACAAAACGGACACAAAAACTATATACAAAAACTGATAAAAACAGTGTACGTTGATAACAGTTTGTCTTGCACAAATGTTTTTGAGTGGCACAAACGTTTCAAGGAAGGACAAGAAAATGTGGAAGACATTCAATGCTCAGGTCGCCCGTCTCGGACGGATGAAAACATCAAAACGGTGAATCAGAGAGTTCAAAATGCTCATACTGCTTTTTCCGTAAAGCAGTTTTTGTCTGACAAAAATATTCATGTACTAAATCATCCACTCTATTTGCCCGATTTAGCTCCCTGTGCTTTTTACTTGTTTTTTACTTGAAGGGAACATATTTTTCTTCAATGGATGAAGTGAAGACAGAAACGGTAAGCCTGTTGATGCGCCTTAAGCAAGAAGACTTCCAGCACTGTTTCAATCAATGGAAGATACGTATGGAGCGGTGTAGAGATCGGGAGGGGGAGTATATAGAAGGTGACAATGTTTAGAATGCTGTAATTCATCAATAAATATATATATATATTTTACCAATCCAGTTATTTTTGTGTCTCACCTCTTATACACTTTGAGACCTGTGTCTGTGAGAGATTGTGTTCCTGCTCAGTAAATGGTCTAGGCACACTTTGATCCACAGCTGAGGCCACTTGTTTTGCATTTCTACCATTAATTCTTGGAACTTTAAACAGGCTTTACCAGGATGGTACACCTACTCATAATACCTTTGTTGTTATTCTTATACTACAAACTCTCGTACTGTATCCCAACTTCAATCTTTGACTCACTGCCTTACCTTATTTATTTGACTTCTTCACAATTTTGAACTTTGGCTGGTGTGAGGCCAAATATTCTGGTCCACACCCCCAGGCCGCCAGATGGAGCCCTCCCAGCAGCGTGGAAGGTCCCCAAATTCCAGCAGGGCATTATGGACGTTGTAGTTTTTATAAACAACCCTGCTGGATACCATGGGGACCACCAGGAGCCGCTGTAGGGAGGCTTACAGAGTGCTACGTGCCCTATAACCCGGAAGTGTGTCATGGTCACATGACCGGAAGGAACGACATGCTTCTGGGTTGAAGAAAAGGACTTTTAATCTGACCCGGAAGTGATGAGGACTTATGGATTGTTGGGCTGGAACCACTTCCGGGTCAGGAGATATCAAAGGACTGTGGGAAAGCCCAGACACAAAGCTGAGCTGGGAGGAAGGGTGGCTAAGTGTCTGGGAGAGGAGGAGTGAGAATATTGTATTGATTATTGATTAGTGAGCTTTGTATGTGTAGTGTGGAGTGGAGGGTGCTTAGTGCACAGTAATATAATAAAAAGAAGAAAAGTTATACTTTTACCTGGTGTTTGGCGTGGTACCTGAGGGTTCAAGGGAGCAATAGCGCCCCCGACTGTTACACTGGTTATTTTGGAATCTTGTGAAGTAAATCAAAGTAGCAAGTCACTGGTTTACCTTCACATATTTAATGAGGATAGCAAAGACAAACATTGATTATTGACTCAGAAAGATATTTGACACTAACATCTTTGTACCTAATGACAGAGTCTACTGGAATGGCCAACATTTATTTATTTATTTACTTAGTTATTTTTATTTAGGGGATTTCTTTCTATTCACACAATCCAAGGAACTCCCAAAAGATTTTTCACTGTTGGTGCCCTTTTATATTCAAACGGTGATATCCTACTTTAGCACTATCTAAGATTCACATAAAATTTGAAATTTGGCAGGAGTTTATTTTTGTCAGTATAAAACAAGGAAACAGTGTTGAAAGTTCTGGTTGTCCAATTCCATGTAACCATTCGATTTAAGGCAATGACCAGAAAATAGGCTGACCATAAAACTCCTTCATTGACAAAAAAAGATTCAGGAAATGCCTGCTGGAACATCCTATTAACAAAAAACATACTTTTCAAATGTCAACTACCTCAAAAAACAGTCTTATGCTCGACTGATTAAGAGACAGGAACAAAGACAGAAAGAGGGATCATGTTAAATTTAAGGAAGGAAATGGACAAAAGAGTGCCAATAGGTCTTAAATGTGAGTCTTTTAAAAAGTGAAAAACCCAAAAGCAATAAGGCAGTCCAAAGCCAACAAAGTCCCAAAACAGTACATCCAAAGCAAAGTTAAAAAACAGCACAGGGCAAAAAATCCATTAATTACAATAAGCACAGAGGAATCACAGGACTCATAAAACACTCCCTTGTGCAGGAACAGCGAGAGAATCTCTGGATTTATAGGGGGAAGGGCAGTTCCTGGTGGTGACTGGAAGGTGGCCCCACCCTTTAGATAGATAGATAGATAGATAGATAGATAGATAGATAGATAGATAGATAGATAGATAGATAGATAGATAGATAGATAGATAGATACTTAGGGGTTGCTAGTGTTATTTCAGTCTCCCTTCTTCTCCATAGTTTAGAGGGAAACAAGACAGAGGACAACTAACATCATTTTTGCTTCAGCCTAGGAATTCACTCCACTTTTGGGAATGCACTGTAAAACAGAGAGGGCAACTAGAAGGGAGCATTCATTTTGGATCTGTGTCTGGTAGAAACAGCTTCTGGCTCTGAAGTACTCTTTTTGACCTATTTGTATAATTAGCATTGAACTATATTCTGGTATCATTTTTAACCTTTTGTCTCTTTCCGCCATTAAGTGAGATTTTGCTAATGTGGCACCCCAACTCTTTGCTCTGTCTAACTTTCCTTATTTTTACACCATGCGTCACTGAGCTTGTTTAATCCAGTTCAGGGCTGAAGTCATTGAATAATTCTTATTGAGATCTCATTCCTACTGCCTGCGTAATTTTGACTTTGGGTCACCCCTGCTCCACTTCTTCTTAACCTCATTGCTGACTTTGATATTGTTGATCATAACAATAGTCTACTGTAATATACTACATCTTATTAGATTTTTTTTGTTTCAAATAAGAAGCGTTAAGCTCCACTTTATAACCTCAGGCTACACTTAGTACAGTGTCTAAAATGACAGTTTTAAACCTCAATCGGTCTCGGTCTTGTGCTCCTAGTGTTTAAAGCTTTTTTATTAATGACTCATAGCATTCCATTTCTCAGTTCAGTTTAAGGTTTTAGTGTCTTGGTTCTGGTGACAACTTGTCGTTTGGTTAACAACTTTCGACAGTTCTTGTTCAGACTTTGCTATCTGGTTTCATTTCAGCGTTCAGATATTAATTCTCAAATGCACCTGTATCTCCCTGTACTTTTAGCATGATTCCCGCAGTTGCTCACTAACTCTGTCATCAGCAGGCAATTCAAAGTGGTTAGCTGAAACTAAAGAAACAGTTGGACTGAGTCTGTGATGCAGTTCAGCCAAGCCATTTTTGATATTTGAAATTGGAATGGCTTCAAATTCTGGATGGAGCTGTGCTAACCAGTATACCACTATGTCAGAAGTACCTTACTTGTCAAAAAAGTACTTTGTTGCACTTTATTTTTTTAACTGAATTCTTATTTATATTCTTTTTAGAGTGTCTTCTCATTGCGTGATCAGTGATAAATGCTGTACAACATAAAAGTTCTTTATTCAATTTATCAACGCAGTTGTGCAAGTCCCATTCAGGCCCTCAAAATTTTTTTGTAGTTACTTAAATGTTCAGTATTTGTGCCTGAATCTTGAATTTTAATATATCTGTATTAACTTTCATTGGACAGGTGTGATGTCAATTTCTTTTACCTCCACTAACTACGTTTGTAAAGACATGATAGATGTTACATTCTATCTGTCTTTCCATCCATTTTCTAAACCTGCTTTATGTATTTTGGTTTACTTAAAAGTGCGGCCCAGTTAGGCTGGGTGAGAAAACCTCTGGATTCTGAATCTTTTAGGTCGTCAGATCGATCCCCATAATTGACCAACTGTGTGACCCTCACATTTCTACATTGGCTCACATTGTACAAGTAGAAAGAGTTGGACTGTACACTTTTGAGTAGACCCGAGTAAGTAAGTATAAGACATATATCTGGCTAAGATTTGCAGCAAGAAAAAAACTTACATCCACCATGCATTGAACAACCCCCATATGTACAACACAAGGCACAGCAGCTAGGTCAGTGCACGTTACATTCCAAAAGTGGTTCAGTGGGACTGACTTAGTTCTGTGCAACATGGGATGCCATTTAAGTGCTGGAGACAGGCTAGACACACAAAGAATACAATAATTCTCATCTTTAAAACAATTACTATATGTTTATGGTACAGCAACTTGTTTTAGGCACCTTGTGATAAACGGCTAATGAGATTACAAATCACCCTTAAAAATGGTGAATTGTAATGTCAGTTATCTTTCATTTTCATTGGTTAGGAAAAAACTGATACATTTTGTTGTGAAATATATTTGAAGGTTTTAGCATACAACTGCAATAAGTCAGGGGCTTCAGATCTAGGGCAGCACACATCAACCATTATTAATGGACAAACTAAGCTCATTGCACAACAAACACTGATCTACCTGACATTACCATTTCAAAATATCCAATTAATTGGTCAAAATCTGCTCCCTGACTCCTTTACCTTTTACATCCTGGCAACAAATTGTTAGGATTTATATTTCAAACTTATTGCAGAAAATAATCATCTTCAGTTAATGCTGGGTCTTTAAGAACATTAACATGCCTGGACCAATATTCACTATCTTTCCACTTCTTGTATGGTTATTACAAAAAATAATAATGTTTCAAATTTACATTTTGTTATCTAAATCCACCCAAACCACCAATGTCACAATGCCAGGTGGGCTGAAATCCCATTTTCCTTGGAACACTCTGTGACAGGTCAGATGATAGTGTCTTTTCCAGATTTTGAATTATATCATTGGGCCTATGTCCTCCAGTCTTGCCTGGAGCTGTTAATCCTCTATCTTGGCTTTACATTGCACACAGGCTAGTTTTGCCTCAGTTCTCTTACTTACTCTTCCTTTCACCTCCTCAAGTAATACAGTATCTATCTATCTATCTATCTATCTATCTATCTATCTATCTATCTATCTATCTATCTATCTATCTATCTAATATTTAACTATTTTCAGCTCATCTACATATTGCTGAAGCCAACAAGATACACAGAGTAACAAATATATCTTCTAGGAACATCTTGAATTTTTCGAGGGATGAATTCAACAAGGTGCTGGAAATATATCTTAGGGATTTTGGTCCATGCTAACATGAATCAGACAGTTCCTGTTTATTTTAGATAGACGCTCAACTGGTAATAAAAGACTGTTGACACAAGGCAGAATTGATTAATACATTTCTACTGTTTATGCTACATTCTACTTTTATCTTCAGCAGAAATCGGTACTCAGAACATGTGGTGTGTTGCTATCCTCTCCCCTCCATCACATCAACTATTTACTGTTCCTTCTCCCCACATAACAAAACAGTTATCACTCTATTTGTTGCCTTGCACAAAGAAGCCTACAAGCCCTTAACTTGGCATATCCCATCCTCCATCACTTTTTAATTTTTAAGAATGTCAATCTGTCCTTAAAGAACCATAAACATCAGGTGTTAGATTTATGACATTCACGTATGCACAAAAAGAGGCTCAAAATGTGTGTATACAAATTTCCACACAAAAGTCAGGAATTTGCGTATATTTGTGTCAACTCTGACAGAGTGGTAATGCAACCAATCTAGTTAAATGACGACTCAGACACACAATAATTTATATCACCAAGCTGTTATTATTTGATGTGACAAGCATATTAAATCTCAAAAGTGGTGAACATGATATACAGACTCAATTATAAATTTATAAAGGGTACATTACATAGAAATGTGGTTTTAGAAATTTAATTTTTATGATGTATAGATTTTGTTGTTTTCTGACATTCACATACCTTCACCCTTGAATCCACAGAAAGTTTTAAAAAATGAGACCCCAGGATACTCAGTTTAACATTGTTAATCTTTTTTATTTTACCTCCTGTAAGTGTTTTGCAATGGATTTATCCAGTGAACCTTTTTGACAATACTGCTCTCTTAACATTCCCAGAAATTTCCTGCACATGTTTAGGGGCTGTCTCTGTCACTCCCTATCGGTCCTTTGTTTCAAACTCTCCCTCACATTGATTGACATCAATTTTGCCATTCAGTCATTCTTTCATCTATCTATCTATCTATCTATCTATCTATCTATCTATCTATCTATCTATCTATCTATCTATCTATCTATCTATCTATCTATCTATATATCTATTCTCAAGTCTGGTTGCTGGCTGCTGCTGTCATCTCTTACAGTCTTTTTACCCCTTCCCCTGATTTTCATTAATGTATTGATTATAATAAATGCAAAGTTTTTTCACAAAAAAAGAAAGAAGGTTGGAATGGAATTACACAAACAGTCCTACGTAGTCATTCCGCTGCCAGATCAGTAGTTTCCCAGAATGAACTTGAGCAATTGACTAAACCTCCCAATGCTTCACTTTACAAATCCATATACAGTATGTGAGCAATTGTAGTAATGGATTGAAAATCATCTTGGGACAATGTTTACTACAAAAAGGGACTGTATAAAATAAAATGTGTACTCAAAGATTAGCATGGACAAGTAAGGAGTCAAAATTAGAACTGATGCCAGTATATCCTCACTCAAACCAGCTCACTTTATTGTTGCCAAGTCACCTAATAGCATGTCTTTAGACTGAGGGAATAAACTTGAGTTCCAGGGAGAGAACACAAGACTCCATATAGAAGGCATCCAGTCGGGATCTGAACCTGGGTCCAAACACTCTTGTATAACATTTTTATGCACATAGATTAATTCAACATTTGAGAAGAAAAGAAATGAATAAAAATGCAGCATGAAAGGGTTTAGAAGAGCAGTTTTCCATTGCACAATGTACATACTCTTGCTTTCTAGCTTTGATCTTTTCTAATAAAAGAGGCATTGTGTAATTCTTTCTAGACGATTACTAAAATGCTTGAGAAACAAAAATGCCTACAAATATGTGCATGATCAAATTTAATTTCTTGAACAATAGTTTAATTGTTTATATTCTCATGTCTGGTTTCAAAATAAGCAAATGACAGGCACTCAGAGGAAACTTTCCATTAAGACTGTGTGGTTTTGCTAACCATAAGCTTGATGTTCTCAGAAATGCATTAAAGTATTAGGTTGATGCCACTCATAACAATATGAATATCTCTGATGTATAGTGAAAAATATTTGAAAATTCCCTTCTTAGTAAATTGATCAACTCATTAATTCTTGCATTTCACTATACAACTGGTAAAATGGTTGGAAGAAGGCATAGAAAAATCCTTTAGTTCAGCCCTCTGTAATTCACCCTACCACCCCTTTTTGTTTCTAAAGGTTTTATAAAACATTAAAGAAAGCCTTGGATAGAAGAGTTGTTTTTTTTTTTCAAACAGAAACATTTGTCTCCTACACAAAAATGTGAAACATCACAGCTGATTTTCCTAATATTATGACTCAGTTTGCTCAATTTTTTTAATTAAAGGCAGAACTAAGTGGAACTCAAGCACACAAGGAGGATTACTTGACAAAATTCAACATGCTGATTTAATTCCAATATAAGATGCCTTGTAAGAGTAGAGTATACATGCTCTCCATGTGTGCACACAGGTTTTGTTTCAGGGACTTGGATTTCCTCCTTCATTCCAGATCATGTCAATTACAAATTCTAAATTGCTGCAGGGTAAGTATGTAACTTGGCAGATTTTAGCATTGCACATACTAATACTGGAAAAATCATTCTATGTGCCTGTACAGGAAAACAGGGCATAAAAATGGATGGATAATGGATAATCAGACTTATTAGAAAAGTGCTAGAAGGGATTTAAATTTCATGTTAGTTATTATTAGGAGACAATATAAATTGCAATATTTTACCCAGAATTTTAGTTATCTAGCTAGTCTTTGGTTAACCAGCTTACCTGTCTTAAAATTGACCACAGAAAGATGTTAGTTCTTTAGTCTTTTGACATCCAGCAGTCAAACTTCCCAGAATATATACAGTATTGTACCCTCCTTCTGCTCCCAGAATCCCCTTTGTACAGCTACTCTTAAATGCCATTTGGAATAGCTCAGGTGACAGCTAGAGACATGACATAACTGAAGCAAGGCAGTGAGTTAAATTAAACAATAAATAAATACATAAATTACCTCAGACATAGTAAAGCAGTTCATGCACGCATTACAACATCTATTGTTTGAAAAAGTGAATACATATTCATATATGTACATTAATACAACCTGCTGTATCAACAATCAAGTTCACTGTATTCCATAGTGAATGAGCTCCCTTCACTACATAATGGCAGATTTTACACAGTTCACCTGTTAATTATAATAAATCCTATACATACTGTAATTATAGTAATTCATCTGCTAACAATAAAATTGAAGAGACACTGTAAATGATAATTCACACAAAGACCATAACGTAATTGTCACAGCTATATTTATTCAAGTTGGCTTTGTTTCAAGAGTAACATTGCTCACATGATCACAGGTCTCATACTGTATATATTCATTGTCTCTTAACTCCTCCTGAGAGCAGTTGGTTTTTAGAGCAGTAATGTTCTGTATGGTCCTCAGCAGGTGGCAGAACTCCAAACCAAAAGTCCAAATTCATATTTTGTCTTTTAAAATATGGCTTTAACAAGGATAGCACTACTTTATATATATATATATATATATATATATATATATATATATATATATATATATATATATATATATATATATATATATATTAACTGTTCATATCCAGGAGAAATATAACAACATATTTGGAAATTTATAAAAGAACTGGGCCCTCCACATTCAATATACAGTATTCCAACATAATTTGTTTTTATACTGATCATGCACATTTTGGAATTTTAAGTACAATAAAATAATTGGCTATTGAATATACATCAAAATCCAGTAGCCTTTATAATTTTATAACTAAAGTGAAAGCTCCATATAATTTAAATTAATTCAATCAGCTGTACATCTCCTAGTCACACAGTGACAAATTTAAAATTCTGAACATAAAAAGTATATTTTTTTTCCTGTGCCTCCACTTACTGAATGTACTGTATGTCAATAAAATTATTTTGGTAAAGTTTATGCAATCTTGCTACATAAAAAGAAAGAATTCCAAACAGTTTTTGATGAAGTGTACATAAAACCACAGATATCTCATTCACCATACATCAGAGGGTGTACAACACTGTGTAAAAATGTCATAGGCCATGTCTGAATAAACAAAAGACATTAACAAGACATTAACCATTTTACAGAATGGGCAGTGAAAGAACAACAAAAGTTGCACACAGAGGTGGTTACTGAAGTGGAGAATATCAACTTGTATTCCAAAGCACAAATTTTATAAAACAAAAGACTAACAGTACGCTGAACAAAGATTGTCAATGACTCTGAAAGGGTATTTAAAAAATGATCAACTTTCTTTTTTTTCTTATTTTTCAAGTATTTTGTTATGAATATGATACATTCAAAAGCCAAAGTTTTTAGTAGTCACAATTTCTATATTTTTGTATGCTGCACCATGCATGAACTTCTTTGTAATAAAAAAGATCAAATGTTTGATTTTTGAATAACTGATTTCTTAGCAAACAAGCAATAGGTTTTGCTTTCTTTCTGATATGCAGAATAATGAAAAACATACAACGTACATACTTTAATAAAGATGCTCTTTTTGGTAAAGATTAAATGTTATTATAGTAAATTGTATATATTTTTTATATTTTTCCATTTTAAGAATTTCTTATGTCTTTTTTTCTTTTTTAACTGATTTTTAGATGGCTTTTTATATTAGAGGACTTAATTCTTATAAAAATACGAAATAACTCACTGAGTTCACTGTATGTTATCATACTAAATCATAGCATGAACAACTTTCAATTTATACTCACAATATCCATCCATCCATCCATTTTCCAACCCGCTGAATCCGAACACAGGGTCACGGGGGTCTGCTGGAGCCAATCCCAGCCAACACAGGGCACAAGGCAGGAAACCAATCCCGGGCAGGGTGCCAACCCACCGCAGTATACTCACAATATTTCAAACAAAATTCTCTTTTCTCCATTTTAGACAACAAAGAACCACAACTGAGCTTTTATTTTATTTTATCTCAATTTTCCCTTTTTTCCCCCTGAATTTGGATAGCATCCCTACAAATAAAAGGTGTTGTGAATATAATAATTCTTTAGTTTTCCCCTTTGTATTTCTGGTTTTCCTTTGTTTTCTCTATATTAATTTTTAAGTAATTGGTTGTATTTGTTATGTTATTATGATTTGTTTGATTGTGTTGCATGCCATTATAATATTCTAGATTTTGGAAAGAAATTAAAAAATAAGCATAATTAAATATAATTGAAGAAGAGTTTATATACTTTGGAACTTTTTAAGTTAGACTAGCAGTGCTCTTTTTCCTTTGTGATATTTCACATTATTCCTTTTATCTCCCACATCCCAAAAACGTATGTTCAGCTACAGATTTTAAACTGACATAGTGTGAGTGAAAGGATTCTTGCATCCAGTGTTGCTGGGATAAGCGGTAGTCCTCTAGATCCCAGCTGGAGAAGGTTACATTTATGTCTCACATCCAGGCTAATCAACTGCTCTTTATACATAAAAGGCTATGGTTGTCCGTGTTACTTGGCAATTTTCTTAACTAATTTTAATTTTTTGACCAGATTCAACCAAATTAATGAAACAAACATCCATAATTTAATGATTGTATTGCGGTTTATTTTGGATTATATTTTGTACTATTCTTTAGATGCATTCTCAGCTTATAATGGGACTATATGCACTGAAATTTCTTCTCACACTTTTTAATATTTAAGAAATTCTGAATTTCTGTCACTACGTGAATATTGTTCTTTATAGTGACATAGTTCATTTATGTTCTGAAACCTGCAACTATTGTTGAATTTATGTGGGAAAGTATGAAATATTCTTATTTGCTTTATGAATAGTGGCATTGTAAGATTTCATAAATTGTTTCAATAATAAGGATAACATTCTCTATATAATGTATACTACTTCACAAAACTGTTCAATAGCCCTCAAAGCTTATATTTTGTTCTAAATTGAATCTTGAAAAAATGCACAATTGAAGCACTTAAAAAATAACAAAAACCCTGTTCTGATACATGATAGATTGATATTTCATACAACTTTACATTTCCTTTAGCTTTCCAAGATCATGAATTGGAGTAAGCCAAAATTGAAAATACATGAAATATCATTGCTGAATATACATTAGTGCTGAGTCACTTAATCAAGGTTAATTAATCAAAGGCTAGGTATTTTAATATCCGGGTTTTTAACTGGATGCTCCATTCAAACAGTAGTTCTTATTACGATGTGCTCACACTCTCTGAGAGTGAGTTGAAATAGGTAGTTACAGATGGAAGGTGCTCATTTGCAAGACAGAAAATATATTTTTCCATTCATTTACAAAGAACTACTAACCCTCCCGCCTCTTAAATTTTTTTAGTTTTGTATATGAAGCATGATTTCAACTGTGCATGAATCTTCCATAGGATTATCAATAATAAAATGCCAAATTGGCAGGTGATACTATACAACCAGCATTTTACGAGCATAAAAGCTGTTTAGTTTAACAAAACTTCAGGTTAGACAACACACTGACTGTATATGATAATATTCATCCATCCATCCATCCATTGTCTCCCGCTTATCCGAGGTCGGGTCGCGGGGGCAGCAGCTTGAGCAGAGATGCCCAGACTTCCCTCTCCCCGGCCACTTCTTCTAGCTCTTCCGGGAGAATCCCAAGGCGTTCCCAGGCCAGTCGAGAGACATAGTCCCTCCAACGTGTCCTGGGTCTTCCCTGGGGCCTCCTCCCGGTTGGACGTGCCCAGAACACCTCACCAGGGAGGCGTCCAGGAGGCATCCTGATCAGATGCCCAAGCCACCTCATCTGACTCCTCTCGATGCGGAGGAGCAGCGGCTCTACTCTGAGCCCCTCCCGGATGACTGAGCTTCTCACCCTATCTTTAAGGGAAAGCCCAGACACCCTGCGGAGGAAACTCATTTCAGCCGCTTGTATTCGCGATCTCGTTCTTTCGGTCACTACCCATAGTTCATGACCATAGGTGAGGGTAGGAACATAGATCGACTGGTAAATTGAGAGCTTCGCCTTGCGGCTCAGCTCCTTTTTCACCACGACAGACCGATGCAGCGCCCGCATTACTGCGGATGCCGCACCGATCCGCCTGTCGATCTCACGCTCCATTCTTCCCTCACTCGTGAACAAGATCCCGAGATACTTGAACTCCTCCACTTGAGGCAGGATCTCGCTACCAACCCTGAGAGGGCACTCCACCCTTTTCCGGCTGAGGACCATGGTCTCGGATTTGGAGGTGCTGATTCTCATCCCAGCTGCTTCACACTCAGCTGCGAACCGATCCAGAGAGAGCTGAAGATCACGGCCTGATGAAGCAAACAGGACAACATCATCTGCAAAAAGCAGTGACCCAATCCTGAGCCCACCAAACCGGACCCCCTCAACGCTCTGGCTGCGCCTAGAAATTCTGTCCATAAAAGTTATGAACAGAATCGGTGACAAAGGGCAGCCCTGGCGGAGTCCAACTCTCACTGGAAACGGGTTCGACTTACTGCCGGCAATGCTTATATTACTTAAATTATTCTTTGCTGATTAAAAGCCATGTCCTGTATGCAAGAGAGGCTACCTGAGCTAACGTAGTTCTGACAACATCTGAAGATACACACGAATTTCAATTCATATATGTCAGGTTATTGCCAATTAATATGAAGCAATTTGCAGTCAAAAATGTACCTTAAATCAATAACAGCATTTTCCTTCAGTATTAATTTCCCACACTTGGTGTCCATGCTTTTTTCACTTCTAGATGACTTTCTAGTCTTAAAACATATCAACTGATCTGTAAGTAACCAATCACTTACATAGAAATATGGCCTACATATTGTAATATACAAAGGAAGGGCTGCTTAGATGCTTCCTTTATTATTTTTGCTTTATTTTCGGTTTCTAAAATTTCACTAATTCCATCCTCAAGTTTTATATAATGGAGATACAGACTTGTCTCTGAAAAATATTGGCTATTAAATAATTAAAGGTTTCACACACACACACATCTTTAAGTACATAGCCAAAAAGAGTTTGCTTCTTTTTCATAAGAATCACTTGAAGTCATATTCGGAAGTACATACAATACTCTAGTTGCACCACAGGTTTCTCCCAAAAACCTTTACATTACTTACGAATTTCAGAGGATTGTGTAAGGAATGCTGAATCAAGCACATTTGGCAGCACTGTCATGAAGGCAAAAAAAAAGAAGGTCAAAAAGATATTTTTTAACAACACAGGATCTCCTCTACCACCATCCCCATACCAGATTGATGAAATTGGTCCTGTATAAAGCATAATTGAACCTGATTGTGCACACAATATATAAAAATGGAGCTAACTGAATTTAGGAGGTAAAATGGAAGGATTGCACTGGCTACTTTTTACCTTGATTTCTTTGTTATACCTTTACATTTCTTTGAATAAGAGAAAAACATCCATTTACAATAATGATCCAATTTCACATCTTCAGAGAGTGAGCACCAACATTTGGAAAACATACCTTCTGAATTGTAGATGAAGGAGCATTAACAAATTGATTTACTGTAGTGAAGTTTATTTTATTATTTTTCAGTCAGCATTTGCATTGCTCATGATCTGTAAACTCTTCCATTTCTACATCAGAGTCAAAGAGTGAATGGCCAGTGTAGTCTGTATCAGGTGTCTGCGAACAGGAAAAACTATTTTCAGTTACTTCTTCTTCAAATGTCTCTGTTCGAGAATACAAACCGTACTGATGTAGTTGTGTTGGTGTCAGGCTGTCTTCACTTGTTTCATCGTACTCAAACATGAGGTCATCAAAATCTTCACACCATTCAGGCCAGAATTTCCGTCTTATTCTCTCACAGTACATAGCAAGATTAATCAGCTCACCTATAATAAGAAATCTAATTAAATCCTAAAGGAAAAGATTAGTTCTACACAGCCAGAAAAAAAACAAAACACAAATACTCAACCACAACTAAACAATTGCCTTGCAAAGGCAAGTATGAGTACAAAACTAATTTTAATTGTAGAGTATGTAATCCTAATGGACAATTTTGGTCCAGAGTTAGTAAGATAAATAGAAAATCTCTGATTTACACAGATTTTATGATACATATATCATAATGTTGGAATAAAATTAATTAGGAATACATGTAGAAGTATTAGTCAAAACACATTTGCAATGGCCTTCCATTGTAACATCTTGTGTAACTAGTTCAGGGTCACAAAAGGCCAATGACTATTTTAACTAAGCAGGGAACCAGTCTATACTCGCATACATACTGTAGTTATAGGGTTAAGTTTAGAGATGTCAGTTTATTTAGCATACATTTTTGTAGAAGGAAAACCAAAGTACCCAGGGAATAACCAACAGAGACATAAAGGGAATATGCAAACTCTGCTTCGGCAGTCACTGAGCCAGGACTCCAACCCAGGACATTAGAGTTTTGAGATACCAGCACTAACCACTGTTCTACCATGCCACCCTATATGTCCAATTTCTGTATTAAAATAAAGATAAAATTATTAAATCTAATTAGCAATATGGAGTGCACAAGATTTCATCTCTCAAAATAACCCCCCTATTTTAAAATGTAGCATTTCTAGCATTCTATCATATTTTTTATATGTTCCTTGAGACACGTAAAACCTGCTTACTTTAGCTCCTGTTTTAATGGCAAAAAAACATCTATAAGCAAAGGTTTAAACAAATAAAAATCTGATTAGGTCTTAATTCAGGCAATCTCTTTATTATCAGTTCTTTCAATGGCTATAATTACTGCTTGTGAAAGCCACAAACCTAAGACAATAGGTCCCATGCAACCTACTGGAAGATTTAGCTGGTTCTTTATCAGAGATTAAATAACTACTATGAATATTTAAGCATCTATAGGAGTGTGAAAGACACTTATTTTTACAGTGAGATATTTAACAAGTATACATTTATGCACTAAACTAGATTATGTGTTAAGAAAAAGCCATTGACTACAATTAGCTGTCAGGCAGATTAACTTTGTACCTAAACCATTCGACTTGAAACAACTAGATTATCAGTTCAATCACTGCTATTGATTCACTATGTCAGCTTACATAAGTCACTCCCCTCCCCCCAGTGCTTCAAATGTAAAGTGAATAAAAATGTTTCACCTTGAAAAGGAGCTATATATAATATTTAAAAAATTTCACATTAGTATAAATTAACACAGCAATGAAAGCTTTTGATAGTGACGTAAATGAGCACCATTATGACTCATTAATCACTTAATAACAATGCTTCTAAACCCTTCAGTAGGCTCATTTACTAAAAGTACACTAATAAAATCTAATAAATGTTTTATAAAAAAAAGTCTGAGTGCTCCAAGAATAGCTGTTTTAGTTTTGTGGGCTGGCCCTGTCAGGAACATTTATTCTCACTTGGGACCTTTTAAAGTTTCTTTAAAATGCACTTTCTTCATCAGAACTTTAATTTGGAGTCGGATCATACAAGGCTTGCGATCTGCTCAAAAAAAAAAACTTTCCTGAAGGAAAAGTAAAAACCTGTGTGGCACCAGATCAAGTATGCTGAAAAGCAGGAGTACTATGTTAATTGACAGCAAACTTATGAGTTTCGAATTGCTGCTTTGTAATTTGTAAAAAAAACACCCTGTAGAGATATATATACATTCATAACTGATTTGTCATAAAATTAATTTCAGTGAAGGATAAGACAGAAAAAAATAATAGCCTAAACATTGTAGTGACTAATGGTAATGTTACACTAATTTAAAAATGACTGTTGTTAGTACAACTGCATTTTTTATATTGCTATTAAGCACCAGTAGCAGATTTTTCACAGGAGTCTCCTCTCTAGTTGAAAATATGTAGAGTAATTAAATTGCATTAAAAAGCCCACTAGCACCATCTTGTGGTGTAGACAAGTTTAGCGAGAAATTTAAATTTTCAAATAAACCCCATAATAAATAATACAATAATACATAATACATTTTATTTATATATCGCCTTCCCATACTCACAAGAAAGCAATGCTTCATTATCTAAATACCAGGAGCATTTTATGTTGAGGTATATTGAGGTGCCCTTTCCAGTCCAAGAAATGAAAATAAACTGCAGTGATTTTTTTCAAAGCTTGCAGGAATTATTACAAAACTGTAAATAAATGTGCACTAAAATAGTTAAATGTACATTTCTTGTACCTTGGGGTAGGAATGGTATTAACCAGTAGCTGGAAGTGAGAAAATAAATGAAGGGATGTTAGAAAATATCCTCATGCCCAATTAACACAGGGACAAAAATAATATTTTAAAAAATTGCATCCTTCCTTAATTATACATGGGATTGAAACAATTGGTACAGTGTAATGAATAAGATGAATATATATTGTAGAATGGTCCTTTCTATGCCATTCAACATGATAATCTCAATAAATCTGAGCATCTAAAGGCTAACTGTTTAGAGATCATGACTGTGGCTCATGAGAAAACATTATTATTAGAATCCTAGTTGGACACCCCACCCAATTAATATAGCACAACCTTCTTAACTTTAAAAAGACACCCAATCTGTAATTTTCATTGTACCTGTGTATAGGAAACAATATCAAAACATACTTTAAAATGCTGAATCAAATTAAAAATGTTTGGCGCTAGTAAAGTGAATTGCTAGTGAGTAAGAGGTGAGGAATAAACCAGCAGTTTTAACTACAAAGATCACACTGTCACTCAACATCAAGAGAAGGTAGCCTCCTGACAGATTCCCACTAGGCTACTGTAGCCTCAGGTCAGTTAGTGGAGCTTTGCCTTTCACAGCCCAAGCTACCTTTCTTCTTGAAACAATAAACACACTCTCTAAGCACTGATCACACTTACTAGGCAGGTCACAAAGGAATCTGATTGCCCCAGGTTAGAACACCATAAAGAGAAGGTCAATATCAAAGCCACATTCAAAGCCAATTTGTTCAGCTATGTAAAAGCATGTTACCACTAAGCAGCATTTCTTTTGCGAATTTGACCACAGCTTTATATTATGAAATGAGCATTCAATTTTAAAACAGGAAAAGCTAAGAGTATACCTATGCCTCTGAAAATTATATCACCTTTCATGGGAAGACCAAATGACCATAGGGGCCATTATTGCAAATCAAAATAACACACATATTATCTGGTAGCATGCTTGTGAACCTGTTCCCTACTTCACCCATGTTTAAATAAAGTTTTTAATTCTTTGCTTCAAGGCATAATTGTTCTTCAAACTCTTTTGGTTTGGACAGTTTGTTTTTCTGTTTGGCTTTGTGTATCCTTGAGCTAAAACCTTTCAAGCAGTAACAACCAATGCAACTGCCCCTTCCTCTGTGCACTCAGAAAACTCTTTTGAATCCACATAAAATGGAGGTTTCACAAAAACTGAAGCATGTGTGTCAAAGAAAAGTATCAAGGTTTGGCATGGAAAGTTTTGTTAATATTATACAGTTTATTCTTGGTGGGAAAATGAGCACTGCTTTATTTTCATTCTATACTTTTCTAGCTTGAGCTTTTCCTAGTCAAGGGTAGACGGTGCAGCCAGTGATGAACTGTAAAAGGTAGAGCACTATTTGTTTTGTGACAGGCTGCTAATTTGAAAAAGGAGACCTTGAACCAGGAGCTCTTCTTCCATAACAGATTGCATAAACAAGAAAAAGCAGATTAGAAAATGGATGGGTGGACATTTTTTCATACACTTATGAAAAACATATCATTGAATGTCCTGGATAGAGATTCTGTTGGTCATTCTCGATAACAGACCATTGAAATACATAAAAAGAGAGATACAGTATTCTGCTAAACAATCTAGCCTTAATATAAACCTGGTTGCTCCTCACCCAAAGATTTTTTTGAAATATGAAAACAATTCAGAAGTTTAGAATTATCGATATACTGTAAGATTAATTATCTGTATCAGAGAAGGGTGTATCACTTAAACATGTTAAAGTGAAATCTGCTGTAACACACACCCGCATATTCATATACACGAATATCATAAAATCTGTGGTTCCAAAAATTAAGTACATTTGAGTGGCACAGCTAAACCTAGGGTGGCATGTTGCTGTAGTGGTTAATGGCACTATCTTTCAGCTCCTAGGCCATTTTATTCTGTTTTGATTTTGCATATTCTAACCACGTCTGTGTTGGTTTTCTCTAGTTACTCTGGAACCACATTCCAAATGTGTGCAGGCAGGGTTAAAGGGCAATTAGGTCTCCCACTCTTGATTGTTGTCTTGCACCTGACTGCTTTCTACTCTTCAGATTCTAATAACAAATAAATAAACCATAAGATCAGTAAACACTCATGAAATTTTCAGTTGTCATTCTGGTTTGATTTTGCAAATATCCACCATCATTCCTCAACTGTTGTGGCTCAGAACACTCTCCATGTACCTTTATCGACAAGCTTCATAAACTTACCAGTTCAATTAAGACCCAGGAAATCCTAAATACTGTATGCTTATATAACCATACTTCAGCTGGTTAGAAGTGGGGTGGTTTCAATAATGCACACTGAACACTGAATGTCATTTACAGTAGGTATAGTTTCATATGAGCATGCAAATACTTGATCATTTCATTTTTCACATTATAAGAATAATGAAAAAAATTGGCATTATACATTCAACTTTTAAATGCTCTCATAGATGTTCTGTCTCAAAACCTGATTATGCAGAATTTTTGCACTGCACTATTATTCTTCTGCGTACATCAATAGAATTAGTAATAAGATTTAATATTGTGGGTCTGTAAGAGTGTTGTGATGTGTTACACATTGGTCATATTTGTGAGTAATAATTTCAGTGCACTGGGGACACGACAATAAACATGAACTTTATACTGAATGAAAATAGCCAAAACCAAAAGTTGCACACAGAAATGGCAACAGTAGAAAAAAATGCAATACAAATAACAAACAAAAAAAAACTAAAATGTACTTAAAAGGTTGAATGATGTGAATTGCAAAAAGCTACAAATTAAAAAGTAAATTTAAAATTTTAACTTAGTGTGAAAACTGCATGTGTTCTGCTGTAATGCACCACAGCCTCACTAAGTTCTGTTAGCTACCATTTGATTCAAAAAATCAATTTTATCATTAAAAATGTTTTTAAGTTACATAAAATCAAACTTGTTATGACCTCCTACTTTTCAAAGATGTGCTCATTAGGTTGAAAGGGAAGTCTAAATTAATCCTATATGAATGTCAGTACTTGCATCAGCATGTCCTGCTATGGACTGGCATGTAATCTGATGTTGTCCCTCTCCTTGAATCTGAAGTTACCAATATGAGCTTAACTCACTGAGACTCTGGATGGACGGAATGAATGGAAAACAAAAACATTACTTCCAAAACAATTGATGAGCAATGGTTCCTTATGGGGCGGCACGGTGGCGCAGTGGGTAGCGCTGCTGCCTCGCAGTTGGGAGACCTGGGGACCCGGGTTCGCTTCCCGGGTCCTCCCTGTGTGGAGTTTGCATGTTCTCCCCGTGTCTGCGTGGGTTTCCTCCGGGCGCTCCGGTTTCCTCCCACAGTCCAAAGACATGCAGGTTAGGTGGATTGGCGATTCTAAATTGGCCTTGGTGTGTGGGTGTGTTTGTGTGTGTCCTGCGGTGGGTTGGCACCCTGCCCAGGATTGGTTCCCTGCCTTGTGCCCTGTGTTGGCTGGGATTGGCTCCAGCAGACCCCCGTGACCCTGTGTTCGGATTCAGCGGGTTGGAAAATGGATGGATGGATGGATGGTTCCTTATGTTGTACTCAGCTATCCACTAATACAGCAACTACAAGCTCTCCTTATTTTTGTTATTTTATAATTCCTCTCTGATTCTTTGTGACCATGTTCATATTCTATAATTTAGAGTGTGCTCAGGTATAAACCTTTCAAGTACAAATTTCACATATATTTCCTTAAATGATTTAGTTTATGTATTTTGTCATGTAATTTCTATTATCAAAATATTGATGCACTGTACGATTCACATATGCATTTGTTTCTGTATACATATGTTCTCTGCATGTGCATACATTAACAATATTTACACCTTTGTCTGATACATTTCTCAATATTAGACAAATGTGTCTTTCATTATGTTGGTCAGATACTCCCTCTGAGGGCAAAGCTTTAGAGGGCATGGTTGGGTTCACTATACTTCTCTAGGTTTCTCATGTGGTTGCCATTTTTCTTAAAACGTTTCAGAAAAGACATGAAAAGGCTTGGTGAGAAACTAGTAGGGAGAGCTTGTGTACCTACTTCTTTTGGTGGTTTATGGAAAACCTACCTGCCATCTTTCAAATTTTGCACTGTTCCTTGCAGGGAAAATTAGATATTTTTTCAAGCTACAGATAATACAAGACATTTATTCACAATTTAGTTACAAAAGATGTGTTTGTTTTCTTCCTGTTGAGCAAGATTAGCCTATGCATTAGCAGTGTAGTATAAGGAATTATATCAGAGATTTATCCTTCTCCATTAGTTGTCACCTCAAAAATGCCAGTAAATGATTAGTAATAATTGTCAATCCAACATTATCTGAAAAATAAGATAATTTTTATTTACAAAATGGTGTTAGCATAAGAAAATCCCAAAACAGATCACCTAGCAAGGCCCATGCTTAATGATACTGTATACTTCGCAGTTAGAATCCTATCCCTTACAGATTTTAGATTTCCTAGATTTTGAAACATGTTTTCCATGTACAATTTTAAGGTTAATTATACTAAGCTTTACACAGATTGATGAAGAATATGTATTATGAATGGATGAATTCCATTCCTTATCTGAGATATTAATTGAGAAGTTCCTTTCCCATCATCACCTAGGATTATATAGGGTGTACACTGTGAAATATGTTAAGAAAAGCCTCATAATTAATAACTAAAATATACGGTAGATATTGATTAAAAATTAGGGACTCTGATGGCATAAACATTTCCTCCTTTGCACTACAAAACATAATATTCCTTAAATAAGTTACTTATTTCTTTATGTTCACTAAATTCTGCTTGTAATGACAGCTATTTTTGTACAGCATAGTATTTGGCAAATTTCAATATGCTTAGCACATCCTAAAAATTTTAGTAATAACTACTAATGACCTAATATACTAATTTGATTTGTAATTTATGTGAAATGTATGAATTGATTTGTCCCCTGAGATACAGTATATTTTGAGTGTAGAAATAAATTTAATAAAGTTTTCATTTGCTAGCATTGATGTGGTTTAAAGGAAACCCAGAAACTGAAAGAGTATTATGTCTTTCTGGAAAATACTCTCCAAAGACATTCGCTGTTAAATTTGAAAAACTTTGAGAAAATGAAAATGTGTTATTCCAAGCTAGGTATTCTTTAAGAACAATCAAGATATATTTTTTAGACTTTTTTGAAAAGACGTATATCAGTATATGATTCAATTAAGCAAATGTTTCAGGCATAATATATGGCCTCCTTCCAGCTAGATTATGGGTCTAGATTGAAGGTTACAACCACATACAGTATGAAATACATCTCAAGAGGAAGAAAAGTCAAATTGACAAATGGGATAAAATCACACCAACAAAAATAGGCAGAGACGAACATGTACAGAAATATGTGTACAGCTAATAAAACCCTCTTGCAGTTAGTTTAAGTTGCTGGAAAGATATTATTTATGTTTATAAAAATATTCTAAACCCTTTTATTGTTGCTCTGAGGCTAGGGATCTGTGCCAGCAATTGAAAAGTTGCTGGTTCAAATCCCGCAAATGGCAGATGTGACTCTACTCCACTGGGCTTATAAGTAAGGTCCTTAACCTGCAATTTCTTCGTCCTGCATATGACATTAACCTGCAGGTCCTGCAATTGCAGGGAAAACTTTGGGGTTGGTGGCAGGATTGGCACTCCAGCCACTGTTAAAAAAAACTTACACTGTTCCATTTGCACTAGTGTGGTGCTGAGGTGTCACCCATTTCATTGCTGCATTCGGGTCCTAATCTGAGATTCTGAGGTGGTTTGTCATGTGGTGGGTGCGGCAATGTGCTGTATCAGCGTGTGCTTCCAGTCTCTTTTGTCCTTTGATCTTTTGTTGTGCCAGGAAATTTTAAAAATACTCTTCCTGTTATAAAGTTGATGTAAAAAATAGCATCGCTAAAGCCTTGCAAGTTTAATAAGACTAAAATGGAAATATAGGCAACTTGCCAAGTAAGTGTCCTTTTTAGACAATTTACTCTTATACTTCATTTAATTTACTTCATTACTCAAAATGTTAAAATATTTAGAAATTAAAAAAGGAATAAGATAATAACGTGGTGCAAAAGGGAGAATAAATTATTTTTCCTAAAAAATGAAATTCCTGTGTTTCAGATATAATAGTAATCTTTGAATGCTCTTTGAGAAAAGGGTAGCTTGTTGCCTATAATTATAAGTTGAGCAGCTACCCCATATGGAGGAGTTCAAGTACCATAGCATCATGACTCAGTCATGAGACTGACATACAAATTAGTGCAGTGGCAGCAGTTTTAATGATGTTGTACCAGATCTTGGTGAAAAAGTAGGAGCCATCTCTTAGGATAAAGCTTTTGATTTACCAGTCAATCAACCTTCCCATCCACATTCATAAGGAAAAGTGAATTGGAAAGATAAAGAAGGACATTGTAATGTAGATTTTCTTTACATAAAGAGTTCAATGACTTATGGTGGACTGATAAAGCTGGAAATTAAATTAAAAATGTGCCAAAATAACTTGCTGCATATATCTTAATTCAAGGCTTGGAAAAAATGCAAAGCTCTTACTCCACCTTGGAAAATTTAAATTAATGAATTTAGAAGATATAACAAAGAGTAAGAACATTCCAATTGTTGGAATTCTGGATGTCTGGGAATATAGAAATTCTTAAGTTTTTTTTTTCAATGAAATCCTTTCAGTTGTGGTTCTTTGTGTAGACTTGATTATGGTTGCAATATCTCTCTATTATACAGTATAAAAAAATCCTGAGACGTGATGAGACTTTTTTCAAGAGACTTTATTCAAGAGATGGGAAGACTTTCTTCAAGAGATTTTTTCAAGTCCCGCGAGACGAGATTTTGGCCATAAGATCTTTTCAAGTCACGCCCTCCTCTCAACCATATTAAACCACGCACACGGTCCCCTCACCTCTCATTCGTGTGGATACTTTTGACAGACACAGTTCCTGCTCTCTCACCTCTTATAAATTTTAACATTTTCCTTACTTTAAGTTCCCAATTAAAGAAGATGTATTACATCCAAATCTTACTTGAAGAATTTCATGACGAAGGGTTATAAACAGAAAAAATGAGTACATGGGCAATCCGAACACCGAGAAACGATGAAGTCAAACAAATTAACACCAAACTGTCAATCGGTTACATGGCAAATTGGTTAAATGCTTATCAATAGACTATGCTGAAAAAGTTGGTGGTGATCATGTGGAAGATGAAAACATCAACTTACAATATCCTGAAGAATATCTACAACCATTAATACCGTCTGGTCTTCCACCGCATGAATTACTGTAGAAAGAAGGATGTACCCAAGAAAGGTAATGTAGTACATCTTCCGCGGATAACATTAGATAACAAAGGAGATCTTGATATCCCATTCATATTAAAACGTTAACAGGTTCCCGTTAGAATAGCTTTTGCAAAGAATTAACAAATCTCAGGCCCAAACATTTGAAAAAGTCATTTTATTTAATAGAGAGAAAGAAACGAAATTCAATCATGGGCAGTTATACGTTGTGTTGTCACAATGAAAGTCCAAACACAGAATCAAAATTCAATGCAATATTGATGAAAAATGTATTTCAAAAAATTGTTTTCACTAAAGTTTTACAGTAAAAGTGTAAGTTTAAAAAGTACTGTATTTGCATGTTAATCTCAAAGCCAAACAGAACAAAATCGTATTACGCAACAAATAACTCTAACGCAACATGAAACATAATTTACTTTCAAATTATTACATTTTACTATTTTTTAATATGGTTAATTACTCGCTGTAATGTAAAATTGTTAGTTCTATTATTCAAATGTAACAATTCCCATGAAAATAACAATCGGTTTAACTTGTACATCTGCATCCCCATATGTGAGCGGCACAACCGCAAAGAGGCTAGTGTGTAGCACAAGCCCGGGGGTTGGCGAGCGAAGCGTGCAGGGGGAAAAGCCCCCTAGTAAATATAAAATGTAAACATACACCTGTCAAAATGAAAATGACATCAGAGAATTTTTAATCGGTGGCACCACTGCACGAGAACCACCTTTTTCAACCATCGCAAACATATGCAGTTTTTAATGTCTGGAAAACATTTGGGATTAAATCACTTAGAGATCTGTACATAGACAACGTCTTTGCATCCTATGAACAATTACATTCTAAATTTAACTTTCCAGCTACACGTTTCTTTCAATATCTTCAAATTAGAAACTTTATTAAACAGAACCTGCCCAATTTTCCTCATCTCCCACCTCCCTCTATGCTGGAAAATATGTTCATCAGTTTCAAGGACTTAAACAGCATCTCTGCAATATATAAAACCATTTTACAGTCTCTCTCTTTCAAAGATCCAAGAGGACAATGGGGAAAGGATCTTTCCCTCAACATATCAGAAAAGGAGTGGAAGGTAGCAATGCAGAGAATTCACTCGAGCTCCATATGTGCAAAGCAAAAAATTATATATCGAGCACATCTGCCTCGCTTAAAATTGTCCAAAATGTTTCCAGGGCAAGATCCAACCTGCGAACGTTGCAATCAAGTCCAAGCCTCATTGGGTCACATGTTGTGGGCCTGCACCAAATTAACATAATTTTGGACCAAGATTTTTAAATGCCTTTCAGACAGCCTTGGTATCACAATCCCTCCTAATCCACTAACAGCTGTGTTTGGTGTACTTCCAGATGGGCTTGAAGTGGAGAAGGACAAACAAACTGTAATTGCCTTTACTGCACTATTGGCAAGTAGACTTGTCTTGCTCAACTGGAAGAATCCTAACTCTCCATTTTTAAGTCAATGGGTAACTGATATTACTTAGAGGATCTGTGCAGAAATTTTTCCAAACCTGGCAGGATCTAATCAATAACATTTTAGAATAAGCTTTTAAAGCACTGAGGAAGCAGATTCTCTTCCTGTTCTCTTTTTTTTCTTCTTTTTCTTCTCCATTTATCTATATTCACTTATTAATTTATCTATTTGCTTATTTTCACTAGGTTTAAGTTTTATTCTGCTGCCCATGCTCTCTTTCTCAGGGGTGGGGGTTGATTTGTTTTCAATCCTATTCTTATAAAACTGATCTATTTGTATGGAATGTTGTGTGCTTTCAATAAAATCAATAAAAAATTAAAACAAAAATTTAAAAAAATGAAAATGACATCACAATGAAAACATTATCTGACTTTCGTGAAATTTGTCATGTATAATTTTATATATAATATATAATATACAGTTAATATTTATATATATATACTGTATATTTCCTTTGAACCATTTTATAACCTGCTTATTCACACTATTTAAATAATATAAATAATGCAATGAATGGTTGTAACACTATCTAACAGACATATATACTGTAGTTTAAACAACTATATAGAACCTATTCACAATAACAGTTGCAATATTTACTTCTGAAGTGATTTTTTTACTTAAAAATAAGCTAGACTAGATATTGCTAATTTTGTTCTTACAGAGCAAAGCATCAGTACAAAATGCACAGTTTCATTTGATATGCAACTCTTTTAATGTAATACAATTGTACCTGTGGAGTTTTTAAAACAATTCTTGTTTGGAATTAAGCCACCTCCTTTATTGCCAACATACAGTTAGCAAATAAAAGATAATCTTGAAAGTGGAACTTTTGTGTGGAGAGAATATAAAATGTTAAAAAAAGCCTTCTATTATACTTCTGTTGTAACTTGTTTTTTTTATATGAATGACACAAAAAAATGGTAATTACCTTTAATGAGCTGCTCTGGCCTTGTCCCAGGCAGAGTCCACATAGCCTGAGCTAGGTGCCCAAATACAGTGGCATCTACACTGGATAGCTTTGGTCCCATTATATACTTTTTGTCTCCTACGGAATAACAAAAATGTTAATATATAATGTCTTGAAAGTCATCATTTAAGTTAAATAGGCAATAGTAACTTCTTTGACTATGCCAAGAGCTCAATAAATACAGAATAATAAACTATTATATTCACAGTTCTCATATTTTTAGTTTTAATATAATTAAGAAGTAAAATTAGGTACAAATGCAGGGTTTAAACAGATACAAAAAAGAACAGTACATTTTGTAGAAAACTAATTCTTGCATACTGTACAAAACATTTATTATATTAAGCTTACAGTGATCTGTATTGTAACTTCTGATGAATATTTTAATGAGACTTAAATATTCATACAATACCTCTTCTTCATTGAAAGTGAGAGATGAAAATGAGATTTAATTCATTCAGCTTCCTAACCTGTGAATTCTGCCTGAGGTCACAGGGGAGCTAAAGCATATCCTAGCAGCATGCCGCACATGGCAGAGTCATGTCTCAAATGATTCATCAATCTGCTGCAGTTTAACATTTAATAGCAGTCAACATATGAACATTTTTTTGTTGTTTTTTATTTACTTGTAGGAGTAAATCAGAGTCCTGAGAGGCAAATATTCAAACTCTGCACAGAAGGTATGATAGCCAACAATACAGGCTGTGATCTAAGTGCTGTAAGCCTGTTACACTATCAACCATGGCATCACTGAATACTGTTATTTTGAAAATTCATTCTTACTCAATATCTAAACTTAAATATAAACTACTAGATTTTCTTGAAATGGTGTATTAAATATTTGTAGATTAAAGGGTGGCAACATTTTAAAATATCACACTGTATTAAACTGCTTTTCTCTAGTTTCTCGCTGGCTGTTAACTTACCAAAGCAGTGGTATGATACTGCATGCTGGTGTACTGTATATGCTAAAAGAAGGATCTCCCTTCAAAATCTTATGGTATTATTGCTTTAAAAAAAAACTTGTTTTGAATAAACAATGGAAATTAAATCGAATAAAGCAACGTTTAGGTACAAACTGTTCCAGGTTGCATATTTTTAAATGTATCATCTCTAAAGTATGCAGGGGAAAGGGAAATTATGAAATTCTTTTGAGACCAAACCCTTGCTGTGAAAGTGGAAGCACAGAGGCAGTGGGAGAGTACATTTACACAACAACAATGGCAACAGGGGGGAGGCACTGGTGGAAATAAATACCATCTGTTATGTTCCCAATGGATCAAAAACAAGAAGGCTTCTGCCAGAATCATCCCAGTAGTTTTAGCTGAGCTTTACCAATCATCACAATTAGTAGGCTAACACTTTCTAAAGAATCTTACTATCTGTAAAAAAAAATAAAATACCACAACAGTACAGATTAACGTAAAAAGAAAGTAAACGAAGTAGTATCAATGACTAATTCTTTAACTTGTAAAGGGTTTTACTTTGTAAAAGTAGAAATACTGCCTGGCCACACACTTAAACAACAGGACTCAGTCTCTGGTTTTAAAACATTAGATTAGATTAGATAAACTTTATTAATCCCATGGGGAAATTCACATGCATACAGCAGCAGAAACTTAAAAACAAGTATACAGACTGACAGGACAAATATTACAGCCAATCAATCAATCAATCAATCAATCAATGTATATTGTTCATATATTTCAAAATGGTATTTCAAAATAAACTTAACGAGTGCCCCAGGAGGACGCATTTAATTGCCTGATAGCAGTGGGCAGAAAAGACCCCCAGAGGCACTTCTTAGCACACTGTGGTGGAATGAGCTAAAAGTGCTCCAAAAGAGCACCTCCTGGAGGGGACTGAGGGTATTTTTCATGATGACATCCAATTTTGCCACCATCCTCTTCTCTACAACAGCTTACAGTGTGTCTAGAGTTGTGATGGCACAGCCTTTCCTGATAGATTTATTCAGTCATTGTGCTTCTTTTGAGCTGAAGTTGCTTCCCCAGGAGACTATATCATAGAACACCACACTGGCTACTATGGACTGAAAGAATATATCCAGTAGCTTTCTGCACAAATCAAAATACCTGAATCTCCTTTGTCTGTTCTGGCCCTTCTTATACACAAGCACTGTGTTGTCAGACAGTCAAGTTTGTTGTTTATATGGACCCCTAGGTACTTGTAGTTCTGCACCACTTCCACATCCTCCCCCTGGTTGGTGACTGGTCTCAGAGGCTCCACCACCACCTCTTTTATCTTGCTGATGTTCAGTTGCAAGATGTCACTACACCACAAGACGAAGTCCTCCACAACCTTCCTGTAGTCTGACTTGTCTCCATTATTAATGTAGCCTATGATGGACGAATAATTTGGAAATTTCTTTAGATGGCAAGTGCTAGTATTGTGCTGGAAATCAGAAAGGGAGACAAGACAGTTCCCCGAGGTGTTCCAGTATTACACACCACCATTTCTATTTCTAACACACAGTCCCTCAGCCTCACAAACTTCCGTCTTTTGGTCAGATAGTCCATGATCCAGGAGATTGTGGAGATTCAAGATACAAAGCCTTAAGCTTTTCCCAGACAGTTTCCCGAGGTGTTCCAGTATTACACACCACCATTTCTAACACACAGTCCCTCAGCCTCACAAACTTCCATCTTTTGGTCAGATAGTCCATGATCCAGGAGATTGTGAAGATTCAAGATACAAAGCCTTAAGCTTTTCCCCCAGTCAGTGGGGCAGAATGGTGTTAAAAGCACTGGAAAAGTCAAAGAACATTATCCTGACTGTGGTGCCAGCTTTGACCAAGAGAGAAAATAGAAGACAGCATCTTCCACACCTATATGTGTCTGATAGGCAAACTGCAGAGGATCCAGATGTTCTGAAACCAGGGGCCGCAGCTGTTTTAGGACCAGCCTCTCAAAGGTTTCCATGAAGTATGAAGTTAGAGCAATTAGTCTGAAATCCTTGTGATCACTGGAATGAACTTTCATTGGCACTGGGACCACACAGGATGTTTCCACAGCTGGGAAACCTTGTGAAAATTCAGGGAAAGGGAGAACAGGCGTTGTAGAACCCCGGACAGCTGGCTAGCCTATATTTTGTAGCACCCTGAGGTTGATTCTGTCTGGCCCTGAAGCCTTGTTTATGCAGAGTTTTCCCAACTCTCCCCTCACTTTATCAGAAGAGACAAAAAATCCAGAGAGTAGAAAGGAGCTGGAGACTAGGGAATTCATTCCTGGACGGGTTTATCCATTCCCGGGAATCCCGGGGATGACACAGTGCACGGGCATCTCACATGTGAACGGTTTTAGAACAACCGATACTTATTTTTAATAAAACTACTGCAATATGTTGACACCAATAAAAGACTAACCTGTAAGCCGTACTGTTTCTTTGAAGGACAAGTGATTGGCAGGATGACGCCGGACTTCGTCCTGTATCCAAATGGTGCCATCTTTCGCCTTTACGCCTGGTGCAGCTGCGTTGTTCTTATATATGAGTGGACGTTTCTTGCGGGGAGGGCTTCTGAGCATTGCACCACGCAAGCTGTCGCATCAACCGCCTACCGTAACCTGCTTTCTTTTTTCTTCGGTTATATTCTTGAATAAAAGCACACTTGTTTTGTTATACTTGTACTTTTTGTGAAAGTGTTTATTTGATATTTGGACTTCAGGCTTCACACCTTATACACATGTCGTAAAGACGGTCCTTGGGTGTGTGTGGGAACTGTTAACATTTGAATCTGATAATTGTATATAGCGCAGAACTGACCACTCTATACTATTCTGTCCTCTGCATCTCCTGGAGTTCAAAAGAAATACCAACATGCAGCAACAATATCAGAACAAAAAACCAAACGCGGTCTCTAACTACACCTGCATGAAGGTATGCAAATGAATATAATATTGCATTAGTGCAACAACGTTTTCCGAAATGTACAATACAGGTCATAAAATGAATTATTCCAAATGTCATATATACCTAAGTCTCTCGTTTTTTGTCAGTGCGGCTTTGACATCATGGATCAGAAGGTGCATACTACTTCAGCGTGAGCAGGAGCACTCAAGAATAAAACTGAATAAAAAAAAATTGACATTCACAGTCATTCTCAGTCACACACACCTTCAACCTTAAAATGCAGACTTCATCACATCGCTGTGTGTGACAAAACAGCAGGCAGGCAACTGCTCACACGTTTACTGAGGGACAGGCTGGTATTTTGTACAAGGTATTTGTTAAATCAAAAAGAAACAGCATGCAAAGATGCACAAACACTAGTAGATCGGTGACAGTCACACCTTATTGTGCCGCGCCAAATCAGAAGGGACGCAGGACACAGATACCTTCATAACAGGGGACCTATATGATGGACAGAAGAATTTCAAATGTTTTGCATGCCTACTTTTTGTTTTAATGACCAATTGCGTCATATTCAGCCCTTCGTTCATTATTCCGGCACAGAGGGTCAGATTTCACATAAGGCCAACCTAGGCCATGGCCTAGGGCGCAGCAGTCGGGGGGGGCGTATATACAGAAGAAATAACAACGAAATATTTACAACTTTTTCAGTGTTATTTTGAAAAGGCTACATAAAATGCTGTTTTACATCCATATACGTTAAATAAACTGAGCGATACATTGTTGTTGCCCATCTCTACAGCTTGCGCTGTCTTGCTCAGTCATTTGCTATTTCTCTCTCACACACTTAGCGTAAACCACGTGTTAAAGGAAAATTCCAGATTTGGCGTTACAATAGTGATTCCAAGTGATTAATTACAGTCATATTGCTTGACTTCTACATATCTACTGATAGTAGGTACATAAAATATATCATTACTACTGTTAGTTAATACTGTTTAGTTTACTCAGGGCTGTAAGCCTGAAAGCCATAAACAGAAAAGGTTGACAGAGGTGTTCACCAAATTATAAGGGGGGCTGAGATTTTCATTACAAAACATGAAACATACACAACTTATGGCTTGTTTATTCAGCATCATTTAATGTGGTGTAATGTAAGTTTGACACAAAATACAAAAGATTTCAATAAAATTTTATAATGTCAGATGTGAATCGATTTAAATCTTTTGCATTTTATGTCCATTTTATTGGCTGTTTCTCATATAGAATATGCTGTCTGGGTGAATACTTTGAACTAACCAAAGAAGTAATCGTCGAAAAAGGACTACAAACAGTTTATCCAAACGTTGATGTTTTACTAAGAATGTTTGTTTGCATGCCAGTGACAAATTCCTCAGCTGAAAGGTCTTTTTCTTCTCTGAAAAGAATCAAGGATCATTTAAGATCTACAATGCAGCAAAATAAGCTGAATGCAAGGGCACTTCTTTGCATTGAAGCAGATTTAACAAGATCTGTCGAGTTCAATGAAACAATTGAAGCCTTTTCGTGGACAAAAGCACGAATGAAGAAATTTTAGTAGGTATTTAAGATGACTTGAAGAAATTCGAAGGAAAGTTTTTTTTGTAGTTTTGAATTAAAAATATAATGTGGTTCAAAGATTATAAAGATTGTATTAAGTGCTTATATGTTTCAAAAATAAACTATTACATATTAAATTGGGGCGGCACGGTGGCGCAGTGGGTAGCGCTGCTGCCTCGCAGTTGGGTGATCTGGGGACCTGGGTTCGCTTCCCGGGTCCTCCCTGCGTGGAGTTTGCATGTTCTCCCCGTGTCTGCGTGGGTTTCCTCCGGGCACTCCGGTTTCCTCCCACAGTCCAAAGACATGCAGGTTAGGTGGATTGGCGATTCTAAATTGGCCCTAGTGTGTGCTTGGTGTGTGGGTGTGTTTGTGTGTGTCCTGCGGTGGGTTGGCACCCTGCCCAGGATTGGTTCCTGCCTTGTGCCCTGTGTTGGCTGGGATTGGCTTCAGCAGACCCCCGTGACCCTGTGTTCGGATTCAGCGGGTTGGAAAATGGATGGATGGATATTAAATTGGGCAGCACGGTGGCGCAGTGGGTAGCGCTGCTGCCTCGCAGTTAGGAGACCCGGGTTCGCTTCCCGGGTCCACCCTGAGAGGAGTTTGCATGTTCTCCCCGTGTCTGCGTGGGTTTCCTCCGGGTACTCCGGTTTCCTCCCATAGTCCAAAGACATGCAGGTTAGTTGCATTGGTGATTCTAAATTGTCCCTAGTGTGTGCTTGGTGTGTGGATGTGTGTGTGTGCCCTGCGGTGGGCTGGCGCCCTGCCTGGGGTTTATTCCTTGCCTTGCGCTCAGTGTTAGCTGGGATTGGCTCCAGCAGACCCCCGTGACACTGTAGTTAGGACATAGCGGGTTGGATAATGGATGGATGGATATTACATTGAAAATAAATCAACTTTTTTTGGGGGGGGGAAGAGCGCAGAATTATGTGCTTTGCCCTAGGGAGTAGAAATGTGTAAATCCGACCCTGCCGGCACAAGTGTAACAAGCCTCTTATTGAAATTCACGGCTGTCCCCTTAGCAGTGCTGTGTGCTTTGAAATATTTTTCCACACTCGTCTCCACCTCTGACATCATTTTCGTCACAACTCCTTCACACCCAGCTCGGTATATAAACCAGCCTATATGCTGCTCAGGGATAAGCAAGGGGAGCCTGTACCAACACATATGTTAACAGCACACACTCTCAACAATAAAAAAATGGCCCTTTGCATCTGTTACAATATAATAGTTTAAAGTTTCAATGATTTCATTCGCCACAGGTGGAAATGATAATTGGCAAACCTATTTTGGTTGCATCTGCAATCATTTCAGTTGCAGTCTGGAGTCTTCACGGGACACTGTGAGGTTGCTTCTTATATTGCTAATAATTACTTATGAGGAAGGCAATTTTCTGTTCCAAAGCCATGTACGTGCTTTTTCATGGACCCTGAATCTATGCATTATTCTAAATGTAGAGCACTAGATAAACTATCACCAGTTTACCAGCAATATACTCGTCCACCAATTACTTAAAATAAGGAACCAATGCTGAATACATTTGAAGGTAGAGAAGCTCTTATCTGTTGATCTTGTACATGACAATCACCTTACCACTATCTCAGACTTACTCAGTGTTTAACTTATTGAAAATGCTAGGTATTAAGAAACCTACCCAACTTTCTACACCTCTACCCTGCTACCCTGCAAAAGGATGACTCTGTGTGGGCAAAGATAATTTGATAAGAATGAAGCATGGACCACAAAACTATGGACATTTATGTCTGTGGGCACCTATTCATTTGATCAAATAATTGCTTAGTTTATATTTTCCTATCAAAAGCTAGTAAACAGATAATTTTCAAGAATCTTGCAATGACCGTTTTCTAACTTAACACAAACTGATGAACAACCATTACATCATAAACATAAATTACCCAATATTAAGTAAGAATTTTACTGTACTCTGTACATATAACAATAATAACCCTATAAACCTACAGTCTGGCTGACTCTAAGCAGCCTTTTGATATTAGAAACAAAGCATGACATTCCAATTTGCAGTAAAAACTCAAGTGCAAAATCCAGTACTGTTGAAATCTTGACTCAAAAATTAATGGACCTAAATAGCTACTGAGACTCAATTTCTTAGATAATTCAATAATGCTTAAATACAATAACATGTCATAATATATTTATTATTAGGAGAGAATGCCAAGTAGACATATTCAAAATAATTTTGCTGCTTATTACATAAATGTCAATCATTTAATCATGTATTACTGTATGTGTTTTCCTCCATGAACAACAAACTCAACACTTAAAACTGAAAGATCTAAATGAGTGACACATTCAATAACAAACACACAAACTGTAATTTGTGCCAAGTAATTTTCATACAAAAAGTACAGTACTCAATGAAACCAAAGTTCAATCAAGTACAGTTTAAATTATTTATTAGGAACCTTAAATTGAATAAGTGAATAATTGATTCAGTGTGTGGATTTGAGTGTATCATGTGATACACTGACATCCTGTCCAGGTCTGGTTTATGTTGAAGACCTCGAAAATGGTATATTTAAAAGTCAATATATATTAATATTTCATCTTATTGAATTGATGTATAATATAATGATGGCTCATAAACATTAAATAGGTTCCATAAGCAGTACAAATAATTAAATGTTAACTTTTTTTTAACTTTTAGCTATAGTAATTTCACATATGCCATAGTCAATAAAGATAAACTGATCATTAAGAATTTATTGATTTTAATTCTTGAATTTTTGCTACTGAAATAGATAAACAAGAACAAATGAATGCCAGCAAAAGAAAACTGATTGAAAAATGTGCAGTTGTTCATTACATGACAGTATCCATACATAGGCAATACTTTAAAAATGTACCCTTTACTTTTAAATGTAAAAACAACTTAATACCTGAAAAAGAGAACTATAAAATCAATAACTGCATTTAAAAGCAAACTTTCTAGTTCAGAAATGTTACTTCCTATTGTTGAATTAAATATACTGCAAAAAATATCCAAAACTCCATCAATCTCTACTGATACATAATATCTGCCGTTAGCTGATTATTCTGTTTAACAGTATATTACTTTGGATTTTTAATATTTTATTTATTTTTTTTATTAATAACGTGCTTTCTTCAAATTTTATAGCGGTATTTCTCTTGATAATTGGCATTGTTTCTCAAAACCACTTGAAAACAATAGAAAATATCATGAGGGGCTTTATTCTTTCAAGCTATATGGATAAGACACAGTCAAAAATATATACTGAACTTTGCATGCTGATTGGCAAGCACAGTACTGTGCCAATGCAAGAAGCTGTAGTAAGTTGGTTGAAATGTCTAGATTTGTTCACCAAGTAGAAGTTTGTTTTAGATATATGGTTTACATTTAGCTTAAAGGAGTGATGGTTTGCTTTTCCTTATCTTGGACCATACTGCCTCAGAAACCTATTCCATCACAAAGCAAAAACTAATACCAGATGGGAAGTCCATCCAGTCAATCTTCACTCACACACACACACACACACGCACGCACACACGCACACACAATTACTCATACTAAACCTGTTCATAATCACAGACTGAACTAACAAATGTTATCTTTAGGAGGAAAAAAAACAGAAACAAGGGGAATGCAGAAGCTCCACACAGACAATCTGCCATGAAGAAGTCAAATCCTGATAACTGCAGCTATAATATAATACTGTAACCACTATCACACCTTCTCCCTCTCGCTCTGTCTCTCACATCCTTTCTGATTTATTTTGGATTTCCCAAGTTAGAACAAAGGCTACTACAACTCTGTTGCCATGTATTTCTGATATGCAGATGAAAACAGAGGATGGCATGTTGGGGACAGAAGTGAAACAGCTCCTTCTGCTGAACCTTAGAATGTGGCTGGTAAAGTAAAATTAATTAAAAATGAGGATTCTGTTATTGCAAAAATACAATAAAATCTAAGTTAAATTAGCCATGAGCCTTTAAACTCCACCACTGTGCAAATGCAGTATAAAATGTACTTAAAAATTGAAGAAACAATCCTATGATGCATAATAATCCTTTCAATATTGCTTAATGGGACACAACATCAAGTTAATACTTTCCACCAAAATGTGAATGAAACAAACATTTCAACACATAGCTGAACCAGCATTTATTCCTAAATTTTTAATTTTTCCATATTATAATACCTATTCTAGTCTGTCTATTCTGTTAGCAGTCCCTGTGCTCCCACACTATCAAACAAAGGATCTGTGCTTCTGTCCTTCTGCCAGTGTGGCTGTCACTCTTTTCCCCCAAAAGCTTGTTTATGAGGGACTTTTTCACGCCAAGTGCCAAAATGTTGGTGACCTTGCTCCTGGTAACTTCTTGCTGCCAGGCACTACTTCATAACCGCCTTCAGCAAGTGGAAAGTTTAATACATCATTTTGCAATTAATCAATCATTTACCAAAACGTTTTCTCCTAATTAGAAAAAATCATTCACTAATGTTTCCTGACATTGTGGTGGAGAAGTTATCTCTAGTTGATATTGTGGTTTTTCCCTGTCTTGCACAAAATATTAAGCTACAGCTATCATAATAAATTAGAATAACAATTGATATGTTGTGCTTACAGAAAATTAACATCACAAAAGAAACTAAATAATTTCTGTTAACCTTACCTAACAGAGTTGCTAGAGTTCGCATATCTTTTTCCATCAGTGCATAGATTTCATCCTGGGAAAAACGTCCTATTCCATGACCATACATTTCTCTTTTCACAATGCCTCTGGTGAGGTGACTGAGAATCCACTTCAAAACATCACTAAGAGGGCCGGTCAAGGACAGCATCTTCTGTGTCTCATGCAGATTGTCAACCCATTGGCAGTAGGCAATGGTCCTGAAAATTGAAAGATAGCAAAAAAAAAAAAAAAGTGAAATATGTCAGTTGACAATATTAGCTTCATTCTAATGTATTATATCCAGTTTCTGCGGTGGGTTGGCGCCCTGCCCGGAGTTTGTTTCCTGCCCTGAGCCCTGTGTTGGCTGGGATTGGCTCCAGCAGACCCCCGTGACCCTGTGTTCGGATTCAGCGGGTTGGAAAATGGATGGATGGATGGATGGACCCCCGTGACCCTGTAGTTAGGATATAGCGGGTTGGATAATGGATGGATGGATGGATATATCCAGCTTCAGCATAAAAATTCACTTAAAAGTTACAGTCATCAGTGGCAGAACACATTGACAGTTATGAAAGATCACTTCAGTAGGAAAAATTTAAAACTGAATTCAAAACTATCGTGTTTCCACAGTTTAGTCTTGCCAGAATTTTGAACTTCTTTACCTGAAAAATGTGCCATGTAAATATACAATATGATTACTTGTGTAAGCAATAGACAATTTAACCTAATAGAGCCCTGTCAATTCCTATTCAAGTATTGTATCCGAAAACTTGTTGAAAATTCCCAGTATTCCAAATATATTCACAAATCACTTGTCTTGTGTATCTATTATTCAGTGTATGAACCAATATTTACATTTTTTCAGGAATTTACATTAATATTCATTCCATCTGTAACTCTGTGTGTTTGCTGTTTACTCAGGCATACCTATGGCAATGGACTCATGTGCAGATTTCTCTGATCCTGACAACTGCATTAATCTACATTACTACCAGTTTAAATTCCAATTAAATGTCAAGAAAAGCCAAGCAAAATGACACCTTTTATTGGCTAACTAAAAAGATTACAATATGCAAGCTTTCGAGGCAACTCAGGCCCCTTCTTCAGGCAAGATGTAAATGTCAGTAATCAAGAGAAACTGTCCCTATGCAAATTGTGGCCAGTAGGGGTGCTGCAGCTCCCCAAATGTGCAACACAGACAAGCTCTGGACACAAGCATAAAAGTAGAAAGAGTTTTTAATGTGGGAAACTCTTCTTTGTAAGCATTTTCAGTGTTACCAAGCACAATACAAATAAAAGCACAATCAGCACACATCAATACTCTTGTCTTCTTCTCTGTCTGTCACTCTATCTTTGTCACTGCCTTCTCTGCTCCTCCAGAAAGCACTGTCCTCCACCACCTGACTCTGTCTCCCTGAATGAAGGCAGCAGGCTTCTTTTACATTGCACCCGGGAGTACTTCTAATGGCCCTCCCTATAATGACAATGTTTATTTGATGGCGTATTTAGAAAAATGTCTGCAACTACTCCATAAATTTCACAGAGGATGTGATTATCGGTGGGCCTGATTGATCAATGGCATTATACTTAGAACAGGGCCAGTGCATGAAATAATGCTGCCTGAGGCAAAGCACATTTTTGCTGTCCTTTAACCACCTTTCCCAGCATCTATGATTTACCCTTTCTAGGCATGAGACTATACTCTTAATTTATACATTATATATTACATATTGCTATACGGGCTTCATGATATAGTGCATTCTCTTTGTTTTTATAGAAATGTGAAATACAAAAAGGTTCCTATGTGTTTTCTGAAATGTCATGCCTCAGACATGTCATTTTCTGAGAGACACATTCGGCAGTGATGATACCACTAAAAGCATCTTTGAACACAGTTCTGATCCACTGTACCAGTTCCCTTCATATTTTTAAACACTTCTATCATGTTTCCTCTTAATCTTTTTTTGCTTAAATAGAAAAGGCTCTTCTCTTCTCTGAAATCCTTTATGTAGCCTGGAGACCAAAACTATACACAGTACTCCAGATGAGGCCTCATCAGTGAGTTATAAAGCTTGAGCATAACCTCCTTGGACTTATACTCTACTGTACACATTTTGCTATACAACCTAACATTCTGTTCTCTTCTTCATGGCTTCTGAATACTGTCCAGAAGTTGATAGTGTAGAGTACACTACGACTCCTAAATCCTTCTCATAAGGTGTACTTTCGATTTTCTGACCTCCCACTGTGTATTACTACCTACATGTAATACTTTACATTTACTGACACTAAATTTCATCTGTCACAAATGTGCCCAAGCCTGTATTCTGTTCAAATCCCTCTGTAATGATTCAACGGATTCCAGATTATCTGCCAATCCACCTATGTTGGTATCATCTGCAAACTTAACCAGCTTGTTACTTATATTCCTAAGCAAATAATTTATGCATATTAAAAATAGTAGCAGCCGTAGCACTGACCCCTGTGGAATACCACTCTTAACATCAGCTAATTCTGATAAGGGTCCTCGCACTGTTTCCTGTGTCTGAGCCAATTTTGCACCTATCTACAAACATCACCCTGAACTCCCACTAGGCGTGTGCGATATACATCGTTTACGATTATATCTTAATTGCTGTTTTAACGATGTGCGAGATTAAATTATCGAGTATGTAACTCGATTTTGCAAAAAAAAGAAACACAGAGTTCATTCACTAATGCAACAGTATAGACCACTGCGCGTGCGCAAAGCGAGTTGCGTAGGCGTGCACATCCAGCAAGCCGCAAGTTAGCATCGCTCCCTGCCTCAAAATGAGTGAACAAACAGCACCAGATGATAAAACAGCCTCGCCATCTAAGTCGTCAGAGTTAATTGCCAGACGTGGTTTATTCTCACTCACATGGCAGTGGTTTGGTTTTGAAAATATTGATGTTGCTCAAAAGATGGCAATCCGCAAACTAATAGCTGGCCTCCCCAGGATCAGAGTTTGTGACCCCATAGTGTCAGTTACTTCCCACTGCGTGACAGTCAGTGATCTCCAATTTGATTAGTACTTCTTCTATCAGTCTTTATATTTTTCTATTTAAATGTTCCTTTATTACATTATACTGTTAGTTGGAATTAAAAATGCAATGCATTCTAATAGCATACATGACTAACACCTTGGAACGGGTGTGTCGAAAATAATGTCCTTGACTGAGCATGTTGTCCGAGGTATTGTGGAGTTACCCTCTGCTGAAATTATTTTAATTAGATGGTGCATTTGCACTTATATCGCAGCACTAGACCAATAGACCACAATTTATCATGGACTGGGCCAGCTAGTATGTAATATTTTTTGAATTTTCGGCGGTAAGCTGACTACCTCAGCAGTCCAGTACCTCAAAACACTAGAGTCTTAGGTTAGAATTGCAGTTAAGGTATTGCCTCTATAGAGCCTGAACATGTCTACAAAAGGCTTGGACACCCATATGTCAAAGATGTGCCATTTATGTTAATTCCTAAATTTAATACAAAATCATAACTGATAAAGCATTATTATTGTTGGCATTGCTGTCCCACAGCTTGATTTGGCACTTGATTTGGGCACTTTCTGTGTGAAGTTTTCTTCTGGTACTCTGATTTTCAATTTTATTGAAAAGATATAAATGTTAGTTAGGTTAATTGGGGCCTCTAACAAGCCTTGGAAAAATGTGGAGGGTTGCATGAGTACACCTACTCATTAATTAGCAAAATATCCAAGGCTGGTTACTCTATTGCACCCTGTGTAGTGGGGATAAGTTTGGTTACCTGTTACTATGTACTGGAATTCACAGGTTTGTTAAGTGAATTGATGAATGTGTAAGACATTACACTATTTACCCTTACCCCTTGCCTAATGATTAAAGTGACCAATACTGTAATAGAAAGTGAACAAAGAAAAGGGTGCAACCAAGATATAGGGCTGATCATGGCAATGAGCCAGCCCATGAACACACTGAGAATGATACCTTGCTTTATATGTAGGTTTATTTCAATCTATATGAATGGTAGCCCTAGATGCATATCAGACATAATTAAGCTCACTGCCTGTCTCAATATAAACAAAACTGAACTGCTTTTGTGTAATCTCAGACAAAAGTGGAAAACATGAATTACTTGCAAACTTTAATCATCATTCAATAACACCACAATTTTTGGTATTTCTGACAACATTCCGAGTTCTAAAATCTACATCTCTGCGACAGGGAAGACATCATTCTACTACCTGCTTAATGTGGCTAGATTCTAAAAAAAAAAAAGTAAAAAATAAGTCTCTCATGCATCACTCGTAAAATTAAAGGTGGGCGCTTTTGCTAAGATTTTAAGAAGTATTTTTTGAATGTTGATTGATGAAAAACACCCACGCTTTTATTTTGCGAGTGATGTATGAGAGACTTAATTTTTACATTTTAGTACACTTTTTAACTTAATATAAGAGTGATTTATATATTATTTTCAACTTTTTAGTCTTGAAAATTTTTCAAATAATCGTAAATTAAATGTTCTAATCGATACTAATGCTATCTATTGGATAATATTTCTATCAGTTACTAGCGCCATCTATTGGTGAAATCTTGACTGACTCAATTAACAAATCACTTTTTATTTGGCTCAAATGCACTGGCTTCTCACACAATATATTAGCTTCAAAAATCTAAAACAGTGGTTTAAGTTCTTGCAATTTTCAGAATTCAAACTAACATGTGATAGCATCTTGCCTAGTACTAATCTGTCAGACAAATGGGATTCCCTTCTGGCCTTTTGTGATGCCCCATACCCACAGCCAGTGGGCAGCAACCCCTATTGGAACATCTGATATTCATGAACTGAGATGGATCATGGCAAGTGAGGAGACAGATAAGACTTCCAGTTCATATATGCGCAAAAGTGTATTAAGAAACAAAGAATTAAAGTGCCAAAAGTGCAACAGTGCATTCACAGTTAACAGATTCATTTTCTTAAAATTAAACTGTGTCCACAGATAAAAAACAGTGTCTTTGAGTGTGCACCATAAATATTTCCAGAACATAAATACTTTACAATCCAAAGAAATCCTTCATGATGTATTCCTTTTTTCCTCTCATCAGGACTTCACAACGTATCCCTGTTTTGCAGCCAACCATATCCCATTCTACCACCTCAGTAAGTGCCCCGCAGACCTGAACTGCCACCTCGGTCAATGTCCTGCAACTCTCCCGTTTTTTTGCACTCAAAACTGATATTGCTATGATTTGGATCCTCCTGTCTTCTTATTGGTCCTGTGTCCTCCATTCTCATCTACTCACAGAAACACAGCTGATTTGAATACAGCCACACCACAAAACCTCTATAGCTGTCAGTCCAGCACTTTTTTATAGCTCAAAACAGCTGATGCTGCCCATCCTACCCTCCTTAGAAGGAAAATTACTTGTGAAACCAGTCTTATGACAAGTGGTTGCTCTTTTGTTTCTTGTCTCTCATTCTTTTCTCATTCTCTTTTTTATTCTCCTTTCTGTCCTCTTTTTTTTCCTAGGGCACTTCACCATATACTGTATGTGTTTCCTACACACACCCTTAAACTTGGTGCACTGCATGGATTTAATCAAAGAGGTCAAAGAAAATGCTTGTGTAAATAATTGAACATACTGTTAACAACTTTCAGCTATAAATATAAAGCTACTTTGGCATACTTGTGCATCACCATTCCCATCCAACAAAAGTAAATATATTAGCACCAAGATCATGCTGGAGATGCATGAATTGTTAGCTCATCCCTGATACAATGCACTTTGTATATCAGAATGATCAGCGTAAAATGTTTACTTTAATCATTAACAGGAAGTGATTTTAATATAAATGCTAAATGGCGCACTGTGCTTAGGATACTGTTTTGTACAGAGTGATAAAAGATAGGCTGCCCAAAAATATACATTCTTTACGAAGTCTAAGGCATAAAAATGTACAACATTACTTACCAATAGAAGTGTTCCTCTACCATTTTAGTAACAGCTCTACACACTGCTTTTTCATGAGCATTGAGGTTCTTATTTAAGTTAACTCCAAGTTTCTCTTCTAAAAAATCAATAATGAATTCAGTGCCTGATACTTTTTCATGATTGTATTCAATCCAAGGCATCTTTCCTTGAGGAGAAAGTTTTCCATCAAAATAATTCTGCAAGAATAATAAATATTAGTCTGAAATTAATGCAAGGACCAGTGGCATTGGTTGTGAAAACAGTTTCAATGAAATGACAAAAAGTATAATACATGAAAATACTGTACTTAATAAAGATGGGAGAAGAAAGACTGTTGTTTTTTTTGTTTGATATATTATTTGTTTCACTGTTTTCCCTCCCTTTTTATAGGTGTTCCAAATAATATCTCCATCGTATTGACTTTTGCAGCACCAAAGAGCCTTTATGTATGGTCACTATCCAGGGAATGAATGTAGAGGTGGTACACTTTTACAGGTACCTAGAGGTCCACATCAATAACAGGTTGGACTGGTCTCAGTACATAGAAGAACTATATAAGAAAGGGCAGAGCAGGCTCTTTTTCCTTAATAGAATGTGTTTATTTAATGTGAAAAGTGACAACTTTCACATCTTCTACAACTCTGCGATGGCCAGTGCAATTTTCTATGCTATGGGGTGCTGTGCCAGTAACATCAGTTTAAGAGAGGCTCACCGAATTAACAAGCAAATTAGAAGGGCTGGGTCAATTATCGATGTGCTCAGGACCCATTGGAGGCAGTAGCGTATGGAGGCAGTAGCGTATGAGAGAATTAAAACAAAACGGAGTGCCTTTATGAAAAATGCCACACATCCTCTCTGTGACACACTAACACTGAGTGCTTTCAGCCAATAACTCATTCAGAAGAAGTATGTCAAGAAATGTTACTGGGGCGCTTTAATACGAACAGCAATATGCCTGCATAATGTCTCATTGTGAAAAGAAGTTTTCTTTCTTTTTAGTCATTCTGGTGTGTTTTCAGACCATCTATCTATCTATCTATCTATCTATCTATCTATCTATCTATCTATCTATCTATCTATCTATCTATCGAATATTTAACTATTGGCTGAAGCCAACAAGATAGACAGAGTAACAAATACAGTATATCTCCTAGGACTTTTAGAACATCTTGAATTCTTTGAGGCATGAATTCAACAAGGTGCTGGAAATATTTCTTAGGGATTTTGGTCCATGCTAACAAGGATCACACAGTTCCTGTTTATCTTAGATAGACAGACGTTCAACTGGTAATAAAAGACTGTTAACACAAGGCACAATTGATTAATACATTTGTACTGTTTATGCTACATTTTGACCCCACTATCTGTATGTCACAAAATAAACAAGTTTTGGTGACCACATGTCCACTGTAATTTCAACTGGCCATTGTCTTCTGACCTCATTCATTAACAAGGTATTTCTATCCACAGAGTCGCCACTCACTAGATGCTTTCTTTTGTTTATCACACCATTCTCTATAAACTCTAGCCTGCAATGCATGAAAACCCAGAATTTGAAATGTGTCTGAGATGCTGGAAGCACATTGTAAGGCACCAACAATAATACCACAGTCAGATTTTTTTACATTAAACATCATACTAATTTTAATATAGATAGGACAGGTTCACCTAACAAAGTGGCCACTGAGTGTATAGAAGTTAACTCACAGAGGCAATTCAAACATCTTGATGGAATCACTTACTGTAAATAGACTGACTTAAAATGCAAAAATATAATTCAGCATGTGTGTTCTAATTCATCCAGCCATTCATCCATTTCCTGGACGTACATTAGGGTTCAAAGGGACATAAGTCGCAATATAACAATCAGCCCTGGACAGGGCACTGAATTATTACAGAGTACACAGAGTCTGCTCAAGCACGCCCACTCTTGAATACTGTAGACTGTATATGAAATTAATAGAAATGTGGAACTATATAATGTGTAAGATACAGTATATTTGACAAGTAAAAATAAGCTGTCCTCACACTCTGTCCAGATATTATCAGACTATGTGATTACGAAATGCATAATGTACAGTAATAGTTCAAAGTACCAGTGGCCTCGAGCCTATTATGCACACAGCCACACACACAAGGTCCACTTTAGGGAGACCAACAAATTCTGCATATCCTTGGGACATACCAAGAAATTCATTGAAGACTAGGAAAGAACTTGCAAACTGCACAATCAGTGACAGTTTCAGTGAAATGTATGTCTCCACAAGGACTCAATCAACTCCTATCCCTTTCCTTCAAAGGATATTGTGATACTGATGTCAGAACTGAAAAATAGACTCCTCACCAATGAAAGGGGGGAAGAGGCAAATTCTACACTTAAAAGCATAATCCTTTTTAACTCACTTACATTTGTGCACTACTCTAAATTTCCAGAAGCAGTTTAAAAATAATGTATGTGATTTCGACATTGTGGGCTTTACGATTGGATAAATGCCAGGTGGGTAATCTGACACAAGTAACTTGATATTTTTTGATAGGTGTTTTAATATTGTTTGCTTTTGTTCAAAACTGGCACCCACTCAGCCTCCATTAAACACTGCTGTATCATCAACTTTATGATCTCCGTTCTCCAAGATAAAAGATTTTTTCAGTAATCATTACAAACAGAAATGTGTAAGTGACTTATATAAGAATAATCATTTTCACATGGAATATTACTTTAACAATATAAATAAGCCACTGCATTAAGCTGAATTAGGCTGATAGCCTGGTTTCTGAAATATAATATATGCTAAACAATAACCTCTTCAAACTTCAAAGTGAGTTAACCTATTAACGGTGTGAAATTTGTGGAACAATGAAAATGGTGTAAATTAATTAGGTAAAAATTATGTTTAGGAGTAAATATCTCTGAACACTGATGGGTGGAAAAAGCAACAAACTTAACAGTGTACTCCTGACTGATATTAAAGTAGACATGTTTATATAAGCGTGGAAACAATATTGTGCAGCTCTTACACTGATTAAATACTCAGTTTAATTATTCTTGGATCAACTGAAATTCATAAAGCAGAATCTAAGGCAAAACAAACAATGGAAGGTAATACATTAAAGACATGTTGCGCACTCTGTTTCACAGGTAATTTCTTTTGTATGTTTTACATACGTACATTTATACATCCTCAATTCTTAAAGAGGGTGCCAAAATTCTTTAAAATAAGGACATACTGAATGCCTGCTAATGAATGTTTACGCAAATTTTGAAGGAATTTTTTTATCTTATAATCATAGTAAAGTCAAAAATCTTTCAGGTATACCTGGTAAGGTAAATCCACCATTCTTAAATACGTTTCCATCTTCAGACAAAATGGTGACAAGCTGGGAACTCCATTTTTCGGCCTTGAGAACTGGTGAAGAATAATTGCATCTTGTGAGTCCACCTCTTGCTCCTTTCTGCATACAAAAAATATAATAAATGAATTATAGAATTACTGCAACTATTTAAGCAATGCATTAAAAACAGGATACTTTTGTATTTTTTCAACATGCCCATCTTACAGACCTACTTACCCCACTCTTAAATGGCCACTTACTTGGACTATTAACGCAATTTGTGTATGTGAAGGAATAAAAAAGAAAGAGAACACCTTGCCTCAAATAATTGACATGGCAGAATACAATAATTGCATTTTTCTATTGTGGTTATATCATCGAGTGAGTTTCATATAATTTAACATACTGTATATTAAAAAATATTTTGGTCATTGTTTAATCATGTCAAGAAACACAAATGGGGCTCTTTCAGAATTTCATGTCTTATCATTTTCCAAATGAGACATTTTTCTTATTTTTTGTAATTCTTGTGTGCATTTGGGGGGTCACTGCTGTTGTTTGTTATAACATTTCTATATTTCTTTCTATAAAAGTACTTTCTACTCTATCTATCTATCTATCTATCTATCTATCTATCTATCTATCTATCTATCTATCTATCTATCTATAACATTAGCTGATGAAAATAATTTACACATATTGTCATATTAATAGTGGGGATTCATCATTGCTTTGATACAGGGAAACATTTTAAGGGCATATTAAATGGGGATGAGGTCACTAACTGGAGGTCTTAGTGACATGTCTGTCCAACCATTAATGAAGAAGCACAACCTTAATTAGAGCTCTAAAAACATATAACTACCTAAAGGGCACACATATTTTTGCAAATAATCTGGTACATTTCCCAGAAAAAGGTAAAAAACAGCCCACAAAAGAATGGAAGGGCTGAGAGGAGGAAACAGAAGAAATAACTTTTTTTTACCAGATTCAGCGGTATCTCGATGGGACTTCACACCAGCACAGATCAGTCATGTTTTAGTTATTGGCACTATTTCCTTTTGCAGCTAAGAAACAAATCATGAGAGTGTTTTTTCTCCAACTCTTTTATGATCTCCAGGTACAGTATGTTTATTCCATAATATATACTACTCTACTCACTGCAAGATCAGTGAATGAGAGTAAGTACAGTATGTGTGATTATTTTGTGCAGAAAAAATGGACCATTATTAAGATCCTTGCCTCATGTCCCACTTGAACTTTAACAATTCAAGTGTACAAAAAGTACAACAAAGCAGGCAAGATTCAATCAAATTGAGATAAAAGGATTAAAGGAAGACTGGGAAATAAATCCCATTGTCTTCCAAAATAATTATAAATGTCAAAATGTAAGCATAATACATAGCCATGCTTGCCCTTTGAACCCCACATGGATATCAGCATACTATAATGTCTATTAGTGACCTATTAGTGACCAAACTGTAAAAAAATGCATGTGGTCACATGGTTGTCACAAGCCTTACGGGGATCAATAAAACACTCCTCACAGTCGCAACGTCAACAGTCCAGAAGAGCTCTAGTTAACTCACCTCTGAAACCAATGGAAATGTTTTTCTTTTTTTTTGCTTTCATGTGTTGTATACAATCTTTTCACAATGCAAACAGTTGTAATTATTGTTTTTTAATTTGTAGAGCATTTTGGGGTAGTGTTTGCTATAGAAAACTACTTTGGTCAACTTTATCAAACTAAAGAGGATGCAAACTAGGCTCACATCACATTTCATTTTAGAGTTTCACTCTACCACAATGCACAATGCCAGAGTTAATTACCGGTAAATCTAGCAGCAGGAAGTAGCAAACATGAAAACAATCTGTATGTGACAAATTATCAATTACACAAGGAGTTATAAAAGCATAGCAGGACAGTATAATGACTATAAACACTTGTGGCATGAGGCTGGGGCCCAGACCCAGCTGGGATGCCTGGAAGGATCGGGAGGCAGACTATACGTCCCCCGGGCCACGAGGGGGCAACCGCCCTGGATAGTGTGGACACCACAGGGGCGGAGTGTGGAGGCTCAAGCCCATTGGGACCTGTGGCCACTGCCAGGGGGCGTCTGAGCCTCATAGAGCCCGGGATATCTGCACTTCCTCCACACCTAGGAGGGTTGATGGAGGACCTTCCAGGGACACCCGGAGTGCTTCCGGGTGCTCATGCGGCACTTGCACCAGACCAGGAAGTGCCGCCGGAAGAACGTCAGCGAGCTCCTGGAGCATGTCCAGGTGACTATAAAGGGGGCCGCCTTCCTACAGTTCGAGGAGCTCGAGTCAGGAGCTGGAGTCGGACGAAGCTCCAGTCAGGAGACGAAGGGCGGCCCACGGACATTGAAAGGCCTAAGGAAGGGTGTTGTGGTGTTGGCAGCAGTATGTGTGTGCGGGATTTGGACTTTGGGGACAAATTATAATAAACATGTGTGTTTTTTCGAACTGCCGGTGTCTGTTTGGTTTGTATCCTGGCTGGTCATCTCACACAGTACACCTTGAAATAAGAAAAAAAAAAAACAATGCAACAATCTAGATGGGTGTATGCTGATCTTAATTCCACTTATAAAAAAGGAAAGAACAAAAGGTACATGCTAGAGGTGCATCATTCCCCCTACAGAAATACGGAATTACTATTGTAAATTACAGGGTTGCTCTTAGCCAATCTCTCAACTCAAACGTTAATGGCAAGGATGCCAAAGAACTAAAAAGGGTTTTTTAAGCAACAACAATGATAAGATAATTAGGAGACTAAGACAATGTGGAATATGGTACTCTGTGTAGAAAACAAAATAAAACATAACTATGCTGCCTGACTACACAGGATTTGTACCCCTTTCTGCCAGGTGGGGTGCCTACCCACCTCAGATATCACAAAACACCTTCCACTCACATACCTTATGCTCCTTAATTCTCCATCATGTGACTTCTTGTCTCTCTACCTCCAAACACTCAAGCTTTTGCCACCAACAATCTTCCCCACTCAAAGTTAATCTAAGAATAGGTCAAAAGGAGGCTTTTCCAGGTAAACTACCAGATCTCTTTCAGGGAAAGGTCTGGCCTCTGGAACTCTTGAGATGTCCAACTAGAACTTCACTTAGTGGCCCAAGGTGCATCTGTAGTCCTGAGTGCCAACATCTATTTAATCAGTCAGGCAACCCACAGATCACTTGTCTATTATAATAGGCAGCAGCAGTGCTTATATTGCATAAAGTACCTCCCTGTTCCTATCTATCAAACCGGGAGAACTCAGCAAACAACCAATCTGACCCCCACTGTACTTCTTCTAACTTAACATTCTGGCTGTGAGTAGTTCCACAGTATCTTAAATAATAATGAGATATACCACCCACTAGTAGAAGGTAAGAATTGGTTTAGTGTGACTAACAGTACTCAGGGGTGTGACCTGAATCAGAACAGCCATTTTTACTCTGATTTGCTTTTATTTTATCTATTTATTATTGGCGTTCTTAGATCAGCAAACCCATAAAGGCTACTAGTAAAGGGAATTCTAGTAGGGCATCCTATATGACTCGACTGCTATCTGGCATTGTGTATGACACATTGTATCTCTGATCCCCTCTGAGTCCTCTCTGTCACACTGTATACAGGAAATGTAATCAAAAATTAAACTCCAGCCAATTGCCAATGAAGTTAGGGATCTTCAAGGTGATGCACAGCCTAAGAAACCCACAAGTGGGCACAATAGTAATGATAAATAAAGAAACGCGTTCCTCCTGCCTGTTCTGATCACTGGTTTTCAATTTATCCTTCTCATCAGAAATGCTCCTCTGTTACAAAGAAAAAACTGACATCCAATAAAGATCACGCATGTGTGCTCTCCCTGTAATGAGAAAAGGCAGTTTGAAAAATCTTAGAAGAAAGTACTAAGAATACAAAAAGACAAGTACAATAAGTGAGATGCCATCTCATCTTGTCTATTTTAAATTTCAAAGCGGGATAGTGACTGACATTTTGTAATCATTTGTTTTAGCCATCTGACCCCCACACCATGAAAGTGAAGAACCTTTTCTTGTCCACATCAGCCACTGGTGGAATTAAAACAGGAAGCTGTAGCAGCTGTCCTTCTTCCATTAAGTCAGACTGAGGTAATGTACGCTCAACAGTGACTTCCGCGACAGCCAACAGTCAAGTGAAATGCAGTCATGGTTGGGCCAGGACCTCATGAAGGTAAACAAACCGTGGCAGACCTTTGCTTCTGCCAATGTATTTCAAATTAATTACTGGTGGAATCTTAATAAATACAGTACATGTCATAGATAGATAGATAGATAGATAGATAGATAGATAGATAGATAGATAGATAGATAGATAGATAGATAGACTATAAATTGGGACATACTGTAGATGAGGTGTTACAATAAAGAGACATGCCCATGGCACTCTTTGTTTTGAGATCATAGGGATGTCAGGATGGGGACATGTTTAGTGTGGCTAACAACAATCGGTCATGTGACCTGTCTTATAATTACAGCATTTTGCTTAGATTTCTGTTATTTTGTCCATTTACTATTGACATGCATAAATGGGCAGATTAAGCAGGATAAAGGATTTGCAAGAAATGGCCCTAACTTATGTTTTAGCAACACAGAGATGACATCATGGGAAGATGCTTGGTGTGGTTAATAACAATCAGTCATGTGACCTGAATTACAATAACAATCTTTCCTGCAGTGATTTCCTGTTTAGTTTGTCTATTATTGACGAATTACTATTATTATTATTATAATAGATAGATAGATAGATAGATAGATAGATAGATAGATAGATAGATAGATAGATAGATAGATAGATAGATAGATAGATAGATAGATAGATATGTGGCCACAGCTCGCACCCTACCTGACCGCTAGCAGCTCATGCAGAAGGTAGGCAGCCGCAGCCAGCAGCGCTCCTCCCGTTAGATACAAGGTCTTCTTCCACCATGAATCCGACCCGAGGCCAGACATGATGCTGCTGCAGTCTTGCAAAGGGAAAGTGACGATGTAGCCGTAAAAGGAATAGTGCTCATCCGAGCCACTGCACAGCCCGAAGGAGAAGCTCTGATTCCTGCTCAGATCCACCACACAAGATCGGGAAGAGGCAAAGCCAACACCCCAGTACATTCTTTGTCCGTTTGGCCACCTGAGATCCGCAAAACTCGGCTTTTTGGCGTCATTAAAAGATACATCGATGTGTTCTTGTTTAAAGCTAGCGCAGTTGCGGTCCAAGACGTGAAAAAGGAAAAGGCGGCGTGCTGCTCTCCGCTGCCGGTTTCTGTCCCATTTTCAGCATCCTTCGCAGCGTCACCCAGACTCTTTTGTGTTTTCCAGCGCGAAGCAGTGATGTCATTCGGTGCTACTGCTTGTGTTCTACACCGGCAGCAGCAGGACGGACGCGGTGTTCTCACAGCCGCAAGGAGCGGAGCGCTAATGTTTGTGCACGAGCTCCCAAGGAGCCCAACGGCCACCCGACCGGCAGAACGCCTCTCGGGAGCAGCAGAAGGCGCGCGCCACTGATGCGCTTGCGTCACTCTTCCCGAAAGGGGCTACGCCGCTCGATCGTATTACTTGCTGTTGATTTCAGTTTTTCAATGCAAATGTTACGAATATTTATTTAGATTTAAAAATTCCTAACGAACTTTAAAGCAGCTGCCACCTGCAGTTGTATCTGTATTGACACATCTCGTCAACTTATTCAATAATGTTCTGCGTTAATTATTCCATTGCAAGATAACGTGGAAGTGGAGCCTAACAGGTATGAGAATGGGACCGCCTTAGGTGGGGTCACCAGTGTATTTGTATGCGAATTTCTGGACTTTTCACGAAACTACGCTACTGACAGAAAAGCATAGCGAGAACATGCACACTCCATACAGAAAGTGATACCTGAGGATTGAAAGCAATACTGTATGTCGCAGCCTTGTCATGTCTTGTCTGATTTTTAACATGCAGTATATTGTCTTGGCAAGAACCAAAACTGGTCTTTTTAACACGGCAAATCAGATTCTTAAAAAAAGGTCAACATTAGCATACCAGAATGAGTTTTAAAAGAATTAAAAATTGAAATAAGGAGGTGCCGTGAATAGCATTGAATTCCAACTCGGGAGCGTTGAGTTCATGTGTAACACGAGTTTCCATGATTTCTCTGTGTACATTTTTTTTCCTCCACTTTTTCCAGTTTCTACCCATATCTCAAAGGATGTGCAGGTTAGGTTGACCAAGGTCTCTAAACTGGCCATCCATGATGGATTCCTGCCTTTCACTTAATGCTGACAGAATTACCTCTGTTCTCTATAACTGCAAAAAGCAGACTAAGCAAATTGACGGACAATAACAGTAGAGTTTAAACAATCTGAGCAATGAAGCCCCCCTCAAAAAGCTTAGATAGCTACACAGCTTCAGTGTTATCAAGGGAAGCGACTATTCTCCCTGGGCCATATGGGGAGGCTTTTGGACAGCACTACAGCTGGTGTCATCCCAAATCACAAGGTCTTTGGAGTCTCAAAGTTTATCCAGGGCAAGCTATGAGTCGCAGGTGTTGGCTTTTACAGATTTCTGGATTAGCAGATGAAGATGACCCAGTGGAAGGCCAGATTTTGGTTAATCACTCATTATTTTGTATAGTGCCCTTGTTGCCACAAGATTACGCCTTTCATTACTGTCACTTTTATCCCATTATGGTATTAGTGCAGAAATAAAAGTACAAGTTTTATTAATGGTTTGAGAATATAATGACATGTAATAATCTTTCATTTGCAATCCTTTTAACTTGTAGTGGTGGCTCTGAGGCTAGGGATCTGCACTGGCACTTGGAAGGTTGCCGGTTCAAATCCCGTAAACACCAAAAAGTGACTCTACTTCGTTGCAGGCCCTTAATCTGCAATTGCTCCGTCCTGGGTATGATGTTAATCTTCATCCAGCCCTGTATGTAGGCCCTCCAACCTGCAAGGAAAAACCCTGGGGGTTGGTGGCAGAACTGGCACTCCAGCCACCATAAAAAAACCTCACACTGTTCTATTCCATCTGATGTAGTTTGGTGCTGAGGTGTCACCCATTGCATGGCTGCACTCAGGTCTTAATCTGGGATCCTGAGTTGGTTTGTCATGTGGTGGGTGCAGCAGTGCTCTGTATCAGTGTATGCTCCTAACCTCTAACTTGTAGAGTCACACATTTGAACGAGACAGTTAGAAAGAATGGGGTTATCAAACCCTTTTTAATACTGAACCATAGACGGTCCCAGTAAAAGAACTAGGGCCTTGCATTCACCCTCTCACATGGTTACAGTTATCTGTCCAATCCATCTTTGCCTTTTCTAACTAGCTGATCCAGCTCAGCGGTGCAGTATGCATCCCTGGTTGCACCAAGCAAGAGGTAGAAACAAATCCTGGGCACATCCACATTTAGGGGTCAATGTAGGCTCATAATGCAATGTGCACATATTTGGCATGTGAGAGAAAACTGGTGTATCCAATGGAAAACTCAACACAGACAGTACCAGCTACAGATGTAGCAAATTAAAATCAGGGTACTGAGAGTTTTGAAAGCCAAGTGCTCTCTGTCTTTGTACCCATGGCTATTCCACAACTGTGACCAAATCAGCTACTGCATATGCTCATTCCAAAATAAAACTTATCATTAGTTACGTATTTTAAAACTGTGACACTGGGCAGACACTGTTTAGCTCAGCAATAAGCAAATCTAAAACATGTAACCATTGACGGAAACACTAGATCATGGTGGCATGCAAAAGACTTTAGAATACCATATTACTGAAATGAAACAGTAAACGTTTTTCAAGCTAAGCATAGCAGCTATAATGTGACAAATGTAGAGAACGCATATACAGTCATGGCCGAAATTATCGTCGGCCCTGGAATTTTCCCAGAAAATGCACCATTTCTCCCAGAAAATTGTTGCAATTACAAATGTTTTGTATATACATGTTTATTTCCTTTATGTGCATTGGAACAACACAAAAAAACAGAAAAAAAAGCCAAATCTGACATCATGTCACACAGAACTCCAAAAATGGGCCGGACAAAATTATTGGCACCTTTTCAAAATTGTGGGTAAATCGTTTTATTTCAAGCATATGATGCTCGTTTGAACTCACCTGTGGCAAGAAACAGGTGCTGGCAATATAGCAATCACACCTGAAGCCAGTTAAAATGGAGAAAAGTTGACTCAACCTTTCTGTTGTGTGTCTGAGTGTCCCACACTAAGCATGGAGAAGAGGAAGAAGAGCAGAGAATTGTCTGAGGACTTGAGAACAAAAATTGTGGAAAAATATCAACAATCTCAAGGTTACAAGTCCATCTCCAGAGATCTTCATGTTCCTTTGTCCACTGTGCGCAACATAATCAAGAAATTCACAACACATAGCACTGTAGCTAATCTCCCTGGACGTGGACGGAAGAGAAAAATTGATAAAAGACTGCAACGAAGGATAGTCTGAATGGTGGATAAACAACCCCAATCAACTTCAAAACATATTCAAGCTGTTCTGCAGACTCAGGGTGCAACAGTGTCAGCTCGAACTATCCGTCAACATCTGAACGAAATGAAACGCTATGGCAGGAGAGCCAGGAGGACCCCACTGCTGACACAGAAACATAAAAAAGCCAGACTGGAGTTTGCCAAAATGTACTTGAGGATGCCAAAATCTTTCTGGGCAAACATCTTGTGAACAGATGAGACCAAGGTAGAGTTTTTTGGTAGAGCTCATCATTCTACTGTTTACAGAAAACGAAATGAGGCCTACGTAGAAAAGAACACAGTACCTACAGTCAAACATGGTGGAGGTTCTAAGATGTTTTGGGGATGTTTTGCTGCCTCTGGCACTGGATGCCTTGACCTTGTGCAAGGCATCATGAAATCTGAAGACTACCAAAAGATATTGGGGCGCAATGTAGGGCCCAGTGTCAGAAAGCTGGGTCTGCGTCAGAGGTCACGGGTGTTCCAGCAGGACAATGACCCCAAACATACCTCTAAAAGCACCCAGAAATGGTTGAAGACAAAGCGCTGGAGAGTTCTGAAGTGGCCAGCAATGAGTCCGGATCTAAATCTGATTGAACACTTATGGAGAGATCTCAAAATTGCTGTTGGGAGAAGGCGCCCTTCAAATCCGAGAAACCTTGAGCAGTTTGCAAAAGAAGAGTGGTCAGAAATTCCAGTTGAGAGGTGTAACAAGCTTGTTGATGGTTTTAGGAAGCGCTTGATTTCAGTTATTTTTTCCAAAGGGCGTGCAACCAAATATTAAGTTGAGGGTGCCAATAATTTTGTCCAGCCCGGTTTTTGAGTTTTGTGTGAAATGATGTCAGATTTGGCTTTTTTTCTCTGTTTTTTTTGTGTTGTTCCAATGCACATAAAGGAAATAAACGTGTATACCAAAACATTTGTAATTGCAACAATTTTCTGGGAGAAACGGTGCATTTTCAAGGAAAATTCCAGGGGTGCCGATAATTTCGGCCATGACTGTACAACACATCTGAATGTTTTGTAAATGAATGGAATGCAACATCCATTTCTGAGTAAGTGTTGCAGTTACGGTTAGTCCAACTCAATGAGTAATCCTGGATTATTACGCAAGCATAAGCAATAGCAACATCTGATTACTTGTGTGAGGCACTTTGAAGAAGAAGGTTGATTTACAGGAGTTATGAAATAATGGATACATCTTTGCTTGGCAAGTCTGAGTTCACAATGATTGTAAAGTAAATGTAAAAAAGGAGGTAGAGATTTGGAAAATTGTAACATGAGATTGTGGAATCTGAAATAAATTGACTTGTCCATTAAATATTACTCTTCCATAAGTGTTATTATTCAACTAATGTTTACTCCACATAAATATATATAATATATATATCTAATATATATAATATATAAATCTCACAACACATGTCAAAAGCCTAAGGTAGTCATCTAGTGTTTATGTAAATGAAACTATAATCAATCATGCTGTTAATCACTAATTTACAGTATGTGGTATTTATATAAAATGGTTTGAATTTTTAATTTTTAGTGTTGATTTTGAGCAGTACTGTATTTATTTTACTGGAAATAAAATGCAAGTGAACAAACTATAAATCAGATACATATATACTGAAATTCTGAATCCTCGACCACATATTTATTATATTGGAGGAAATCCCCCCTCATGTCAGAAATCAAATTCAGCCCCTAAAGTTCAGTTACATCATCCGACTGATTATACCGCATGATGACTGGATTAAAGTTTGTTGGAATAGTGTCCCTGTGCTGGCAGGATGGTCAGTTAAGAGCTTGGGCCCATTTTCACAATCCTTTTCAAAAATCAATTCTCTGGTTACGCCCTCTCCCAACACTCAATGTATTTTACTACAAACATTTCAAGGTAAGCTAGTTATACTCGTTAATCATGGCCCCAGACGTGGCAACGTGCTGCATGTTGATTAGGACACACAAGTAAAAATTTCATTGACGTCTGTACATGTGACAATAATGACCCTATACACCTACACATGCACTCCAAATTTATAGGGGAGAGCCACCATTCTGTTGTCACAGAGATAGTTTGCTTTTTGTTACTGTGCAGAAATGTCTTTTGGAAGCATGACAGAACTATAGATTCCCTCAAAGAGACATTGAAAATATCCTTAAAAACACCAGGTAGTTTGTCACTACAGTTTTTTTTTTTTTAATTTTCTAATTCTTCATTCAGACCAGCTGCTTTACGGAAATTGACTCACAGATAAATCTTTCCTGTCATCCACAGAAACAGAGGTGGCTAAACCATACCATTCTGCAGGAAATCAGTCCAAAAAAACAGAAATTAAGATTTTCAGGGTGCCGTCTTTGACTGCATCGATTGCTAATTTGTGCTACGTTGTATAATTTTCTACGTAATCATTAATTTTAACATTAGTGTAAAATACACATGACAAACTTTTATCTATACCCGATCTTCTTGTTGAAAAACTGATTTTAAAGCTACCCTTTAAACATAACCACTTGCTTAAACTGAAAACATTCCAATCTTTCAGTTTTTGTTCTGAACTCATACCCCACAGCACTGAAATACAGTGTATGTTATCACCGGTATATCAGTTTTTATAAGTCCAAAACTGCATAAAACATTCTAGAGGAGGCCACACAAGTGAATTACACAGCATGGGCAGTATATTAATTAACCTCCTTTTAGCTTTATCAATCACACAATAATACCATGTGGTTAAAAAGTTACGAGTCTACTAGAACTCCAAAGATTTTTCACAAGATGCAAGTTCCAAGTCAAAGTATTGCATTAGGTAAATGGTAAGATGAAAAGCTTTCAGAGGTAGTTAAGCTCATCCAGGGACTGCTAGACTCATATGACATTAATAAAAGTTTCACTTTTACTTCTTTCTCTCGTTTTAAGTAGTACAAGGTAAACTTTTCCCACTGTGTATTTCAATTCTTCCACTTGACTAAAATCGTGTGTAACAATTATTATTACAACAGAGTAATCCATAAATAGTGGTGTTCCAAAATTTTGTTAACACAAAATGGGTGAATGCTAGGCTATCATTTATAGCAAGTTAAATCCTGTCTGATAGCCAGTTGAAAAAATGTGGCTCACTTAAAATTTAAGTTGAGAGCATACCTAAAATATGGCGGAGATAGATAGGTGCTTGAAAAAACATCTTGGATAAGTAGGATCTGACAGAGTACAGGGACTATAAAAAGTATTCCCCATTAGAAGTTTTAATATTTTGTTATACAATATTCAATTAGAGTAGATTTAATTTGGACTTTGACACCAAACAACTATATGACTTTGATATGGCATATATGACGAGCAAATGTAACAGTTTAAATTTGAACTCTTAACTGCTAATTTGCAGGTTGAATTCACCGTCTCAGTTGTATTTAGAAGAAAGCAACAAGTCAGGCCTCTGTGTATGTGTGATGTAAAAGCAGCACAGATCAGCACAGCCTAACACCATAACCTAATTAACTAGCTCCGACACATTAATCTTTTACAAGGATGGATGCAGCTGACTCATGAACAGACTTCCAAAATCTAACATAAAGAGATGTATTTCATCCAGAATATAGCAGTCTGTCTTTTGAACAACACTTGATTATGTTCATGACACTTTCTCCCGTCAACTTCCTCCTTGCTACAAAATGTGGCATAACCAAATTCAACATTTTACGTCAGCTTAGTGCATCACTAAAGGATGCAACACTATATAAAGATTTGCTGTAATTATAGTTGATTTATGCGATACCTATATAGCTTGCACTTATGAACAAATAAAGTACAGTAATCCCTCCTCCATCGCGGGGGTTGCGTTCCAGAGCCACCCGCGAAATAAGAAAATCCGCGAAGTAGAAACCATATGTTTATATTGTTATTTTTATATTGTCATGCTTGGGTCACAGATTTGCGCAGAAACACAGGAGGTTGTAGAGAGACAGGAACGTTATTCAAACACTGCAAACAAACATTTGTCTCTTGTTCAAAAGTTTAAACTGTGCTCCATGACAAGACAGAGATGACAGTTCTGTCTCACAATTAAAAGAATGCAAACATATTTTCCTCTTCAAAGGAGTGCGTGTCAGGAGCAGAAACAGAGTCAGAAAGAGAGAGGAAAGCAAACAAATCAATGGGGCTGTTTGGCTTTTAAGTATGCGAAGCACCGCGGCACAAAGCTGTTGAAGGCGGCAGCTCACACCCCCTCCGTCAGGAGCAGGGAGAGAGAGAGAGAGACAGAGAAAAACAAAGTAAAAAATCAATACGTGCCCTTTGAGCTTTTAAGTATGCGAAGCACCGTGCAGCATGTCGCTTCATGAAGCAGCTGCACAGAAGGTAGAAAAGTGAAGATAATCTTTCAGCATTTTTAGACGAGCGACCGTATTGTCTAGGTGTGTGAACAGCCCCCCTGCTCACACCCCCTACGTCAGGATCAGAGAAAGTCAGCGCAAGAGAGAGAGAAAAGTAAGTTGGGTAGCTTCTCAGCCATCTGCCAATAGCGTCCCTTGTATGAAATCAACTGGGCAAACCAACTGAGGAAGCATGTACCAGAAATTAAAAGACCCATTGTCCGCAGAAATCCACGGACCAGCAAAAAATCTGCGATATATATTTAAATATGCTTACATATAAAATCCGCGATAAGAGTGAAGCCGCGAAAGGCGAAGCGCGATATAGCGAGGGATTACTGTATACCATATTTAGCTTGTGGGGCGGCACGGTGGCGCAGTGGGTAGCGCTGCTGCCTCGCAGTTGGGAGACCTGGGGACCTGGGTTCGATTCCCGGGTCCTCCCTGCGTGGAGTTTGCATGTTCTCCCCGTGTCTGCGTGGGTTTCCTCCCACAGTCCAAAGACATTCAGGTTAGGTGGATTGGCGACTCTAAATTGGCCCTAGTGTATGCTTGGTGTGTGGGTGTGTTTGTGTGTGTCCTGCGGTGGGTTGGCACCCTGCCCAGGATTGGTTCATGCCTTGTGCCCTGTGATGGCTGGGATTGGCTCCAGCAGACCCCCGTGACCCTGTGTTCGGATTCAGCGGGTTGGAAAATGGATGGATGGATGGATGGATATTTAGCTTGTACGATTGCCCTGTTTGTCATCATGCACTTATGATCTTTAACCTACTATAAATAAAACAAATCTGTTGTATACAAACTTTACTCATTAGAAAATACTTTCAATGAAGGCATTATTGCTTTTCTGAAAGTATCCCTTTAAGGCATTACCGTTACAATTCCTCTCAACAATATTGCTTCTAGATATACAGTTAGGTCCATAAATATTTGGACAGAGACAACTTTTTTCTAATTTTGGTTCTGTACATTACCACAATGAATTTTAAATGAAACAACTCGGATGCAGTTGAAGTGCAGACTTTCAGCTTTAATTCAGTGGGGTGAACAAAACGATTGCATAAAAATGTGAGGCAACTAAAGCATTTTTTTAACACAATCCCTTCATTTCAGCTAAATGCAACAATGACAACACAATTACATTGACAATCATGTTATGTTATTTTTAAAATGTTTCCTTTTCTTTTTCATAACCTCTTTAACACTCTACTTCTCCGCTGCGAAGCGCGGGTATTTTGCTAGTCTATACTAATAAAGGGCAAAGCCCTCACTGACTCACTCTTCACTAATTCTCCAACTTCCCGTGTAGGTAGATGGCTGAAATTTAGCGGGTTCATTCCTTAACAGGTTACTTACAAAAGTTAAGCAGGTTTCATTTCGAAATTCTACGTGCAACGGTCATAACAGTTGACAACGTCCGCCATGTTAAACTTTATTTATGGCGCCATCTTCACGAAATTTGGTAGGCGGCTTCCCTGCGCTAACCGAAACCAATGTACGTACTTAATTCAGTGGTATGATACCACTGTCGGCCACCATATCGAAATTTCCAAGTCTTTGTTACTTATGGGCCCATCTTCAAGAAATTTGGTATGCGGGTTCCCAACGCTAACTGAATCCTACTTACGTACATATATACTTCCATAGCCTGTAGCTCGGACGCCGTGTGAGGCGGCGTTGCGTCCCCCATCCCCACGCCTCCCACGTGGTTGGCTGCCTGCCTATATAAGGCAGTCTGTTGCTCCGGTCTCTTCATTCCCTTCCTTGCTTTGCCACGGTATTCACGTCTCCCTGCTGATAACTGCAGCCTTTTTATTTAATCCACGGCTTCTCCGCTGTTTTATTGTTATCGTTCCAACCGTACCCCCATTAACATGTCTATCGAGGTGATCACCATCGATCAAAGAACTGTCACTTACCGAGTGGTTTCCATGCCCGGAGATGGCGCCTGCCTTTTCCATTCTCTGTGTTACATATTGCACAGCCATATCAGGCTCACTCTTGATATCTGGAGGAATATTGTGTCTTATGTATTGAATGACTGGGACAGGTTCAAGGTGTGGACTAATGACGGTACAGGAGATAATTATACTACACAGGAGGACTATAAGAGTGAAATGCTTAAGCCCTTCACCTATGGTTCTGCATGTGAGTTGATAGCTGCCGCTGAATTGTTTGGTTGTCGCTTTCAAGTGTACTGAAATGGCCAAATATTTTATATCTTTGGACAACCGGCAATGCCTCTTAAACATTTTAGATTCACAGGTGACGATTTGAGTAGTGGACACTTTGATGTTTATGAATGTTTCAACTCTCAAAAGCTGGATGCGAAGTTATCGATGAAACCGGTTGTACGTCAATTGAAACAAACCATGAAACTCAAACCAGTTATGACAGCAGCAATCCAAGATGTGAGAAAACAGTAAAAAGGAGGCGTGTCAGACGTTGTGGTACATTTTCTGATGCAGCTAGATGGAAACAACTTCGTGACGCTGCTGCCAAATATTCGCAGGCAAATCCACAAGTTCATAGAGACGCTGTCGCTAAATACTCGCAGGCAAATTGACAAGTTAATAGAGCTTCCGTTTCTAGGTACGATCCCAATAATGAAAAGCGGCTCATACGAAAACAACAGGTTTGGCTCAAAAAAGCTGATTGTGGATTTGCGTACGACTCAAACATACATTATGAATCAGAAAAAACAGTACACATTGGATCCATGGATGTTCACTATGAGTATTGTCAAGCTCATAGGTGGAAATGCGAGTCTCCTGGTTTGTGCTGTAACGGTGGTAAAGTCTCTCTCACTCCTTTACATAAGCTAGCTTCGCCGCTGTGAAGCGTGGGTATTTTGCTAGTTCATCTATAAAATAAAACCAAAATTGTGCAATTTTTGAAAATATAATTTCAAAATCATATGGTTGAAAAATTAAGGTTTTTTTAATGCTAATTGATCATTTTAGTTAAACTATTCATAACGGCAAGTATATCACACATCTTTTACAAATAAATATTATTCACAGGAAAAATTTCTCTTAAATAAGAATGAAAGGATTTATCATTCCTTATGCAAAAGCAGTTCAAGTCCGGTCCTCTGGCTGATCTTTATCTTCAGACCTGCAGTAGTCAGGCTCAGGTGGTACTTTCTCTTTCACAGCATGAATTGCATAGTTGATGGCTGTACTGTCAATCCAGCTCCATAATCCAGATATGGGGTTATATAACATTCCTTTAATTGACTTGACAGAAAAGCCATCTAAGTGACAAAAACAAATTTTAAAATGAATTATAATAGTATAAGGTTTTCTGTAATTCTGATTTATACATTTCATGTAACAACAAACATTTACATTGGTTAAAACATGCACTCTTTCAAATTTTTCATGCATTTTCAAAAATGTAATCATTAGGCACTTGCTAGTATATAGTCTAATGCATGTCTAAATATAACCTGAACAGAGAGAATTTATCAAAACTGTATTTTTATTTGTCAAAAAGAAATCTCACAAAAAAAAAAAAACACAAGTGCATGACTTGATTTTATATTTTCTCTACTGACGATGCAACAGCTGGATAAACTGGGAAGTGTACAACTGCCAAACTGTGAAAATGACCAACGATATTTAGTTCCTTCACTGATGGAGACACAGTAATAATCAGTAGTACAGTATATGAGAAAACGCAAATCTACAAAACACTTAAACAGAATTTGATGCATTTTGCCCCCCCAATACAAATATGTATTAATTTTATTTACGTTAAACACTACATTTCCATGAACAAATAACAAGGCAGTTAGACATAGAACAATTTAGGGTCATGGGGGCGCAGAACATATCGCACGAGCACTGGGAACAAACGCAGGAAACAGACCTGGAGAAGCATAGTCCATCTCAGAGTCTACTTATGCACACTCCCAAGATTCCCCTCAAAGAACATGACAGCTGTTCCAACTCCACCTCCATAATGTATGTGAGAATTCTTTTATTTACAACAGCTAAATTCAGAAGTGGTCATAAGTGAGCAGTTTCCTTAAAGAAGAGGTTCAATGCTGTACTAAAGAGGCAGAGGAAAAACTGCGGGAAGGTTTTGATAATGCAAACTGGGAAATGGTTTGACATTATCAGATTTGGCTGAACAGTTAAATCTTCTCACTAGATTTATTAAAAATGCCCATAGGACCGAAACCATTGATTACCACTGACATTTGTAAATTACACAGGGTTTGCAGTAGTGCATTTTAAGTCTGATGATATGGAAACACAAAAGATATGCAGCTACAAGCTCAGGAAATTAATAAAAGCTGCTAAACATCAATATTGAGATATGAAGGAAGCAGAGTACAGCTGCAGTCATGATGTATATAAACTTTGGCAGAATTCAGAGACACTTTCATCAAGAAGAGAAAATGTGAATGCATGTCGTGCCCACATGGATAGTGATAAAGTGCATCCCATGTGACTGCCTGCAACACCACAAAATAAAATGAATCAGTGCCCATAAAGCTACCAGTACACTTGGAACTTTAGGGTTCACTTTAAAAAATAAATAAATAAAAAAAAAATAAAAAAAAAACCTATGGTGAACAATTAGTTGCCATTTTCTCAGATATCTTTAGCATTTCACAGAGATAATTTCAAAAAGAAAATACCAAATAAAAACTAAAATGAACTGTCTCAGGAACTACAAATCAATGGTTCTCACAGCCACTGTGCCAAAAAGCTTTGAGAGACTGCTGCCTAGAGACATTAAATCATATACTGTAATTAGTTTGAATCGCATCTAGTTTGGATATCTCCAGGACTGGTTGAAATGAAATGCTATGTCCCTAACTCTTTGTACCATCCTGGTACACCCAGATATCAAAAAAATGCTCTGCCACTGTAGAAATATGCAAGACAACAAATGTGATCCTTCAAAGTTATTTTAAGAAATATTAGAATCTGTTCTACTAGTGCTTATGAGAAGAAGACAAGTTAAAAGTATAAGAAACATTTTATTAATGTATAGAAAAGTTAGATAGATAGATAGATAGATAGATAGATAGATAGATAGATAGATAGATAGATACTTTGTACAATATAAAAAATAAACTAGAAAATTAGGACTATACAACACTTGCAATATCCATATTCACTTTATTTTTAATGTTCCTTGTTTATTAACAACAAACAGTGCGGCACAGTGAATATGCTGCTGCCTCGCAATAAGGTGATCAAGGTTTAGGTACCGGGTTTGTCCCTGGGTGGAGTATGCATGTTATCTCCCTTGTCCGCGTGGGTTTCCTCCCCCATTCCAAAGACATGCAAGTTAGATTGATTGGCAATACTGAATTGGATCTAGTGTGTGTTCCCCAGTGATGGACTGGTGCCCTGTCCTAAGAATTGTTTCTGCCTTGCACCCTATGCTTGCTGGGATTGGCTCCAGACCCTGCTCAGAACAAAGCAGTCTTAGACTACAAAGTATAACACACCATTTCCTTTCTCACATTACATTTTTCAAATATGCACATCAGTAAAAAGCAGTGTATATAATTATGTAGTATATCTGTCTCGCATTAAGAAATCTGCTGTACAGAATGCATTAATAAATGGAGACTAAAAACGGCAGCATAAAGGGAGATTTCACTTTATAATTCAAATGCTTTATTCAATGTGGACCAATTGATTTGTGCATTATATGACCAGTTTTCAAATCAGATCATCAGGCAAGAATGAAGCACTTACTTTTTCAAACCAGCAGGTGGAGACATGTAGCTTACATAAGAGTTATCCAAATGCTAAAAACAATATGTTCAAATCATTTTTTATATTTTTTCTATAATTCTTTAGTTGAATTAAACTTATTTTTTATTAATTTATTAGGAGCTTGATAAAATTATAATGCAGGTTATATACCAATAGATATGTATATTATCCTATATTTTTACTAGTAAAAAAAAATATAAAAATACTTAAGCTCCACCCCAAAGAACATTTGTTTTATACATACTATTTCTATTAAATGATAGCTAAACCAGAATACAATGTTTTCAGAAAAAAATAACCAATTGAGATATTAACTTGGATACAGCAGATGAACAAGATATGCTCAAACACAAAGGACTCAGTCAAATAATTCTTAAATACCACATGAAATTAATAAAAAAGAGCTAGTTTCCATAGATAAAACTTGTTTCTGTCCTGACCTAAAATAGAAAAGTTCTGTCTGTGTAGATTAAACTGTAGATTAATCCCATGGGGAAATTCAAAGGCCTGGAATATATCATTAGAATCAGCTGACTGAACACACACAGGACTTAATTACAGCCGGCCCTACTCAATATAAACCTCACTTACTTTGATCCTTACCGAAAAGAGTCAGAGCGCCAACACAGAGTCAACAAACACATAGTCCTACAATCAAAAACAGCCATAATCTCCAATTAGAAAACAACTGGGACGGAAGTGAATCTTCCTAGGAGTAGCTGGCCTGCCAAAGTTACTTGAAGGGTGCAGTATAAAAAGTACCTGCAATCCACAAATACATATTGTTCGATTCTGCAACAAAAATCAATCCATTCCTTTAAGAACCAAGATTCAACCTGAACTTGCACACTGTTAGCCTTAAAAGAAAACTGAATTTTTTTGTCACGGCTGTACATTTTTTTTTTAGGGAAAAAAAAAAAAATTGTGAAAAAATGTCAGAACCCTTTATTACTCAAAATGTGGAAAACACACGAACAACAGACATAAAATACATTGTTACTGTAAGTAATTTGTTTTATCCCAACCTGTATTTTTGATTCCAAACTGCATCAGAACCCTCAAAAAAGAAGTCCTGAAATCACCCAATGCATGCATTTCTTTGCAGATACACATGGGTATTTTCCCTGATGCAGCACTCTATTCTGAATCAAAGCACTTCTACAACAAGGATAAGGTTAAAATTTATCCAGAGCAATATTTATATAAAAAAATGATAGTGAAGTACAGGAAACACCTGGCTGTAGTTACTGTAGGTGTTAAAACCAGTTATTAAACATAAAAGAGCAATTAGATTTTCAAAAAGTACTAACTAGTTTTGGATAACTTTTTTCAATAAATGACATCAAGTCAGATTTTGGACCTGAAAATCATTGTGCCAAAAATGTGAAATAATAGAGGAAATCAGAGTAAATATTTATTATATATATATATATATATATATATATATATATATATATATATATATATATATATAAATAAATGATTAAGAAAGTGACATTCATTTCACTATGAAGTGATGAATATTATGTACAATTTGACAGGCTTTGGAATTGTGGTTTTTCTTGCTCACATTAAGCAAATATCACTCTTTAAAATTATGATAATGAACCATATGTACAAGATGCAAAGATGTTTTCCTTTAGTCTAGCAAATTTTCAAAAAGCACTTACTTGATTCCATAATTCTTTCCAATTCCACTGGACTAATAAACTTCTCCCACTCATGGGTACCTTTTGGTAATAGTTTCAGCATATTTTCAGCAACCAGAATGCCAAACACATAGGACAATTTTGTTTTATTAATGGTTGTGATAAAAAGAGAAGCTTCAGGCTGTGAAAATAATGAAAACAAAAACAGCAGCTTCAAACAAACCATAAGATTTTTGCAAAAATGTTTTAAATATGAAACCATTATTTGCTGATTTTATAGTTAATTGTCATACCTTCTTATAAAACAAGATGGCTTAAAAGTGCAAGTAATTTATTCATTTTCTACTGTAACAATTTCTGTCAGACAAAGTTAACAGCTGCAATATTCTAAATACTGAAAATTATAGTAATTGTAAAACTAATAGAAAATTCTGTTGTAGATTTGATCGACCTGACATTTGATATTTATAAAGTACAAAAATAAAAGCCAAAACAAAAAAAGATTTAAAACGCTGTAATGACAGCCTGTATTTTAATTATTTTTAGGAAAAAGGTACCAGCATATTCTGTTGCCTCAACAGGCATACATATTTTAAAGAATATACGATTGGAACATCACTTCTATGTAGACTGATGAATATTTCACTTGGACACTAACCTTGGCGGGGTTTTGGAAAAGACTGAAAACAATTCCTACAACTGTAAAATCTTCACAAGTGAAATGTACTTCCATTTTAAGCACATTAATGAACACATGGTATACAAATCTAAAAAGATAAAATGGTTTTGCATTTACTGAAACTTTTTAGATAAAGCTTCTTTGGAGAATGATTTTCTGTTATTATTACTTCTATTCTTTTCTTAAAAGAAATCTATATGATGAAATGGAGAGAGAGAGAAAAAAAAAAAAGTGTTCCATCCAGAACTGCCCTGTGCATGATACTGTGTGCCCTGATTGGTACCAAAGCCTAATGTCCCAAGAAAAAAAAAAATAAGGTAATGAAGTGCAACCTGAATATTAAAACTGAATTTCTCACAGGGCATGCAACCCAACATATGTGAAATTCATCTGTCCCTTTCCTTAGGGAGCAACTGAGACCAAGGTGAGAGTGCAAGAATTTACAAGTCTACCTCACCTATAGTTAGTGGCACATGGAAGCTAGCTGAGGAAGCTTCAAAGAAGGGCTTAGGAACAACTGCCAGGAATCCAGTTCTCCCTCTCACCAATCTACTAGGCTCTACATAAGCTTCATTATTTAAGGGAACAGCCAAATAGGACATGTCCCTCCATGATGTTAAAGGTATAGAGGGATACAAGGGGCTACTCGAGTTTAACCCCAGCACCCCTTTATAGGAAGAAACATTTCCTCTGACCCCTTAAAGTGACCGGAGGGCCTTGTCAAATGTGACCCTGGAAGCCAAAAGGAGTCTAAAAGCCAAGAAGATCAACAATTGAGAGGGTCCACTGAAAATGGTAAGAACAGGAAAAAAAAAAAAAAAAAAAAGACAGGCGACAACATGAGCGATACTGAAAGTACTTTGCGGCAACTGAACAAGCCAGCAAACAAGAGGGTCAAAACCTAACTCACCTGTACTTGTGTTGATTGCTTTTAATTCCTCCTTGTGTATAGTTTACAAACAGTATAATTTTATATAATTTTCCCCCACAATTGTTATTCTGGGTGAGAAGGACTGTCATGAGGGCACTCTATTACAATAGTTAACAGTGCAACAAAAAATGATCAATACTGTTTTTTTTCTCGATTGCTGCCAAGGGAAAAATAAATGAGTCCCAATGCCCCAGTGCAGTGACAGGGATACTGTGCTGTAAAAATGGCACCAACCTTCAGATAAGATGTTAAAAAAAAAAAAAAAAAAAAAAAAAAAAAAAAATGAGGTCCCGACTCTCTGTGGTAATAAAAGATCCCTGGACATTCTTTGTAAAGAACAGGGTTTATCCTGGTACCCTGGCTAAATTGCCCATCACAGCCTTGTCATTCTGAAGTCATAACAATCCCCCATTTCTAACTGGCTGTTTCTCAACCCTTCACCACCTAATAGGTAATGTTTGGTGAACATACTAGTGGAAAGTGACTGCCAAAACATCACCCAAGTGGATGCTGCACATTGGTGGTGGCTGAAGTGGCTCCCCACTCACTATATAAAGCTCATTGAGTAGCGAGAAAAGCGCTCATATAATAGTAACAAATGTTAAAACAGTAAAAGTGCACATTTAAAAATCAAGGATTTACAGATCAATCTTAATATACAATAGGTTATTTTTGACTCTTCCTAATGTTTAAAAAAAAAAAAAAAAAAAAAAAAAACCACTTACCTTTAATATTTTGTGGCAACACTTGATGAAACTCTCTACATTACTGACATGCTCTACAACTTCAGATGCCACAACACCATCAAACGTTTCCATTGCTTCTTCTGTTATATCTTCTAATGCACAGGCTTTGTAATGGATATGCTTATCTAAAAACGGGTCAAATGATTGGTGCAGCTGAGCAGTTTTGATACTGTCTTCTACAGGATCAATTCCAGTGATGCATGCACCTAATCTTGCTAAAGGCTAATAGAAAAAAATTGAAATATGATTAATAATACAGAAAGAAAAACCTGTGTTTCGTCTTAAAGGCATAGTGTCCTTTGAACACGGAGAGCTATAAACAATTCAAATTAAAGTAATGTTGAAATGTGTGATGTTTCCTGGAGGAAAATAATTGAAAGATGTAATTTTCAGTTACAAGAACAATTTAATAAACAAGAAATTTCACAAATGAGAGGAGACTACAGTTCACCAAGCCCAGCTGTTTAGCTAATAACTAAGCTGTCCCAAGATCTCATCCAGATTCTTCTTAAAAGGATGTCAGGGTTTCTGCTTCAACACATTTTGGTAGTTTATACCAGAGTCACAGCTCTCTGCATAAAGAAGTGCTTCCTGGCTTCAGTCTTAAATGCACTTCCCCTTAAATTACCACTGATGTCCGAGAGTATGAGATTCACCAGCTAAGCTAAAAAATGCTTCTAGATCTACTTTATCAATGCCTTTGAGGATTTAAAATACCTGGATTAGGTCCCCATGCAGTCTCTTCTGCTCAAGACTAAACTGGTTTAATTTCGGTCTGTCAAGAAACTTTCTGTGGTGAAAAAATATGAAGTAACCGCGACTATAAGTTCACTTTTTTAAATGATTAGTTATGAGGTTATGCACTGCAGGAAAAATGGCATTGTGCGCTTTTCTTTAGCATAGCATTTGAGATTTTCACTTCAACAATCGAACCCGAAAGCTGATATCTATGACCGTCCATTTAACATGAATTTTTTTTGTTCTTTATTTCATCCTATACAATTTCTTGTATTAGGAATTTGTATAGGAATCTTGTATTAGGAAATAAGATTTCCTTTGGCAGGAACAGGGATTTGAACAGGTAGCCTTCCAGATACCTGTGCAGAACCGTAGCCTCCGAGCAATATTGAGGTTATAAACCTATAATATAAAGCTCTATAGATTTCAAAGTGGAAAATTCACCTTAAACAATGTTTGGGAAGTTGCTATAATGGACCCTCACAACTCCAATATTCACCTCTCTTAGTGCTGGGTGGTATGACCAAAATTCTATACAGTAATCCCTCCTCCATCGCGGGGGTTGCGTTCCAGAGCCACCCGCGAAATAAGAAAATCCACGAAGTAGAAACCATATGTTTATATGGTTATTTTTATATTGTCATGCTTGGGTCACAGATTTGCGCAGAAACACAGGAGGTTGTAGAGAGACAGGAACGTTATTCAAACACTGCAAACAAACATTTGTCTCTTTTTCAAAAGTTTAAACTGTGCTCCATGACAAGACAGAGATGACAGTTCCGTCTCACAATTAAAAGAATGCAAACATATCTTCCTCTTCAAAGGAGTGCGCATCAGGAGCAGATAATGTCAGAGAGATAGAGAAAAGCAAACAAATCAATAGGGCTGTTTGGCTTTTAAGTATGCGAAGCACCGCGGCACAAAGCTGTTGAAGGCGGCAGCTCACACCCCCTCCATCAGGAGCAGAGAAAGAGAGAGAGACACAGACACAGAAAAACAAACAATCGAAAATCAATACGTGCCCTTCGAGCTTTTAAGTATGCGAAGCACTGTGCAGCATGTCGCTTCACGAAGCAGCTGCACAGAAGGTAGCAACGTGAAGATAATCTTTCAGCATTTTTAGACGAGCGTCCGTATCGTCTAGGTGTGCGAACAGCCCCCCTGCTCAATCCCCCTACGTCAGGATCAGAGAAAGTCGGCGCAAGAGAGAGAGAGAGAGAGAAAAGTAAGTTGGGTAGCTTCTCAGCCATCTGCCAATAGCGTCCCTTGTACGAAATCAACTGGGCAAACCAACTGAGGAAGCATGTACCCGAAATTAAAAGACCCATTGTCCGCAGAAATCCGCGAACCAGCAAAAAATCCGCGATATATATTTAAATATGCTTACATATAAAATCCGTGATAGAGTGAAGCCGCGAAGCGCGATACAGCGAGGGATTACTGTATCACGGTATTTTTCAAAATTATACTGGTTTCATGGTATTCGCCAGTATTTTTTTCCCCCCATGCATGAGTGGATGTTAACCACATTTTCCACTGCAATTACTGCAGTAGACTGGCTAAGAATAACCTATTCCACTGTCATGCAAATTGTACGTTGTAAAAAAAAAAAAAAAAAAAAAACATTTTAATGTGCACACAAGTACTAATACAGGTTTGCATGGCCCCATAAAGTGATCATTTTCAAGGTGGGTTGTACTAATGTAGAGAAGGGATCACATTGCATGACAGTTGCGGACAAAATATAGAACATTTTTATTGAACATATTGAACTATAACTTTGACAACATATTTTCAACCATCCAAAGAGGCATTTAGACTTAGTAAAATATCCAGAGGTGCTTGTCAAAAGTTGTATTGCACTGAACATGTCTTAAAAAAGGAACAAATAGTAAATATTTTTTGTAAACCAGCTACATTTTCTGTTAATGTTAACAATCTCTGTCCACCGACACATTAGCTATATGGATTGTAATGGCGATGGTTATCTCGATCCACCGCTTGCTTTTTTTTCGTAGGCAGTACCTGTAGCAAATGCGTCTACAAGTGATGTCTGACTCAAGAGTCCTCTAGCTTTTTCAGTTTTACCCGAGGACGTGGAGGGTGCCAATCTCAGTTCCATACACTCATGGTACTCGCAACGCATGTTTGTGGCTAAGGCGGTGCAGCAAATTGCTCGTGTTGCTGCCTCCGGCGACAACTTTAGCTCAACAGCATTTGCAGTAAATAGTTGTTTGGTCCACATCCGACCATTTAAAGCCAAAGTCTCTTCAGACAACAGACACCAATCCTTTTTTCGGCAAAAGTTCTTCTGTGTCATCATTTTCAACTTTATCGTCTGCTACAGCTTCAGAATGTTCTCCGCCCATTTTCACCACTCAATACCTCCACTAATGCATGTACTCCATTGTATGTGTGTTTAGTGGTGTAGCAGTGAAAAAGGACCCCTCTTAAACAGTTTTCCACTGCACCACATTCCAAACGTTGTTTAGGCTATTTAAACCGGTGTTGCGGTATAAGAAAAATCCATAACAAAAAAAAAAAAAAAAAAAAAAAAACGGTTTTCGGTATGAACCGGTATACCTCCAAGCACTAACCTCTCTACCTCTGATAAAGCAGTAACATTCACAATAGAATGTCACACTTGCTGGCATATCCTTGTCTCTCAGACACCTGACTTTGTTCTGGTCAGAAAGGACAATGAACATAGTGCAACTCATTTTTTAACAAAATGATGCATCAATGACCAACCAGATGCACAAACAAGGCCCCAAGGAGAAGTGGCATAAATTCTAACTGGCTGCAAGTACCAGAACTGATGCTCTCTGCATTTTTTCTCAGGCTGGGCCAAATCTACACTCTAGCAGAATCACCATTACCATGGGATTTCTAGTGCACAGGCATCTGCAGCAGAAAATAGCCTATTTGGTGTGTGTGAGCAATGTTTGGTACAGTCTTGCAAAAAAAAAAAAAAAAGTAAGGAGTACAATGTGAAAAGATTACACATAAAAGCAACAGGTTTTATTTCTTATTTCTTTAAGCAAGGGGTTAACTGATCACTAACCTGCAAGATACATATTTCAGGCCAGAAAGAGAGGATTACCACATGAAACCTCAAAATATTAACTGTACTACAGATGGACATCACAATGTGCTACAAAACCAAAAAAACGAGTGTGCTCTCCATCTACTCTCTCACTATGTGATCCTGAACAATTTTGAGCCCCAAATAATTTAGATAAAAAAAAAAAAAAAAAATCTGTTAACAACTGCAACAAAATGCAATCTTGTAAGTCAGCAAAATATAAAAGAACTATAATCTCGTCATGTGCTCTGAACAATTTATGATAAAATACTGCTTTCATCTTTTGAAAGGATAGCAAAAATCCAAAGACTAAGCATAATTAATTACTGCTTTGCAATAATTCTTCTGTGTGTAATACTGTTTGTAACCTCATAGCAAGAGTAGATGAAAATAGTAACTGCTATGTGTTCAGTAAATCTTTAATGTTTTACTTACTCTAAAAGTTTGTGAAATCAAATGCTCCTTTTGTTCAATCTGCACCTGGTGGCTCAGCACTTCAGGATGTCTGATGTTAAAGAATTTAAAGAAAAAATTCATAGGATTATGCACTCTTTGTATGAGAAAACAAATCCAATTGGTTTACATATGACTCGTAACTTTTTGTGCTATATTTATATGCCTACTCCCATCTTCAATAATACTTGTGTTATAAGTTATTGTATTATTTTGATTATTAAAGCAAGTGTGTTTGGGCTACTGTAACATGTGTAAACCTATAAAGACAGAAAGTAAAAGATTTAATCAGAACTCAACTTTCTCAAAAACAGTAACATAATGATGCTTTTACCTCAATGTTTATGCAAAGCTTCCGAGAGAAAATGAAAGAATACAACTTTAAACACTAATTAGAACTGATGCAGCCTAGTTTTAATTCTGAAATTTCTGAAAAACCTAAAGGGAAATGATAACTTGAAATCATATGTCTGAAAGGTTATTCGAGTGGGGAAAAAAAAAAAAAAAAAAAAAAAAAAATGTTTTTAACCTAAAAATAATGTTTCATCTATATTAAAAAGATAAAAAACAAATTATCTTAGTAGTAAATGAATTCATTATACATTTGGGGCGAGGCAAAGCCACTACTAAATTTGGGAAAATCAGGAACTAAAAACTAAAGTAGCCTGAAATGAAGTTGGTACATATACTAAGAGAAATCCTAGACCTCTATAATTTATGTAATAAAAGCAACTTTTCAACATCTTAAATATGTATACTTGAACCAGATGAACCTATAAAGGATTGTATGTAATGTGAATAAATATATGTGGCTGTATGGGGGTTGGGGGGTTGTGTAACCCACCACATGAAAACCACAGGAGACAGGATACTTTGAACTGGGAAATTTAGCACTGCAAATCCTGGGTGTAACATTTCAATCACTTCCATAAGAGAAGTAGATAATCAAAACAATTGTATGCGATCCCAGATTATCTTATAAAAGCAAAAACAAAAACAGTACTTGCAACAAACTAACTTTAAAGAACATATTACATTTAATTAAATTTTTAACTGCAATGTTAAAATCATTGGATCCTCATTTGCCACACCTCCCACACAAAATATATTCAACCATGAAAACAAATATACAGAATAATAATTTAAAAATTCTGCAGGTAAATGGTGTCTGAGAGTGCTGTATAGCAATACTATGTGGAAACAAGCTAGGTTTTCCTTTAAATGAGTTTTAATTTGATAAAAGCAGCTGGTGACAATGCTGCAGCAAACATTCTCTACCAAGAGAATCATCTTCTTCATGTGTTCACACCAACACCTCTTCATATCATAACAAAACATTTAAAACCGACTACTGGCATGAGGAATCAAATTATATCTGCAACTATCCACCTAATTCAATGTATGAAAGTTTGAATCAAAAACAGAAATGGAAGAGCATCAAAGATAAACAGGCTAGATATAGACAAGTTACAGAATTGTGCTTTGACCAAGTTATGCAATAAAATCAGACTTGCTGATTTGTACTTTATTGGAAAACAAACTGACAATTTTTTTTTTTTAATTTTGAAAAAAGTATCCATATTGGTTCAGGTTTGCAAGGACAAATGTACTCCGTAGGTATACTACTTTCACTATTAAACTCAACCTTGAACATATCCATATTCCCAAGTATTTCAGGGGTTTCTTTTCATCCTTTTATTTCTTTTTAATTTTTAAACTTATCAATCACAAATCACATAAACACAATATATCAGTAGTTAAATCTTAGTCTCATCTATTAATTAACTCTGGAACCCCAGTTAACAGCAAAAAGTGACTAGCAGCAATTAATGCCAGGCAAGATGTCTGTCCATGCCAGGACACATTCACACAAACTGCATGACAATCTACACATTACTACCAATGAATGTTTTCAACATGTCTTTGGACTAAGCATTAATCCACATGAACATAAGGACAGCCGCAAATCACAATTTCTCTCACTACTTCAATAAAAAGGTGAAAAAAGATACAATATTTTTTTTTTAAAATGCATATTTTTAAAAAATACCGAAAAACATTAAAGCAGTCCAGTAGTAATTTTAAATAACTAATTTATTGAGTCTCTTGATAAGCAATAAAAGCAGAAGTGGAAGGAAAGTCTCAAGCTAGACCATTTGAGGTGTGTCTTAACCATAAACATACAGGAATGAAAGGGGGCAGACACTCTGGAGCACCCTGAACTGAACTGCTTCCCTCTGTAACCTTCCACCCACTGCACACTCATGCACTGAGAGCACCTCGGCCAACAGAGGAAGACAGAGGCCAAGAACACCAATACCAGTACAGGAAAATCCACCCTAGAATTTTTCTAAAGTAATTATATGGGCAGTATCTCATCTATATTGTGCACGGAAAGAAATGCTTGTTTATTTGTTTCAAGATCTTTCCCCCCCACCCCATTTTTTGTTGTTGTGGTGGTTATTTGTCGCCTTTGTAGTGGCACTCTTAGAACGACCTTTCCATAGTGCAACTCTAAACAATGAGTCTTGTCTATTTGTAGCACTAACCTTAGATGCTGAATTCACAAATCACAAGCAAAAATTATCAAACTTTTATATTTAACTAACAGGTTTAAAGTCATTTGAAAGTTTTGCAGAGATTATCTTTTTATAACATCATGAGGACAACCTGAAACCTCATTTTATTTCTAGCAGGAGTTTGTACGTGTTTGCACAGATGTTCTCTGTAGCCTTTGGTTTCTTCCCACCCTAGTAGTTGACAGGCAGCTTTACACCAGCCCAAGATGAGTGAATATGATTTTGTGTGTGTGTGCACTCCCGCATGTCTAGTAACAAAATTTCTTCACATCCTAAGCATCTCACTTGCCTTCATGGATGCTCTCACACTTAACTACCTTGTAGTGAAGTATGCGAGTTTAGAATTCAAATAAACAGGACCCTTCATGCTAAAAGTCTGCAATGAAACCTAAAAAAAAGAAGCATTAAACAAGAATTAAGAATAATACAGTGTAACTGTTCAACATAAGCTATATGAGCTTTTACGTATGCATTTCTTTTTTGTAAGCAACTGAAAAAAAATATTTACCTCACTCAACACACCTCCTCCACATCCCACATCTAATATTTTATAGCCAGATAAAGGAAACCCAGATTTTCTCCCACCATTTAAATTCAACAGGTTGTCTCTAGAAAAGAGGAGATATATATATTTTTTAACAAAACAATTAGATCAATAAATTCCAAAGTGTATCAAAGTGAACAACCAATACAAATTTCATGTTTGCATTTTGCCGGAACTCTCTTTGTACAATAAAAGCGGATACTAACGCTAGCTATAAAATGGACGTATTGAAATTTATTACTATTTAACTTAGTGTGTAATATATAAAATGTAAGAAAACTGCAGAAATTGTGAACATCTGCATAATGTAGGGACCAGTACTCCATTTCAGATACACACACCATTAAGAAGCAGTTTTTTGTCTGTCATTTTAAGCAGGGCTGAGGTGCTTCTGTTTAAGACATGAAAACAGTAATGGTAAAGTAATAAATATTTTACATAGTAAAGTTACTTTTAATTTTACATGACATCTTACAAAGATCATTGAATCACATGATTACTATTGAAATTAGTAAGATAACACAAGTATGGCAGTTCTTGAGAATCCATACCTTCATACATTTGGATAAACTATACAATCACTTTGAAAAATGACAAATAAAGGACAATTTTAAATTAAGTTCCATAAAAAGGTAAATGTCTCATCAGACAAAAAAAAAAAAATCACTTATCTATACTTTTTTTAAAACACAAAATAAAAGTGAAGATTAGATACATGTCACATTGTGCTTCAATTACAGTACAGTAGAATAATTTTTGTATGATGTACAAGGTTAGTTAACCAGCAATTCAAAACTGGTTCTATGTTTGAGTGAGTGTGGGCCCTGTGATGGATTGGTGCTCTGTCTGGAGCAGTTTCCTGCTTTGTCCCCAGTGCTGCCTGGATATGCCACCCCCTTCTGATTCTGAAATGAATTAGGCATGTTTAAGAATGTGTGATACTGATAAACAAGTTCCTAAAATTAACTGCCAGACAGAATCTTCTTCTATGACCTCATAATTAGCAAGTTCCACTTTGCAAATCCCCTATCATATTTGAAACTTCACTTCTATAACTGCTATAGATGGTGCCACCTTGGTATGCGGATACTTCTTGGTCATATCAATGTCTTTCTCCTGAGATTACGAACGCTACATAATTTACTTCAATACCTGACAACTTCTGTCCCAGTGAAGAACACTGGAATCTATTCTTTCTAAAGTTTTAAAGATACCCATCACAAGCCATCACTTTTATCATTCCAAAAATCAGTGTGCCATAATTATTGAAATAAAACAGTAAGAAATGATAATAAGTTATAAAATACAAATAATACATTGTCAAGAAAGAATAAATCACCAAATTTAATTCACTGAAATTATAATTTCTGTATTATTCAGCATTGTACCTCACAAAAGGAACCCTCAGATCATTCATAGAATGAAGAGCAGCAAACTCTCCATGTTGATCCCACCATTTGTTTGCTAAAGCCTGGAACTTCTTTATTTCAGATGAGTCCAAAGTACTTGATGCTGTATTTAAATATGCTTTACAAATTCTGAAACAAAATAAGTATAAATATACATAACATGTATGTACAAATATAAATACAGTATTTTTGAAAATTTTGAAAAAAAAAAATAAACAAAATATTCTAAAAAACACATTTTATTTATCTGTGATTTCGTCCAGCCTTTTCAAGAACAGTATTTTGAGCAATGTTAGAACACAATCAGAGCCAATACATACAAACAGGAAAAATTACACTTGTAAAATACAATCTTCAGAACTATAAGATAATTTGATTGCATATTTAAAATTTTAGCATTTTACCATAGAAAAATGCTATCACAATAGTTGCAAAAATTGAAAATTTAGCTTTCTTTTCACAAAGAAATACTGAGCAAGACAGAACTGATTAAATGCCAAATTATGAATTAAATAATATTCACAATTGCATAATCAAGGTCAATATTGGCATGAACAACAAATGTAAAATTCTGAGACATTATTAATATATAAAAAATCGTGACTAAAGAAAGTTCACTCTACAAGCTTCCAATTTTTATATTACATGGTTAACTATTAACCTCACATCAATAAAAATGATACATTTTAGCAGCTTTTCCTTCCATTCGTTTTCTGCATCTGATCCAGTACAAAGTTACAGCGAGCCCCATTTATAAATAATCAACTGAGTTTGAAAAGCATTTTGGAAAAAGTCTGTCTGCAGTTCTACTATTATTTTAAGGTTTACCAAATTACAAAAATTGGCTTAATGTTAAAAAAAGTGCATAATACACAAAGCTAAATACTAAACAATGAACATAAATTCAATTACTAACTAATGATTCATTTCATCTTTGAAAACACAACCAAAGACCAAAATATAAACTTAAAATGTGCAGAAACAATCAGCACTTCAAGTCGGAGGGGGGTTCCCACTGCAGGAATTGAGCACAATTAAAGGAGCTAGGGGTAGGGGGTTCCCTTGGTGAAAGAAGCACAGTATGGCAAGAGAGAAAAAAAAAAAAAAAAAAAAAAAAAAAAAACACACAACACATTGCAAACTAAGAGATGGAGACAATCCATGACTGAACATAATGAAGTGCAATATTTTCTATGGCTGATGGAAATGTGGTTTTTCAGAATGTAATAAGACGACAAGAAAACTGTGCTTTTGAGCAAGTACTAGTAACTTTTTTTTTGCTAAACATTTATTCAAATCCACTGTATACAGAGGCAGTACTAATTTTAGGTTTTGATGCAAATGGAGAGCCAACATTTCTAGCTGTTCTTAGCTTTGAATGAATCAACTTTGTAACATTAGAGAATACTGCTTTAATACAGAGTTCTGCTGCAATCTCTTTCACCACCGAGTACAAATATTTATACAGAAAAGTACTACATTCAGTTAATGAATGGAACTATAACTGAGGCCCACTGACTTAGAAAATTCCCAAGGCAAACCCGGCTAATACAGCCTGTTTAAAACAGAACAATGGGGGAATAAAAAAAAAAAAGATTACTCCATACAAAAATAAAACCAAAACAAAGAAAATCAGACTTGAGGAAAACTGGACACTACAGTACTGCAAAGACCATTCAAGAGTTAAAAAAGAAAAAAAAAAAAAAGACAACACAAACTGCCAACCATTTTTGCAGTACTACTTCACAAAAGAAAAAAAAAACAAACAGAACAGAAAGAGAGAGATGCATGCACTGGGAAAAGTAATTGAAAATGAGGCTCTAATAGTGAATTAACTCAACAAATATTTTGCACAAGTGTTTTTTTTTTTTTTTTTTTTTTAAACCAAACCACATGGAATGCCTCTAGCAGAAGCAAAAATAAGTCCAGAATTCATAAATTTTTAAAAGATGTGCTTCAGGCCCTCAATTAGTTGAAGACTAACATTTACATTCTTATTCTTATATTATTCCAACAGACACTTTGGATGAGAACAGTACCTGGTGACCAGTTACATGTGACTCCAGTTCATAAGAAGACAGACAAAATTTATCCCAGTAATTACAGCAACTAAGACTTACTTCTATCTCATGGAAAAAATACATTAAAACTATAATTAGAAATACACTAGAAGACTATTAATATGAAAACTATTCTACAGTATGTAAAGCTGTCTGTCAAGTATGCAAATCAACACCACTGAATCCATCTCCACCAAAATTTGCACAAATTCCACATTTGTAGTGCTGAACACCATTGGCTAAGACACACCAAACGTTCTTCCCTGTTAGGAACTTTATTTAGTAACTGGTCCTGTACTTTAAGAAAAAACCCCTAGGAGGCATTTTTGGGATTTGCCACAACACAAAGTTGCTCCCCACAACGGATTTAATTAGTGAAATTTTGGTATGGGCCAAATTTTAACCTAGGGAACATATCTGGTGAATACACCTGCACTTTATTACACCATAGGTAGCAGTATGCACCCCTACTACTAATATAATAGCAGCCAGCATGGGCTTATGATAGGAAGACCCTAGGTCTTGGGTAGCCATATTTTTAAGCAGCACAAGGTGTAGCAGACAAATGCAAAGCATACAACATGATTTACTTAGTAGTTTCAAAAGGCCTTTGATACAATTCTGCACCCAAGAGTAACTATAAACACATAATCCATTAACATAAGAGGTATCTTAGAAAACTGGACTTGAAGTTGATTAATCATTTAGAGAAAAAGAACAGGGAGAAGAGCAAAAGGCCGAGGTCATCACAGGAGTCCCATATGGTAAATATGTTAAAATAACACAATTTTCCATTTTAAATATCAAAGTGCATCATGCGTTTCAAGGTAGAATTTAAAGATGGCAAAAAACTTCTTTGGTTAATTTACTTGATTTTGTCATTCCGTATGACACAGGTATTGCAAGATGCATCATCCTATTAAGCGGAAGATGTGTTAAGTGTCCACAACTGGATACAAAGAGGTAGACAACAAATCACTTCCTACCGTGACTGACTGCCTTTCACCGGGACGTGACAAAAACAGATGATTCGCATACACACTGAACATTTGCTACATTTCACACGTAGTTATTAAGTCTTTGGATTTCATACCCGGAGGTTGTGGGTTGAAGTCCCGCTACTGACACTGTGTGACTATAAGCAAGTCACTTCACCTGCCTGTGCTCCATTTAGAAAAAACAAGAATGTAACCAATTGTGTCTCGAATGTTGTAAGTTGCCTTGGATAAAGGCGTCTCAAGGGTCGTCTAGCAAAAGTTATTATATCTATGGTGTGCTGACGTCACTGGATAGTGTGTAAACAATACAGTGATGAGTAGCGGACAGTCGGGTAAACTGTAGGATTGTTAGTTACATCACGGATTAAAACTCGTGTTTTTGTCGACAAAAAAGCATCTTTTCGTGTATCAGAGAGTTTCACATTTCCGGAGAGTATTTCAACACAGGTAACTTTTTCAAGCACTGATTTGAAGATCTCTGAATCCTGAATTTATTGTGCAACGTGCTAGTTGTTTACGTTAACTTCGTTGGTGCTGCTGAAAACTGAAATATACTGACCTGTAATTGGGCATGTTGTCACATGCGTCGAATTCCGTCAAAACAAGGCTTCATTTTCATCTTCCAGGAAAAGGATGAAATATTGGGAGCATGACATCACAGATATCATCATGAAGTTGCCTGCCCCCATTTGCGTTGGTGGAACTGCCAGAAGCAGCGCGGAGTAGTTTCGTTATGGATTGCTGTGCAACTATGGCGCGGACATAGGCCTGGACTAGTGAGCAGCCTGACTGTAAAATTGTGTTTTTTTTTACAGGCACATGATGCTGTTGCAACTGAGTTAGGCTGTAGTAGTTGGTATGTTCTAAAGGACTACTTGAGGACAGCTTTAACTACTCGTGACAACATGCCCCTGCTTGTCACATCTCAAGTGTCCCGGTTTAAATTAGTTTATTACATACTAAGTATCTCTGTTGATAATGCTTGTTATTTTGTATCTGTTTAATGGTAATTTACCTAATCAATGCAGGCCTTTGCTTGGCAAGAACTTTATATTTCACCCTTCCACAGCTGACCAAGTAAAACTTGAGACAACTTGCCCCGTCTTCTCCTAAATAACAGTGCTCAATTTTATTCCATTGACCTGACGCAAATTGCGGACAAATGTTTCAATATATATCAAGGTTTAAAACGGGCTACCAGTAAGTAGGTGCAAGTGTACCACACAAACGAAGCAGCAATTGAAAGCACATGACTGATATGCTTTTCTTTGAATACAAGCAGACAGCGTAACCAGAATTGTGCAAATGCTTACATCACAGTCTTGTAAAAGAAGCCGACACGGGGCCGAGTCATAGAGTCCTGCAGTTTTTGCCTCTTGTTCCCCGCTGTCAAAGTCGATAAGAGTCGGAAACAACGGGCGTTGTGACATAGCTGAGCTAGCATTCCACGAGTGCGAAAGACACACACCGCCTCCATTCCAACGTAAGTAAAGCAGCACAGGCACAAACGTGCATTCTGTTCACTCGCTTTAAAGTCCGGGCGAACAGGAGTATACGCTTTCTGTGTGTTCTCGCGGGAACAAAGGCTCGCCTGTTAAGTGTTCCGTAGACCTGCGTCGTCAACTCGACAAGTCCGCTTTTGTGGCTATAAAGGTGGTCATTTATAAGAAAAGAAACCCCATTTCTCAGATTAAAAACCTACTTATTTTGACTTGTTGCTGTGTAAGCTTTTATTTTCTTTTTTGTTTTCATTTTTAATGTAAATATTACTGTTGATTAGCGCAGATTTGTTTTTGGTTTTAAAGCAGGTGTATCGGTTTAATAGCCTTTGGAAACTTTTTTGTCTTTAAAGCAATACAGCACCAAGTTTAAATTGCATGCAAGGAGAAAGAATGGACAGTCTTTAGTTTTAACAATGTCACCGATTAACCTAAGTATACGAATCCTATAATAAAATCAGCTTTCTATTTCCATATAATTAATGTATACTTTATATAATATACAGTAAATCCACTGGTATTGACAACTATGAACATTTGATTTCAGTCAGTCTGTCAGTCATCGTCCAACCCACTATATCCAAACACAGGGTCAAGGGGGTCTGCTGGAGCCAATCCCAGCCAGCACATGGCGCAAGGCAGAAAACAAACCCGGGCAGGGCATATACATACTGTATATAGGTAGACACCACATTCTCTGTGTTCCCCAGTAGACACGATACGTCAGCGCGTCCGCCATATTGCGGGTGGCAAAAGTGTCATTTAAACTAATACAGGTAGACGTGGAAACCGGGCTTTCTGATGAAAAAACAATAACGTCTAAAACAGTATCGTTTACATACAACAGATTTTGGCGAATCGTTTAAATGCAATTATTTATATCTATTTATACACTAATAATGGCAATTATTAAATAATAGTAATTATTATTATTAAATAATTCCTCTCATATAAATAACATTTCTCGGACTGCCTTCTTCCATCTCCGAAACATTTCTAGACTTTGTCCTGTTCTTATGCAACACAGTACTGAAGTATGATGCTGCAGATGTTCTATCAGATGGCTGTGGCGAGTGCCCTCTTCTACGCAGTGGTGTGCTGGGGAGGCAGCATTAAGAAGAAGGATGCCTCACGCCTGGACAAACTGGTGAGGAAGGCAGGCTCTATTGTTGGCATAGAGCTGGACGGTTTGACATCCGTAGCAGAGCAACGGGCACTCAGCAGGCTCCTATCAATTATGGAGAATCCACTACATCCATTAAACAGTGTCATCTCCAGACAGAGGAGCAGTTTCAGCGACAGACTGCTGTCACTGTCCTGCTCCACTGACAGACTGAGAAGATCATTCTTCCCCCAAACTATGCGACTCTTCAATTCCACCAGAGGGGGTAAACGTTGAACATTATTCAAGTTATTGTCTGTTTTTTTTTTTACCTGCATTTTTTATTACTCTTTAATTTAATATTTTTTGCTGCTGGAGTATGTGAATTTCCCCCTGGGATTAATAAAGTATCTATCTATCTATCTATCTATCTATCTATCTATCTATCTATCTATCTATCTATCTATCTATCTATCTATCTATCTATCTATTGGTTAATGCCCTAGTCACTTCATGTATAAAGTACTGTAATGCTGTTCTATCTGGCATCCCACAAAAACTTATCCATTGCTTACACCGTCTTCAAAATTCTGCTGCCAGGATAATAACCTGCTGTTCTAAATCCACTGAACATATTACACCTATTCTCTCTCAACTTCACTGGCTCCCTGTTAACTACAGAATACAATCCTCTTTAATAAAATCCCTGTGTGCGTATAGGTGTCCGTGTGTGTGTCTTCTGGTGAAGTGCGCATGCGCGGGGCACGGTGCGAAGCGCGATATTACTGTCAGAGAAAGTTACAGGCGTTTTACGGAAATACAAGCCAGTATTACTGCGAGAGGAAATTAAAGGCATATTACCGACGCGCACGCCTGTATTACCGCCTGAGAAAATTAAAGGTATATTACGGACGTACAAGCCAGCGGACGTACAAGACAGTATTACTGTCACAGAAAATTAAAGACACACAATACACGACGGCAGCCCACGAAGAACGGTCAGCTCAGGAAGTAAATGTCAACAAAAGAAAGGCTGAAAGACAAAGAAAAATACGACCAACAAACAGAATGAGGTCAAAGTCCCTTGCCATTTAATATAGACTGTTCCAACTAATGTTTATGCACTACTGTTCTAGCGCCCGTTATTGTAACGGGCTTAATGACTAGTACTAAATACTGCTCTTAACATTTAAAGCTCTCCACAACCTCAGATCTCCAACAGACTGACACTCCCTCTCGCTCGCTCAGATCCTCATCTGCAGCTCTACTTTCTGTACCGCACATCAAACTCTGTTCTGTGGGAGCTCGAGCGTCTCTCATAGTGCTCCTCAACTCTGGAATTCTCTCCCCTCTCATATACGTCAGCTCGATTCAATAACACATTTTAAAGCTGCCCTCAAAACTTATCTTTTCAAACTGGCATACCAATTGTGAATTTTGCACTGTTACTCTCAGTTATCTTTGTTTGTCTTTCTTTTAACAGTGAAATGATACACTCAATGACAAAAATAAACAATTTTATTGTATACAAATTGGCTTAATAATTTCTGAAAACATTTCACTCATTCCTCTCTCAATCTCTCTCTCTCTCTCACACACACACACACACACAATGTGGTTACTTAAATATATACAGGATAGGATCTAAAAAACAGAACTGTTTTACATAGCTTTTTCCGTGTGTTGCCACTGTGTAATTTGAGAGTATTCAGTCTGGCAATATGGTGCAGCCTTAGTTTGTGGTAGACAGACACAACTAAAGACATGAGCATAAAATGATGGTTGTCAATTTCAAACTGTGTTTCCTCAATGTGCTCCTTGAGTAAAAACACATCATCTGAACCAATCTCAGCCCAAACAAACTGATTGATCAAAGATCCACTGACAGCTTGCCCTAATGTCGACTGTCAGATAACATGCTCAGCTACTTTGACCACTTTGACTGTACCCTCAGAAGGAATCATCAAACCTCCTTTGTTTTTTTATTGTGAGCAAGTGGTAGCTTTGATCATATGATGCTGGTACAGCATCTGTTACCAGACTAGCACGGCACGCATCACAGGACAGCTTTCTCAAAATCCCGTCTAAGGGCTACCTCCCACTGCTTCCTGAGGTGGATTTCTTTGGGAAACTTTCAAAGTTTGAGAAATGTTAACAGCTAACAACAATCTACATAGTTAGTGACTAAATACGTTTAGCCAAAACGTTGTTTGGAGGCTCACTTGAGCACATAAATGCACAGCTTTGCTAGCTTAGATAGATAGAGATAGAGATAGATAGATACTTTATTAATCCCAAGGGGAAATTCACATTTAGCCTGGCGTAGCTAAAGTTAAGATTATAAAACGGGATTTTCTAATGGCCAAATATAACCAAAACAATTGTTCAGCTTTACCTATGAAATGTAATCCCTGTGATCTGGTTTGGAGCGTACAGCTGTTTGTACAATCCCAAGCAGCACAAGCGTGAGGCATCTTTATCCATTACTTCACTCCACAGCAGTGCCACTCGCATTATGGTGGCAACGTTGACGTACAATGCTGCTGGTCATGAGGTGTCTAGTAATTCTATGTCTATGGGGCAGGGCGCCAGCCCACCACAGACATTTGATTTCATGGTCTTTAATTTTACTATTTATTTGTGAATGCTTTGAAATTACTTTTTCTCTAGTGCCTCCTGACGAGAAATCCCAGCTGTTATGAAGATATCTGTGCCCCGTGGATTCAGTAACACCTGTACTGCAGTATGAGGCACCGTTCGTCTTATCTTGATGTTGAGCTTTTTGCATTTTCACATTTCATTTTGGCTTCCTATACCTGAAAAAAATATTATTAGGCTATTTGGGCCATATTTTGTTTACGAATTTACACCCTTATGATAGTGGGTAATCTAATAGGTGTCTTCAAGCAAATACAACCATTCGGACTTCAGGTTGTGCACACCAAATCAGCGGACCTCAAGGGTTCATCTCCATATGGCCAAGTTACTTATTTTCACAAAACTTCGACAATATGGGCATCGGTAATATAGGCATGTGATGTGTCGTTTTATGCTATTTCGAGGTTTCTGATCACGAATATGATAATACAGTATTTTCAAATTTGATTCCTTACTGGTGGTAATTTCTCAGTAAGAGCCATTCTCGTAAGGTAACAATGTCAAACACTGGCATGTGCGGTTTCGTTTTAGATAATTTCAAGGTCAGTGATTACGAACATGGTCTACATTTGATTTTTGATCCTTTACCAGGCATCCAGCCCTCCACGAACCTCTATCAGAAGGTGAAAATGACAAATTACATTTGCAATAAAAATATTCTGAATTTAAACATTTGAATTGAAACAGACATTTTTGGGGTGGCACGGTGGTAAGTGTTGCTGCCTCCTAGAAATGAGGCCTGGGTTTGTGCCACGTTTTCCTTTGGGTGCTGTGGTGTTCTCCCACTGTACAGACACATGCAGGTTAGGTGAATTGGCGGCTCTTAACTGGCCCCAGTGTGTGTGTGTGTGTGTGTGTGTGTGTGTGTGTGTGCATGTGCGTGCTTTTCCTGTGATTGACTGATGCCATACCCACTGCTTTGAGCCCAGTATGTTTGCTGGGGTAGGCTCCAACCATCCCACAAATCCACCCCAACTCCTGGTATTGGATTAAGCGAGCAAGAAAGTGACATGACAATAATTTTAATATTTCAAATATCTATTCAATTATTAATGTTTATTATGTCCAGTATTTGTTCCTAGTTAAGTAAATCAAATTGTTCTTAAGAACACCCCCAAATCAGGATGCTTACATTTAACTTTGTTTGACAGATGTTTCTATCCAAAGCAACTTACAAATGAGGTAAACATAATCGAGTAATATTAGGACAGGGCCTGTTTGTTCAGCAAGTGTATTAAGACAGGTAACAAAAGTTAATTGCCACAAGTGAAAAGATGTAATAACTAATAATTTTACAATGATCTTAATTTAACAAATTAACTAACAATATAAAATATCACAGTGCACAGTTTTTTTTTTAGACAGATATTCACAGAACAGGTGGGTCTTCAACTGCTTCTTAAATACATTTAGTGAGTCAGCAGTGTGGCTGGAGGTGGGATGTTCATTCCACTAACTAGGAACTACTCAGGAAAACAGTCTGGATTGTGACTTGATACTACACAGAGGCAGCATCTCCCTGGCAGACCTGAGTGGGTGAGATGAAATAGCACCTCACCAGTGTCTCCATATACACAGGTGCTGACCCACTGACTACTCTGTAGGCAAGCATCAGGGATTTGAACTTAATGTGTGCAGCTACAGGCAGCCAATGTAGAAACCTGAAGAGAAGAGTGACATTTGTTACTATACAAGACAGGAGGGTACTCCTTCCAGAAGTGAGTTGCAGTAGTCCCAAAGTGACATGACCAAAATGTGGACCACAAGTTGTGCTATATATTCCATCAGATAAGAGCTGATCTTGCAGCTGTTGTACAGCATGAACCTACATGAATGAGAAACAGTACAAATGTGGTCAAAAAAAGATAGTTGCTCATCAGTTATCACCCAAAGGTTGCATACTGACTTGGTAAGTGTTAGTGAAAATGAGCCAAGCTGTACAGAGATGGGAAGTTGAACAGATTGGCTGGCTGGGATCACAAGAAGCTGTTTTTGCCAGATTGAGCTGTAGATGGTGGTCCTTTTCTCCAGGTTGAGATATCAGTAAGAAATGCAGAGACTAGCAGATACTGTGTTGTCCTCAGGAGGGCATGACAGGTACGGCTGTGTATAATCCGCATAGCGCTGATAAGAGAACCTGTGGGATTAGATGATGGAGCCCAGTGAGTTGGTGTACAGAGAGAAAAGTAGAGGACCCAGCATAGATCCTTGGGGCACCCCAGTGCATGTCTGATGACCCCTTGAGGACTCTCCTCACTGAGGCATACTGTAGGATCTGCCTGAGATATAGGAATCAAACCATCTGAGAACAGTCCCAGTGATCCCAGGTCAAAGAGGGTGGCAAGAAGGCTGTTGTGGTTGACTGTGTCAGAGCCAGAGGAGAGATCTAGAAGGATCAGGACCAATGACATGTTGGTAGCTCTAGCAAAATGTAGCTGGGCGGGCACAGTCAGTGGAGCCATTTCAGTTTCAATCGAGTGGTTCCTCTTGAATCTGGACTGATTGGTATCGAGCAATCCATTTTGTACAAGGAAGGAAGAGACATGGTTAGAAACAGCATGTTCAAGTATTTTGGAAAGAAAGGAAACAAGAGAGACAGGCCTCTAATTGTTAACTTGGGATAGATCAAGTGTTGGTTTTTTGAGAAGCTAATTCTGACATTTTTTAGTATTGAAATGTTTAATGCATTATTTGATTATCTTACTCGTGACCCTGTGTTCGGATTCAGCGGGTTGGAAAATGGATGGATGGAATGATTATCTTAAAGGAGCAGTTCCCTCAAAGTTTAAAGGTCCAAGGTACTTGCACTGGGTCCACAAAACGTCTTAGAATTTAAAAACATCTTATGGCTTTCCTACCCAGTTGTTTCCAGGACACACCATTTGGTAATTTCTAGCTTCTCTGCTGCATGAGGGGCCAATTTTGAATTGCCATTTGACCTAAACTGCATGTCTTTGGACTTTGAGAGGAAACTGGAGCAAACCCACGTGGACCCAGGTGCAAACTCCATGCAGGGGAACCCCGGGATGCAAACCCTGGCCCCCTTAATATGAGGTAGAAGTACTGCCATTGCATCACTGTCGATTATTCATTATTAACATTTTTACATTAACCTTAACCTAAAACTACTGAAAAAAGATACCATTTATTTAAGACTGAATTTAGTAACATAGTGTAATAGATGGGGAATTGAGGGGCAGGGCCACCTGGCCACTCTTTGAACTCAATTTTTGGAGTGACAAAAATTGTAACTAACAAGAGTTATTTAACAAATTTTACTGAAAACGGGATGTTATTTAAAAACTAAAAAAAAAAAAACACTGTCTGGGTAAGAACAATAATATTTCTTGAAAGTTGAAAAAAATAAAACATTTTTTTAGTCACTATTTCAAACACAATTTATTTTCAGCACAATCCAAGATAGTAAAAAACCTCTCATCTCAAGTGACTCAAAGTGCACATTTTCCCATTAATGTTCAGTTTATTTAAAGTGCCTAAAGAAAGTCATACAGCCTGAAATCAAATACATGCTCAAAAGAACTTTTACAAGCTTTATTTACAAATGTTGCCTTGCAACATCTAACTATTGAAAAGAAAGTGACTAGCTCAGACAACTAATTAAAAGTGAAAAACAAGAATGAGAGTTTTGGAAAAGTCATCAATCCCAATTTAATACTTAATAGAGCCAACCTCTGCTGTAATTACAGCCATCAATCTTTGTGGATATGTCTCTACTAGCTTTGTACATCTAGACTAGGGAAAGTTTGACAATTCTTCTTGCAGAATTGTTTGAGTTTAGACATATTCCATGGTAAGTGCCAATGGATTGTCCTCTTCAAGTTCATCCACAGATTTTTTTATTGGATTTAAGCCAGGGCTCTGACTATTCAATCCAAAACATTCACCTTCCTATTTGTTAGCCACTGTGTTGTTCTTTTAGTGATATGTTTAGAATCATTGTCATGTTGCAAGGTGAATGACCTACCCTTCTTCAGCTGTCTAGCAGAGGGATACAGGTTTTCCTCAAGATTTTAGGTGTACTTGGCAGCATCCATTTTCCCTTCAATCCTGACCCATCTGCCAGTCCTTGCTGAAGAGAAACACCCCCACAACAAAATACTTCACAGTGGATATGGTGCGCTTTGGATGATGTGCTGTATTTGCTTTTCGCCAAGCATAGCACTTGGAGTTCAATCCAAAATTGACAATTTTTGTCTCATCTGACCATAGCACCTTTTTCCACATGGCAGCAGAATCTCCCATGTGTGTTTTTGAGCAAACAAGACTGAATGTGGCACTTTTGTGGAAAGGGTTCTTTGTTGCCACCCTACCATAGAGGCCAGCACTGTGTAAAGTTTGAGACTGTTGACACATGCCCAGACCCAGCCACAATGCCATGCAAGTTCTTAAAAGTTGCCTTGAGCCTCTTGGTAGCCTCCTGATCAACACCCTTCAAGCTTGGTCATTCGGTTTGGATGGATGGCCTGATCTAGGCAACATTTAGCTTGTGCCATACACCTTTCACTTCTTACTGATGCCTTAAACAGTACTCAGAAGGATAGCTAAAACCTTTAAAATCTTTTTGGAGCATTCTCTGAACTGTGCCTTTCTACAGCTTTATCCTGGAGGCCTTTTGACAGCACTTTCCCAACTGTGTTTCTTTTTAAGAACCTTGCACTACTAATAGCTGTCTCTTGAAGATTTCACTGTTTTTACTAATCAACACCACTACAATTGATGTCTGGTGGGGCAATTAACCTAGTGTTTGATCTGGTAGCTGATTGGTTGCATCTGAATGGTACATTCTAAGGGTATGATCACTTTAACAAACCAGGTATTTCACCGATTTTTAATAATTGTCCAAAGTGTTTTAGAATGTTATTTTCACATTGACAAAGAGGGTTATAATGTGTAAAATAGCTAAAAATAGGGCTGAATTTTATTTTCTTTTCCAGGGTGTTATGTGACCAAAGGTATAGATTTTCACAGGGTATGATGACTTTCTATAGACACTATAAGCATCTTGTTTATATTTTTTCTTTGCTTCTCTTATTACCTTACAACTTCAGTGTTTTTGAGCCGTTTTTAAAATGCCATGCAAGTCCTTATTCTGGTTTGACAAACTGAGATATTGGACCCTGATAAACCTGGTTACTAGGAGATTCCTCCTCAGGTAACCAGATTACTTAGCTAAGTAAACCCTTAATGCTTCCAGCAGCCACAGATTTTCTGAGGCAATGCTTTGGTGATTGCATTCTTCTTCTCTAGGTTAATATAAGCTGTTTAAATATTTCACTACTTGTCACATTTTTTAAATGTGTTGTTAAAGGTGCCTTAATCCAGAGGTTTAAGCTCGAGGTAAGTAAAAGGGTAGTTAGCTACCTAAAATGCTACACCATATGATAAGCAAGGGCAGGAAGTCAATCCTATACTCCTCATTAAGCACTCAGCTTGTGCTGAAATGGAAAATCAATGCATCTCTTATCTCCAGAAAATGGTGTTTGCAATTGTTCTGGGGATGGAAAGATGCAAGCAGGATTCTCTCACTCATTACATTACACACATATGCAACAACAGTGTACATAATGGACAACTATCATCATCTCATAGTTTCTTCAATGCACACAGAACAAGCACATTCTTAACTACAGTATTTAAAGATGTTATTTTCCAAGTCAATGGAAAGCAATTATACATAAAGATGGGCATTAAAGGTAAAAAAACAACATGAAGTTTGCGTGTGTGTGTGCGGGTGTGTCCTGTAATGAACTGGAGGCTCATCCAAGGATGGCTTCTGCCTTGTACTGTTTCTGGTAAGCGCACCAGCACCTCATGTGCCTTAAAATAGGTAAAGCAGTTAGAAGCTGGCTGCATGAATGAACAGACCTAGGGAGAAGACTTTGCCTAGGAGGATGCTAGATAGGCAACACAAAGATGCTAGATAGGCAACACAAACCTTGCAAAGCTGGTTTGTCTTCATGGTAACTTGAGAAAAACAATTGTAATTTATTTAGAATTGTACTTGAAACGTTATTCCAACACACTGCTCAAATGTGATTTATTAGGAATCACTGGTGCTTCTATAAGTGGTCAAAGTAAGTGAATGAGAGAGCATTTTACACTGATAATGTCAATATTGCAGTTCCCTACTAGTCAGTATTAGGCTCCTAATGTTCTTTATTTAAATAGTGATCTAAGAGTGCACACAAAATTCCACATTATTTAAACTTAAAACTAATGTATTACATAGTTAAAATCAGTTACTGCTTCAGGAAGAGACACCAAAAGGCCCTTGGCTGACACTGCAAGTACGGTTTAAGAAGCAATCAATGCATGTGGTTATACAAGAACAATGGTGTAAACTCTCAGCAGGACTTTGTGAACAAGAAATCTGGTTAATTAAAAGCTGCTGTCCATTTTTAGACCTCATTACAGGTCCTGTAGAATTCTGGTAATCACATTCCAAAGATGAGCATATTAAAATTCAAAAGTAAAAAAGCAGTAGAACTGATGACTGGACTTTATGATAGGCCTGATGAAATCAACATTTGATATCAACAGTTGTTTTCGTAAAAAAGGAACTATATCAAAAATAATTAAAATTTATTACACTTTGAATGATCTGGTGTGACTGCTGCCTTGTGTTTGGCCTCTGCATTAAAACAGTTTCATTAGCTGGTTTAGAGTGTTTAAAAATTAACTTCAACCCAAGTGCCACTAAAAAGAGAAGCCCTTATTCATTGCCTTGGACAGCTTCCAAAATTTCCTGTTTAACTTAATATAATCTAAAATAGCTCCATAACCTGTAAAAGGTAGGAAATTAGTAGCTGGGGAAAGCGAGAAGTGAAAAACAATATATTTGGTTTTCTCTCTTCTGAAATGATTGTTACTTTTTCACAACAATTTAGACAGAAGCACATCTAAAAAGATACTGCTCTGTGACCTAACGTTTCAAACTTAGTTTTAAACACTAAAGGAAAGCATCATGTAGATTTCAAACACCACCCAAACCCAAGAGAAACACAATTAGGCAAGAGGTTTAAAGAAGGGCAGGACTTGACATTTACAGTACATTGAGAATTATCTGCTATGAAAAGCAGTTAACTTTGCAAAGTACTAGAATTAGGAAATGCTTTAAAAAATAAAATAAAATGTGTAGTCCAGAATGTAATTTTAAACTATTTTTCCTGCTGCTAAAAATACTAAAAGAATTAAGGCAGTATTAAAAAATATTTTTTGAAAATAAGCATTAAGGTTTTCAGCTAGAAAACCCTATTTCATAAACCAGCAATGTTAAAAGACTGCTTTTTGTATTATTTCCAGTTTAAAAATATTACAGTTGTTTCTCTCTTCTTTCAATAATACCAAAGATCAAAAGTCATTAGAAGGTAATAAAAATTAAAATACTATAAAAGAGTAAAAACATTGGGAAAAAAAGTAAAACAGGAACAGACAAACATTACATTTTTTTCAGGCCAGTTTATTTTTATTGACATGAACAATGTTTTGTTTTAAAAAATGTACAGCTACAAGAAAACTGTGCTGAGATATATATATATATATATATATATATATATGTATGTTTATTAACTACTGACTCTTTATCTACCAGTACAAACAAAACCTAAAATTCAAAAAGTTCAGATTTGTGGACAGCACATAAAAAAATTACATTTATTTACAATTTTTTTTTCCTTTTTTGGTATTTCACCTACACAGTTGCCTCTATAATGAGACAAGGCATTTTAAAACTCATGGAATTTTAAAATAAAGAGCACGGTTCAGGTGCAATGTTACTCCTCAACGCTTGCGACGTACAGGTGTAACTGACCTGAAAAGAAAAAAGAAAGAAAATTAATGCTGCCATTTCAATTCCTCGACAACCGGTAAATCGAAAACAAGCATGTGAATGCTGACTGTGCCCAGACAATTATGAATTAAAATCTAAGTAGCGATATTTTAAAGGAATGTTATTAGAATAAAGCAAAAGATGGTTCTTGGAAATTGCTATTACTTGCCCTTCACAATGCATTTGCTTTATAGATACAACTATGATTGTATTAATATCAGGAAAAAACAGAAAAAACTATTCATAAGGGGTAAGCCATTCTTCAGGATGCATTATCAAATGTTAATGATTTCTGACACTACAGAGTTAAACAAAAGAAACAATCTAATTTTAAAGTGTAGCACAAAAATAAAGTTAAATTAAAACCTTAATGGAATAATTAAAAAAATATATCCAATAACAGTGACTCTAAAAGAAAATACATTCAGTAATAGTGCTTTGCTTTAACATTTAGTAATATCATTCAAAGGACATTTTAATTTTTAATAATGTATAGAAGGGTGTACTACCTTGATCGTGACTTAGACTTGTGTTTGCGGCTTGCCTTCTTACCAGACTTGTGAGATTTTTCCGTTGATTGTGAACGACTACGTTTGGATTTCTTTGATCTCCTCTCCTTACTAATCTCTATGGAATGAGGACTGCTCCTACCACTAGACTCTGAATCTGAATCCCTTTTGGGGTTCTTCATAGAGGTTCTCTTACTGGAACGGCTATCCTGACGGGAGATCCTGTTAGACGACTCACTGCGGAGATCTGTCAGTTCACCCTCTCTTTTCCTCTTCGTTTTACTACCTGTTCTGTCATCCTGACTTGCTGATTTGTAATCCTTTTCTTCATGTTTCTCCTTTTCTTTTATTTTCTGCCTCTCTCGTTTTTTTTCCTGTTCTTTATCTTTCTTCTTTTTATCTCTGTCATTGCTCCGACTTCTTTCCTTCCTCCTTTCTCGATCTTTGCTACCGCCTTTCTGTTTACGTCTACTCCTGCTAGAACTTCGTCTCCTCTCCTCATTCCAGCGTCTATCCCTACTCCGGCTTCGGCTTTCCTTGACTCTTTCTTTTGATCTGCTCCTCCGCTGGTCTCTACTGCTCCTTTGATCTCGGGAGCGGCTATGGTTTCGTCTCCTTGACCTCTCTGTGCTTCTGTTTCTGCTGGATTTCCTCCTATCTCGTCCTTTGTCTCTACTTAGTTCTCTCCTGTGTCTACGAGAGCTTTTACTTCGGCTGCGGCTACGCTGCCTGGCTCTGTGAGAGGGAGATCTGCTCCTACTTCGTTTCTTCTTTCTCCTGGGGCTGGAGGAACGTGAGGAGCTTCTACTGCTAATGGAACTTGAGCTAGAAGAGCTGCTTGATTTACTACTGCTACTACTAGAGCTACTGCTTTCACTGCTGCTGCTTCTGCTGTTGCTGCCTGAAGAGGTCTGACTTCTACTCCTACCTGACCACTCCTTTTCCTTCACTGGCCTTTTAGGCTCACTAAGTTCAGTGTCAACTCGAGACTTTCTTTTCTCAGATACTGACTCAGGCTCTCTTTCTTTAACTTCTTGTTTAACCAAACTAACAATCTGATCTTTCTCATGGTCTTTCATCTCTTTGTTAATCCGATCAACTTGTTTTTCATCTAGTGAAAAAGAGAAAGGGAGGGAAAAAAGATATATACATGTGATAAATCACTTAAACCACATTATGGTATTGGCAGACTTGAAATGGTTACTTGCTAAATCTGAATTAGGGTTACTAACTTTTATTGAAAGTTAGTAAACTTAATTATTAGGTAACAGATAAACAACACTTACTACCAGTTACACCAAGCAGCACAAACCTGTTTTATTATACCTTTTTTTGGCTAATTATCTCTAATTACATGAAAAATGAGGCACTTGAAGGAGGGATAATCAGGGCACTGGAGAAGAGAGGAAAAAACAGTAGTATCACTTGATCACCACACTCCAACTCTAAAAAGAGTCAAATGACTGCTGCCTGAAGGTCCACTCGCATGCTTTATTTAAATATTATGATATTAGGGCATGCTATATTACTTTCACTAAATTAAAAAAAAAAAAAAATCTCAAAATATTTTTCACCAAATTTTACCATCATTTAAAGGTTTGCAACCTGTAAGCTTTACAGGTAATTTCAGCAATACTTAATTACCAATCTCTCTAAACAATTAAGCAAAAAATCATTAAAATGATATTTGAAATGGCAATTAGCAGATCAGATTGTAGCACAGATGGATAACAGGTATTGTAGTTACATATATTTAAGATGGAAGTTAAAACGGACGCTGTATTCGAAGAATATTGATTATACTGTGATTGACATTTCAAAATATTGTTAAAACACTTGAGTGAAATTTCTATAATGTAGTATGTGTTACCAAACTCTTCTCTAAATCATCACCATTGTCGATGTTTGCTATAAAATATGTTAATCAGATACTCCCATACTGAGGGTGGTTTAAACTTTCCATAAAGTGATCTATCAACCATATCTGAAACAATTTGTCTGAAGAAGATAAAAAAACTTTTGGTGGGGGAAAAAAAAAAAAATTTTCACAAACCTAATATTTTTATTATTGTGTAGCGCAGTAGTTCAGCACTACTGCATCACATGTTGAGGCCGGACTTCAGTTCATGTTTTGTGTGAATCTGTGTCACAAATATCTGTGTGGAATTTGAATGTTCTTCTTACATTGGTATGGGTTTTTCATCCAAATCATTAAGGTTTGCAATTGGGAAGGCATTAATAAGAGCATGATTGTGTATGAAAGTGTTAGACAGCCACAAGATTATCTAAGGCTTCATTCTTGGTTGTGTCCTGCTCTGCACCCAATGCTGCATCATTCACAGTCCTGAATTGTATTAAGAAGTTCAAAAAAAAAAAATGGATGGATGGTGAATCACTAACATGACTAAGGGAAGGGGGAAACAAAACTACTATAAGTAAACAGATTAATAGTAAGAAAAAAAGGTCACTTGATTTTGGAAATACAGATGACACCACTAAAGAGATGTATAAACAATTGCCGTAGCTGGCATCATTCACATATCTGACAGGAATGCCATCTTATAAAAAAGAAGAAGAAGAAAAAAAAAAAAAAAAAGATTCTTAACCCATGGTTTCTAAATAATTTGCATACCTTCTGCTTGCTGTCTTTCCAAAATGAGCTGTAGCTCTTTCTCTTTTCTTCGAAAGGCATCCTGCTTTTGCCTGATTCTGTGTCGCAGCTCTTCATCATCAGTGTCAGAAGATTCAGAGCCTCTCTCACTTTTGTCATCTTCACTGTCATCAGAACCGTACTCACCCAGCCCACCTGCGTGCACAAACCCACACTCTTTCACACAAGACAAGTATCTTAAATGTGCATTTTTTCATTTTGTTAAAGAACGCATTTACATGCAAAAATCCTTTCTGCAAGACTAAAACCGAATTCCAGAAAACGGTTACCAGTCTATTTAAATTTGTGTAACAGGGTGAATTATTGTGTCTGGGAATATTAAAATACTTCCAAATTAATGCAGACTATTACAAAAAAATCTCTTTTAGGGTACAATTTGAAGCAAAACAGTGAGTAACTATCCCTTTATTTGTGATACAAAGTGCTTAGGCTGATATATAGGAGCCATGATAAAATAATCAGACTTTTTAGGAATACATCACAGATGCAAAGATATCATGCCTGTACTTTTCTCTGATCTCAAAAACAGTAGGATTATGTGGATTCCTAGATGAGCGCACTCAGTCTGTGCAAATTAAATCAACATCTTATTAACTTTCCTTCAAACATGCTGCAGGAAAAGAAGAAATTTATTATCCCTTTGTCAGCTATAGCCAAAATGCCCAAAAGCCCAATTCTCCCTACTTTAAGCTAAATATTACTTACCAAGTCCACTTAGAGAAGCCAGTGCACTGGACTGTGCCAGCTGCTTTGCAGGAGCTTTGTATCACATCAACAACAGGAACAACATGTTAACACATAAAGCCACGATTCAAAGTCATGAGATTCTATGGCATAGTTAAATTCTACTATTAGGGCTGCTTTGTAAAGGAAAGAAGAAACATTAGAAACATACAACCTGTTAAAGTGAAAAAAAAACATACGTATTTACTGCTGATATAACAAAAAGCTGGCTCTGACATACCAAACATATTTTAAAAAGTACCATTCTTTGCTAATATTGATAACTCACAAAAGAAGAGTGAGATCTTCCTTCTTTAAGGGGTCAGATGAGGAATGTGCTTAATAATCGAGCTGTTAAACACTCAAATGTAGGGATTAGTACAAGGCTTAGATAAAGGCCTTTTTAATACTTGTTTATCTTCACTTAGTAAATACCTGAAAACAATTTTTGTGATACTGAATATATTTTTAATCTACTCATTAAGACAACAATCATACCAATTGTATGGCCAGCATTTTATACTGGCATTTTATACTGACTATTACAAATTTCAAAATTGCGGAACATTTTTTAATTTATTATTTTTTACATTGGTTACTTTTTTATTTTTTTAAATACATTCTGTCATATCAACACAAAAGTAATACACATTAACAAAATACATACCTTTCGTTGCTTTGCGATGAACATCTTTAGCCACATTATAAATTTCTTCATTGGTAACTTCTAGAAGAACTTCTGTTAGAATTGTTTTTGTCAACATCATCTATAAACAGATATATACAAAAGGTGTGTGTGTTATCTGCAACCTATTTTTACTGACATCAAACAATTTGAAACTTACATTTCCGTAAGAAACCATTATTACGGAAAACATGGCAAAAATTGTATCTTATGGAGAAAGTGCTAGAGAGCCATAATGTTCATCCTTTATCTTGTAGCAAAGTAAAAAATGTAAAATGTACAGATCAAGAGAAGTATGGAACAAAACGAATGAGATAAAAGAGGTGACAGGTATGTGCGGGTACAAGAGAAAGCCATCTGACAGGGACGAGGTCAGGTGAAAATGTTGTTTGTTCAGTGCTGGGACTATGTGTTAATCAAGAATAAGAGCTTGTTTTTCTCTGATAGGTATATCTGAATCCTTTAGACAGTTACTTCTGCTATTAATAACAATGAAGTTAACAAAAGTAGATTTGGACAGAACTTTGAACTTTACTGCTATAGCATGTCATATGAGACTCCAAAAAAGCCCACAATAAGTTAATTTACTCTTTAAGACAATGTCACATACAGTATGTGTATCTCATTAAATATCACATATTACTAAGACAAGTGTCTGAGAAGACTAAACCAAAAGACAAGTACTTATCACACATTTTTGTTTATTTTATCATCAACAACTACATATTCAAGTCTATTATTAAATTTATAGCGCTTTTACCATGCAGGATGAATAGGAAAACACACTAACATTAATATTAGCAACAGAATACTTTATAATTGAACATACCAGTTGAAATTCTCTTTCTTCATCAGTCATCTCTGGTTCACTCTGTTCCTCAGGTGCTGGAGAAGGACTTCTGCTTTCTGGGTTCTGGCTTTTTATTTCAATTCTTTTATCTTCATCCTTTTCATCGTCCTCCTCTTCTTCCTCCTCCTCCTCTTCCTCCTCCTCCTCTTCATTTTCATCATCACTGTCCTAAGTTGTGTGACGATTTAATAAAATACTGATTTATTCAGGAAATGTAATTAGAAGTGTAGTTTGTATTTCAGATGTTAAGAACATCAGCAAGATATTCGGCAAATAACCGATAACATCACATACACCTGTTACATCATATCAGCTAGGCATTAAGGTTCCTGAAAACTTAAAGATGGGCCTCCATCACAGTAGTGAAATGCTGAGGCATACATAAGGACTCAGTGCTTCTTGAATCTTGACCTGGATATATTATAGCTTCATACCACTTATGTATGTTGTTAAAATGAAGAAAAATATTTTGGGTTGAGAACGTGCTTGTGATGGGTTGCCTTATGACTGTGTAGTAAAATTTTCCTAGTTTGTTCAAACATGAATTCCATGGCAAGTGACATACCACCATCTATTTAGCATTCACTGCTGTAGTATGTGATCTAACGCATGGACTATAAATAACACCAACGCCTGATCACAGAAAGCCTTGGCTTGTACAGTATGAAAATCTACTAGGGTAAATCATGCAATACCACATGTTCACAATGGCTTATAAGTAGTTTGAACATGAATAGCTCAACACTCTGCCATTAGTTTAGTTGAAGTCCAGGTTAAATGAACATGGACAATCCACTTCAGCATCTCACCACTGTTGAACAACGCACCATAGTAGGATTTCTTTGGGCAGAGGGAGTGAAACTTGCTGTTTTGCGTACTGTGATACATGGTCCGTGGCGCTGTGCATTCAAATAAATAATCGTGCCCTGTGAGGTGCAGGCTCTGATCAAGCGCAGGTGTGTGCAAACGCACTTTGCTCCGGGGATAGTTGTGGTGACTGGCTGTGTATGCATGTGAAAATTACGAGGGTCAGTCAGGTGCCTTATTATTGCCTCAGAGGGAGCAACGAGAAACACCTGCGCCCAATTAGGAAGGCAGAGTATAAGAGGAGCTTGCATGGCAGAGAGGGGAAAAATATAAGAATAGAGTACAGATGGAGAAGCAAAAAGTGATGGCAGTTAAAGGACAGGACAGGAAGGAAGTAATGGGAATGATTTGGTGCAGGAGAGTAAAGGCAGGCAGGCAGTCAAGAGGAGAACCCCCTTGGGGGAGCGTGAGGCTGACGTTTAGGGGCTGAAGTTGGCCATTCCAGCTGAGCGGTTTGGTGTAGCTGGACTGACGTGGAGTTTGCTCCCAAGTCCAGGGAGAGGCAGCGGGAGATAGACAGAGCAAAGTGAGGCTCCAGGAACTCGGGCCCGTAAATGAATGTTGGCTGTGCCTGTCGGTGGGTGTCTCCTCTGCCGAAGGGCCCAGTGCGGGGTAAGCAGAAGGGACATTAGTTTTAAAGTGATGCACCAGGGACTGAGAATTTAAGAAAAGTTTCCTGCCTCAGGATTTTAATGGATATTTATTATATTTATTGAACTTAATTTTCAACCTCCACTTACACAAGGACTTTTTATTGGATTATTCATTTATGGAAGACTTGACGCTCTGTACTGTTTTGAACACTGGCTATTTGTTTTTTGATTGATTTTAAATCCCTGCTGCATCTACCCCTTGCTATGTAAGTGTGCCCTCATTTTCTCAGTTCATTTCGGTTACGACTATTGATGGTGGCAGTTTCAAGAGGTCCCTGAAGGGAAGTGGGAGCATGGAGCTAACCCACACTATCAAAGGTACTCATAAATATTCACCATGACACCAGCACACTTCTCACAACCTGTGAAACAACCAAACTGAGTGACTAACAAACACAGACACATATTAAAAAAAGTGTGACAGGAAAGAATGACAGACAAGCTTGTGACGTAAAGGAATCACTGAAATTGAAATGTCAAAATAAAAATAATGGGTGCAGCACAAAGATATATTGAATTGCATGATGTTAGGGTAAGAGGATCAATATGGTGGAGTTATATAGTGCCACGGCAGTGTTTTATGCTAAATACAGCTTCAGTGACAATGGACAACTGGTCGATACTTCAAGAATGTTTGCCATCACAACATTATTTTAATGTACTTCAGCAATGAAGACTTCATCTTGTAAAACTATTAAGTGTTTCAATAATTTTCAACTAACTGATAGTGTAAAAGATGTGTTACCACTGACAACTAACCATACCAGAAAATATCAAAAATGGTGAGACAAAGCAATAAGCAATTCAAACTGAAATGTTTGTTGAATTTCACATTAAGAATTATCCCACTACAAAACAGAAATAGCTCATAATTCTTTTTAATTATAACTTAGCTATGCAGCTCAACTTCTTTACTGTTTATCAAACTGTTAAATGAAAACTGGTATATGCTGAACAATTTGCAAATTCACTTAGAAGAATGTACGGTTAATGGTGTAACGTGTTTAAAAAACATTTTAAAAATTATTTTAAAAAAACTTACTTAGGTTATTTATTGAGGAAGATAAACTTCCTTTTAATTATTTTTTTAACTACTTTAGTCCTTAGTCAATTGACTCATGGCACCAGTTAAGTTAATTAACCATTCATACTATCCCTTCAAAAATCATCATACCCTCACACCACACCCATTATAAAGAACATTCTCTACGCTTTACTAAACCTTACATTAAACATTTTCACTGGTTGTGATATACAAAGTACCCAGATTACCCATGCAACAGATTTACTTAGTTTCTGCTTTTTCTAAAGCAAACCTATAAGTTTAATACACTACTTTTCTTAAAATTTGTAAAGGCTTTGCTGTGAATACTGTACAGAGTTTATAAATACCACACTTTAACCTCAATTATACCGACCGAGCAGTTGAAGAGCTGGTGTGGGACTATAGGTGTAATTCACTCACCCTCCCTAACTGCATTCCTTGGCCATTGTCAGTGCGTCACCAGCATGGACTGTGTACATGTGCTCTACTATTTTGTTCACACATTTCCAAGTGTGGTGGTGAACTGAAAGCCAGTGTTCTGTGGCTTAGAGGGAAGTGCTTTGTGGGATGAGCTAAATGGACAGTTTCATCCATCAGCTGCGCAGATCACATCCAAGTGTTGTGCTTCTATGGTTAGGTCACTAGATCTCCCTCTATGACGGCTCCCCATCTTCTGTGCCCAGCGTCCACAGTGCAAATCCCACCCTTACAGGCTATTAAATTGCTGTGGACACATTTCACAAAGCATCTCAGATGCGCAGTGCCAGTCTCTGAACACATTGTGAGTGGTGCACATCTCTGGTGATGAGAGCTACTTCTCTCTCTCAGCTCCCACCTTTTCTGCTCAATGACACCACTACAGAGACAATTCATTTTATCCAAGTTCTGATGTTTATCGGGGTTCAACTGTACCTCTAGAATCTATTTCCTACTTTGAATGATAATTATTTGATTTTTTATTAAGAATGTTTTTGGAATATTCATGAGAAACACAAATGAGTAAAAACAAAAAAAAGTTCTTCATCACATGGTCTTTGTTATTTGTCAACATTTTCAAAATATGGCTATTGTTAATTGTCTCTCTGTGATGAAGCAGTCTTCCATTAAATAAAAATTTTATAAATAGTATGAACTTGTGATGCCTTAATATTCACTGCAGATAAGAACGAAATAAAAATATTTGATTCTCTTAACTGCATATACATTTAACAATCTGTCCTGTTTCACACAGGAGGTGGTTTGGTGTTATTACTTTCATGATGGACCTTGTATTAAGAAAGAGAATTTTATTTTAAAAAACTACTGTATATTAAAACTGCCTTCTTTGAATCAGCTCCCTACAGAAGCAACTGATCACTTCCACTGATCCTTCCATCCTGAAAACATTCTTGGAAATTTTTGTTGTTACATCCAATAGTAAATCAGTTACAGCATTTTGAACATTTTCAGTTGCTTGAAAATGGTGTATTTTTAAGTGAGTGATCTACCTCAGAAAGCTATTGTGAGCACAGTGATTGGAGAAGAACCTGAATGTGCCTGGAGGGTAGAAGCCCTAAAAGACAATGCATTATGAATGGGAGCATCATCATTGGGGAGAATCTAATTTTTGCCAGATTCCGATGAAAGGCTTTGAGCTAAAAAAAATAACTTTATAGTCAGGAGAAAACCTTACATAGATACACTCTATTTAACATTTTATATGTTTCTGTAACAGTTTGAAGTTTCATGTAAAATTTGATAATGTAATGCTTCTGACAAAGATTCTATTAGTTATTATGATTACTTAAAATGCAAAGAATGAAGAACATTGTAACAAGTTTTATTGTTTCAGAGATCAGGGTTATGACACATAAAAAAATCACTAATTCTGTGAAAGTCATTGTAAACTGTGATGAAGAATAAAATTACCATAGAAATCACAGAACTCTTTAAAATTAAACTATAGTAAAACTGAACTCTTGCAAATTGGTACTAAAGCACAACTTAAGAAAATGAGCTCCTGTTCAGTCACTCTTGACAGTGATCTCATCAGACCTTCTTCTGATGCATGGAATCCTGGTGCCATCTTTGATTCTTCCCGGTCTTATTCCACCCACATAAACCACATTAAGAAACTTTCTTACTTTCACCTCTAACATCCCTTGTTCGCTCATTCCTCTCCTTTTCTAATGCTGAGAAACTTGTCCATGCTTTTGTCACATTCCACATCGATTATTGTAATTCTCTACTGGCAGGTGCCGCTTCTAATCTTATATCACTGCTCCAGCTGATTCAAAACTCTGCTTCAAGAGTTCTTACATAGACCAGCAACAGCGAAAACGTAGCACCTACCTTGCTTCGCTTTCACTGGCTACCTGTATCTTACCGAACTGAATGTAAAATTTTATTATTAACCTACAAAGCTTTAAATGGCCTTGCACCGGACTACATCAATGACCACCTCCATTGCTACGGTCCTGTTTGCTAACTAAGGTCCACTGATTCTGGCAATCTTGTTGTGCCCCACACTAACTTGCACTCTTGTGGGTGTCAGGGCCTTCAGTTGTATAGCACTCAGATTTTGGAATGACCTCCCTAAATTAGATCAACTGACTCAATTCATTTCTTTAACACTAGAATTACTAGAGCCAACGAAAAAACTCATAAATCCGGCCCACCTTAAATCCCTTCGCACCTCTCCATCATTGAAGAAGCTCCCATTGAAGAATTTACTGGTAACAGAACATATAGTGAGTATGCCAAAACGATTCAAGAAACAGATGATAAGTGTAGTTTTTTCCAATAACATTTCAACAAATTTTAAAGTTTGCTGTTAATCACAAAACACCCTGGGGAAATGACAACAACATATAATATACCTGTAACTTTAGATGCAGACTTCATGACATCGCTGTGTATGAGGAAACAGTGGGCAGGTGGCTGTACGTGCATGTTTACTGACAAACAGGCTGGCATTTTGCATGAAGCATTCGTTATTTCAAAAGACAAATGGTGCGTAAAGACGCACAAAAACATGACAACCATATCTTAGTGTGCCTATATGAAATCAGAAGGAGCACTGAATTCCACAGGGCACATATCTTTGTTACAAATGCATCTGCCCCGGTTATGTTTTTCATGTTTCTCTTGCATTTTGATGATCTGTAGCATATTCAGCCCTTTGTTCATTATTTCGGTACAAGCGTAACCAGCCTCTCTTTGAAATTCACATTTTGGTATACACAGTCACAAAAATGTATGTTTCCTTGCAGCCCTCATGCCCTGTGCAGACATGTCAAGTATAAAACAGCCTTTAGTAGAATGCAGTTCACAAATTACCAAGAGGGAATTCCCCCCCCACACTGCCTTTTTTCATCTGTTACAATATAATTAGTGTAGAAGTTTCAATGATTTCATTCACCACAGGTGACCTAAGTAGAAATAATAATCACCAAAGCTTATTTTTGGTTGCATTTGCAACCATTTTAGATGCAGTCTGAAGAACTGAATAGTAGATCCATTATCAACAAAATTGACCAAAAATGAAAGTTCGCCAATACATAAATAAATACTGAAAAAAGAATCTTGACTCTGGGGCTTGTAACTTCTGTGCTGTATGGGTTGTGTGAGCTAGTTATAAGCCTCTTAGTCAAGATTTCAGTATTTATTTATTTACTTACATAAATATTAGTGACCTTTCATTTTTGGTCAATTGATTGATGATGGATCTACTATTGTGAGCACCTCACTTTATATAATAGTTCAATATTGGTTTGCTACCTGAAAAAGAGGTTCTTCCTCAAAATGCATTAGCCAGACCTACACTTCACATCATATGAAACAGTCGGGAATCCTGTGACACTTCAGTCAGTTTCTCCCGATGCTGTGCCTGTTTAGGCTTCATGATATATTCTTTTCAATGATTTTGTACCAATCTAGGACTGATCGGTTCGTTGAGTAGGCTCACATTGTTTTTTCTATTATTACATTTACTTTGTATCTCTTTATTTGTTCATTTTTATACATGTTTCATAGATATTTTACTCTATATACTTCAATTCTGGTTTATTGGCACCTGTAAAACTGTTTCTTTATTGGGTTTGGATTTTTTTTTTTGTAAGACACATGGGATCATTAAAAGTGGGTACTAAGTTAGTTCATGGGAACATTCTATATTTAAAATTATATCAAATATTCTACATTTATATATAGACAGACAAATAGATAGTGGATTTATTTCACTTTTATGTTTTTCATTGTAACTATTTTAGTTGTCAGTTTGGGTTTGGATTTTGAGATGTGTTGCTTTGCCTTATGTATAATGGTTATTCCTATGCAAAGTTTCTTCTTTTATTATACACAGAGTGGAATAATATACTTTAATTGTTTTATATTCATTGATTGATTTATTTTTCCGTACACAAAACTTTGGTTAGGTTTCAGCTTACTCTATTTTTGTAGTATGATGAGGATAAATAAAACAAGGCGGAGTGGTGGCTCTGAGGCTAAGGATCTGCGCTGGTATCCCGAAGGTTGCCGGTTCGAATCCCCGTCAGTGCCAAAAAAGGGATCCTACTCTGCTGGGCCCTTGAGCAAGGCCCTTAACCTGTAATTGCTCCAGGGGGCGCTGTACAATGGCTGACCCTGCGCTCTGACCCCAAGGGGTATGCGAAAAAAAAAAACTAACAAACACTGTTGTAAGTCGCTCTGGATAAGAGTGTCTGCTAAATGATGTAAATGTAAATAAATAGGGGTGTAAAATGAAAAAAATTATTTATATATATATATATATATATATATATATATATATATATATATATATATATATATAGAAGCTGGTGACTTTGACTTGCTGCTATGTAAACTTTGCATTCCCTATTTCCTTTCAGTTTTTTTTTTGATGACCATAATGTTTGATTTATTACTATTTCAGTATTATAATGTTTTACGCACGAGTTGATTATCTAAAAGGAGCAGTTGTTCCAAATTTAAAATTACAAGAATCTATGGCTATGAAGAATGCACAATTTACAGTCTAGGTAAGTTGGTTTGTAGTATTTTATAAACAGGACACTGTCAAAATCTAATCCTCTACATTGAATAACATATATTAAATGGTAAATTTGAGGCCAATATAAACATATGCATAAATTAAATAAATGAAAGCATTGTTGCAAGGATTTCATTATCTACAGGTGATAAGATTACTAACTTTAAAACAATCGCAATTTTTTTTCTCATTTTTTTAACGGGGATTCTGGTGTTTACAATATATTCACTACATGCCGAAATTCAAAACATGTGAGCACATAATGAGAACATGAGGCCCACTTAAAAGTCAGCAGATTTTAACTTGGTAAAAAACAACAAAAAAAAACTATATATTCTGTTTATATAAATCATCAAAGTGTCATTTTCTGTTTAAACATGAGCAGTCAATATTATAATTCTGTTTTTGAGCATTTCTGTATTTTCAGCACAAACATGAATGCTGCTGATCAGACTCTTTTGTGAGTATATACAGATGTATATTAAATACATCAAATGTACTTACAAACTTGCTTTTACGTGGTAATCGAGGTCCATCATCTTCCTCCTGTTCTGGTTCCTCTTTAGATTTTTCATCTTTTGCCATTTCTGCACGCTGTTTCTCCATTCTTTCTTTCTCTAGCTTTTTCTGTTTGTCCCTCTCCATTTTTTCGAGTCCTTCACGTATCCAAGCTGGGAGTGTCCTCCTTTTCACAGCATCTAAAAACAATGGAACTTTTATTCTATACTATCTTGTAACATCTAATGCAAATAATGCACTACAACATAAAATGTATCCATCCATCCATCCATTTACCAACCCGCTGAATCCGAACACAGGGTCACGGGGGTCTGCTGGAGCCAATCCCAGACAACACAGGGCACAAGGCAGGAACCAATCCTGGGCAGGGTGCCAACCCACCGCAGAACATAAAATGTAAAGCACATATTCATTGATATTATTTATGAAATGCAATTAAGTAATTTTAAACACTGAAGAAAAAAAAATGCTATAAGCAGTAAGAGCCAATGGCTACTTGTCTGCATGCAGGTAAATCCAAAATCAAATTCATTACGTTGTGTGTCCATTGTGCTTTGATATAAAATTAAATCAAGGGTGTTTAGTTTAAGACAGATATTTATTTTCAAATTATAGTAAAAAATATGATGCAGATGCTGGCAAAGAACACTTTCAAACTGAAAGGTCAACACAACTTACAGCAAAATGAAACCAGTCATTTTTTAGTACACATACACACACACACACACACATATATATATATATTATATATATCACATAAACGAGAATAGAGACACATCACCCGACACGGGAAATGGCAAACAATGCAATACCAGCATAACAATATATTAAGAAATATTTATTTGAACAAGCGAGTCAAAATTTTTGTTTTGCTGAAGTCATTAGGTAAAAATAAAATCTAGCTTGAAACTCTGTAAAACCAGAAATTAGCACTTTTTCATTTTGTACTTTACTATGAGGCCAGTGTTTAATTTAATTGCTTTTCATGCAAAACAGATTACTCACATATTTCACATGTACTGTTCATGTAAATGAAAAGATAAATAGGAAATCATTAAGTTGTTTGGAAAATTAAGCAAATCACAAGCTAAAACATAAAGGCCAAAAGAAAATGGTTGAGAAATAGGTAAAGACCAAAAGCAGCAGCAGTAAACACTGCAACACTTGTAAAAAAAAATATTTAAAAATGATGTATCAAAAAGTTTTATGTGATCTAACAAAGAACTATTTTTTAAATTGTTGTAGTTAATCTGGTACAGCTAGCAAATTAGCTCTATGTATGAACAATCAGGATGTTTATGATGTACATGATAACATTGAGCACTCAGTTCCATAAAGCAAGTGTTTAGTGTCTGTGTCCTGGAGAGAAGACACAATTTTGATGTGATGAAATATAAAGACAGTGCCTAGTAACAGTCAAATAATTTCTTTTAAACTGAGGAAACTAAACTGTGATGTGAATTAATAAAATAAATAAATAAATAAATCTTTTGTCACAATATATGGATAAGTTCTATTGACATAAACTTGTTAATCCTATCTGGCAGACATTGTGGTAATTATGGGATTCAAGAATTAATTATAGGTCATACTCATACATACATACATACACAAACACACAATGCACTACATATTATTTTCAGGTAGCAGTCACTCCGAAACCTCTCGCACCAAATTAGTTACAGACAAGATAGACAAGACATGGGAAAACTGAGCAGTCTGCTTATGAATGCATGAAGACTTATTAACTACTCTGGACTAAAACTCTGCACTCGCATTCATGGGTCCTCCATAGGGCCAACACAATAGTAAACCAAAATACTGAATCAAATAATTACCTATTTAGGCTAGCAGCAGGCATTACAGTTATCAATCATTATAGTAACTGCATGATGAACACTACTACAATATAATAATGGACTGCTGGAAGGAATAGATTTTAGAAAGAGTCCATTCCAATTGCTAAAATAAATTTCATTAGCACAGTTGATGAGGCAATTATATGCAAGTACTAAATTGCAGTAGTTTAGCTACATTTTAACCTTATTTGTTATATAAGGCAGCTTGTTAATGACCATGTTCGTAAAGCTGATTAGTAAAAATAAATAAATAAATCACGATAAAGGCGCTTTTTTTTTTATATTTAATTTTACGCAAACTGATCATGACTATTGTGCATGACTGAGAACTTGAATTCAGCACTCTACCAAAATATTCTACAAGTGAATGTACTAAGTGCCCATTCACAAGTTGGCCCATTATTCAGTCCAATAAACATTACAGCAAATCTATTAAAGAATGGCTTAAAATGAATATATTTTGCATTTTGAAATTTCAAAATTAAAATTCCAGATCTCAGCTCAGAAGAATCAAAATCTGGAACAAACTAAATAGCTTTAAAAGAAAGGTCAGTAATTCCACAAATACTATGTCAAAGAAAAATTATTAACTATTACACATATTTATTTGTTAGAAAATTAAAAGATCAAGTTCTTCTACATATAATTCTTATTTACTCATTATGTCTTTTTAATGCATCATTTCATCTTATAATACATACCATATATACTCGCGGATATGTTCTCCTGTGGATAAGTCGGGGCTTGATTTTACAGTATAATTTCTGGTATTTCATAATGTTGCTCTTATAAGTTGAATGCGGAAAACACACGCTATTGGTACAAGGGATTATGATATGCTAATGACCACCTGAGAGAGTAACCATGGAGCACACTGCCTTTTTTTTTCTATGTGGGTGCGGCAATGTGCTGTATCAGCACGTGCTCCTAACTTCTCTCTCTCTTTTGTGCCTATGTGACTGCATGGTAATACCCAAACTATTCCAAAGCATCATTTGCACCGATTTGTGTTTTTTGTATCTCACACCCTCATATACCTTTATCGTAAGAGAATCTCTTATCTATGATGGAGCATTTGGTTAGAAGAAAATATGCAGCTGGTTTTAAATTAAACATCGTTGAAGTAGCGAAAGAAACTGGTAACTGCGCTGCTGCAACAAAATTTGATGCATCTGAGAAACTGATGCGAGATTGAAGGAGGCAAGAAGATGTTAAAAAAAAAAAAAATAAATAATTTTAAGTGTCGCATTTCTAAACAGGCGTATAAGACAGGGCCTGATTTTATGATCGATTTTTCGGGTTTCAAGACCCGACTTATATGTGAGGATATACGGTAGTTTAATATAAAATGGCTCTTTTAGAAATGTAAGGAACTTGCAAAATTGAAAAACAATGTAATAATAAAAGTGTAGCAGTAAAAAATAAAATCAAGTGTTCAAAGAGCTGAGCATTTTAACAATGCTAGCAAAAAAAATTAAAGAATATCCATTTATTTTCTAACCACTTATCCAGTTGAGGATAGCAAAACATAGCAGGCATAAAACAGTTCATCTCAGATTACGCTTGAGTACACACTACCACTCATTCATACCGGGCCTATTTATAGTTTACAATTAGTCTTAAAAATAAAAAAAACAAAAACAGTACTTGGAGGAACACCCATGTAGAAATGGGGCTCATATGCAAATTCTACAAAATGACAGGGCTTGGTATTCAGACCAAGTACCCTGGAACTGTGAAGCAAAGCAAAGTATACAATTATTGTACTCACAATACAGCATACATTAATTTCAAATGAAGTTTTATATCAATTATTGTAATAATATAGATAAATGAAATATACTATGATGAAAGCACCGAAGAAACACTTACCAAGTGGAGGGGGCTCTTGTTTCACAGGCATCTGTATTGGTGACCGCTGCCGTTCACGAAATGCAGGGGGCCTTTCTCTGCGATTTTGTGTAGGGCCCTGTTGCCAGTAAGGGGGATGAAATCCAGATGAAGGGGGACCAAAAGCTGCAGCACCATGCTAATCAAAGATTTAACAAAGAAAAAAGGATTTTTTTTTCTAAAGGTATAGTGGACTTTCTAGTTAGACTAGATACAGCGCTTCACATGGGCCAGGTTTTGTGTGCAGACTAGAATTTTAAAATGTGCTAGCAACAGATGTACACAAAAAATGAATACAATGCATAGATACTAAAGTAAATATAAAACAATAAACTGATCTATTATTCAGAGAAACAAGTATGTTATAAAAACTGTTTGTGATGGGTTACCCCCAGATCTTAGAGACTGTTTACTGTCTTGCACTCTGTGCTGCCTGGATAGGCTATAACTGCTGGCTACATTAAACTTAGTAAAATGGTAAGACGATCAATGGAAAAAGTGAACAAATGATGTTTATTAACTCATACTCAAAGTTCCACAATGATTTTACATTCCTTATTCCCTGTACAATCTACTAACAGCTAGATATATTTTGTTGCATTTTTGTTTTATTTACTGACAGTTTTAGTGGAACTAAATCAAAATTGTTATAACATTTATAGGAATTTACTACGCTTAAATACCTGTGATAATATAATAAATAACTATTTTGTAGAGAATGACTTGGTTACATTGGCCATCAACAATTAAATTTATCTTCCAATTTACAAATAAATACTGTAGACTTTGGGTTCTTGTGCATCAACAATGACTGTTCCATATGTGTAAAATTTTGAAAGTAGATAATGAGGTGCCTTCTACCATATCCAACATGTGCAGCAGCACAGCGCATTTCATAAAATTGCCCACTTTCAACAGGGGTGTGTACATGCATCACCAAAGATATGGTACTATCCAGCATATTTAACTCTAATGCATTTTTATCATGATTATATACTAAAAATACAGAAACAGAGAAACTGAATGTTTTGAACTAATTTCACTGCCTTGTACAATGTGGTATTCATGTCTCTAAACTTCTAATGTGATGCCAACGATAACAATGAGAGCACCAGCTATAAAATAGTAATGTAATAAACTATCTCTCCACTAAGGCAGCATATAGCTCATACTATAGTTTACACACAAACATACAGTACATACATACATAAATCCTGACTTTACCTGATAGTCAAACTGGTTCACTGGAATAGGAGCCATTGTAAAGCCATCTGGTTGCCCCCCAAAATTGTGATTATTTTGGTTAAACATATTATGCCTCGATTCTGGAGCAAACTCAACACTATCCTGGCTGTTGCTATCTTCGGAGGGAGGTACTGTATCCATCGGTGTAGGAGTAGGTGGAATCCACTGCTGCTCAGGAGGTGGATGAGGAGGAGGGGGAGGAGGAGGATGAATACCCCACTCTAAATTTGGGAATCAAGCAAAATGTCAGTAAGAGAGAGCAAAATACTACTGAATAAAACATAAAACATTATTTTAGTATTGTGAAAGAAATGTTAATTGTTGTGTAGCAACAATTGTGGGTAATAGTGGGGACATGGATGGAACAACCAGTCTAACTATGCTGTTGATGTGTCTACCCTTCAAGAAACGGCTAGAAGAGATACTAGAAAAATCAGCTCCTAGATAACCAAGGATTGAGAGAACTTTATAGTGTAACTGGCAAGATTTATTTGTGTTAGGGGCACACTTAAGCAATTTTTGAAAAACACAAGAGAAAGCGCTATTTGGATATAAAAGACAGAAATAAATTTAATTTCTGAGACCAAATAACATTCAGTCAAAAGAATTGAAGGCACTGAGTAATTAACCCTTTTCATTACTGAAAATTAAGGACTTTTTTAAATACTGAAAAACAGGAAACCTTGCAGAAAAAAAGATGACTGGCCTGACACAAGTAACTGAACACGTACCAAATTAAAGGAAGAACTATTAACACGCTGACTGCCAATTAATTTGTAGCAGGTGATGTACAGACAGACACCTATGAGTTATCTCGTGAACCGTGCTAGAGGGTGTAGCACCAAATATGAACATATTTGAAAGTAACAGATGTAAACAGAGGGCAGCATGCATCTAATAGAAAGACAAAAAAATCAGTGTGGCATCATAAAAGAGTATTTCACTTTCAGTTAGATTTTTTATTAGCCATATTTTGGATAACATTTATTTTTCACAAAAATAATTCACATGCATAGAACCACAACTCTAAATCTCTAAATGATTAGCATCCCACAACTACAGAGTCCAAATGTAAACTACTACATTCAACTGCAAAAAACTATGCAAAATCTAACTAGTTAGTAATTGGTGTACATAAAGCCATTATTAATCATGGGGCAAGCACAAAGAATTTTCTGCTCCATGCCCCAACTACAAGGAAACTCGATTTTTTTTTAGAAAAAACAGATACCGTTAGTGAGTTTTATTTAATAAAAAAATATAATTGGTATATTAAAATGATATCCTGCTTTTACATTGACGTCAACGTGTTAAAGAAAAGTGTAAGCAAAACAGATGATAGATGGCTGATTTAGGAAAGAGTCAACATGGCTTTAGGTGGAGGAGATTGTGATTCATTATTATGCTAGGATTCAGTTACACAGCAACTAAAGCATATGCTTTGAGTTGCATATGTATTATCTTGACTTTAAAAACCATTTGATAAGCTACCCTGTGAAAGACTTGTGACCAAACTAAATAAAGTCAAAATTCAAGAAGCACAATCAAGAAGGGTCCATAATTAAACTCAAGCTCAAAACCCAGACAACAAAGTTGTTTTTTTTTTTTTATTTAGTTGGTACTGAAAATAGGGTCTCTGAAAAGGTGTTATTAGGGCCACTACTCAATATTTTCTACAAATGATCTTACAAAAAGTAACAAGATTGTTAAGTAAAAGGATAGGTATTATCCATAGCGCCAGCTACAGATGGACCTGGACATAATTTAGGCTTAGGAGGATATGAAGCAGATGAAGTTTAATTGAAATAAATGTACATTTTTACTTAAAACTGTAGGAAATCAAATATGTAATTATACTATGAACTCTGACACTTGAAAGTACACATTAAGATATACTGTAGGAAACCACCGTTACATGGGATACACTACCTTGCAGTTGAGCAGAAAATAGTAGTTAAGGGACATGAAAATCGCAAATGGATAATGATTCTTTGAAAAGGTTGGATAGATCTGGATTGATGAGCAGAGTTGAGGTGAACAGTCCACTTGCAACAAGCATAAAATAGGATAAAATGACTAGATATTTCATACTTTGGCAGCTTTACGCATATAAATATTACACTACTACTGTTTGTTTATAAATGATGGATGAAATGAATACATTAGAAAATTATTGTTCAATCCATTGCCTCACTACTATTTGATTTAAATGCATATTATTAGCGAAGAAAAGGCATAAAGAGTTATACCCCCATGTCTGTTGTCTTATTCCGATGTTTTCAATGGTCATTATTAACAAGAATGGAACAAGCCGACATTTATCATAAATGTATAGAACAAAACACCTTAGCCTAGGGCTGGGTGATATGGACTGAAATTGATGCCAAATTTTTTTGACTGAAAATGACATATCCGATATTTCTCGATATGTTCTCAAAACATGTTAAAGACTGCATCATATAGACATGTATATACACATTTTCAATGTCAATAACCTGGTATATTTTCTCATAACAATATCAAATATTAGCAAAGGAAACAATTTTTTTTCTTTTTAAAATTACAATTTTATGAAAACCTGTGCCTAAAAGTAACAGCTCAATTAACATTTTTTTCCCTCAACTGTTTTCGTTTTATATCTCCTCTATTTTTATATTAGCGCCACCTGCCTGGAAGTGCCTGGATTCCAGCAGAATAAAAGGTTTTGTCTTGTCCTTGCAACCACTCATTCACTGCTTTCTTCACGTCATCATCTGTCTTGAACGGACGACCACACATTTGTTTTTTAGTGGTCCAAAAAGTTCGAAATCACACGGTGCCAAATCTGGTGAATAAGGAGGATGTGTCAGTACCTCAAACTTCAGTTTCCTCAGACAAGCCTTGGTGTTCTTAGAAGTATGTAGGTGGGCATTGTCTTGCAGCAAAAAGATTCCTTGAGACAGCAGTCCCCAGCGCTTGGATCGAATAGCAGGCTTCACATTGGTTTCCAGCAAGTCACTGTCACTTGCACTAGTGAGTGTAGTACCCCATTGGCATGTAGTGTTCGACAATAACTTGGGTGCACTAGTGGTTGCGAGGACAAGACAAAACCATTTATTCTACTGGAATCCAGGCACTTCCAGGTGGGTGGTGCAAGTGCATTGAGAAGGGTGGAGACTATACTGAGAAATGACATTCTCAGTTTTGTTAAGGTTCGTTCCATTTTGGTAATAAATCCCATTTTCTTACTTTATCTTGACTCCCCTCATACATGTACATATGTATATTATACAAGTACTGTTTTATGATTGACATCATTTGTAATAGTTCCAAATTGTGTATTTGCATATGCAATGTTTTATCTTTTCTGTATCAGTTTATGATGTGTATTTAACATTTACCAGCATAAGTGCTACTATTGCAGCAGGGCAAATTGTACTTGGCACTAAGTGCTCCTAACAGTTTCTTAATATTTTTTCGATGCAGTATACTATACATAGATACTTTACAGGGCTGGCACCAGGTAAGAATCTGTAAAGGTGTGCTTGAAATTCTGAGGTGGGTGGTGATATTTCATTGGACACAGAGAAAAAGCTAAGTTTTGCTTTCCCCTTCAATATGAACAAACAGTGAAAACATCTTCCTGTTAAAATCTGGCATTAAAATAACCACACAAATTAATTTCATTAACTGTTATGTTATCATCCAATGAATAACCTTTGCTTACAAAACAATAGCTTGTATTTTTGACTTTCAACAATAATCTTAACAGATTTAAATATCACCAAGACAACATGGTGTCCAGTCCCAGATCCAAATTTAAGGACCGGGAGCTACTAGCGTGGGTGGGGATAACTGGAGATGCCCACCATAAAACTAGCATGCAATCAGCTGCTGCTATGGTGGGTGCACAGACACTGCACTTAAAGGGCATGTTGATTGCATGTCCCTACTGCTAAAAATCATCCTGAGTATGTGGTCATCAGCAAGCATCTGGCTTAAGTAAGGTGAGGCTTGCTCAATGTCTATGTAGGTATTAGGATGAATCAGTCATGAAGGCATGGAGCCACTCATGCGGCATGGGTAAGAGGCTGAAAAAGGTGGTAGTGGGATGACCTGCTAAAGAAACTAACGGGCCTTGCCAGGACTAAGTACCACCAGCTTTATGCGTTTTCGCAGAGTGCTAAATATATTCTACTGCCTCCAGAACACTCAGGGCATTACAGTATTTATAAATGTTAAACCAATACTAATATGCTATATTATAAAAACCCAATATTGCTTTTTTTTTTATAGCCAGTGAAACTGTAACGTTATCAATCTTGATAATTTCACATCTTTCAGGTATCTCAAGTTATTCAATGAGTTTCACACTCTCTGCTACTTACCATTTACTGTCTGCCTAAATATAATGCATCCTTTCTTGATGAATTTTCAAATTTATTATCTACTAGCAAAATACCCATGCTTCACAGTGGAGAAGTAGTGTGTTAAAGTTATGAAAAAGAAAAGGAAACGTTTTAAAAATAACGCAACATGATTGTCAATGTAATTGTTGTAGGCTTATTTTAGTATTGAGTGTGAATTTGATGATTGTAAAGAGTTTAATTTATGATTGTAAATGTTGTGCATGAGAAATGCACATTTTTAGGATGTAAGGATCTCTTTATAAACGACGTTTGCAGTTCTGCCCTTGGGCTGTAACGTGACCAAGCTGTCTGCTGCGCTTACTCTTGAGCATGCAACATACAGTTGGCCACGTGAGAAGAAATTTTGTGTCAAGTCAATCCGACCTTTTTTAGAGTCTGACACTATTCAAAGTTATTGTCTGTCTCTATACCTGTGTTGTTATCACTCTTTAATTTGGTATTTTCTTTGTCGGTATGCTGCTGCTGGGTGTGTGAATTTCCCCTTGGGGTTAATAAAGTATCTATCTATCTAAGATGCTTCGTGGGAGAAAATTTTCGTTGATCTGCTGGTGCCGAAGTGTTTAGGTGTAACTACTTTCAGGCAATGTATGATAAAGTGACAAAAAACTGTCAACTGCCGCAAAGCTATTTTTCCTGATGTGATCAACCAGCAAGAATATTCTGTCACTTATTTTTGTTGATTTACAGTGGGGCAAAAAAGTATTTAGTCAGCCACCAATTGTGCAAGTTCTCCCACTTAAAAAGATGAGAGAGGCCTGTAATTTTCATCATAGGTATACCTCAACTATGAGAGATAATATGAGAAAAACAATCCAGAAAATCACATTGTGTGATTTTAAAGAATTTATTTGCAAATTATGGTGGAAAATAAGTATTTGGTCACCTACAAACAAGCAAGATTTCTGGCTCTCACAGACCTGTAACTTCTTTTGTAAGAGGCTCCTCTGTCCTCCACTCGTTACCTGTATTAATGGCACCTGTTTGAACTCGTTATCAATATAAAAGACACCTGTCCACAACCTCAAACAGTCACACTCCAAACTCCACTATGGCCGAGACCAAAGAGCTGTCAAAGGACACCAGAAACAAAATTGTAGACCTGCACCAGGCTGGGAAGACTGAATCTGCAATAGGTAAGCAGCTTGGTGTGAAGAAATCAACTGTGGGAGCAATTATTAGAAAATGGAAGACATAAAAGACCACTGATAATCTCCCTCGATCTGGGGCTCCACGCAAGATCTCACCCCATGGGGTCAAAATGACGGTGAGCAAAAATCCCAGAACCACACGGGGGGTCCTAGTGAATGACCTGCAGAGAGCTGGGACCAAAGTAACAAAGGCTACCCATCAGTAACACACTACGCCGCCAGGGACTTGAATCCTGCAGTGCCAGACGTGTCCCCCTGCTTAAGCCAGTACATGTGCAGGCCCGTCTGAAGTTTGCTAGAGAGCATTTGGATGATCCAGAAGAGGATTGGGAGAATGCCATGTGGTCAGATGAAAAAACTCTACTCGTCGTGTTTGGAGGAGAAAGAATGCTGAGTTGCATCCAAAGAACACCATACCTACTATAAAGCATGGGGGTGGAAACATCATGCTTTGGGGCTGTTTTTCTGCAAAGGGACCAGGACGACTGATCCGTGTAAAGGAAAGAATGAATGGGGCCATGTATCGTCAGATTTTGAGTGAAAACCTCCTTCCATCAGCAAGGGCATTGAAGATGAAACGTGGCTGGGTCTTTCAGCATGACAATGATCCCAAACACACCGCCTGGGTAACGAAGCATTTCAAGGTCCTGGAGTGGCCTAGCCAGTCTCCAGATCTCAACCCCATAGAAAATCTTTGGAGGGAGTTGGAAGTCCGTGTTGTCCAGCGACAGCCCCAAAACATCACTGCTGTAGAGGAGATCTGCATGGACGAATGGGCCAAAATACCAGCAACAGTGTGTGAAAACCTTGTGAAGACTTACAGAAAACGTTTGACCTCTGTCATTGCCAACAAAGGGTATATAACAAAGTATTGAGATGAACTTTTGTTATTGACCAAATACTTTTTTTCCACCATAATTTGCAAATAAATTCTTCAAAAATCAGACAATGTGATTTTCTGGATTTTTTTTCTCATTTTGTCTCTCATAGTTGAGGTATACCTATGATGAAAATTACAGGCCTCTCTCATCTTTTTAAGTGGGAGAACTTGCACAATTGGTGGCTGACTAAATACTTTTTTGCCCCACTGTAATTACAATGTGTTAGTCAGATAAGCTAAAGCTGCCAAAGTACAAAAAGGCTAATAATATCATCAGCCATTATGCCCTATTATACTATAACAAGATCTGAGCATAAACAGAAATTAAACATTACTAAAAATATTGTTCAAAAGTTCACAAATTCCCATGACCATCTTTTCTACAAGTTTATTTTTGACTTATTTTCTCATAACACATTATTCATGCCAGATCACCCACTCTGGCAAAAAAATAAGGTTGCAAAAAGAACTTTTTTGCATCCAAGTCTCAATTAGTGAAACAAAATACTTCGACTGCTCATTGAAAAACCTCTCTGTAGTAACAAGAACATGAGATGAACTCAGTACTGGCTGGTTTGCTATTGAAAAGGGACATATCAATATCATGTCAATGGTAAGAAAACAACAACTAGTAACACATCTAGTAAAATTTTTAAACAATGACAAAATGTATTTAGTAATATTATGGATGTACTCAGAATTTCTAAGGAAGGAAGAGAGAAAATTAGTCAAAAATGTTAATCACTACCAAATGAAACATAAGTAGTACATAAAAAAATTAAATAATTGTAAATAACAAAAAACATACCTGGCTGCCAAATTCTATTAAAATTAGGGTCACTCTGAAAATTCCCATGATTGTTAGGCCCAGGATCTAGTCCTGGCATTTCCTGTCCATTAGGTTGGATTGCTTGCTGATCCACAACTGTTTGCCCAGTGGACTCTCTCTGAGCAATCCATGCTTGTGCCAGAGCAGCCCAATCGACTTGACCTGATTTATAAAACAAAGAAAAAAGGATAAATCATGACTTCAACTGAATGCATCTGGTTCATTATGGGTTTTTTTCTCTACTGTGTGAATCGTCTTATTAAAATCTTAATCTGAAACAGCAAGCAAGTTTAAATTACTTCAGAATTCAAGCATGAGAGATAACTGTAATAATTAACAGCTGTCTGAAAAAAGGTTTATGGGGGACACAAAATTATGACTCATAAATAAAGATAATAAGAATTTATAAAATGAACAAACATAGTACAGTATATGGTGCCTTCAAACACCAATATCTGTACTTTAAAACGACACATTTTAAAACTAAGAAACAATGAGTAGAAACACTGCTTTTAAAAAGGTATTTTGATTAACCGGAATATATGAACTATTGCAAACACTACTTGCCACTGACATACAAATAGATTAAATTACATTTCCAAAACATCCTTTTACTGATATTTTTCCTAGAGTTAAAGGCAAATTAGCTAAAAACATTCAAATATTAAATTAATACTACCAAAAATGACATTAAACGAAAAGTTAAGTATGTTTCATGTCAAAGTTATTTCTTCACAATCATGGTATATATTAGTTTAGCACATAAAATTGTGTTGCAAAGTGAAGCGCTTTTAATAAATTAAAAAAAATGTTTTGTCTATTCTTGCAGCTGGCAATGGGGATTGAGGGCGCAAGGGTCCATAGATTAAAAAAAAGTCTTACAAGTTACAGAATACATACATCTTTCAAGTCTAAAATGTTACCAAGCATTGATCCCCATCTTGAGATTACAAAACAGTGTATCCGTGTTGTTTTAAGTAGTACAAAAGTAATTGCCAAGCGCCGTTATTGATATTACTGAATGCTAATGTCTAAATTGAATTGTAGTTTCTGTTCTGTAGACAACTAGACTATAATAATTGAAAAAGTCTTATGCTATATTTACTTACACTCTATCACTATATGGACATTTATTTCCCGATTTCATAAATACATGCTGCAGCTGGATTTACAAAAGACATGTATGTTTCAGTGAGAGAATACCAAGTCGGTCTCAAGCGTGCAATAAGAACATGACCAATGTTATAGGCAGCTCTTGAGGTGGAACCTAAATACTGGCGTTACTCTATGTTGTAAATTTCTTGGACATTCTCATGATGTGTTATTAACTTTACACAAAATTTAAGTGTCAAAAACCTTGGAGCACATTGACATTAGTACGTGATATTGAAGAGCTGGAGGGGAGGGTCCACCTTGGAGATTGGAGGGTGTCAAGAGAGTGAGGTGCCTGTACACTCCTGGAAGTCTACATCAAGCTCTTATTATAGGCATACATCCATCTATGAGGGCAGGATCATAGGGAAGGCACAAGACAGGAGTGATCCTTGGACATGGCATCAGTCCATGGTAGGGTGAGCACACAAACAATTCATTTAGTTCATAACTGATGATTTAATTTAGGCACAGTGATTGCGCAAATCTGTCATTCCTTCATGCTCTCCCCTATGGCTTTGTGATGAGGCAAAAAAAAAATAAAACCTCAATTTGTTTTAATATTCATGGACAATTTATGATTTAAATATTTTAACACAAATCACTTTCAACTTAAAAAAAAATACAAAAACATTTATTGTCAATGAGGAAAGATGCAAACAAAAGAGTCTTTCTCTACAGGCTCTTCTGCACTTTTTTTTGGAACATTTTTTTAATCACTTACAGCCTTTGTTCTTATTCCTTTCACATCACTTACAGTTTTCTTTGCAACCTTTTTGCAGTCCTCACTGCCATTCCCTATACCTAAAAAAAAAAACCTTTTTAACCACATTTGACTTTTCTTTTTCATTTTATTCCAAATAACGATATACTATTTACTCTATACAACTCCAGACACCTCACACCCACATAAACAGACTTGAGCTGGGAGAACTTCAGCTGTGTCAATGGGGGATGGGATAGCAGGCTGTTTGCTGCTTGTACTGATTGACACATTTGCAAAAGTAAGACGATGATGAAGTGGTGCAAAACAATTTAAGGTGGCCCGGCATTACAAGTTTTTTTGTAGGCTTCAGGGACTCTAGCGTTCAACAGTTTAGCTTGCAGAGCACACCAGCTAGCCTTTTCACTACTATAACTACTGGTCTTCGGGGCGATGTGCCTGTAGAAGAGTCTTCCTCTCAAAGTGCACTCTCTGCCCGCCTGGTTACAGACAGCCTGCTTGTCCCCATCATAACATAGCCACCACTGAAGGGTAAGGAGAAGTGATGGACATCTATGGTGTTTTCCTTCCCCAGCCCCAGACTAGGCATGCTCTGCTCCTAACATAATCATGCTGTCGTACAGGATATAAAACAGGGAGCAAGCATTGAGTGGAACATGCTGAATGCACAGCAAACAAAACTTGAAAGCTGTTGGTTTGAGATAGGCTTTATTTTTGTCCTATGCTTTCTCACACCGGTTCCAGTCTGCTGTTTCTGTTATAAGTGATGAAATAAATTTTATGTGCTGCCACTTTCAACTGCTATCGTCTTTTTGGAAACTTTGCATTTTACTTTACAGTTTGTTTGACATCTGATCTTTCATATCTCAACCAATTTCAGGCAACTGACTTAACAATATTTCTTTAGAAATTTTGTAAAAGAAGTGCTGCTCATCATACTCTTTGCATTAACATTGTAATTCCCCTTTCCAGATGCGAGGCCCAAAACCGCACTAACAGTTCACAATGCAGAAATTAAACAGCTTTATTTCTACCAAAAAAAAAAAAACACACATAACAGAATATTGACATCCCTCCCACTGTTACGGCCATGGAAGAGGCTGTCACTAAGGTTCCTTAATCTTTTCCTTTTTTGTAAGCTACTTGAATTTCCAACCACATGGTTTAAAGTCACTGCAGTCTACTGGGGCTTTACATGTCACTATCTCGTAGGCTCCATTCAGGTCCAGCACAGCAGATGAATTCACCAACCCGTACACAGCTTAGCTTGCGGCACTATCACCATCTAAACCGAAAAGGACACCAGTTCTCCCCACCCCTCAGCAGCTAGGTTGCTGCTTTGCATCGAGAGCGGGCTGATACAGCTCCTCTGCACCACCTCCATGGTGATTTGACCATCCCTATTTGCACGGCTCTTGCCAGGACTCTACTGTGAGGCACCCTGCTTCATGGAGATTTTGGACCAGATCATTTCAATATGTTTTGCATGCACACATGTGACCAATTGATTAAACTAAGGAGTTTGACTGCTTAATTGTAAAATTTGGTTTAAAAAAACAAAAAGCAATTTTCATTTATGAATATCGTTTTAAAATATTAATTCGAATTTGACTAATATAAGAAAAATAGCCATGCTGTATTCTTCCTGTACAGATTGTTATGAGTGTAAGCGAGTTAAAAATGTTGTCCTCAATTCTTTTATGACCATTATCCTCAACAACAGTGCACTAAAAAAGTTATTTAATCTTCAAAAAGTTCTTCAATCTGCTTGCACATACAAATGGAGGTGTGTCTCTTTCAAAAATTTAAGGCTTTTATTGAAAACACAAAACAGTATAATCAGTTCGGTTGAGATTTATTGCTATGTATACAAAGTAACATGAAACTTGTGTGCTTGTTTCACTATGTTGCTACTTGACATGAATCGCGCTCTGTAGGTTACTTAAAAATACACAGAATTTAAGAGGTGAAACATCAGCACTGTTTTAAGAGAAAATAATCAGATGTTTTATGTACACATCTGTCTGTTGTTGCAAGTCATGGCAGAAAATAACCACTAAAGAGACAGAATTGAAGAAGCAAATGTTGGGAGATATTGACATAAAATAGCTTGGTGCTGTGAGCTTGTGGATACTGTCATAACTCCATCCACGACAGCAGCCAGTAAATAAACATGTATATACAATTTTTGTGAAGAAATAACTTTGACTCAGTTTTATGGCAGATTCTGAATGCAGGTTTCTCTTACAGAAAACTATTAATTTCTAGCTTGAGGGATTATCCTATTTGCAAATGTTACTTAAGCATATCTTTAAAACATTTAAATTAACAATTGAATTTTAAAGTGCAGGTGTTGATGAACCATGATTGCATGTATCTAGCTATCCATTTTGTGAGCCTACCTTCATCTAGCTTAACGATATCATTCCTAAAATCTTTGTGTCTTTCCCTCTCTCCCAATACAAGAGCTAGTTAGCCTTGCGCAAAAAAAAAAAAAAAAAAACCTTACATATTATAACTACAGTCAAATTCTTACTGTCCAGCATTATATGAACTTGAGGTAGTTCCAAGTCATTTTATTTACCTTCTGACAGAATGCCAACATTTTTAGCGTGTTACTTAACACGTTAGGCTACATGCGCACAACATCCTAAATACATGAGTGCAAAAAATGTAATTTTACAAACATGTAGTTCAGACATTTCGCAAAAAATATCTGTTCTTATTCCTTTACATATGGCTAACTCAACATTCAAAATATTTTAACTAGTGCCAATTATTATATATTTTTTTCAGCAACATTTACAATTGTGAAAGAGCCAACACGTTAATATTAAAAACCAATGACACAGAGAAGTGAAAAGATGTCAATCAAAAGCAAACATCTAGCAAGAAATGGTCACACTCTTTTTATAGTCATGTTTGGAAAAGTATGGGTATAAATCATCCAAACCCTATGCTGCTACAGCAGCCACCAATGTCTCCCTCAGTTAATATGGAATAAACTGACACAAGACTGAAACGGAGCTGGACAAAGTATGATAATCATTTCCATTAATGAAAATAGATGATAAGGTGCCCATTTCCTGTTATCCAGAAAACAAGCAAACTATTCTTTCTAGTTTACAACAATTCAAACAGACAAAACAAGCTTTTAAGAACAATTTGTTTACACAAGCAATATTTTAATAGGAGTACTTTAGCTTTTTGCATAAGATCTAAATATCTACATGTGTGTAAATATGCTCAGGGTTGCAACCATTTGCTATTGTTTTTACAGTGATCCTCAGTACTGCTAATTAGTTGTCTCAAATTAACTCTGCAATGCCAATTTTTTAAAAAATCACCCATTCACATACTGCAATATGAATTACACATTACTAACTTTAACATGAATTTAAGGTTTTTTACAGTTTTTATTCAAATTTAAAAATCAAAGTAAAAAATGTAACAGCCAGCCTAATTACTAGTGACTATTGGTACTATTTAGCAAAAGAATTGCATTCAGAGGTGGCTGAAGCATTGTGCCTAGCAATGCCAAGATAGACGCTATGTTTGAATTAAGAGGCTGTGGAAAATAAATGGCTGGATGAATGTTATTGCTCTTTGTTTACCAATCTCAGATGAAAAAACTTTAAAACTAAAATCTCCAGATTTTATCAACCTATATATTCTATTTAATAATTATATATATATATATATATATATATATATATATATATATATATATATAGACTATCTGTGTCTCATTGGAACCCCCAATTTTGACCTGGGGGGTTGAGTGGGTGTCCCCATTTTTTCCCTAGTCCTTTGTGCTACAGTTTGCACCACCTGCTGGCTCAGAATAAGTGAAACATCCAAATGCGTATGAGGTGTTAGCTTTGTGCTTCTTCCTCATACATGACTGCTCACTGAACTTCAGTGCCTGTAAGTTTTTTTATGACTAATATCTACTTAGCGTCTGGATATAGATACCTGCCTTTTCGTATTTTTCTATTGTCCTGCTCTTATCTGTGGAGTTTATTTTTCCTGTGCTTTTGTGAAATATCTTTGGGTATCTCTAATATTGTAAAGAGCCCTTCCACAGAACTACAATTTAACAACATTGCAAAAGCCACGTGAATGTCACCTGTACCTTTAAACTGGTAAACACAACCTATGTATAACAGATGTTTTGAGGTAGCAAAGGTAAAGATAAATTTAAAATACAGAAAAAGTGCAAACACATACACACACAAAAGAGCCATACCTGGATCTTGCTGATGCTGGAAGTTCTGCACCCATTGCTGCTGACTTAAAGGCCAGTGCTGCCATGGTTGACTGCCTTGATCCCACATAGCTGTACACTATAGTTTAAAAGTCTGGATCCTATTTTAGAAAGAAAGTTACATGTAACCTTTTCCCTGCTTCTTCAAATAAATTTTTTCATATTAATTGGAAAAATGAAGCATCCGTGATTCAGATTACTAATATGGAAATTCAAAGGTAGACTCGAAGAGTGGCGGAGAAAATTGTTAATGAAATTGGAACACGGTCAAGGGTAAATTTTCAAATTGTAAAACGACAACATAATAGACATAAGATATCTGGCAAATCTTTACAAACTGGGCAGGTGCTGGTTAATGAAATTGATACGCCGCATACTAGTATTACATACAAACGAGTGCCTGCGTCAATGCCGTGCCATCCGTAATTTGCTCGGTGCTTGAAAATTTGGCATGCATTTGGCTACAGAAGCTCGCATATACCCCCGATGCACCAATCTACAGCATTAGATCGCCAGCAGCCAGCAAACCCCCCCCCCCGCGCTCAATTTGCCGTGCAGACAACCCTGCCTTTGCAGGTACAGTTGGATGGGGTACGGCAATATGACAAAAAAATGAAGGTAAGTTAATAAGTCATCTTCACGAAATTACCTCACAGGTTACACATTTATATAATCATTTAAAGAAGGTAGCTTAAAACACCTAGTCGGAGATCTACGCGGGATCGTAGTGACTCGGTAATAGAGCATCGCAATACCCTTTCCCAGGGGCCCAGCATAATTCTAGTCAAAACGTCAAATCTTTCGCGTATTCCCTACTGAATAAAAAATATATAATTATGTATCCGACAGAAAACGTCGTTTTATAAGGTCAGTTTACCAGACTGTATGTTTTAACGCACTAGGATCCACTGTGATCGGTGTCAGCGCCTGCTTCTTTTTTCCCCAATCCGCCTCAACAGACAATATGGCTACCTGACCTTCAACCCGGAAGTCCTCTTCGACAGTGCGGCATGTGGCGTCAACGTAAGCTGTGTCCGTATGTTTACCAAATTTGGCCTAAGATCAGGAATACGGTGTAATAGAAAACATACATTTCATAAACTGGTCCGCAAGGTTTATCGTTGACTTTAAGCCTACCACGAGAAGATTCAGTTTAAACGAATTAGATCTGAAAAATGCATTAAAATATATATATCAATAATGAAGTGACTCGCTTAATCCATTTCAATGACACGGGTGGCAGGAGCCGATCCCGGCAGCATCATGATAAACGCATTTTAAATGTAAAAAAGGTTTTTGTTGTTTGATGTAAAAGTTTAAAACAGGTGATTAGAAAGTCTGGAAAATCCCTTATTATATACACTAGCAAAAAGTGTATGTTTATTTTAGCTGTGTTTTGATCCAGAATGACTCAAAATAATTCTTCCTGATCAAAAATTAGTATGACTTTTTTCATGCGCATGGAAAAAAATCTTATGATGCACAGTGCTTGTCGAGTTTGTTCTTTTTCTGTTCATAATAATTACTTATTAATACTTTGCAATCTCTTTTTTTTCTTTGATAAACTTACTTATGAATGCTTTGCAATCTCTTTTTTTTATTTTTTTTGATAAAACTGTTCGCTTACACATGACATTAAGCTTTTTAGGGTTTTCACCTGTCTTTGACCATCTACACCTAAAAAAAACCCCTCAATTTCAGAGGGTGGGGAAAACAGCTCAGGTCATCATTGGGGCATGGATCTCTGCAAGACATATCTGCCAAGAACTGTCTGCGAAAGGCAAAGCGAATCATAAACGTTTCCAGTCAACCTGAATGGACTTTTTTCTCACTCCTTCCATCAGATAGGTGCTATATAGAGCTATGAACGCGAGAACTCCGAGATTTAAGAGTAGTCTCCACCCCCAGGTAATAACACTGCTCAACTGTCATACAATATGTGATAAACTGTCTGTAACTGACTGAGTAAATTAAGGGCCACATATTCTGTGATTCTTGAGTACATACAGTGGTGTGAAAAACTATTTGCCCCCTTCCTGATTTCTTATTCTTTTGCATGTTTGTCACACAAAATGTTTCTGATCATCAAACACATTTAACCATTAGTCAAATATAACACAAGTAAACACAAAATGCAGTTTGTAAATGGTGGTTTTTATTATTTAGGGAGAAAAAAAAATCCAAACCTACATGGCCCTGTGTGAAAAAGTAATTGCCCCCTGAACCTAATAACTGGTTGGGCCACCCTTAGCAGCAATAACTGCAATCAAGCGTTTGTGATAACTTGCAATGAGTCTTTTACAGCGCTCTGGAGGAATTTTGGCCCATTCATCTTTGCAAAATTGTTGTAATTCAGCTTTATTTGAGGGTTTTCTAGCATGAACCGCCTTTTTAAGGTCATGCCATAGCATCTCAATTGGATTCAGGTCAGGACTTTGACTAGGCCACTCCAAAGTCTTCATTTTGTTTTTCTTCAGCCATTCAGAGGTGGATTTGCTGGTGTGTTTTGGGTCACTGTCCTGTTGCAGCACCCAAGATCGCTTCAGCTTGAGTTGACGAACAGATGGCCGGACATTCTCCTTCAGGATTTTTTGGTAGACAGTAGAATTCATGGTTCCATCTATCACAGCAAGCCTTCCAGGTCCTGAAGCAGCAAAACAACCCCAGACCACCACACTACCACCACCATATTTTACTTTTGGTATGATGTTCTTTTTCTGAAATGCTGTGTTCCTTTTACGCCAGATGTAACGGGACATTTGCCTTCCAAAAAGTTCAACTTTTGTCTCATCAGTCCACACGGTATTTTCCCAAAAGTCTTGGCAATCATTGAGATGTTTCTTAGCAAAATTGAGACAAGCCCTAATGTTCTTTTTGCTTAACAGTGGTTTGCGTCTTGGAAATCTGCCATGCAGGCCGTTTTTGCCCAGTCTCTTTCTTATGGTGGAGTCGTGAACACTGACCTTAATTGAGGCAAGTGAGGCCTGCAGTTCTTTAGACGTTGTCCTGGGGTCTTTTGTGACCTCTCGGATGAGTCGTCTCTGCACTCTTGGGGTAATTTTGGTCGGCCGGCCACTCCTGGGAAGGTTCACCACTGTTCCATGTTTTTGCCATTTGTGGATAATGGCTCTCACTGTGGTTCGCTGGAGTCCCAAAGCTTTAGAAATGGCTTTATAACCTTTACCATACTGATAGATCTCAATTACTTTTGTTCTCATTTGTTCCTGAATTTCTTTGGATCTTGACATGATGTCTAGCTTTTGAGGTGCTTTTGGTCTACTTCTCTGTGTCAGGCAGCTCCTATTTAAGTGATTTCTTGATTGAAACAGGTGTGGCAGTAATCAGGCCTGGGGGTGGCTACGGAAATTGAACTCAGGTGTGATACACCACAGTTAGGTTATTTTTTAACAAGGGGGCAATTACTTTTTCACACAGGGCCATGTAGGTTTGGATTTTTTTTCTCCCTAAATAATAAAAACCATCATTTAAAAACTGCATTTTGTGTTTACTTGTGTTATATTTGACTAATGGTTAAATGTGTTTGATGATCAGAAACATTTTGTGTGACAAACATGCAAAAGAATAAGAAATCAGGAAGGGGGCAAATAGTTTTTCACACCACTGTAATGATGTGTTTAGTGTTATTTACTGTGATTAATATTTATATCAGATTTAAGTTTGAGCTTTTTATTTTCCCAATGTTTTATGTGGAATATCTTGTCTATAAGGAACATTATGCAAACAAAGATTTCAATGTACGTCGTGCATGTGACAATAAAAAGATGTCGACCTTTTAGAACCCTAGACACACAATGGCACCACTACTACCAACACTGACCTGCTGAACTATGAGACTTTAAATTGCAGGCCTCCATAACCTTCCACCAGCAAGGATGTAGCCAGGAATTCATTTCAGTAGGAATAAGAAAATACATTAATCATAATTCTATTATCAATCAGTTACTCCTGTCATAAACTATAATTGTTGCTTGGTTTCCACAGGCATCTGTTTGTTCTGACAGAACCTTAAAAAGATAACATTTGAAGCACGAGGAGCATCTTTTAAGCTACCCACTGCAATAGCCATTATCTGTTGACTTTTCAAAGGGGTTTCCCCATTTGATCATGACATGGATTATGAGATTTTTTTTTTTTAAATCCAAGCCAAGTATCAAATTATTACTTATGTTTTGGCTATTTGATGCCACTGTGGCTTTGCAGCCAAACAATAAACAGAACAACCTTTCCATATTTCTAAGAACTGAACCTAGACTATTCGTGGATCCCCTGCTGGGCACAGGTGGCAAAACAAAAACAATTGCTACAGTTAATTAGAGAGCAGCATAAGAGTAGAATCTGAAACAAACTCAGCAGCTACTTTTACAAAAGAATGCTAATATTGGATGGTAGTTAAGTCCAGATTTTGGGTGCCCCGTAGCTGGGAAGGGAATGATGATTACCTGGATTGCAGCAACTACAGGTGGATAATAATGCTTTTGGTGCCGGGTAAGGTCCTTGCTAGGGTCATCCTTAATAGGACCCATGATCAATTGCTCACCTACCAGTGATCGGAACAGTCTGGTTTTACGCCTAAGAAGTCTACCATTGACCGCATCCTGGCACTGAGGGTTCTCATGGAGCACAAACGCGAATATCAGCAGTTTCTTTGCAGCCTTTGTTGATTTTCATAAAGCATTCAACTCAGTTGATTGAGCTTCCCTGAGGGATATTCTGAGACTTCGCAGGATCCCCCCAAAGTCGCTGGCCGGCTTGCACACTGGTAATGTGAGAGCTGTGCAGAGTGGAGGCAGAACTCCTGCTTTTTCCCAGTTGATTCTGGGGTTCGTCAGGGGTGTGTTCTTGCTCCTACTCTGTTCAATGCTTGCATGGACTGGGTGCTGGGCAGGGTTGTGGGGTCCAGTGGCTGTGGCGCATCTGTTGGTGAAGAAAGATTCACTGATCTTGACTTTGTCAATTAAGCTTTGATCTTCAAGGAGTCAATTGAGGCTCTGATTGAGGCTCTTGAGAGAATGAGCAAGAAGTCTGAGTGTCCAGGCTTGCGTGTGTCCTGAATAAAAACCAAGATTCAGGCCTTTAATGACCTCTTGGGCACAGTCATCAGCAGTGTGTCTGACTGTGGAGTGTAAACTTTGTTGAAAGGGTTACTTACCTCAGTAGCAACATTCATGTCTGTGTTGACTCTTCCTATGAAGTCAGTAGATGGATTGGGACAACATGGGGGGTCATGAGGTCGCTGGAAAGGGGTGTGTGGCGCTCCCGTTATCTTTGCAAAAGGAAGAAGTTCCAAGTCTGTAGAGTCCTGGTGCTTCCTGTTTTGCTATATGGTTGCGAGACATGGACGCTATCCAGTAAGCTCAGACGAAGACTGAACTCCTCTGGTACTGTGTCTCTTCAGAGAATCCTTAGTTATTGCTGGTTTAGCTTTGTGTTGAATGAGTGATTGCTCATGGAGTCCTGAATGAGACACATTACCTGTATTGTGAGCGAGTGTCAGTTACGGCACTACGGCCATGTGGTGCAATTCCCTAAGGGTGATCCGGCTCACACGATCCTCATTGTTGTCTTCATTCTTGGACCAGGCCAAGGGGACGCCCACCTCATGTGGACCTCATGTCTGCCTGGGGGGTTGCCAACCAGGATCCCAATCTGTTTCATCGTGTGGTGGGTGCGGCAACGTGATGTACCAGTGCATGCTCCCCAACCTGACCTGACCTGAAGGCTTAGACTGCCTCCTACTTTGGTTTTAGTCATACTTGAAATTTCAGGGAGGTCTGCACCTTGAGCTCACATCCTAGAGTGTAGGCACTAATACATTCTGTAAGGTAAAGGAAAGGATAAACCATGTTTGGCCTTATTACATGAGAAGGAGGATTTTAAAATCAATTAAAGACTCAAAAGAACTACTGTTTTTATGACTATAAACACAAGTAATTATCAATCATCCACAGTTTTAGTAATTAATTAAACAGGTTATTCAAGAAGTATTATTTAGTTTAAATGATAAAAATAGCCAAATGTCATCAGCATATGAATTAGGAACCACCAGAATAAAAAATCAAAAAAAGGCCTGAATACTCAAGGCTGAAATAAATTGGGGGGGGGTGAGAAGGGCGGGTTGTTTGCTGGGACTACTGCCAAAAAGCTTTGGCTCAAATAAACAAAACTTTTACTGTTTAATTTATTAAATAATGATAATTCAAAGTATTCAAAAATTCAAAAGATACAAAAATCAAGATATTATTCAAAATTAAGAATGAATTTCAAAAAAGCTAAATAACAAAACTGAATATAAAATAAAATAAACAAAAAATGTAAAAGAAAAAAAAATCCAAAAACTGATAAAATTCAGTCTGCAAAATGAAAAATCAGAACCAAAAAAATTAAAAATGAAAAAATTATAAAAATAAAAACAGTGTGAAAACACCAATAAATCGACAAATAAATGGAAAGCACAAAGGGAGCTGAACAGTATTTGTCAATAGTAGCTAATGCCTCAGGAAAGAGGTAAGAGGCACCTTAAATAGTGCTATGTCTGCTCGATAACCACATTTGAGAGTGAGCCAGCAGATCTACCAAAAGTCAGAAAATGGGCCAAAAGCACAAGATCAAAAATAATCTGCAACTATGCCAAAATCATGGTATAAAAAAAAATAGAGCAAAATTTAAAATACCAAAGAAAAAGGGCAATAAAACATAAAATAAATTCTTGGGGCTCTAGGTGAGAAAAGAGACAGAAGTGTTAGTATTTGTACCCCTGGTGTTCTGGGGTGGTACTGCTTACCTCTAATGACCCTGAAAGGATTTTATGCAGGATAAACCTATTACATTTGAAAAATTAACCAACAATTAGAAAATAAGGCTTTCATATAATTATGGGAAAAGGAACTGAGACAAAATTACAACAAACACAAAAATTTATACAAAGAGCAAGCATTTAGCAGGGGAAAATACAAGAAAGATGAAAAACAAAAAATAGAAAATGTGTTTCCAAAATCAAATCTCTTGATGGCAACAGATAAAGAAACAAACTCTGGTTCTAGTGCCGAACCCTGAGTGAAATCATATCTGACCTAGGAATAGTTAAGAGGGGTAATTTCTTTTCTCTTCGTAGAACATATTGAAAATAGTTGGATAAATGACACTAACTAGCTAAGAACACTATGCCAACTAACTTTTCAAGCTTGAGTAGAATACTAGGGCCAAAAGATTGAAGTGTATGATTATCATTTTCTGTAAAATTTTAGAAAAAAAGGTAAATTGGCCTTTAAGTGTTCAGAATTATGTTGACCTAATCTGATTTCTTTAATAGAAATCTGTCAGTGTCCACTTTAAAGGTATTGTGCATTGTCATTTCAAAATGATGAATTAATTGTACGCAAAATTGGTTTGTGCAGCTACTACATGTAAGAATTTCAATAAACTAATCATAATTGGGTCTAAGAGGGAGGTAGGAGTTTAATTTTGGAAATCAGGCTCATGATCTGCTATTCTATTAATTCTGGTACTGTAGGTACAAAGGGTGATATGATATGAATCAATACTACTAGAGTTGGAAGCTAACTGCTCAGTCTGTAATTTTATGTTACTTAACTGTTAGTAATAATAATTGAAATTGTAATGTCTGCCATTTTAGAATTGTTATTTTTAAAGATGTCCATCATTCTGCATAAAACTTGAGGGCTGTTAATATTTTATTATTTTACAAAAGTAATCAGTGTGATTTGTAGATAATTTTCTAATAAACATAAGTAACTTTTATTCATACAGAGCTATAAACTCTCAGCTTTATTGACTTCCATTTGTGCTTTCTAATTTAAGTGTGTGTGTTCTTACTGTAAATCAAGGTAAACATTTTTTCACTTTGATTACCTTTGGAGGAACCTCTCATTTATCATGAGTAGTGTTTGAAAGCTCATTCATATTATTAGATTCCAAGCTCAGGTGTGAGGTTTTAAGATGATTAAGAATCTGCCTGTATGTCTCAGCAGTGAAGGGACCATCCATTTTGATGAAATTAACAACTCCATTTGCAAAAACAGCCCCAAACATGTAGGGAACCTTCACTATGCATCATTGTTACCTACAAACATCATCCACATATTGTTCTCCAAGCCTTAGGCAAACAAATTATCTTCTGCTAAATCTTTATAATTTTGACTCATTAATCAAGAGCACCTGTTGCCATTTTTCTGTACTGCAGAGTTCTTGTGTTTTCGTACATACTGTAGCTGATTCATTAGACTTTATTCCCACCATAGAAGAATGGCTTTTTGAGAATACCACTTCTGATAACACCTCTTGAGAGTGTAGATGGGTGTATCAGGATCCCAGTATTTTCTGCCAGTCTTGTGTTGATAGTGATGCTGGACATTTTCTGATTTCAAAGGGAAGTAACCTTGACGTACCACCTTGTGTCTTGTCCCTATGAAAACTTTTGTGTGGAAGACAGAAGTTTCGAGGTACTACTATGTAACTTTATCTGACACCTTACGCTAAAATCATTTAAATTCATTTTTCCCTCATTAAGTAACACTCAATACCCCAGATCTGCAAAAAGAAAATCAGATTTTAGAATTTTTACAAATTAAAAACTGAAATATCCCATTGACACAAGCATTCAGACCCTTCACTCAGTACTTAGTTGAAGCCCCTTTGCCAACGATTACAGCCTGCATTTTTCTTGGGTATGACCTACTTTGAATACCTGGATCGTGAGATTTTATGCTGTACTTATCTGCAGATCCTCTTAAGGGATGGATTGATGGAGACTGTTGGTGGACAGCTATTTTTAGGTCTCTCTGAGATGTTTTTTTGAGTTCCAGTCCAGTCTCAGGCAGGGCCATTCAAAGACATGTTTTTGCCCCTAAGCCACTGCTCTGTTGTCTTTGCTTTGTGCTTAGGGTCATTGTCCTGTTGGAAGGTGAACATACTCAATGTTATTGAGTATTGATCTATGTCTTGAAATTACACACATATTGCAGAACAGGGTTCCCATACCATTTTAAGAAGGAAAAAAGCAAATCACTGTTGTGAGATTCAGCCATTTTAAATGGAGAATGGTTGTAAGTCACGTCTTCACCAACTTCACCGTTCATCCAACTCTGCGAGAGCTTTGCTCTCTCTGCTCTACAGACCTCTAGACAACAATAACAGGGGGAAAAAAGTTACACTTATGATCGCATATATTCTTTCTCTATATGGAAGATACTGCCTGCCCCAGCTGGATTGATGAATGTGTGCTTCACTAAGAGAGAATGTTGAGCTCGCATAGCAGGCAATGAAGTGACAAGTACTGATCAGACATTATAGGCACACACCCAGTGCTTGAACAAGAGAATGCCAGTATGCCTTATCAGTAGATAAAGCCCCATAAGCGTGCATATACCTGTTCATCTTCCTAACTTTCTTACCCATGGCAGGGTTGCAGTCCAGTGGGAGACTATCCTAGCATGCATCAGATGCAAGGCAGGAACGACACCCAGACAGGGCGCAAGTCCATTACAGAGCCGACACTCAAAACACATTTCACCAAGTTTAGTAATGCCAGTTCACCAAAGTTTAATCAGACTGAAGTTTAGTAAGTTCAATACAGATCTTTTAACATAGACTGACATCACTGCCCCACAGCACCAGGTTTTACATGGAGTCTTGCATGGATTTACATACTGACTGGTATCAGGATCAGTGAACGTATGCACTCAAAACCACTGTGCTCAGTTGTTTTATTACCATATCAGTAAGAGAGATTCATTATGCATTATTAAAAAAAAAAAAAAAAAAATCGATAATGGGTTTGTGGCACTTCAATCTGCTCTATCATAGACTTTGCCTTTATCGGAGTGTTTTTTTCTTGATTGTGCATGTGCAAGGCATGACACGGCAAAAATGGCGTGGATCTTTAAAACTTCTAAGGCTTTTATTAAATATACAATAAATACCACGTAATCAGTTCAGATGTGTTATTTGTACAAAGTACAATAAAACTCCTATGTGCTCTTTTCACCACAGTCTCATTCAGTGTGCATCTGGCTTCGTTGCTGATGTAAACTAACAACAAGAATTGTAATGGGTGGTTCGGCATTGGGTTGTCATAACTCTGTGGTCACTGCAAACACAAAAATAGGACAAAGAGAAAATAGGACAAGGATCTGTCATAATATAATTATTTCAAGTTTCCCTCTGTTATTACAAGAGTGCCTCATAAACACAGAAGGCATATTTTCTTAAATTAAAACCTTTGCTGCTTCAAAGTGGATGTATTTGGTAAGTTTTATGGCTTTTTCTATCACATAAGAATGCTGAACTCCATTGCAATCAGCAAGAACAAAGTATTTTTAAAATGTAAAAAAAAAACACTTTAGAAAACAACTTTATGTGGCAAATTAATATATAATTGTGAAAAATAACTTCAACTTGAAAAACTCAGCTTATCTTTTAAATTCCTCCTAGTCAGGATTTTATTATGTCAAAATTTTTGTTGAATCTTCAACATATCTAATGTTTCATTTTAGGAATCAACTCTGGGAGCACACAACATGCACAGACCTTGATTATGTTTCAAAAAGGTTCAGCTGACCCATAACTGATATGTGTATTACCTGCTATCTCACACATCATCATTATTCGATTCTTAATTATAATTCGCTCTATGGTAGGACTGTTTTCTTTTGTAATCAGTGTTAAATGCTAGCCATGCCATAGGTTATTTTTCAAAAGATATGCCATCATGGTGGAATTATGCATCGCATCTCTAGACTGTGACATATGACAAGACTGGTCTTGGTTGAAGTGCACTAGACAACAATGAATTTCCGAAAGGAATACTGTTCTGTAATGTTAGAAATTCAGTGATAGCACACTACTTGATTTTGTGGTTTCAATATAAATGTTAACTTGGTTCTAAAACAAGAAACATACATTTTAAGCCTGAGAATATAGCTTTTTTGAGAAAAAGTAAAAGAAAATGTTGTCAATAAGTGTTTGTTCAATGGCGGATCAATAAGAGACTGTAAATCTTTAGTGAAAGGTGTATAATGAGAGTTACCACAAAAATGCAGACACTGGACAGGAGCCAAGAGAGATATATAGAAACAAAGTGTACTTTCACCCATACACAGAAGTAGTATTTCTACACAGAAAACCACTGTTTGCTTTCCTTTAACATTAAACTTTCCAATGTTAAATGGGGCATGTAGAGATGCTATTATTTTTACAAGCAGTAAAACATAAAACCTTTAAGCCATTCTGTGGTTTATTCATATTTTCTGTTACATAGATATCTTTTTAAGATACATGAATGGCATTCCACGAAAGTTTTACCAATCATTATTCTTTACATTGAAAGTGCAAATGCAACTGTAAGAAAAAAAAGAATTATGACTAATAGCGACAAAACCTTATAAATGAACCTTTGTTCATCATAAGAAATACAGTAAAATAAAGTTACAACACACCCATTACATTCCTATTTACTTTTTATGAAAATAAAGTTAAAAAAATAACATATCTGCCGCATAATTATGTCAAAATATGGATTATTGCAAGTGAACATCAGTATTTTCTTTCCCTCAAAATTATAATAAGAACATCTGCATGTTTTCTTCATCTGCTCCTGTTAGGATATACACTGCATTTTCAAAGTACAAAATGAAAAATATATATTTGGAGCTTTGCAACTAAATTTAAAATTTAAAGTGCAATATGTTCAGCTGTTTTTAAGAAAAAAGAATTTCTTCAGCAATATCCAATTGAAACACTACCTAATACTGAATGTGCAAATAAATCAGTGTATGCCAGCTACCGCACAGGACCTGTAATGCATTTGTATTGAGTAGTACAATTTATCAAATACAGTGCAGGAAATAAAACATATTAATGGCTTTTGATTACAAATCTATCAGTATAAACATTATATCAAAACAGTATACATTTTGGCAGGGAGAAAAAGATAAGATCATATCCTATTTTCATCCATTGATTTTAAATTGACATAAGTTTCTAAATTTTTTGTATGTGTATCAATTGCTGTTTTAAAAATGATATTTATTTGCTCTAGACTGGGCATTTATAATCATGCAACAAAAATATGTTCTTAACCTATCAGAGAAAAAAATATGTACTATATAAACATATTTGATTATGCTTAAATTATCATCATTTTCATTATTAAAGAGCAAACAAGCTGAGGCAGTACTTTAAATGTATCATAATCAGCTGTACTATGAAGTAATCTGTTTTGACATTGCTTTCCCCTCCTCACATAACCACAATATCATATTGCTTTTGTAAAAGTCACTTGTGCCAGGCTAAAGCCCATTAACTATAATAATTCTTCATAAAAAAGCAGATAGGCCTGAGAATTGAGCACTCTTGATTCAGGAACAGCTTGTACATGTGTGTCACTGACATAGACCCATTGACCTGGCAATCCTCCAGTTGCTTCTTTTAGACCTAAATTAAGAAAAAGAAATAACTTAATAAACTTCAGAAATTTAACCTGATGTCAGTGAAAATCTTCTGTGCTACAAAGTAAAAAAAATAATGGGTGTATAAAGTAATGCAGTGACTTATTAGCACAGGACTTTAAATCCTAAGGCTCCGGGTTCAATCCCTGTGTCCTCACTATGTGATACTCAGCAAGACACTTAACCTGCCAGTGCTTCACTTGTAAAAATACATATGTAAACCATTGTAATGAATACCGATCTTGTAAGTCATTTTGGATAAAGGCTAAATATACAGTATACTAAAGTTTTTAACAGGCTTTGTTAAAAAAGACAATTTGGAACTTTTACAATGTGATTAATGAGTGATAAATGAGTATTTATTTAATATTCCTACTTACCCATAACATGCTTTCTGTAATCCTGTTTTTTTGGTGGTGCCCTGATTTTTACATATGCTGTGTAATGGCCACCACGCATTGAACCACTGTGTTCTACTATACCATAAAGACTATACAAAACCTTCTCACCAGCAACAATATTCTAAGGAAGAGAAAAGAAAAAACAGTATTATAGAGGTCTGTAGAATGATGAAAAAAAAAAAACAAACTAGTAACCTAATCAGTATGAAGGCTAGTGGGTGCCAGTGAGCCCCAAACATGAACACACTAACACACTCCCGGCTTCAAATAAAGGGTGTTTTATTTCACAAATACTTTGTAAACACAAGCATAAAACAAGTTGTTTCTTCCCCTCTCTCTACCACACTTCTCTCATCTAGTCGAGTGTTGCATTCCTTCTTCCCAGCTCGGATCTGCCTGTGTAGTCCTTTTTATTAAGGACCTGGGAGTACTTTCGGTGGTAGGGCTCTGGCCCATTTGAGCACTTCTGGGTAGTACAGTAGTTCCAAATAATAGGGAGTGTATCTCCCTGCAGCACCCTCTTGCGGCATTCCCAGACCCTAGCAGGGCTGTGCTACAGAACTTCAATCTCCGGCATTCCCTGCTGGTGTTCAAATGGGCACTGCTATCCAGGGCTGCTGCCATCTAGCATCCTGGGGAAACGAACATCCCTCAGAGCCAGCTCTTCCATGTCCTTCCCTTTCATCCTGGCCAGGGAAGGTACTACAAATATGTCCAGTCAGGATGCCTGTCCATCTGCCTGGGGCTTCCCGCCCGGGTAAGAAATCTTCTTTCCTGGTTGGGATGTCCGTCCATCCACTTGCATCTTTTAGGTCTGCAACCTTTCTCTCTCTTGGCTGGGATGCCTGCCTGTCCTCTTGAAGCCTCCCTTCCAGATAAGGAACAATCTCCTCTCCTGGTTGGGATGCCTACTTGCTATATACCATCTTTGAAGAGAAATGACAAACTTCGGTTCCCCACCATCTCCAACAGCACATTATTTAAATTAGTACTAAGATTTTATTTTCCAAAAGGCACATGTGTAAATGACAAATTAAGCATATAACACATCTCTCTCTCTCTCTCTCTTATATATAATATATATATATTAACGGATTTAGATTTTTTTTTCTATAGCCTAATTTGCTTGAACATTCCGGTTGATTTTGTGACTTCTCTCATTGCACTGTGTATCATAGTTTGCTTGCAGTACCAATTTATTTGTGTGAATCCAAGAGACATGCAGCGGGCTGAGGGGTGGGGCCCTTCTCACTCATGTGCCTGCCGAGGGGAGTACCTTACCTCCGTTTAGCTAGTGAACGAAAGAACTAATTAATGGATTTAGATTGTTTTTTTTCTATAATTTGCTTGAACATTCCAGTTGATTTTGCAACTTCTCTCATCGCACCAAGAGTCAGTTTGCTTGAAGAAGCAATATATTTGCACTAATCCTAGACAGAGGCTGAGGGGAGGGGGAAGCGTAACATGGGGAGCCAGGGGAGTCTTTTTTCACTACTATGAAGGCGGAGCCGCGGGGGACAGCTAGTCTACTACTGCTCTTCCACCGCTATTTAAATGAAGTTAATGATTTATCTGTAAAATATAATATACATATTTTAATGCATTTCATCACGAAAATGATATCAAGTATAATTCTAAGGATTCTAAATGTGCTGAGAGCTGGAATATCATAAATTGAATGTGTTCTGTGGGGCAATTTCTGCCAGCCACTGCACTAGGTTGTCAGCAGCACGTAACGATTAACACCTGGGTCTTTAATGACAAAACAAACTGTGAGATTAAAGTTGAAATTTCCTTTTTAATCATTAACTAGACTTTTTTTTGTCAACCTGTCCCTAATTTTTTTTTCTCTGTGGCTCAAATATGCTTCCATACATTCTGATGCTATTGTGAAGGTGAAAGAAAAAATGTAAAAAAATGTTCAATAAAAAAAAGAAGGCATCATGTCATTATGATGGGGAATATGTGATGCTTGAAAAGAAACGCAGCACAAATACATTTGTATGTCAGCATTTTGCTTCACCACATCGAACCATTCATCAAATATTGAAGCGTGCACATTGATCTTGTAGGATCTGCAAAGCGGCTAGCTATTACATGTTGAACACATTGCGCCCCTGATTATTTGATGGTTCTGCAACTCGCGCATGCATTGCATTCATTTCTGGGAATATCTTCAGAAGATGCGTCAAATGAACGCTGGGAACACTGCGCGTGTGTGCATGCGTTCTGAGCGTACTGGACCTACTGTCTTTGAGAGGAACTGTGGCTATTGGTATATAAAAATAAGTTGTGGTTCTAAATTGCTCAGGTTCTATAATGCATTTGAACAAACCTAAATACTAGAAGCTACAGCAGGTGAAGAGTTTGCCCTAAGTCAATTTACCACAAAACAACTACATACAAGCATGAATGCAGAGTAATGTAATTCATTTTCCTTCTTGTCTTGTTAAAAGCTGTAGACCTAACAAGTTGTTTTCATCATAAGCCAACAGTCTCCTGTTCTCCTGAGAAAAGCCAAGCAAAATGACACCTTTTATTGGCTAACTAAAAAGATTACAATATGCAAGCTTTCGAGGCAACTCAGGCCCCTTCTTCAGCAAGGTGTCATTTTGCTTGGCTTTTCTCTACATTCATAATGGCTAACACGGTACAACACCCTAGTACTACTGTTCTCCTGAGGAATTCAAAAAAACTCCAGGCCTGTTGAAAAATACAGTACTTCCAGTGTATCATGATTCTGCTCATAGACTGTGTACAATACACCTCCTGTGGAAGGCACCTGGAAGCTTTCTAATGGGTAATTGTATTTCGAGGTACACAAGGTGCCCAACACCTTATGTAAGAGTTAAACCCATGGTCTCACTTGAAACCTCAATTTCTTTAATTCAGTGACTACCCACAGCTTATAAACCTAAGTACAAATGGGGATGTTGTTTTGCCAGTAAATCAAGAACTTCACCTGGGGACATCAATCTAGTACAACAATCTGAGTAGTGATGGCATCACAACAACTTTTTCAATCTTACAGAGCTCTATACTCATACTTGTGAACAAAACCCTGGCGTGCTTAAATTCTGCACTTTCTGTAAGCTACTTCCATGTCACATGCATAAAGAAAATAAATCTGTTATTACAAAGAGCCGCAACCAATTTAAAGGTGCCAATTAATTTCACACTCCTCTGCAATCCTCTCTTGTGTATACTGGGAATCACAGTCATATAAACCCAAAGCAACATAAGCTTCAGAAAACCGTGGAGATGCAAAGCCCCTCAATTTCCAAATGGAATCCTTTCCAAGCTTCATTTGCACACAGATATTCTTTATTTCTGTTTCAGTCTACTTATCCTGTTGAGGGTCGGGTGGAAACAGGCAGAGACGAACAGCTCCGACCATGATATCTATAGTATCTTCTTCAAGCGTCTCCTATGGAATTACAGACAATCCCAAGCCAGATCACAGATATAAGCCCTAGAGTGGAATATAATGCTTAAATGCTGGTGAAGGAGTTGTACTACTCCCATCTCTTTACCATGCCATACAAAATGAGTCCAGTAACCTTGTACAGGAACCTTATTTTGGCAATTTATATTCTGGATTTCTCAGTCACTAATCACTGTTTGTGACTATAGCATAGATAGTCAAAAGTATTGTGCAAATTGCTTCATCATCACAGTCACAATGTCTGCACAACTGTAGCAAATGCACTAATTCATTGGTCAAATTGCATATTATCTCTATCCTCAATCATGAACAATGCTCCAAAGTAGCCGAAATCCTCCACTTGGGGCAGCTGAAGGGATCAAGCCACTCTTTTTCTGGAGAGGACCAAGATCTCAGAATTGGAGGTGCTCTTGGCCACATCACCCTCAGCCCTGATTCATAAGTATGATGAATCCCTGAGGACAACGCCATCTGCAGTGATACAAACCTATAGATTCTCAAAGTGGATACCTCCAATGCTCATCTGTACCTTGATACACTTATCCATGAAAATCATTGACAGGAGACAACTCTTGTCTGATGCCCCAGAATTGCATATTCTTGTAACACCTTCCACAAAGATACCACAAGGTACAATACAATACAATACAATTTATTTTTGTATAACCCAAAATCACACAAGAAGTGCCGCAATGGGCTTTAACAGGCCCTGCCTCTTGACAGCCCCCCAGCCTTAACTCTTTAAGAAGACAAGGAAAAACTCCCAAAAAAAACCCTTGTACGGAAAAAATGGAAGAAACCTTGGGAAAGGCAGTTCAAAAAGAGACCCCTTTCCAGGTAGGTTGGGCGTGCAGTGGGTGTCAAAAAGAAGGGGGTCAATACAATACAATACACAGAACAGAACAAATCCTCTGGTTCATAAGGTACACAATCATAATTTTTTTCCATGTGCAAAAAGCATATGTAGACAAAATTGGAAAAATCTAAGGAGCCCTCAAATATATGTATCAGGTTTCATACAGGTGCTAGAAAACCTGGAACGTCATGAAAAATTAACAAGCCAAAATCCAGTACCGAAAAATCAATGAAATTCTAAAAAAAATGAAATGGTAGTTGAAAGTCCTGGAAAATATTAAAGTCAATTCCAATAATCACATACATTATCTGATATTTTTAAAACAAAACACCCACATCTCACATTAATATCATGTTTAATGACCTTGTGCATTAATATCACCTTATGGTATGTTCTGTGGGCATGTGTGTAAATTGGTATAAATATGAATTAGCCGTTAGTCTGCACACTGAATTATAAATGTTGAGTTAGTGTTAAGTGGTACAGGTAGCAAGGTAAACTACACTATCTATATTACGCATTTCACTGTTATTTATCGAGCAATCTAGATGCCACAAAAGTGTATGTTTAACTTGAAATGGTTAGAAAATCCAGACTACAAAGATTGGCTTCAGCAAAACTAGTCAAATTAGCATATAGAGTGGGGGAAATATGTATTGAATGCATCAACATTTTTTCAGTAAATATATTTCCAATGAGCTCTTCACATAAAATTCTCACCAGACATTGGTATTAACTCAAGAAATCCTCAAGTATAAAGAACTGGCAACATTAAAGGACATAAGTAATGGTATGTGTAATAAAGAGGAATGGCATAGGGAAAAAGTATTGAACAAGAAAAGTTAATACCAAGTGGAGAAACCTTTGCTTATAATGACATCTTCAAGATGCTTCCTGTATGAAGAAAGCAACTGCCTGCAGTGCTCAGGTATGATTTTGACACATTCTTCTAAAGTGATTGTTTTTACCTCGAAGATTGAAGATTCTTGAATATTCCTGGGGGCTGTCTTGTGAACCCTGATCTTTAGCTCCTTCCACAAATGTTCAATTGGATTTACAGTAAGTCAGGTGATTGACTGGGCCATTCTAACAACTTGATTTTCTTTCTCTGAAACCAATTGAGAGTTTCCTTTGCTGTATATTTTGGATCATTGTCCTGCTGGAAGGTCCATCCATGTCTCATACTCATCATTCTGGTGGATGGCAGCAGATTAATTTCAAGAATCTCTCAGTACATGACCCCATTCATCGTTCCTTCAATTACATAAAGTCTGCAAGTACCATCTGATGAGAAACAGCCCCACACAATGATGCTCCAAACTTCACTGTTGGTATAATGTTTTTCATGTAATGTGCAGTGCCATTTCTCTTTCAAACATGGAGTGTAGTATGACAGCCAAAAGTTCAACTTTGGTCCAAATGTTGTGTAGCATACTTTAAACAAGTTTCAACCTGGTTCAACATTGGGCGGAGTGGTGGCTCTGAGGCTAAGGATCTGCACTGGTATCCTGAAGGTTGCCGGTTCGAATCCCCATCACTGCCAAAAGAGATCCTACTCTGCTGGGCCCTTAAGCAAGACCCTTAACCTGTAAATTGCTCCAGGGGCGCTGTACAATGGCTGACCCTGCGCTCTGACCCCAAGGGGTATGCGAAAACTAACAAATACCTAATACAAGAAATTGTATAAGGCGAAATAAAGAACAAAAAAAAAATGCCCTTTCTTCAGTAATGGAGTCTTAATGGGTTAGCGTGCATACAGGCCATGGCAGTGGAGTGCATTGCCTATTACTTTCTTTGTAACAATTGTACTTGCTGCCTCCAAGTCTTTCTGGAGCTTTTTCTGAGTGATTCTTGGCTCTTGGGCTACTCGTCTGACTATCCTTGTCAATGTCAATTTATTTCTAGAGCACATTTAAAACAACATCAGTAATGCTGTAGCCAAAGTGCTTTACATTAAAACATACAATTAACATAAATAAAATAATTATAAATAAAGTGCAATAGAATGGAATACAGCCTGCGGTGAGAAAGAAGATGGCTAAGAGTATGGCATCCAGCAGTATCAGTGAAGGTCACTGAAAGCTAGAGAATAGAAATGGGTCTTCAATCTTGTTTTAAACATGTCAATTGAAGGTGACTCTTTAATGTAATGAGGTAAAGAGTTCCACAGGCAAGGTGCACCAGCTGCAAAAGCCCTGTCCCCCTTCGTTTTACACTTAGTGTGAGGGACCATAAGAGAAAACTGACTGGTAGATCCCTGGTCAGAAATCTTGTGAGGAGCTCCTGTGCATGGCCAGTTGATGGTGGAGTGACTATCCTTCCACTTGTGGATAATGGCCCCAGTGGCATTTGCTGGAAGATTCAGAAGTTTTGAAATACCTCTGTAACCAGTTCCATTGATATGGTTTGCAACAAGCAGGCTGTGAAAGTCTTCATAGAGCTGTTTTCTTTTACATATCATGAGATGTTTTTTGTGTGACACCTTGGTAGCAAAACACCTTTTTATAGCCTATCAATACACCACGTGTATAATGACAGATATGTTGTCCAGAAAAAGTTATATCTCCATTTAAAATGTAGCGGCCCTGCCTAGAATTACATAATAGTACATAACTACGGTATTACTCTGGGTAAATGGCATGAGATTCAGTAATGTCTGATTTATTTTATTCAATGTCAATTTTTGTATGCAGTCAGTAATTTAAAATAAGCCATGTGTTTAAGTTCATATGTTTTCTTATTAGGTTTGTGTAATTTTGCTGTGAATATTAAAAAACACAGTGTAAAGTAGCCCTGGATTCTTGTTCTGGTTGATACTGAAAAAGTCATAAAAAGTCATGGAATTTGAAATGTACTGAAGCGTACAAACACAGAGATACGTGTACAACAAGTTGGTTCACTATTTAATAACCAGGATAATGACCTTGGTGCAATGGCGGTTTGTGTGATTCAATGATCCTTAGGGCTGTGCTGTCTGGAGACCCATGTTGCCTAGTCTTGTCCACCAAGTAAAAACTGTGCAGGTCAGGTGCAATTCCATTTGGTTGACGGCCACTATAGGGACAGATCTGGACATCCTAGACCTTGGTAAAGGAAACTGGCTTGTGCGACATTGATAGCCATCGAATTCACAACCAGATTGGGAGATAAGATGATAAATTTACATAAATGGCTATGAATGAAAAAAAAAAAAAAACACCCACAGATTTACCGCTATGTCCACAAGTAAAAGGACTGAATAACATACAAGTGTAGGCCTGGAACACCATATTCTTACACTTACTCCCAACAGATACATACAGTATACTTGAATAGAACTGGAAACAAATTCCACAAAAATGCTTAAATGTGTAAATTTAAAACTTTGGTCTAGTTGTTCAATGGTTTGAGAGGAATGTGCACTGCAGCTGTTGAAGAAATGTTTATCTTTAGGAATTTTTACATCTATACTGTTAAAAGATTTGAGGATGTTGAAGAGCTAGCTGTGGCAAACTAGTCTAAGGGAACAGGCAAGGAAAAAAAACCAAAACAAAATAAAACCATATCAACATAATCAAATAGGATGTGGTGTGTGGGACAGGTGAACAACTGTGCCTCATTGTAACTGTTACAGCCAAGTCGGAACTTTTCTTTCTTTTTAATTTTCTTGCTTTATACTCATTCTAGTGTGTGTTCAGACCAAAGTGTGTGTGTGTGTTTTATTTATTTACCTACCTATTCATCTATTTATTTTTTTTAAAGCGCTTCTGTAAAAAGCCAAATTTTCCACTGGGTACAAATAAAATTCTATCTATCTATCCACCTATAACTGACATTATAGTAGTTAATGTAATTTAGTTGTGCTCAGCTGGGTGACTGATCATGTTTGGGGCAGACTGAGGCAGTAATAATTTAGTTAAGAAAACAGTAAGTAAAGATGTAATACTGTACTTACTGATCTGTAATCTATTCATTATAAAGAAATCAAAGACAATTACAAAGTCAGAAAAAGTGAAAAACAAACCTTGCATGAAGCTGAACAGAAAGGAGCTAAATCCAAAACCAAAGGAAAGTCCACATGTCGATTCACTTTGCGCAAAGTCATGCCTGCCTGAACACAGTAAATAAATAATTAACAGAATAAACAATAACACAGAGTTCCCAAAGTCCAGACTGGAGTAACAGTATCAAATACAGACTGACAAATAAAAATATGAGGTGTAAGGTAATGCCAAATTTTCTTACTGCATACAGAAGCAGTTTATCAAGTCAATTAAGTAAGATTTCTTCAGGAAACAGCTTATAAAACTCTGACATAATAACTACTGAAGAACAACACTAACGCAACAATGAACTGGAACTAAATTATTCATTAAGTCCACTTACCTGGTGAAAGCGTTTTAGATGGAGAATGACAACAGGCGGGAGTGCAGAGATTAGCATCTGTTTACGTGCACTTGTGTATACATTATCTACCTTTTTGTCTGCATTAGGAAAATAAAAAGAAAGTATTAAAGAATTTCAAGTGGTTATTGTTATTTAGAAGAAACTGTGAAAGTTTAAAGGGTGATGTGAATTACTTGCAAAATTTAAAGTCTTTCTATATTTCTAAACTTGACAGCATGATTAATATATCATAGTCACAAGGAAAATTAATTAATCTACACTACCTTTTACTAATGTAATATATTTCAGTCTAGAAAAATTAACAGTTCACTGCATATTACGTTCTTTTTAATGGCTGTTTTTCAATACAAAAAAATAAAAAACCTTGTTAAAGTGATCCAAATATCAATAACTGTACCAGTAAAAATACAAGCATGGCAGCAAATGAGGCTATTTTCTCATGCTGAGAAGAAAGAATTTCACTATACCATGTACATATTACAATACTGTGACTACTACAACAAAGATTACTACTAACAGTCATGCTTGTTGTGGCTGGAGAATATGTGGTGAACTGTATTTTAATGGCAAAAGGAGGAAGTGTGACAAGGAGGGTTATCAAGATTTTCATCATTTCTTCCTGAAAAAACTTTAAACACATTATATGCAGAGCTTTTTCAGTAACTAACGAGATCAGCAACAAATCAACATGTGAAACCGTGTAAGGTCTCTTCATACATTTAATTTTACTATACAATTCAATCCCATGAATATCTTTCCTTTTATTGTTAAAGGATAAGCTTAAAATTTTTCAAGCTGAAGTTACTTCTTCAAAAAAATGTGTTCTAAAATTATATGCTGACTATAAATGAAAAACAAAATCTTGCCTGTACTGGTGCTTTATAATAGAAGCAGTGGTTAACAAAGCACTACCGGAGAGAAAAAAAAAAAACTTGTGACAAAAGTTTTAATACAAGAAAATTTGTCTTCTGTGTTTCCAATGCATGCTTCTGACAACAAAAGGGAACTGGAAAAATTTGAAGTTGAAATTTTATATAAAAAGAAAAGTGTTCTATTCTGAGATGTTTGTCAGTTTTCAAGGCCAGCAACATATTTCCAGGTGAAAAAAAGCCATAGAGTGAGACACAGTATGAAATAATCAATGCTGCATATGCAAAAAAAGTATAGAGATGGATGTCTTATAGTGGGTACTTACTACATGTGTGTCGTTATTATAGAATCAAACTGAATAAAAATGTATTTCTGCACAATAATAGAAATGACAGTAGATCATATTGCTAAGCTTCATACCCTTGATTCATTCCACAATCACAAGGGTGGATACAAAATATTAAGTAGTTAAATAAGCAAGGTGTTCACTTGGAGTGCAGATTTGCATTATGAGCAATCTCTTATTTGAAGACAATCTCTTATTCTTTTATGTGGTCATCCAAGACTGAGTTGGGGGACCCAGGAGTTACAAGATTGATTTAAAAGACCATTATACAAATTATGTGTAACCAGACACTCTACAAATAAATCAAATCACTTTTAAATGTTCCTCCTATTTGCAAGTAGGCTTCATTCTTATAATCAATGGCTTGTGGAGCACCCACTTGGCTATATGTTCTTGTCTTAATAAGAATAATCTGCACATTTCTTTAAGCGCCCAGTGGTAACTGCACCAATGCACTTAATTTCAAACAGGGTTGGACTAAAGGTCTCCACACTTCTAACTAATACTGCATGCAATTCAGAGGCAACTTCAAGATGAAACAATGAAATCAAAGTTTACCTATCAATGTTCAATATGCAATCGGACATGGCAGATATTCAAACACTAATCAAAAATTCAAGTCAAGAGACAAAGTCAGGGTTACAGCATTTGAGGAAAAAAAATATTAGAACACTAATAAATCAGCTTGTCTGGAAACAGAACTCAAGTGAAAGCACCTTCACCTGTCAATGGACTTCCTTTTTTTTTTTTTTTAACCAAAATTTGATACAAATCAGAAGTCAAAATTAATCAAAAAAGACAGTTAGTTAGTTACCCTAATTGCATACCTTATTTAAAATTAAAGCAAATGCTAAAATGATGGAATGGAGCTTTGGAGAATGGAAAACCTTGACTATCTAAAGTATCATTTCTGAATTTCCTGAGTCGACAACACTTACACGGGGCAGAGTTAAAGAAGAGTAGACTGTGGGAGTTCGATAAAAGGTCTATGGTCAAAGATGTCCAATATTAGCACTTTGTACTTTCTACATGTTAGTTTAGTTTGAGTTGATTATTATTATGTTGAAACATAAGCCAATTTATTTATTATGGTGTTTACTTTTCATAGCATCTGGCTACTGTTTGTTATTCTTACACAAAATTAGAGGAGTCAGGGCCTGGTGAGTTATCACAGTTAGCAAAGCAGAAAATCGGTACCAGACTAAGTTGCCAAGTGCACAGGGATTGTTATAATCCATTTTAAATTCTATGGGTATTTAATTCTAGAGTCAAACAGCCATTTTACTTCAAACTAAACATTTTTATATTGTGTAACAGAGTTGAAAAAATGGCTGTGTAGGTAACGCTATTTTAAAATTGAATCATTTTAGTCTACATTTATTTTCAAGGATATTCATTATATTTCCAAAACTTATGAATATAACAGTAAGTCACATTATACTGTATAATGAAGAATTAACAATGAGTACGTCAATAAGACTTTATATGAGACATGAAAGTCTGTAGCATACATGTTAACTGATTTTTTTTCTTTAATGGAACATCTTATCTTTTAAGCCATTTTAAATTGATAAAATTATAGGTGAAATGAAACTTTGTCTAGAGACTTTTATTAAAAATGCAGCAATACAAATGTAGTAAAAGTTAGATCTTTACATCTTGCCTGAAGAAGGGGCCCGAGTTGCCTCGAAAGCTTGTATATTGTAATCTTTTTAGTTAGCCAATAACAGGTGTCATTTTGCTTGATTTCTCATTAAAAGTTAGAGAACACCTGCACTACAACCTTATAATAATTAAACCCTCCTTACCAGAAGTAAATGTCTTTTTTTGATGCTTTTGTTTTTTTTCTGTGCAGTTCTCACATAGTAGTTTGTTGTTGCCCATCAGAAGTTCAACTGAGGTGAACTGATACAGACATGACTGGATGGAGCATTCTTTGGCACAGGGTACATAGGTGCTAGACAGGGACTGAAATGCAATTTGTGGATTTTGAGACACCACAGGCTTTTCTTTCACCAAATCCTTACTACCCAGTGTAATATCCGACTGTTCCTTCTGGATTGCACTGAGGCTGTGTGTCTCATTCATGTTGTTCAGACTCAGCTTGGAAACTGCAGTTGTGAAAGTATCACTATGATTGAGGTCTTTGTTTTTGTTGTGTCCAGAGTCACTCTTTACTGATATATAGTTTTCTGAACTTACAGCATCACTACAGCTATTATTTACAGTTTGTCTTGAATGGCTCTCACTTTCAGAAGCTTCACTATCAGCATCATTGCTGCTGTCTAAATTACTTCCATCACTGATTTCAGAGTGACTGCCATTAATAGTCATCTTTTGATCACCATAATTAGGATTGCATTTTGACTGTGGTGGGGGTGACTCATCTTCTACATTTTGTTGCATAAATTCATTGGCACTTCTTTCACCTTCAGACAACGTTTGTTCCTGTTTCTTTGTGTTGCCCACATTGTTCTAGAAAAAAAACACAATGTCAATATTTTTAGACAAAAAAACAAACGTTAATATTTTAAGTATCAGAATCGCACTGAAATTCTCTGCGTATTTGTTGCTGTTGTTTCTTTACCTTATCTCTTCCAGAACCATGCTTTTTTGTGTTCTTTGGCAGAATAGCAAACGTAGGATATGCAGTGTCTTCAGTAGCTGAGGTTAAGTGTTCACAATCTCTTTCACTAAGTTTACTGGTCTTTGCAGCTCTACCCATATTGACAGGTTTAGAAACCTTAAAAAGTAAAATATCTAATGTTAAATAGAGTTAAATATACTAAACTCTCAAAATCAAAAGATAAAATTAGACATCCTTGCTATAATGTAATATTTGACTAAGGAGTGTTTAAACAATTTATTCTGCCATTTCATTTCAGACAAATATAACTTATTCTACTGAATATTAGGGGCCATGCCTTTCTCCATGACCATAACTGTAAAGTGTGAAGCCTTTATTTCAAATGTCATGCTCACTAAAACACATACTGGAAAAAGGCTTAAAATCTAATTTTCATATGATTGCCATAACAGCAATGTCCAGTTGTTGATATATATAAACTGTAACAAATGAAACACTGCAAAAAAAAAAAAAAAAAAAACCATCATCAGGTGTTGTATATATTTTGTCTATAGGGGGCATTAGAGGCCTGTAAAAAGAACAGCGTTCCAGCACTGCAGCATTTATGTCCAATACTGAGAACACACACACATATATATAAATCAATCAATCAATCTAGGTACTCATAAGTTGCCAGTATAAAGGAATTACAGCCTACCACTGTATATTAAGCAAAAATTATGGATCTTTACAAATGAAAATACAATACAGGGTGGGCCATAAGTTTCCATACATAGGAAAAATAAACATGTTTTATGAAAAACCATTTTTATTTACATAATGTGCTCTACATGACTGCCATTGTTTTGAAAACACATTTCAATCCTGACCCGGCCATCAGTATGATTTCAATTCGTTGCTCTTTATTCAAACACATTTTTTAGGGTATCTGAAACATAAATCATCTTACGGAACGTATCACAAATGCCATTACAAGCATAACTCCAGCTGTGCTAATACGTGTTCATCAGCAGTGGTGGACACGTATTGAAATGTGTTTTCAAAACAATGGCAGTCATGTAGAGCATATTATATAAATAAAAATGTTTTTTCATAAAAAAATGTTTATTTTTCCTATGTATGGAAACTTATGACCCACCCTTGTACATTAAACTCATAATGCAAAAACGCTGTTTATCTTCCTCATTTTTTTGCTTCTTTTAAGTATATGCATATATAATCTGAGACCGCAGTTTTTACGAATCTCTTAAGTAATTTACAGATATATTTGGATTACAGGTGTTCTACATGTCTACAGGTAGACAGACAGAAGTTTATTTGTCCCCAGGTGGAAATGTGGTTACTTAAATAAGCTCTTCAGAAGGACGGACGGACAGACAGACAGACAGAAAGCATCCGGAAAGTATTCACAGCGCATCACTTTTTCCACATTTTATGTTACAGCCTTATTCCAAAATGGATTAAATTCATTTTTTTCCTCAGAATTCTACACACAACACCCCATAATGACAATGTGAAAAAAGTTTACTTGAGGTTTTTGCAAATTTATTAAAAATAAAAAAACTGAGAAATCACATGTACATAAGTATTCACAGCCTTTGCTCAATACTTTGTCGATGCACCTTTGGCAGCAATTACAGCCTCAAGTCTTTTTGAATATGATGCCACAAGCTTGGCACACCTATCCTTGGCCAGTTTCACCCATTCCTCTTTGCAGCACCTCTCAAGCTCCATCAGGTTGGATGGGAAGCCTCGGTGCACAGCCATTTTAAGATCTCTCCAGAGATGTTCAATCGGATTCAATCTGGGCTCTGGCTGGGCCACTCAAGGACATTCACAGAGTTGTCCTGAAGCCACTCCTTTGATATCTTGGCTGTGTGCTTAGGGTCGTTGTCCTGCTGAAAGATGAACCGTCGCCCCAGCTTGAGGTCTAGAGCGCTCTGGAGCAGGTTTTCATCCATGATGTCTCTGTACATTGCTGCAGTTATCTTTCCCTTTATCCTGACTAGTCTCCCAGTCCCTGCCACTGAAAAACATCCCCACAGCATGATGCTGCCACCACCATGCTTCACTGTAGGGATGGTTTTGGCCTGGTGATGAGCGGTGCTTGGTTTCCTCCAAACGTGACGCCTGGCATTCACACCAAAGAGTTCAATCTTTGTCTCATCAGACCAGAGAATTTTCTTTCTCATGGTCTGAGAGTTCTTCAGGTGCCTTTTGGTAAACTCCAGGCGGGCTGCCATGTGCCTTTTACTAAGGAGTGGCTTCTGTCTGGCCACTCTACCATACAGGCCTGATTGGTGGATTGCTACAGAGATGGTTGTCCTTCTGGAAGGTTCTCCTCTCTCCACAGAGGACCTCTGGAGCTCTGATAGAGTGACCATCGGGTTCTTGGTCACCTCCCTGACTAAGGCCCTTCTCCCCCAATCGCTCAGTTTATATGGCCGGCCAGCTCTAGGAAGAGTCCTGGGGCCTCATGTATAAACGGTGCGTACGCACAGAAATGTTGCATAAGAACGTTTCCACGTTCAAATCGCGACGTATAAAACCTACACTTGGCATAAAGCCTCGCACTTTTCCACGGTACCTCATACCCTGTCGTACGCAAGTTCTCCGTTAGGTTTTGCAGACTGGCGGCACCCAGCGTCAAAGCAGTGCTACTGTTCCTGTGTGGTTACCCTTTCTTTTTTAGATCCACATCCACGACGGCGGCTCAAGTGCTCCTTGTACTTGCAAGTTACCGTGAGGTAATTGTACTTATGATACAGTTATAATATTGCACATCCTGAGCCACTTTATAAAGCGCGTATTTACGCATGATGACAATATCATTTTTAAGATGAAATGCAGCAAAATATGTTGATTATATTATACAGATAAAACTTTAACTTTAACTACACAGTGCCGCAGCGCTAGCGAGCTTGAGCTTCGTTCACGGTTTGTTCCTGCCTCGCGCTGTTTTCATGCTGTGGCTGGCGCAACACTGGAAGGATAGATGGATAGAATAATTAAACATTACGAAGATATTTCGATGTTCCTTAAACGTTTTGAAGAATCGCCATTCTAAGCTTACAGATGGCTTAATGTCTATTACAGGGCTGATTGTGTGGCGATTGGGTATTTGGAGAAAGAAAAGTAAGGACAGGAATTGGGGGTTAGTACATTTGAAAAAGACAGTACTTCTGTAATAAAGCATTACATTGAAGGTCGCGCAGCAAGCATCTTGCTGTAAGACATGAACAATCACTGCGCCACCGTGTTCCCATGTTTAATAACATGCTTTAACTCATATCATCATGAAAATGGTATCACGTATACTTCTCAGTATTTTAATTACTCAGAGAGCTGTAATATTACGAACGTAATGGATTCTGTGTCCTGTTGGAGGAAGAGCACGTAGTGATTCAGGCACATAGAGCACATATAAGATCAAATACAAAACAAAGCATTTAACATGCTACTTTAGTTACGATGGGATTTGAGAAACTAGTAAATTAAACAATTTTAAGATGAAGTTTATGATGTTCTACTTTAATGACAAAATAAACTACGTGATTAAAGTGGAAATTCGAGATTAAAGTTGACATTTTGTGCTTTTATAACAATGTGTGCCTTTTTTTTCACTGTACCCTAATAAGCTTTCATATGACACTCAGACGGTGGGCTACGACTTGCCTTTTCACGCCGACTTTGATATGTGATAACTTTTTTATTTCGGGCACTGTGCGACTTTGTGAACTTGAGCTTTCGAGTTTCTCCGACACGCTATGTCACTCGATCAACTTCCATTTGTTGCTTATATAACTGTTTAAACCAACAAATAGTACATTTTTCTTTGCCTCCATTTGGTATTCGCTGAAATTCTTCTATTTTCCTCGTACTTTTGCCATTGCCTTTTCACAGAACGCTGGGCTTAAGGGCTATTTATATTGATTTGCATATTCAAAAAGGCATAATTCTGGGAGGAGTTGGGGCAGGACAGCAAGTGCGTGCATGTGTGTTTATTTCCACGCTGAGCAGGATTTATGTAGCTGAAGAACGTGGAAGTTGGCGAACGCACAGATTCCTGCATCTGGATTTTTCTGTGCGTAAGCACATTTTGGCTTTTGTGCTTACGTCATGTTATAGTGTGAATTCTACGCACGGTGTTATGCATGAGGCCCCTGGTGGTTTCGAATGTCTTCCACTTATGGATGATGGAGGCCACTGTGCTCATTGGGACCTTCAAAGCAGCAGAAATTTTTCTGTAACCTTCCCCATATTTGTGCCTCGAGACAATCCTGTCTTGTGCTCTGACATGAACTGTCAACTGTGGGACCTTATATAGACAGGGGTGTGTGCCTTTCCAAATCATGTCCAATCAACTGAATTTACCACAGGTGGACTCCAATTAAGCTGCAGAAACATGTCAAGGATGATCAGGGGAAACAGGATGCACCTGAGCTCAATTTTGAACTTCATGGCAAAGGCTGTGAATACTTATGTACATGTGCTTTGTCAATTTTATTATTTTTAATAAATTTGCAAAAATCTCAAGTAAACTTTTTTCACGTTGTCATTATGGGGTGTTGTGTGTAGAATTCTGAGGAAAAAAATGAATTTAATCCATTTTGGAATAAGGCTTAAACATAACAAAATATGGAAAAAGTGATGCGCTGTGAATACTTTCCAGATGCACTGTAGATAGATAGATAGATAGATAGATAGATAGATAGATAGATAGATAGATAGATAGATAGATAGATAGATAGATAGATAGATAGATACTATAATCTGAACACAAATCAGAATGATTAAAAATGAAGAATATTAAAAACAAAATAGAACTACTGACTTGGCAGTCACAGTGAGACCCCAGTAGTATTTCTTGACACATTTCTTCTGAAAAAATTGTTGCTTGAAAGTACTCAGTATGTCAGACAGAGGATGTGCAGCATTGTTCATAATATCACTCGGATTTGTTTTAATTAATTCTCCACTTTGCCACTACTCTAGAAGATCTAGAGTGCATCCTATAAGCGTGCCTGCTGTTTTAATTAGCTTCATGATTGGGTCCAAGTCCAACCTGTCATAGATGTGTACCCCCAATTACTTGTAGGAGTGCACCACCTCTACATCTACTTCCTGCACAGTAACCGGACATAGAGGCTCTATGGTGCAGTGAATGCCAATAACCAGTTCTTGGTTTTGTTGAGTTGCAAACAAGGTTGTGTCATCATGCGCTTCCTTCAGATGCTGATTTGACATTAATCTCTTCAACCTGCACCATCTTACGACTAATACAAAAGTGACCAAGAAAATAATTATCAACCTCCAATATGAAAATGATTAGGGCATTTTTGCTCATTCTGCACAAGAACAACTTTAAAACTCCGGGAATACTAAACCCTACGTTAAAATCTTACTGGCTATGTAACTGAGTCCCTTATCTCTGGAGAAAATTTGATCACTATTTATATTAAATAGACCACTTTCCTAAAAGGCAACCATCAAGGTTAAAGTAACACCAAATCATCTTTGCCAGCACCTCATTTAGGTGGCAGCTCCACTGGGTCTAAAAAATAGTGACACCAAGCTAACCTGTCTAGAAGGCCATTTGAAACACTTTAATTGTGTACAGCAGCAAGCCGTGAATTGCCTACTACTGTCACCTACATATTCTGAAAGGATTCCATCAGTGTTGCCTATGCAGGATTATCCATCAGTGGGATGGATTGTTGTAACAATTCTATCATTTTCACAGATCATGGTCAGCATTAAAGCCATAATTCTGCTGAGCAGGCCACTGCATTAGAATGCCAGACACCCATCTGGTCAGAGAACCAAGGGTGGCCAGAAGAAGCAGTTTAAAGATACCTTGAATGTCTACTTTACAAATGGTCTGATTAACACTGCTGCTAGAGCCTATGGAATATTCCCTATGGTGTTGGTATGACTCATCAAATGGTACTTAATTTTGAGACTGAACAACTCTTTGATGAGGGAGGCAAAAGACAGGGACGAAAGAAAACAATAGAAAGTGATGATGTGTGGTTCAAATGGAACCTATTGACACCATACACTCAAAATCTTTGGCTCAAGAATTTGCTTCTTGGCTATTCACAATCACATATATGTTTTTCACAGACGTCATTCTTAATTTGAGTGCCCAGTGAGAGATATACTGTATTTCTCATTGTCACAATGCTTTAGCTAAAGTTGACCTTTAACATTTGTCAGCTTACATGTATATTCATATAAAATGTTTCCTGTAAATGTACAGATGTATTTTCCTTCATGAAAAGATGACTGACATGTTTTAGTCACACAATGAGGTCTGCTAGCATTAACAATAACCTGAAAGTATTCTCCACCAGGACAGGGTCAAACTCTTGATGCATCACCTAAACTCCAAGCAATTAATGCAGAAGATAGAGCAAACTAACAGTCCATTTTAAAATCTCTAGCTTATAAGAGGTAATTTAGTACATCACTTAGTCAGTGGGTTTTGAAGGATAATAAAGCATCCATATAGTGACTTTATACAATGATCCTGATACTTTACTGAGCATTCCCCAATGATAAGTAATAGTGTTTTTTTGATTATTTGACAATAATAATTTGATGCTGCTCACAATGTAAGTTTTCCTTATGTGTAGCATTTGTAAAAATCTACACATGTACAGTTTCTGAAGAAACAGTCCAAGCAGGAATAAGACTGACTATCAGAGCCATTTTGAGTTTGATGTTAGGAGTTATTAACATGTACCTAAACAAAAATCACAAAACTACAGTCTGATGCCTACAAAAAGAAGCTGAAAGGAAGCCACTTACAGGTAGTTGACAAAACATTATATAAAAATTTAAAAGAAATTGAAAAGACAGTTGCCAGGTGTAAAGTTTATGAATTACAATAAATAAGCAAAATTTTTGAAAAGAACGATCCAATGACTTGTGGTTTGTTGCTGTTGCTTAAAACATACAATCCTATCCTAAGATATAAACCTATCCACAGAAAAAAAAATCAAAAAATTGAATGATAACCAGTGGTCTATCACAAAAATAAGTGAAAAATAAATTATTTAAATTTACTCGTAAACAATTAATGCAGAATTTGTTCTTACCCTTTCTTCAATAATTGGGAGAGACAAATCAATGAAAGCTTCTTTAACAGTAGAAATCTGAAAGATACAAGTATGTCAGTATCATGTTTCCCTAAAACAGAAAACATTTTATTATACTTTAATAATGGCATATTTTATAAAAATGACAAAATCTGTTATTTCAGTTTATGCTTACATGCTCACATTCTTCACACATAATTGTATTGGTTAATTCACCAACAAAGATCCGATCCACAAAATTCATCTTTACGCCTTCCTTCCCATATGCTGGCAAAATAAAAAAAGAACAGTTAACTAAACAATTTTATATAACATACATTTTCCCTGTATATCTCATATTATTGTAATAAAGAAACAACAAAATGTTTTGTACAGCACATTTAAGAACCAAAAGGTAAAAGCATAGTTTTGTGTGTGTGTGTTTGTATATCTTTTAATTTTTCTTATGTATAAAGGTTTTTTAATGAATTTTGTTTTAATGTATTAACAACAGTGTGAAAATAGAAATAGAAAGACTGACATTTTCATATTTTTAATTACACATCAATTATATAAACAGTTTGGAGCTAGAAATTCATGTATGGCAGGGAGGGTGACTTTTTCCCAGGGTAACAACAAATAGAGGCTATTTTATTGGCTTTGGGGAATTTCAGTGTGGAACCCAGCCACAGGGGATGCACAAACAATTGTTTCTTTGTGCCAGTCCCAAGCCTGGATAAATGGGGAGGGTTACGTCAGGAAGGGCATCTGGTGTAAAATTTTGCCAAATCAATATGCGGACAACAATACGAATTTCCATACCAGATCGATCGAGCCCCAGGTTAACAACGACCGCCACCAGTACTGTTAGTCAACAGGGTGCTGGCAGAAATTGGGCTACTGTTGGCCGAAGAAGAAGAAGAAGGAGAAGAAGAGGGGGGAGACATGTCCGGAGGCAGGAGGAGAGGAGGAAAGTAAAGAGAGTGGAACTGAGGGTAGGAACTTTGAATGTGGGCAGTATGACTGGTAAGGGGAGAGAGTTAGCCGATATGATGGAGAGAAGGAAGGTTGATATGTTGTGTGTGCAAGAGACTAAATGGAAGGGGAGTAAGGCCAGGTGGATTGAAGGTGGATTCAAATTGTTCTATCATAGTATGGATGGGAGGAGAAATGGAGTAGGGGTTATTCTGAATGAACAGTATGTCAAGAGTGTTTTGGAGGTGAAAAGAGTGTCAGACAGAGTAATGATTATGAAGCTGGAAATTGGAGGTGTGATGAAGAATGTTGTTAGTACATATGCCCCGCAAGTTGGGTGTGCAATGGGTGAGATAGAAGATTTTTGGAGTGAGTTGGATGAAGTGATGAACAGTGTACCCAAGGGACAGAAAGTGGTGATTGGAGCGGATTTCAATGGACATGTTGGTGAAGGGAACAGAGGAGACGAGGAGGTGATGGGTAGGTATGGTGTCAAGGAGAGGAATGAAGAAGGTCAGAGGATAGTGGATTTTGCCAGAAGGATGAACATGGCTCTGGTGAATACGTATTTTAAGAAGAGGGAAGTAACATAGGGTGACGTACAAGAGTGGAGGAAGATGCACACAAGTAGATTACATCCTATGCAGAAGAGTCAATCTGAAGGAGATTGAAGACTGCAAAGTGGTGGCAGGGGAAAGTGTAGTTAAACAGCATAGGATGGTGGTCTGTAGGATGACGTTGGAGATCAAGAACAGGAAGAGAGTGAGGGCACAGCCAAGGATCAAATGGTGGAAGTTGAAAAAGGAAGACTGCAAGGTTGAGTTTAGGGAGGAGGTGAGACAGGCACTGGGTGGCAGTGAAGAGTTACCAGACAGCTGGGAAACTACAGCAGATGTAGTAAGGGTGACAGCAAGAAGGGTGCTTGGTGTGACATCTGGAAAGAGGAATGAGGAAAAGGAAACCTGGTGGTGGAATAAGGAAATACAGGAGAGTACACAGAGGAAGAGGATGGCAAAGAAGAAGTGGGATGGTCAGAGAGATGCAGAAAGCAGATAAGAGTACAAAGAGATAAGACACAAGGTGAAGAGAGAGGTGGCGAAGGCTAAAGAAAAGGAGTATGAAGAGTTGTATGAGAGGTTGGACACTAAGGAGGGAGAAAAGGACCTGTACCGATTGGCTAGACAGAGGGACCAAGCTGGGAAAAGGACCTGTACCGACTGGCTAGACAGAGGGACCAAGCTGGGAAAGATGTGCAGCAGGTTAGGGTGATAAAGGATAAAGATGGAAACATACTCACAAGCGAGGAGAATGTGTTGAGTAGATGGAAAGAGTACTTTGAGAGGCTGATGAATGAAGAGAACGAGAGAAGAGGTTGGATGATGTGGAGATAGTGAATCAGGAAGTGCAACGGATTAGCAAGGAGGAAGGACAGCTATAAAGAGGATGAAAAATGGAAAGGCTGTTGGTCCAGATGACACACCTATGGAAGCATGGAGGTGTTTAGGAGAGATGGCAGTGGAGCTTTTAACCAGATTGTTTAATAGAATCTTGGAAAGTGAGAGGATGCCTGAGGAGTGAAGAAGAAGTGTACTGGTGCCGCTATTTAAGAATAAGGGGGATGTGCAGGACTGCAGTAACTACAGGGGAATAAAATTGAGGAGCCACAGCATGAAGTTATAGGAAAGAGTAGTGGAAGCTAGGTTAAGAAGTGAGGTGAGTAGCAGTATGGTTTCATGCCAAGAAAGAGCACCACAGATGCAATGTTTGCTCTGAGGATGTTGATGGAGAAGTTTAGAGAAGGTCAGAAGGAGTTGCATTGCGTCTTTGTGGACCTGGAGAAAGCATATGACAGGGTGCCTCGAGAGGAGCAATGTATTGTATGAGGAAGTCGGGAGTGGCAGAGAAGTACGTAAGAGTTGTACAGGATATGTATGAGGGAAGTGTGACAGTGGTGAGGTCTGCGGTAGGAGCGACGGATGCATTCAAGTTGGAGGTGGGATTACATCAGGGATTGGCTTTGAGCCCTTTCTTATTTGCAATGGTGATGGACAGGCTGACAGACGAGATTAGACAGGAGTCCCCGTGGAAAATGATGTTTGCTGATGACATTGTGATCTGTAGCTATAGTAGGGAGCAGGTCGAGGAGACCCTGGAGAGGTGGAGATATGCTCATGTGTGTAAATGAGAGGGAGGTCAGTGGAATGGTGAGGATGAAGGGAGTACAGTTGGTGAAGGTGGATGAGTTTAAATACTTGGGATCAACAGTACAGAGTAATGGGGATTGTGGAAGAGAGGTGAAGAAGAGAATGCAGGCAGGGTGGAATGGGTGGAGAAGAGAGTTAGGAGTAATTTGTGACAGACGGGTATCAGCAAGAGTGAAAGGGAAGGTCTATAGGACGGTAGTGAGACCAGCTATGTTATATGGGTTGGAGATGGTGGCACTGACCAGAAAGCAGGAGACAGAGCTGGAGGTGGCAGAGTTAAAGATGCTAAGATTTGCATTGGGGGTGATGAGGATGGATAGGATTAGAAATGAGTACATTAGAGGGTCAGCTCAAGTTGGACAGTTGGGAGACAAAGTCAGAGAGGCAAGATTGCGTTGGTTTGGACATGTGCAGAGGAGAGATGTTAGGTATATTGGGAGAAGGATGCTAAGGATAGAGCTGCCAGGGAAGAGGAAAAGAGGAAGGCCTAAGCGAAGGTTTATGGATGTGGTGAGAGAGGACATGCAGGTGATGGGTGTAACAGAACAAGATGCAGAGGACAGAAAGATATGGAAGAAGATGATCCGCTATGGAAACCCGTAATGGGAGCAGCCGAAAGTAGAAGAAGAAGGGGAATCTCAGTGTGGGGTTTATAAAGAACTAGCTATGTTAACTGGCTTTAGCCAGGAAAGACATTGGGCTTCAGTATTAGTGCTGAGGGTTAATTAGATGTAACAGAAGTACTAAGTAAGTACTGTAACTGAATATTTTTCTGTATATGTTATTTTTTTTTTTTTTGTTAAACCCAGGGTCTAACCTTATTAGTTCAATGGAGCCTGATACTCTTGAACATGCTATACATAATTGCCAATGAGTAAAACATTCCTGATGTAGACCAATTCCTGCTTTTCCTACTGACTTGGCTTTTGTTGATGGTCATTATAAAATTTTGCACTGCAGACCATCCTGTAGAAATGTCAGCTTCGATCAGATTTGAATGTTAACACTTTGATCTGTAATATTGAACTGCTACAAAGTTTTGAAAGGTTTAGATCAAAAGCAATTTAAATTGAATTGTGGTTTATTTTTACTTATTACATATAGCATTGATCTTTACAAGTTGCACATGAATGTTTTACAATCATTGTGGGCCACCTGATTTATCTTACCAGTTACAGTTTCTGTCCTTTAGCTTTTAAATATTATTGATTATTTTAATCTCACTCAGTCAACGATAGGCTCAACACATACTTGGGGGAATGTGCTGGATCTTGTTTTGTCCTTTGGCTGATGGAGTGGAGGCTTTGAGGCTAGGAATCTGCACTGGCAATTGAAAGGTTGAGATTTGAATCCTGTAAATGCCAGAAATGATTCCATTCCACTGGGTCCTTGAGCAAGGCCCACAACCTGCAATTTCTTTTTCCTGGTTATGACGTTAACATGCATCCAGCCCTGCAAGCAGGGCTTCCAACTTGCAGAGAAAACCTCACTTTATTCCATTCCATTCGAACTAGTGTGGTGCTAAGGTGTCACCCATTGCACGGCTGTGCACAGGTTTTAATTTGGGATGCTGAGGTGGTTTGTCATGCGGTGGGTGCGGCAACGTGCTGTATCATCGCATGCTCCCAACCTCTCACTCTCTCTTTGGTTAATCTATGTCAAGCAGTGTTATCTGTAACTTGCCTGTATCTGATCACTACCCAGTTTTTTTCACTATTTCAGCACCTAGTCATAAGGACAAACATCAGCTTCTTCCTTGTCACCTTTGTGCAATTAACTTGATGATAGCGAGCTGATTCTTCTGCCTTCAGCAACTCTCTACTGTATAACACAGGAATGCTTTACATCAATCTGAATGCAGACAAATTCTTTTATTTGACTGCACATCCACAAGCATTTTTGATTCAATTGCTTTGTTTAGAATTAGACGCACAAAGCCTGAATTGAAGCCTTGGCTGAATGAATCAATTTGTGCCCTCGGACATGCCTGTAGGTGAGCCAAGCATAAATGGGGGAAAAAAAAACAATCTTGCATGTATCCTGGGGTATATTCAGAGACTATTTATATGAATATCAGATTACAGTTAAAGCTACAAAAACTCAGTATCTGAGTTAATAACTGTTACAGGATATAGATTTTCTTTAATGCTTTAATTCTGTTATCAATCACTGTGATAGATAGATAGATAGATAGATAGATAGATAGATAGATAGATAGATAGATAGATAGATAGATAGATAGATAGATAGATAGATACTTTATTAATCCCAATGGGAAATTCACATTCTTCAGCAGCAGCATACTGATACAATAAATAATATTAAATTAAAGAATGATAATAATACAGGTGAAAAAAACAGACAATAACTATGTATAATGTTAAATATTAACGTTTACCCCCCCTGGTGGAATTAAAGAGTCGCATAGTTTGGGGGAGGAACGATCTCCTCAATCTGTCTGTGGAGCAGGACAGTGACAGCAGTCTGTCGCTGAAGCTGCTTTTCTGTCTGGAGATGACATTATTTAGTGGATGCAGTGGATTCTCCATTATTGATAGGAGCCTGCTGAGCGCCCTTCGCTCTGCCACAGATGTTAAACTGTCCAGCTCCATGCCAACAATAGAGCCTGCCTTCCTCACCAGTTTGTCCAGGCGTGAGGCGTCTTTCCTCTTAATGCTGCCTCCCCAGCACACCACTGCGTAGAAGAGGGCGCTCGCCACAACTGTTTGATAGAACATCTGCAGCACCTTATTGCAGATGTTGAAGGAAGCCAGCCTTCTAAGGAAGTATAACCGGCTTTGTCCTTTCTTGCACAGCGCATCAGTATTGGCAGATACAACTCTCACTGTAACTTTGCCTACTATCTGTGAAATATTTTTGCAATTCTTTGTAAATAAGATCAATGTTATTAGGTCCTCGGTTACACTGTTTGCTCAGGATCCATCTTTTCCAATAGTGTGTTCTGCAGTCTTTGACTACTTTGAGCCTGTATCATTGTCTTTCTTGTCTGGTCTGGTGCAACACCTGCATCTTACTAATTGCCCCTTGGACAGTGTCCCCTCCCAATTACTTGAGGCAGTTTTTGAAACTGTTGGTCCAAGTACCTTGTCACCTTGATAAATGCTAGTTTGATTTCCGGATGTGTCCCCGCTGCCTTAGAACATGTTGTGATACTACCTCTTATTAAAAACAAAATTTAGATGCCTCTGACCTGTCAAATTTCAGGCCAACTTCTAAGCTGCCTTTTTAAACTATAGCCTTGGAAAAACATATTTATACTCAATTACAAACAAATCTGGATGAAGATAGCATTCTAAAAAATTCCTTTCTGAATTCAGATCCTGTTACAGCACTGTTAAAAGGTTTACAATGACCTCCTTATAACTACTGACACTGGAGATCCTGCTGTTCTTATACTGCTAGATCATGCCTCAGCTTTCATTGTCAATTTATATATTTGGATATGGATCATGTGATTCTTATAATCCCACCTTGAACAGTATATAGGCATCCAAGGCAAGGCTATGCCCTTAACCCTTAAAAGGTCTATATCCTATTTAAGAAATGGGAGTTTTTCTGTTCACCTAGGTAAGTTTTCATCCTCTCAAGCCCCTCTTACTTATGGGCATCCTCAGGTTTCCATTTTTGGGCTAATTCTCTTTTTGATATACATGCTGTCTTTAGACTCAGTTTTCTGGAAGTATGGTTTTTATTTTCATTGCTATGCTGATAACACTCCACTCTATCTGCCACTGAGATTAAAGCAGAGTGAAACTACGCAGTCTCTCCAAGCGTGTTTAAATTATATAAAACCTGGATGGCACTGAATTTTCTTAAACTGAATGATAACAAAACCAGGATTGTGATGTTCAGATACGCAGAAATTTTGAGTGTCACTGATGTTGTTCTTGGATCATTTGCCATACATCATAAACCTTCAGTTATGAACTTAGGAATGCTTTTTGACAGCTCATTCAAATTCGACAAAAAGGTAAACTCTGTGGTTAAGTGTTGTTTTTTCCTGCTGACACTTATGGCTGAGGTAAAGGCCTGACTTTCCTTTAGTGATTTTGGAAAAGCCATTCCTGTTTTTATAACATCAAGCTTGGACTACTGCAACTCTCTGTTTGTAGGTATTGATCAGGCATTATTACGACACCTACTACTAGTGCAAAACATTGCTGCTCGCCCATTAACAGCCTATCGCATGTGCGACCACATCTTACCAACACTGACCTCACTCTGTTGGCTTCCAGTCCGCTACAGAATTGATTTTAAAATCTTGTTACTTGTTTTTGAATGTTTGAAAGGAATGGTCCCCTCTTACCTTTTGGAATTCCTTAATGTTCACAAGCCAACAAAGAGCATTTCAGTCTACTAGCCAGATGCCTAGTGGTGCCAAGGTCGAGACTGAAGCAAAGGTGGGGAATTGTGCTTTTGCAGTGGTCACTCACTCTCTTTGCAATGGCTTACTTTATTATATTTGGTCTGCCCTGAAATGAGTTACTTTTATATCATCATTAAAGACTTATTTCTTTTCGTTCGCCTTTGCACCCATAATAGGTTACATATTATGTTTGTATACAGTATGTTAGTTCATGTGCATTCATGTCTAAAAGTGTGTATTTTAAGTATATATTTTATGTATGGTTTGTCATAATCTGTGGTTTTGATATGTGTATATCTATATTTTAACTGTTTCTTTTAGCTTATCTTGTACAACATTTGGGCAGCACGGTGGTGCAGTGGTAGTGCTGCTGCCTCGCAGTAAGGAGACTTGGCTTCGCTTCCCGGGTCCTTTCTGCATGGAGTTTACATGTTCTCTCCGTGTCTGCGTGGGCTTCCTCACACAGTCCAAAGACATGCAGGTTAGGTGCTCTGGTAATCCTAAATTGTCCCTAGTGTGTGCCTGTGTGCCCTGTGGTGGGCTGGCGCCCTGCCCGGGATTTGTTCCTGCCTTGCGCCCTGTGCTGGCTGGGATTGGCTCCAGTAGACCCCTGTGACCCTGTGTTAGGATATAGCATGTTGGACAATGACAGACTGACTGTACAACAATTTGGTTCAGTTTAGGCTGTTTGTAATGTGCTTTATTGATAAAGTTTGACTTGACTTCTGACTGTTTAAAACCAATACCAAAAAAATCAGATATACTTCGGTCATTGCCACATAAATGATTGAATATAACATGGGTTAGAATATTTTAATTTACTCAGACTATGCAAAGCTGCTTTTACAACAACATACATTTCAAATCAGGTTCTTTGGAAAAATATTCTGTCAGGTTTATGATGTCTGCTGTTGTGAGATTTCATCAGTGTATGGCAGTGTATGAGACAGGTTAATAATACTTACTGAAGAGAATAATTTAATCCAAGTCAAATTAACTAAAATTTCAAGTTACTTTGCAGAAGTGATAAGACTTCCTATTGTTTTTGACTGGGTAAGGCTTTTTTTAAGGGCAGAAATTACTTGTAATTGAAGGAGGCACTGCATTTGCTCCTTTATCAATTGAATATGTGCCATATGTGCTTTTAGTCAAATTTTAGTTGTTATACTAATAAACTAATACAATTACTTTATTAAAAAAGAAAGAATAACACAAATGCAATGTGCTGATTCATTTCATGAATTAAAATGCCATTTCAGTAACTGTCATATGATTGTAGAGATTTGCCTTGTACTTTTATATATTAATGAATTGACATTTTGAAGCACTAACTTTTTATTTTGAACCTATATGTAGTAGGATGTGTGTGAGACAGGTGCCCATGCAAGCCTGAGTTCTGCCTTGTGATGCTTCCTTTTCTTTATTGTGGCTCTGTATGGCATGGTATTAAAAAGCAAATAATGTTGCCACTTGCTAAAATCACTGAACTGACAGCTGATTGTTCACTGCATCATTCTCTGAAAGCATACATGAATTGCATACTATTGCATATTTTTATTTCTAATTTTATATTGATATAAAAGAGGCACTAATGAAAGCCTTTTTGTCTTCAAAGTGTAGTGATATTCTCGCCTTTTATTAAGTTTACCAAGTTAAGGATTTTTAAGTAATAGGCACCCACAATCCTCTGCTAAAATTCAAACCCTGGGAGCTCTTCAAGCTCTTCTGTTAAGAACCACTTGTACAGAATGGCCTTTTTTGCCTTGTGACAGTCTTGCTTAAGCATTAAGTGTGTCTAATTATGTTATCAAATCTCTATGAGATACAGATACCAGAAACATTTTGAAATTTGTTGGGGTAAGGTCACATAAGCCTGTTCTTCACTTTCTGTTATATCGTAGCAAAGAGTAGTATTGGTGAGACTGTATGTTACAGAGAATACATTATATTATACTGTATGTAGAAGACCTTCAGCAGAAGAACATGTATAGCTGCAGAACATCCCCTACTAAAATACTGAAGTCAGTAGGTTTTGATTTGGCATCTCTTTCTGAGATTTTAAAAATTATTACGATAGTTCAACAGCATTGTATCACTTGCATAATGTTATCATTTTCTTCCTTAAAGGTACGGCCTTCTTACTTGGTAATTATTTCTTTAAAAAAATTACAAGGTAGGAGGTAGAAAGCAGAAGGAAAATGTAAAAAAGAATTAAGACTACTGGACAATGAAAAAGATAACTGTGTATAAGAAAGGCTTCAATATTTTGCTTTGGTTCCTGTTGAGTATAATTTAGTTTCTTTATTTTCAAATAATATAGTACATCTCTAAGTCAATGCAAACTGGAGTATGGTGTACAGATTCTTCCTGTTAAAAAAATGATAGAGGGAGCCATCAAGGTAAGAAATTCAATCACTTTAGATTAATAATTGGGGAAAAATACTGCATTACAGATAACTCAAAAAGAAAGTGACATATGGATGAGGATTTATAAAGATGTGGGGTATCTGATGCAAGATTTAAAAGAGATATCCATTAGAATTAGAAACCCCGGGATTAAGTGGATGACTATATCTTTCAGCGGGCCAGATTTTAGAAAGAGGCACCGGGGCTTGTGTTTGTTTTAGAAGAAGAAATCTGCCTGGAATTTTAACCTCATTTTATTGGATATTTATTGTTTAATGATTTATTGGCTTTTAACCTCCATGTTCCACTTTGATTTTATGAACTATTTATGTATCTATTGAAGATCTTGCACAGCACTTTTAAAAGTTTGCTGGTTGTTAATAGAAGCACTTCAGTCACTTTGCACCAACCACTTGATAACTGTATGTGTCCTCATTTGCCTGGATCATCCTTGGATATGTCATCAGCAGTCCCAGTTTCAAGAGGCTCCTGGAAGCAACTATGGAGGATGATGCTGACCCAGACTGTCACAATGCTACGTCAGCATTCTATAAAAGTTTTATTCGCTGACCACAGGCTGCCTTTCAAATTTCCCCACAACTTTACCACAACTTCTATTGTGAAATAATAATTTAAGGGTAACATAGCATTCATCTTAAAGACATAGCATAAAGGGTTAATAAATGTGGGAAACCAAATAAAGGTCAAATGAACAACAAAATGTACACTGAAATATAAGAATTGGTTTAGGAAAAATACTGAGATGGTCAGTAAATAAAGAATGTACCAGAAGAAAGGTTGATGTAATATACAAAATGTACTGAAGGATGACTAAGAGATGACTAAGAAATCAGCAGATGTCCTATAAACTAGAATGAACAGTTGTTATATGCACAGAAAGTTCAAGGGTGGTGGCTCATCTAAAAAGGTATAAGAAGAACCAGAATATAATATAATAGACTTTTATTTTCTATAAATCATTTGGGTGTAAACCAATGAACCAACCAGAGTAAAATTGTATGCATTGATTGAAACTGTATGTAAATTCAACAGTTTATAAAATTAACCTCTATCCTTTGTTTCTCTGACCATTCTGATCATGCTGACCGTGCTGCAACAGACTGCTTTTGAAGACTGCTCCCTCCAAGACATTTTACCAAGGAGTCATTAAAAGATACAATGAACAGCTTTTCTCCTGTCTGATTACTGGATTGTCCTGTTAGAGGAAGTTTCTTTCTTTAATAAGATGTTAAATTTCGATCACACTATGCACCTACTTCCAAAAACACAAGTATTGAAGTTTCTCCCAACATCTTTACTGCACATGATGCATAGCCATGCGTACACATTTTCCATTCCTCTTACCCCTTTACCTCCAACCATCACATTGGTCTTTCCGGCATTAAACTTTCATACTAGATTTCGATTTCAGCATCTTATCCTTATAATTATGCTAATTTGTTTGCCAGCACCATGAGATTAATAGCATACAGCACCTCCCATGGAAATCCTTCATGAACTTCTGAAGCCACCATCTATCATCAGTATCAGGAAAAGCAACAGGACTAATGATGGTTTACTGGTGCAGTCCCAACTTTTATAGCTCTTGGGATGAAACTGTTTCTGAACAGTCTCTACAGGAAAGGCTCTAAAATAAAAACAATTGCAGAATGGGAGAAGTTCAAATAGACTGTGCACATGGCTGAGTCAGTGTGTGCTATAAATGTTCTCCAGGGTTAGATGCTATATCTTGATAATCCTCTGTGCTCTTGACACAATCCGGGGTAGAGCTTTCTGATCAGTACTGTAGAGCTGTGATTCCCCAGTCAGATACAGTGGGTTAAAATACTCCGAGTGGTGCACTGAGAGTAACAATGCTAAAGCAGCTATAGTATTTGGAATAGTTGGTTCCCATGTCCCATTTAAAGACTGTTGCAGGGTGTGTGCACCCCAGCCTTGTAGGCATGCATCTGTTGTAATTATTACAGATGATTTCATTACATGGAATGTTTTTTTCTTAATGTGGGTGGCACGTATCTGAACACCATCTAATGTCTGATGCTACTTTTTTTTTTAATTTTTATTTATTAATTTTTATTGTAATAGATCAATTTATAACCAGACAAAATTGAAGGCAAATCAAACCTCACCCCTGAGAAGGAGAGCTTAGCCAAAGGAGAATTGCTTAGGGCTTTTTAATAAGGCAACAATAAACAAAAGAAAGGGAGAAATAAATGTATATGTAAATAAGAGATGGAGAAGGGAATTAAATGCAGTAATAGTTATTTCTCTTATTCTAAAATAATATTGATTAGATCCTGCCAGGTTTTGAAAAAATTTTGTAAAGATCCTCTAACTGAGAATTTGATTTTTTCCAATTTCAAATAATATAAAACATCGGTTTCCCACTGACTTATCAGAGGAGAGTTAGGATTCTTCCAATTTAACAGAATAAGTCTGCGTGCCAAAAGTGTAGTGAATGCAATCACCGTTTGCTTGTCCTTCTCCACTTCAAGTTCATCTGGAAGAACACCGAACACAGCTGTTAATGGGTTAGGAGGAATTGTGATACCAAGGCTGTCTGAAAGGCACTTAAAAATTTTGGTCCAAAATGATGTTAGTTTGGTGCAGGCCCAGAACATGTGACCCAGTGAGGCAGGAGCTTGGTTGCAGCGTTCGCAGGTTGAATCTTGCCCTGGAAACATTTTGGACAGTTTTAAGCGAGACAGATGAGCTCGATATATAATTTTTAGTTGGATAATTCTATGCTTTGCGCATATGGAGCTCGAGTGAATTCTCTGCTTTGCTACATTCCACTCCTTTTCTGATATATTAAGAGATCTTCTTCCCAATGTCCTCTTGGATCTTTGAAAGGTAGGGACTCTAATAGGATTTTATATAATGCGGAAATGGTGTTTAATTCCTCGAAATTGAGCAATATTTTTTCCAGCATTGTGGAGGGTGCGAGGTGGGGGAAATCGGGCAATTTCTGTTTAACAAAATTTCTAATTTGAAGATAGTGAAAGAAATGTGTAGCTGGGAGGTTGAATTTTGAATGTAATTGTTCAAAAGATGCAAATATGTTGACTATATAAAGATCTCTGACCATTGTAATCCCAAAACTTTTCCAGGTATTAAAAACTGGATATGTTTGCAACGGTTGAAAGAGGTGGCTCTCTTGCAGAGGTGCCACCGATAAAAGATTTTCCATCTTAAAATGCTTTCTAAGTTGGTTCCATATTCTAAGTGAGTAAAGCACAATTGGGTTATTAGTATATTTGCGATAACTTGCATTTATGGGAGAGCAGAGCAGGGAGTATAAAGAAGTACTACAGGATTTTACTTCTATTGTGGACCAAGCCTGTGTATGTTCATTTATTTGTGTCCAGATTTTTATGGCTTGTATGTTTGCTGCCCAGTAATAAAACTGAAAATTAGGTAAAGCCATGCCACCTTCTGCCTGAGGTCTTTGTAGGGTCACTCTTCGGATACGTGGGTGTTTTGAGTTCCAAATGAATGAGGTTATTGTTGAATCTAACTGTTTAAAAAATGATTTATTGATATATATTGGAATGTTTTGAAATAAAAAATGAAGTTTAGGAAGGATATTCATCTTAACAATGTTAATTCTTCCGGCTAGAGTGAGATGAAGGGTTGACCATCTATGCAAGTCTTACTTAATTTTTTCCATACAGACGGCAAAATTTTGTTGATAAAGAGCTTTATATTTACTTGTGATATTTACCCCATGGTATTTAAACTGATCTGCTATGGTAAAAGGTAGGGTGTCCAATCTAATATTATATGCTTGTGAATTCACTGGAAAGAGTATACTTTTATTCAGATTAATTTTAAGACCAGATATCTTTTAAAATTCTGTTAGTGCTGTTAAAACTGCAGGGACAGTGTTTTCTGGGTCTGATATATATAAAACCATATCATCTGCATATACAGAAATTTTCTGTTCCAGTCCTTCTCTGACAATCCCCTTTATCTGATAAGAATTTCAGCAGTGAACCGCCAGTGGTTCAATGGCGATTGCAAACAGCAGTGGCGACAAGGGACATCCTTGTCTGGTACCACGTTCTAGTTTAAAGTAGTCTGAGCAAATGTTATTAATACAAACTGAAGCTTCTGGATTGGTATACAGTAGTTTGATCCATACACAAATATTCGGGCCAAACCCAAATTTCTCCAATGCAGTGAAAAGGTAGTTCCATTCAATCATATCAAATGTTTTTCTGCGTCTAATGATAGTAATATCTCTGGGGTGTTTGATTTTGCTGGTGAATATATAACATTAAACAAGCGTCGGAGATTGGAAGATAGATGTCGGCCTTTAATAAATCCAGTTTGATCCTGTGATATTACCGAGGGCAGCACTTTCTCCATCCTTCTAGCTAGAATTTTTGAGAGTATCTTAACATCATTATTCAGGAGTGAAATGGGTCTGTATGATGCACATTGTAACAAGTCCTTATTTTCTTTAGGAAAGACGGTGATTAATGCTTGACGAAATGTTTGAGGTAGTATTTGGTTGTCTCTAGCTTCTGTAAATGTTGCCAATAAGAGGGGAGCTAGCCGAGTGGAGAATTTCTTATAAAATTCTACGGGGTAACCATCAGGGCCTGCTGATTTCCCGCTTTGTAGTGACTTTATAGCATCTAGTAATTCTGTTAGCGTTAGAGGTTTATCCAGTTCCTCAGCACTTAAAGCATCTATTTGTGGTGTCTGTAATGTATCCAGAAATGCATTAGATTGTGTGTTGTCTTCTTTGAGCTCAGTAGAATATAAGGATTTATAATAATCTCTAAATGCGTGCATTATATTTTTATGGTCAATAATTTCTTTTCCATTCGTGTTGGTGATTACTGGTATTGCATTGCGAACTTCTTGTTTGTGAATTTGTTGAGCTAAAAGCTTATTAGCTTTTTCTTCGTGTTCATAGTAATGATGTCTAGACTTATAAATAAGTTGTTCAGTTTCTTTAGTTGTTGAGATGTTAAGTTCTGTATGCAGGGCCTGCCTTTTCCTGTGGAGAGCTTCACTTGGAGGCCTGTCTTGTTCTTCATCTATTCTAGTAATTTCGCTTCTTAGCTCTGACACTTTCTTGGTTTCTAATTTATTTCTGTGGGAAAGAAATGAAATAATCTGTCCTCTTAAGAAGGCCTTTAGAGTTTCCCAGAGTGTTCCTGCAGAAACCTATGTGGGCGTGTTTGTCTCTAGGAAGAAGCTGATTTGTTTGGATATAAATTCTGTGCAGTTCTCGTCTGCCAATAGAAGAGGGTAAAGGCGCCATCTGCGAGGTGAATGTGAGGGGCTTAATGATTTTAGCTCCAAGACTAGAGGGGCATGGTTGGAGATAACAATTGTGTCGTATTTGCATGATTTAATTGTAGGCAGTAAATTATTATCTATAAAAAAATAATCAATTCTTGAGTAGCTATAATGCACTGGTGAATAGTACGAATATGTTCTTGAGTTTGGGTTAAGAAACCTCCAGGGGTCTGATAAGTTGTGATCATTTGAAAACTGTGTAATTGTCTTTGCAGTATTAGATGTCATCCCCCCTGTCACAGGAGTCCTGTCTAAGAGTGAATTTAAAACACAATTAAAGTCCCCAGCCATTATAATTTTATGAGTGTTCACATTGGGAATGGATGCAAATAGATTTTGCATGAATTCCTTATCATTGACATTGGGTGCATAAACATTTATCAAAATCATTTTACTGTTATATAAGTTGCTACTTCTTGTGTAATCTACATTTTTGATGTTTGTGGGACGGCCTACATCTATTAGGCACTGCTGTAGCTAGCATGTGTACAGTCTAAAATGTATCAATAATATTTCAAGCTAAACAATGTGGTCCAGTAATGAAGGATCTGTCCTTGCCTTTAATCAGGCTTTGCATTTAAACAGATTTGATTACTGATAATATCAGTGGTTTGCTACTTGTAAGTATTGTGTTTTGGGTGACTGAATGTGGGTAATGGCATGTTGTCAGGAAAAATGCTAAGATATCTTACAATTAACAATAAACTAGTCCTCATGTTTGGAAAGTTTTATTATTAGGTATCCCAGCTTTTGTGCTTGTACTTGCGACAGACAGTTACCTATACATACTACCCACCTTTCTGTGTAACTACTTCTGGATTGGAAATATATCTATGTTTCATGTCAAGAAATATGAATACATTTTCACTTACAATGACTCTTAAAATACTTTCCTAGTTACAATTTTGAGGATTTTGAAGATTCTGATTTTTGAAGAAACCATTTAAAACATCAAATGTCTACTATTGTCTTCAACGACAAAGTATGTGCTGAATATTTTTATTGCAATACTAGCATGTGTTCTATTCGTTAAACCTCCAGCAATTGTTTTACTTTGTTCAACACAGCTACTTTCAACAGTAAATTTGAACTTATCTGTTTGAGAGCTAGAGGAAGGAAGTAAAACTAGAAGCATGTAATAACTGAAAGAAATTTGTATAGCCTCCATGAAAGACTTCTTCCTATCTAAACTTGGAAAGGGCACTAATGAGAATTGCAAGTGTAGAAGAAGAATGTTCTCCTCAGCACCATGTATTTTGTGTGTTTAGTAAATTAGAATTTTTATAATAACTATTTTGTAACTTGCCAGTGAGAGACGCTTTGGCTTATGAACTAACAAAAATATGTTATTCCAGGGTTCAGGAGAAATAGTGTCCACATGAATAAAATGTAAGCTGTTTCTTGTTTTCCCTTTCTCAGAGTGAATGTTTCAGGGACAAGGTCACAAGGCTGCAGAAAGTACATGTAGTTTATGCAAAGGCGTCTCTCCTGTGCTTAGCTTTGAAAACACAGATAATGCTTAGCTCAACAGACATATTGTTTAACTTTACTGTTTTGATAAGGATGTTCTTTCTGTCTTATTAATCATGAGATGCTGAAGTATAAAAAAAACACCTCCTGGCTTTTGATCAGGGTTCAATTGAGCTTTGTGGCAATAAGTTATACTCTTTTGAATCTCTACTTACTGCGACTCCGAATGAATAAATAAAAGAGAATTGAGAAAATATTATCTGTCTGCTTTTCAGTGTGCCTTTTTCGGCCACACAACATTGTGTGGTTGCTTAACTACTGAAAGATTTAGAGAAACAAAGAATCAGCAGAGCTTTAAGACTTTATGTTTCGTATAAATACTGCCCTCCTCTGCGATCTCCTATAGATGCATGAAACGTGGACTTCCTACTTATGTGAAAATTGAAAGCTGCCATAAAGTGATGTTCAAATTTATAGGATTTACATATTTTAGCCATGGCATAGGTGAACACCTGTATCCTCATTCCTCTGAATATTATCATCAGAAAATATTATCATCAATTTTGATACAAATATATGCAAACCCCATTTCCAGAAAAGCAGGGATATTTTACAAACTATAATAAAAACAAAAATCTGTAATATGTTAATTCAAGCAATCTTTATTTAACTGACAAAAGTACAAATAAAAGATTTTCAACTTAATTTTATTTTGTAAATATACACAAATTTAGAATATGATGACTGCCACAAACTTAGCAATACTTGGGAAAAAGATAAAATTAGATTGAAAAGTACACAGAATAATCAAGTAAAACTGGTTTGGAAGACTCCACATTAAGCAGGCTAATTGTTAGCAGGCGAGGTATCATGCTTGGATGTAAAAATAGCATCAATCAAAGGCTCAGTATTTGCAAGTGTCACACATGGGTCACAGATTTGCACAGAAACACAGGAGGTTGTAGAGACAGGAACTTTATTCAAACACTGCAAACGAACATTTGTCTCTTTTTCAAAAGTTTAAACGTGCTCCATGACAATTGCCTCACAATTAAAAGAATGCAAACATATCTTTCTCTTCAAAGGTGTCAGGAGCAGAGAATGTCAGAGAGCGAGAGAGGGAGAAAAGTAATCAATCAAATCAAGACCAGGTGCTGTTCGGGCTTTTAAGTATGCGAAGTACCGCGCGGGTCACTCAATAGATCAGCTGCAAGTAAGCCCAGCAAGCAAGGGAGCAATATGAAAGTAGTCTTTCTGCGTTTTTTAGAGGAGCATCCGTTTCCTGTAGGAGTGCGATCAGCCCCCCAGCTCACACAAGCAAGGATGGGTCATGGCTCACCCCTGTGTGCCAAAACACATCATAGAATTATTAGTTAGTTCAAAAGGAACATTTCTCAACATAAAACTGCAGAGAATTTAGGTCTTTCAACATCTACAGAACAAAGTATTGTGTAAAGTTTCAGAGAATTCAGAGACATCTCAGAGCGTAAAGGGAAAGGTTGGAAACCACTGTTGAATGTATGTGATCTTCAAGCCCTAAGATGGCTCTGCCTAAGAAACTGTCATGCTGCTGTGACAAATATAGCCACCTGGGCTGGGGAGTACATTGGAAAACCACTGTCACTTAACACAGTCCATTCACTGTATCCTGAAATACAGGTTGAAATTGTATCATGCAAGAAGGAATCCATACATCAACTCTATGCAGAAACGCTAGCGAGTTCTCTGGTCCTGAGTGCATCTCACATGGACCTGAGCTGTGGTCAGAGGAGTCCACATTTCAGCTTTTTTTTGGAAAATTTCAAAAGCCAGCATCTGTGATGGTATCAGGGTGTATCAGTGTCCACATCATGGGTGACTTGCATGTATGTGAAGGTACCATTGACTCTTCAGGCGTATATTAGGACTTTAGAGAGACATATGTTGCCATCTCTTCCCAGGACATCCATGCTTATTCACAATCTGCACAGGCTATAACAGTGTGGCTTCGTAGACACAGAATGCATGTGCTTGATTGGCCTGCTGCCAGTCCAGATCTATCTCCTACTGAAAATATATGGCTCATCATGAAGAGGAGAATCAGACAACAGTGGCCATAGACTGTTGAGCAAGAATGAAGCATGAATGGACAAAATTTCCAATTGCAAAACTGCTACAATTAGCATCATCATTTCCAAAACAATTAAAAAGTCTTATTAATAGGAAAGGTTATGTAACACAATAGTAAATGCCTCTCTCTCTCTTTCCCAACTTTTGTTGAGTGTGTTTACAGTCATCAAATTCTAAATTTGTATATATTTACAAAACACAATTAAGTTGGTCAGTAAAACTATTGAAAATCTTTTCTTTGTACTATTGTCAATTAAATAAAGGTTCACATGAATTAACATATCACAGATTTTTGTTTTTATTGCATTTTGGAAAATATCCAAACTTTTCTGGAAATGGGGTTTGTATTTTCCATTAAATATGAAAAACACAAACATCTCTTTGAAGTTAATTGAATGCTGAAACATCTGCTTATCTGAGAGATACATATTCTCATTGTGGTTTGATCTCAGTTAAGCCACCCTTGCCCACAGGGAGACATGGTATTTTGCAATATACAACCAAGTATTTAATATGCCAAAGGCAAATGATAGAGTAAAGAAGGTCTTGCAAATGCATCCATCCAAATGGAGTTCTTTGCATACTAATTTACCATGACACATGGAGTTATGCTATGGATCTATGATTGGGTGAGCTGCAGGAAAGACATCCTACGCCATTGGACAATACAGGTACCAGATGCTAATAGGCACAGGAGTAGTATAAGCTGGCGTATCTTAGACTTCTGAGAACAGTTGCACTTGTAAGGGAAAAGTATATTCATATATATAGAAAGCCTTTATAAACAGCTCAGTACCCTTGACCTACCTAATCCTAACCAGTACATCCTCCATTTCCCCATAATGGGCTTGGGATCTCAGATGTTTATATGTTGTATTATTATTCCAGTATTATTCCAACCCCTCCCCTGACTCTCTTTCATTTGGTTCCAAGGGTCTAGGCACAGTAGCATCTCACCCTCACTATTTGGTGTTTAAAAGAACAACTGTTCCATTAAAACTTTAAATGGAAATAGCAAGCATCAAATAATATTTCTGTTATGTTTTTTTTTGGGGGGGGGGGGGGTGGCACTAGCAAAACATGTAATAAGAATAACAGCAGCACAGTAACCTGCTGTGAGGCTAGCACAGTTTTTCTCCAGTTTGCACATAATAACAGATACTCTCTACTTGTTTGTTGGAGACATTCTTAACACAGTGAGTAGATCTGCTTAGCTATCACTTTTTTTTTTTTTTTTTTACCAAAAGTTAAGCTTTGGTAAGTGGTGAAATCCAGTGTAAGTTAGCTGCAGCTTTTAAAGGTGAGCAAAATTCTCCCATTACATTCTTGTTTTTAACATACAAGTTCCACAAAGATTAAAAGCAGTGTGGCGGATGGCCGGGATTCCTCTTCTTTATATGGTCCAGGGGAACAAGCATGGAGTGAACAGTACCTCCCCCGGGACGCTAGACGGCAGCCCCCTGGGTGGCAGTGGTGCCTCAGATTCCCACAGGGCTCAATGGGAGACGGAGTTCTCTACACCCCAGGTGGGATCTGGGAGTGCCTCCAGGGGGTGCTGCTGTGGTTCCTCCGCCACACCTGGAAATGCAGCCAGAAATGGGTCATCAAACACCTGGAGCACTTCCGGGTGGGCTATAAAAGGAGCCAGCAGCCACCACTCCGGGAGCGAGAGTCAGGAGGAGGCAGACAAAGCTTGCCGGAGAGAAGTGGAGTAGAAGAGAAGATTTATTATAAGTAGTGTGTGCTATTGTGCTTATTGGGACTGTGTTCTGCCTGTGGGAATGGGGAAGGCGTTGCCCACAAGTGCAGAAAAGAGAATAAAAAACTTGTGTTTTTATAAGTGTGCCTCTAGTGTCTGTCTGTGTCAGGTTGGGTGGCTGGCACGCACCCTAGTGGTCTTGTTACAGCAGAAATGTATTCTATACTTTCTTTTGTGGTGTCATTATTTGTTATAAATAATGGATTCACCTTGTAATTACTGAAGGACAAGATAATTAGATAAAATATAAAAATTTGGATTTTGTTTTAACTGGGTCAGATTTTTATGTCTTTACATGGGCTCATTCACTGAATCAGGAGAAAACATGAAAATGGAATTGTGCAATATATTTGTTATAGCTCCTTCATTTTTAAACATGAAATTAATTGGGGTATTTATAAATAGGTCCGTTCTCCTTTCCTTTCAAAAAGAACAAAACCTTTTCTTTTTAAAAAGGAAAATGAATGTACCTGGAGACAAGAAAATTAAACTCTAGAGTTGTAGAAGAGACTAAGTGGCAATGCACTAGCTATAATGAGAGGTAATGGTTATAATATTGTTATAATTTACATTGTCATCACTGGGTGTTCTATATTTAATAAGACAGAATTTGTATTTTATCAGAATCAAAACACCATATATAGTATGGTAGCAATAATTTGAAAAAAACTGTTACACTGAAAACAGATTTGTTTATTCTCCTATAGAATTCATTAGGTGGAACCAACAAACTATAATAACAATAATATCACTATGAAATCTTACCTTTCACTTGCCTTTTAGTGTCATCATCTGCAGTCTTTTCTGTGGGATTGTTAAAAGCTTTCAGGATGCCAGCTTTGATACGCTGTAACAAATTATTGTAAAAATAAATTACATCTATTTGCACTTTTACAATAACCCAGATTATAATAGCTACTATTTCCCATTCATCCCTCTGTTTTCCTATCCTGCTTCTCCTCTCCAGGAACAAATACTATACGAAAGGCAGAAAACAACCTTAAGTAGGATGCCAGGTCACAGCAGGGTACACTGAAGCACATACTTACACCCACTTATATTAGACTGTTTTACTGTTGAACAATTAATGAAATTTGTGTCTTTGGATACTATAGGAAAAACAGTGTACCTAGATAAAGGTTGTGGTACACCTATTAAATATAAGTAAAACCCATTTCCTTATTTAAAAAAAGGCATAAAAACTGATATATAAATGAAGATTTCATTTAAAAATCTGTTAACAATTAATGTATTTTAACATTCTTAAAAGTAAAAATTATAATAATACTTTTTATTTATACTATATAAAATGGTCTTTTCTTACTGTCCATTTTAGCACAATAAAACAGGAATTCAATTATCCCAATCATCTTCAAAAACAGAGGATTATAGAGATTCAATTTGCAAACTCTCTTCACGTGCAACTTTCTTTAATAATTTAATACAAAATGTATTTTTTTACACAATAAGTGGATCTTTTCTCTATTTGTCCTTGTATATCCTTAAGCCAATAAAACCAAGAAGCAATCAATAAATAATTGGCAATGTCCCTGAGTCTAAATGGGTTATGACCAAACATGTAACCTCCTTTTGTTCAAAATCAGTGCAATAGACTGTTAATTTAGGTCAAAAGCATGGATACTGGATGACTGGGGCACCAGACATTAATCAATTAGTGGCAAGACCAGACCACTTAGAACATTAATAATATGGAATTGAACTACTTTTCCAAAAATTTGTCCTAGTGCCTTTTAAAGTGTGCTATTCTCAGTTTAGTCTAAAATTATGGACAAAACAACTTGGAGTTTGTTCATGTTAATGGTGATGAGGATTTTTGCTAAACGTTAAAGAAGATAATAAGCATGTATCATGAAACAGAACTGTTTTATGAAATGTATTCTTTTAAATTAACCGTATTAAAAAGAATTTTTGAGTTTGCAAAATGATTTAACATTTTTTGTAAATGATTTGAGAATTATACTCATCACATAAACAGTTAATAAAGATAATTTGGCAGGTGCAGGACTTTTCCTGTATTAGTAAAGAAAGCTTGTATTTGAGAACTGTATGACTCTTTGCAGGCTAGCAAGTACAACCACCTTTGATTCTGGTGGCCAATGTGCTGCTCAAGGCTAACACTCCATTCACTAACGCATGCTAGTGATACTTCACAACAATGGCTCGATTAACAGCTGTGAAGTTCTCAGGGCAGACAATAATGTAGATTGGGTACTTGTTCTTTGTGACTGGCACGGCTGTCAGTGCTCACAGGTTTGAACAGATCTATAGACCTGTCATTCTTAGTTTGTCACAATGTTTAAGGTCCCACAGAGCAGAGATTCAGTCAGTGTCCTTTTTTTCTTTTTAAAACGAGCTGCCTGAGGACATGCAATGACCGCTGAAAAAATAAAAGTGTTTTAGCTGAAAGTGGTTTTAATTGTATTACACAGTGGGAGTAACTCGGCACTTGCCAAGAACAATGTACCATAATGCTAGAGTACAAAGGCACATCAAATATACCAACACCATACTTGAAATGAAGATACAACGGCAACATGTTTAGCAGTGTTAGCCTTTAATGGAAATGCTTGTAAGTGCATCTGTGTATCTTGTCAGTTAAATATAGTATAAGAACTTATTATTTTTACTTTATTAAGTCTTTTTTTATTTGAAGGCCATTTTAAAATTAAACATTGTTTTACACATGAAAACTATTAAGCAGCTCTAGAATGATTTTACATTAATTGTAAGGATTTTTTTCGGATTTTTCTATCTAATCTGGTGGCCCAGTATTCTGCATGAAGATCGGTGGCAAAATATTTTGTAATTCCCACATTCTTGTTACAAGACTATATCATTTCATATAATTTATATTTCATTGCATTGTATACTTTATGGTGTGTAGTAAGAAATGCATTTAAGAACAGCTACTAATGTTCAAAACCTACTCTGCCTTTCAGTATACTTTCATTACCCCATTAATTCAAGGTTGGAACAGTCTAGTTCTGCAACTGAAAAATTTACTATTTAATATTTTAGGGAATAATTTATTTTGTCTTAAATATTTATGACATATTTCAACACTCACAAAAGCAGAAGAATCTAGTGACATGGAAAAATATTTAATTTCTCTTACTAAAATACACAAATATTGAAATATCATTATTTTCATTACTGCTTAATCATAATCACCAGTGCAAAAGCTGGATACACAAAGCAATCAAATATTTAGCAGCTGTACCATCATTTACCTTTGTTTCTTCAACTCGCATAGCGTCCAGCAGATAATGAAGCAATTCCTGACTGTCTTGTTGCTGGTATCCTTTAAAGCGTGGTGCTCTGTAGAAAAGGTTATCCAATTTTATTTAACTTGTTAATATCAGACAAAACAACTAAATTATTAAAAAATATCACGGAGTGAAATTTTACAAAGTCAGAAAGACTACAATCAAGAGTGTATTTATTACATAATATACAGTTCTTATTTTTAAAAACAAAATATTCACACAGTTACATAAAATCAATATAAGTTACAGGAACTTTTTTTTTTTTTTTTTACTACTAATGCTAGACTAGTTTAGATATGGTTTGCAGGGGGATGAAGTGGTAGTGATGCTGCTTCACAGATTAAGCGTTTTGGGTTTAAATCCTGGTCCGCACCCTGTCTCTGTTGGAGCCCCACATTCTGAGTTGAGAGAGAGAAGTATGTATTGAATAATATAAAATTGGATTAGACCATTTCATATTCAAACTAAGGAAAATTTAGAAAGGGGCGGCACGGTAGCACAACGGTAGCGCTGCTGCCTCGCAGTTAGGAGACCTGGGTTTGCTTCCCGGGTTCTCCCTGCATGGAGTTTGCATGTTCTCCCTGTGTCTGCGTGGGTTTCCTCCGGGTGCTCTGATTTCCTCCCACAGTCCAAAGACATGCAGTTTAGGTGCATTGGCGATTCTAAATTGTCCCTAGTGTGTGCTTGGTGTGTGCCCTACGGTGGGCTGGCGCCCTGCCCGGGGTTTGTTTCCTGCCTTGCGCCCTGTGTTGGCTGGGATTGGCTCCAGCAGACCCCCGTGACCCTGTAGTTAGGATATAGCGGGTTGGATAATGGATGGATGGATGGAAAATTTAGAAATCTGAATCTTTGAAATAGTGGAAAACTTAAGTAATGAAAATTGTTGTTCAAAAGATGTAAATATTTTATTATTGTACAAATCTCTAAAGTCCTCAATGCTGTGAACTTTCTACACTGAAAGTATGATTAGTTAGTGTGAATGACAGTACCATTCTGACCTTTACATGTCACCAGCACTGATTTCATATTCTCACCTGTAACAGGAGAAGTACTGCTTGGGATGAAATCGAGCAAATTCACTGGTACCAGAAAAATGTATCATTGAGTGCTTAACTGAGTTGGTGAGTGCATACAGTATCTCACAAAAGTAAGTACACCCCTCACATTTTTGTAAATATTTTGTTATATCTTTTCATGGGATAACAATGAAGATATGACACTTTGATACAATGTAGTCAGTGTACAGCTTGTATAACAGTGTAAATTTGCTGTCTCCTCAAAATAACTTAACACACAGCCATTAATGTCTAAACCGCTGGCAACAAAAGTGAGTACACCCCTAAGTGAAAAATGTCCAAATTGTGCCTAAAGTGTCAATATTTTGTGTGGCCACCATTATTTTCCAGCACTGCCTTAACTCTCTTGGGCATGGAGTTCACTAGAGCTTCACAGGTTACCACTGGAATCCTCTTCCACTCCTCCAAGACAACATCACAGAGCTGGTGGATGTTAGAGACCTTGCGCTCCTCCACCTTCCGTTTGAGGATGCCCCACAGATGCTGAATAGGGTTTAGGTCTGGAGACATGCTTGGCCAGTCCAGCACCTTTACCCTCAGTTTCTTTAGCAAAGCACTGGTTGTCTTGGAGGTGTGTTTGGGTCGTTATCATGTTAGAATACTGCCCTGCGGCCCAGTTTCCGAAGGGAGGGGATCATGCTCTGCTTCAGTATGTTACAGTACATGTTGGCATTCATGGTTCCCTCAATGAACTGTAGCTCCCCAGTGCCGGCAGCACTCATGCAGCCCCAAACCATGACACTCCCACCACCATCCTTGACTGTAGGAAAGACACACTTGTTTTTGTACTCCTCACCTGGTTGCCGCCACACACGCTTGACACCATGTGAACCAAATATGTTTATCTTGGTCTCATCAGACCACAGGACATGGTTCCAGTAATCCATGTCCTTAGTCTGCTTGTCTTCAGCAAACTGTTTGCAGGCTTTCTTGTATATCATCTTTAAAAGAGGCTTCCTTCTGGGACGACAGCCATGCAGACCAATTTGATACAGTGTGCAGTGTATGGTGTGAGCACTGACAGGCTGAAACCCCCAAACCCCCCCACACCCCCACCTCTGCAGCAATGCTGGCAGCACTCATACATCTATTTTCAAAAGACAACCTCTGGATATGACGCTGAGCACATGCACTCAACTTCTTTGGTCGACCATGGCGAGGCCTGTTCTGAGTGGAACCTGTCCTGTTAAACCGCTGTATGGTCTTGGCCACCGTGCTGCAGCTCAGTTTCAGGGTGTTGGCAATCTTCTTATAACTGAGGCCATCTTTATGTAGAGCAACAATTCTTTTTTTCAGATCCTCAGAGAGTTCTTTGCCATGAGGTGCCATGTTGAACTTCCAGTGACCAGTATGAGAGAGTGTGAGAGCGATAACACCAAATTTAACACACCTGCTCCCCATTCACACCTGAGACCTTATAACACTAACAAGTCACATGACACCTGGGAGGGAAAATGGCTAATCGGGTACAATTTGGACATTTTTCACTTAGGGGTATACTCACTTTTGTTGCCAGCGGTTTAGACATTAATGGCTGTGTGTTGAGTTATTTTGAGGGGACAGCAAATTTACACTGTTATACAAGCTGTACACTGACTACTTTACATTGTATTAAAGTGTCATATCTTCAGTGTTGTCCCATGAAAAGATATAATAAAATATTTACAAAAATGTGAGGGGTGTACTCACTTTTGTGAGATACTGTATATAAATCTTTGAAGTTGTTTTTCAATAATCTTTGCAAATTGGGGAAATTCCTAAAGACTGGAAATTAGCAAATATTACTGTATCCTGTTGCATAACATGGATCAATAAACTGATCCAACTAACTATAGGACAGTAAGCCTAATAAGCATCACAGGTAAATTAATAGAGGCAATTATTAAGAAAAAGGTCAAATAAATACATGCCAAGAATAGGTGTATTACCAAATAGTCAGCCTGTGAGTTTTGTTTATTTTACTATTAACCTGGAATTCAATTAAGAAGAACAAAAAGTATATGACAGAGAGAGATTAGCACATGACATTTCTTTCTTGATTTTCAGAAGGCTTTTGATAAAGTACCGCATAAAAGGTTAGTGATCAAATTAAAAGAGATGGGAGTGCAAGCCATAGTGGGTAGGTGAGTACAAAATAGGCTCAAACAAAGGAGGTAAAGAGTTGTGGTATCAGAAATTTTTTCATAATTGTCTGATGTAAAAATTACTGTTCATCAATAACCAGTGCTAGGGCTACTGCTCTTTTTAATATATATATATATTATATATATATATAAAGAAACAAGATGTGACTATAAAAACAAGCTTGTTAAGTTTTCAAGTTATACCAAACAAGGTGGAAGGTATAAGGGCAGATAATGCAGAATTGGCTAAATTGTTGCAGAGGGACCTGGAGAGCATAAAGGCTTTGGCAGATTTGTGGCACGAGGTTTAATGTAAGCAAATGTAAGGTACTATACAATAGTTTAGTATAAATATCTTTCTCCATGGAAGACAATGTACATAATAGATCAAGAAAAACAACAGGCTTTTATATTATGCATCACAATACATGATGTAGAAGTCAAGGGAGGTTATGCTTTTATGCTATAAAACACACTAGTGAGGCCTCACCTGGAGTATTATGTACAGTCTCCATATTAAAAAAAGGATGTAGCACCACTAGAAATAGTACAGTGGCTTCCAACTATTACCTTAAAATAAACTTGGCTGTAACTTGTTAAAAGCAATATTTCACTGGAGTTTAAGGTATTGCAACATCCTCCTTATTTGCCAGATTTGGCACCGTGTGATCTCCACCTTTTTAAACCGCTAAAAAAACATCTGGGTGGTCACTGATTCAAGACAGATGACGACGTGAAGAAAGCGGTGCACGAGTGATTGCAAGAACAAGACAAAATCTTTTATTCTGCTGGAACCCAGGCACTTCAGGGAGGTGGCTCAATTGCATTGAGAAGGGTGGAGACTGCATTGAGAAATGATATTATCAGTTTTGTTAACATTCGTTCCATTTCTTGATAAATCCCATTTCTAACTTTAGCTTGACTCCCCTTGTATATGGTAGCATCCTGTTAGTCTTTTTAATGGTTATTGTACACTACATGGATGTGGACAGTGATGAGTCTGCTATGACTCTTAGTTCCTTCTCATGAAATGTACTTTAGAGTTTCAAAACTTCCATTGTTTCACCCTATTCGGATGTGGGTACCTGTAGATTGTTTCATGAATGGAAAAATTGCTTTTGGCAATATCAGGCCCATGGGGGAGTATCTGCCTTGTATATGTGTTTTAAAACCTAGCAGTATCACACATCATCCTTGGTGCAGTTTTAGTTTATCTATGGTAAAGTGTTTCACTAGCTAAATATTAAACTAACAATGTATCAACAGTGTTATTTTAGTAGTCTTCATAGCTGAATGTAGTAGTAAGTTAAGGTATTGAAGAATCATTTTTGATTTTCTATGCCTACATTTATTTTATATTCTTTTGTTGCACTAAATGGTATAGTCACTGCTGTGTGTTGGGCACTCTGAATGAGCGAGCCCATGCATTTATGGGTACTAGATAGATGCAGTCTCTACTTGGCTTTGGGCTTGTTGAGCAACAACTGTTATCTGTAATTTTATACCTACACCTACGCACACACACACACACACTCATCACCACTCCCATTCAGAGTAATTTGGAATCGCCAATGCACCTAACCTGCATATGTTTGGAGATGTGGAAGGAAACCCAGTGCTACCTCCAGGACAATGTTCAAACTCCACAACAAATGTACATCAAATTTAAACTGAAGATATTAGATCTGAGAAGCAGCAGTGCTACCATGCTATCCCATATAAGGTATACTCATCAATAAGGTAATAAGTATTCTAGTAAACAGCATTTTCATTACTAATACTATACAGATATATTTTTTCACCTCCCAATATAGCTTCCAGTATGTGTGTGATTTTATGATATTTTATTTTTTATATTTCCGTGAATACTCCATCTATGATTTTTACTGTGAAAAAAAACAGACAAGTGAACAAAAATATGTAATTTTCTTAGGAAAAACTGTGTCTGGAATCAGTAATAAAATGTATTACTTCTAATTTCCTTTTGCTGTCATAAACATCCTCAGGATGTGCAAGACATATTCACTGAAATCAAACCCTTTGCTGTTCCAAAGAGAATGCACACAATAATTTTTCAAGACTTTAGATTTCATATTTGGACAGAGCCCTGTATGCACTCATTTTAAGACTGAAGAACAGGTTGTGTATTTTTTAACATTAAAAAAGCTTCCGTTCAGTACACAATTTCCCATGTCAATGTACATTATAATTGTGAAAAAAATAACCACAACTTGGAAAATGCCAAACATATCTTTTAGAGTATAAACTTTAACAATATTAATGTTCACCTATTCTACTGTTTGGACTGTCAGAGTAATTCATTTACCTTGAACCTGATGAAACAAAATAAAACCTGCTTGCATCAAGCATTGCTGCACACTTAATTTTGCTTTTGTATGGCGTAAAGCAATAAGCTTCACACATACTGTATATTTGTAGGGCTCTCTCTTTACTGCTGCTTTTTATCATTAACTAAATTGGTAAATAAAAGTATAATTTTTTTAATGGAATGAAGAATATAAAACTAAATCTGAAAATATTTTATATTGTAATTCAAGACACAAGGAAGGAACTAAGGGCTACAATATGAATCAAGCACACACTTTTTATTTAATTTTCTTTAAAGGTCTACTGGGCACACTCCTAAACAAACCCACACTCATTTATATTGAGTTAATGTACATTTGCTAATTAACCCTACATATGTGTCTTTGGAATATAAAAAGGAAACCAGAACAGTCAAAGGAAACCCCTAAGCCAATTCAATATTTTAATCCACAACCTAGTAGTGTGACCTAGCAGCACTACACATTCTGTCAATACCCCCCCCCCCCCCCAATAACAAACAAACAAACAAATAAAATAAAAAGTTTCGTCAGCAATCCATTAAGTGGTCAAACCAAAAACTAGTGAGTAGCAAACACCTTTGTAAGCAGCTCCTGCATCTTAAAAAAATTATATTAACTATTAGGCTTATAAAATATACATTATATTGTATTAGACAAACAATATACAGTTTTACAACAACTTTCTGCATAAAATTACATTATTTGTTATTCATATTTGCCACTTTTTTAATGTACAAGTATTGAAACATTGTATCCTTGGAATGCTGTATATACAGTATGCTGGCTCAAAGCTGAATGCTTTTTATCTCTTAATACGTACAGTATTAGTCTAGCACTACGAGCCTTCAACTGCTATTATATTTATTTTACATCCTACTTATTTAAAGTATACCCACAGGTAGGCCTGCTTCTTGGTTTATTTAAATAATTCTAGAAATATTTTATCTAGAAACAAACAACATTGATACAATATACATAAGTATGTTTTAACCTTACTATATGTGCACATTCTATGTGAAGAATTCTTTTTTGCATCTTCCCATTATTAAATAAGACTTGTATTGTCTTTCCTTATGAAATAATAAGAAGCCTGCTGTAAGCAGTGTTGGCAACGCTTGACTTTTTGAGATTGTACTAAATCTAAGTATTTCTTTTTTCTTTTAAAAAATATTACAAAAGGCGTATTACTATAAAGTTAATCCCTTGTTTAAAAAAAAAACAAAAAAACAAAAAAAACAGACATGTTATTGCAACCCCAGAGAGAACATCGGTCACATCTTAACTCACAGCTGTTAAAATTAAAAGCTACTAGAGCAGTAACAATGTATGGCTCACTATAAGACTCACTGTGGAATATAAAGCCTCTGTCTCTAATTTTACAGTGACTGCACAGACCTCAATTAGATTTACCAAAGCTCCATAACCCCCCACAAGACCCCAACTTACAATATATTCTCACAAGATAAAAATGCATTTATATACTGAGCACTAGTAATCCAGACAAGCTATTTTTTGCAAGTGAATTGTTTTATAATTATTCCACAGGCTCCTTTAGTAGGGAAAATGAAGTAAGTGCAAATGTGAAAAAATGCCTTTAAACTAATACTGTACATAAAACAGACCTTTGATTAGTGATGAAACTGAATAAAAAATTGCCTTTTACCGCCTACTCAAAGGAGTTGCAAAATGTGAAGTGGAAAGGAAAGAAGACAAGTGAACATTTAAGTTTAAACACACAAAAACATTCATGTATCAACATTTAAACCTATTTAACACAGTTTAATATCAGCCCATTAAAGCAGCATTAGGCATAAGGTAAGAACCAATCCTAGATAGGGTACCAGTCTATTGGGCACACTCCTAAACAAACACACTCATTCACATTGATTTAATGCACATTTGCCTTTTTAACCCTGCATAAGTGTCTTTGGAATATGCAAGGAAAACTAGAGTAGCCAAAAATAGTGTGATCTAGCAGCACTACACATTCTGTCAACATTCTCCCCATAATAACAAAGAAAAAATAAATACAAATAGTTTTGTCAGTAATCCATTAAGTGGTCAATGCAAAAGTTAGTGAGTAGTAAACACCTCTGTAAGCAGATCCTGTAGCTTGAAAAAAGCAAAACAAGAAAAAAGAATACATGCACATCAACTTTCAGGCTTATAAAATTTACAATTTACAGTACCTTATATCAGATTAGACAAACAATATACAGCTTTACAATAACTGTTTTGAAAAATGATGCATATAATACATTATTTATTATTCAGATTTGCCACTTTTTTATTGTACAAGTATTAATGAGTGCTGTTCTCAGTCTTTCTGGTGATAGGGTGACAAATGATAGCATTATATCAATCAAAATTGATGATAAAACGCTTATGTACATTAACTTGTAGCTGGACTGGAAAAAATGCTGTGTACATTATGTTTAACATCTGTGATTTTACAGTTCCTACCAGTCTAAGCTTAAGTCATAGCTGATTGACTGTGTTGTCATAAGATGCTGCTTGAATCACATTCTGAACATTATTTGATTAAATGGTTTAGTGTTTGTTATTCTTTAATTTATGCTTAACTGTCTTCCACAAACTAATATATCAGGATTGACCTCTGTGGTAACTTGTTATACTTCTCAAATTTACAGGAGCCGAGCATACCACATTATAACTAAAAAAAAGTATAAACGCACATTAACTCAGTGCTTGCTAAAAAAAACAAAACTCCAATGTCTAAACATTTTATCCACTAAAATGCAAAAACATATATGTAAGTATTCTGAGCTAAATAATGGTGACAAAAACAAGACAATGATTGAAGTTTTAAGGTAAGGAATTACGGCCTTGCAGGTTTTACATTTTGATGTTGGGAAAATGAAACATCTTTGAAAGGAATGCAAATACACTATTTAGATTTCTTTTTCCGTCATTCAGGCAGGGCAAACTAGAGATGATGACAGAAAAGACGAGGCTTAACTAAAAATAGCTCTAGGCAGGCAATGTTACTAAACTACAAGACTGCCAGGTTATTACATAGTAATAATAATAACATTGTAAATATAATAATATCTCTCTATATAAATAAAATCCAATGTCTGTCTGTCTGTCTATCCATTTTTCACGAGAGAACTACTTAACGGATTTAGATCTGTTTTTTTCCTGCTTGAACATTCCGGGTGATTTTGCAACTTCTCTCATCATGTTAAGTATCATAGTTCACTTGCAGGAGCAATTTATTTGTGTAAATCAGAGACAGAGGCTGCGAGCCGAGGTGAGTGGGAGCCGGGTGGGGCCCTCCTCACTCACGTGCCAGCCTTCGTTCGAATCGCCTACCTCTGGCCACATTTTGGAGCAGACCTTGCCTTCACTTAACTAATATATGGTCAACACAGTATTTTCAATGGTGGGGCAAACATTTGTTTTTGTTTTACACTTTTGTTTTTTTTTTCCTTTATTTTTGTAACAAGCATCATTTGGGTTTAGGTACAACTCAGAAGCGCCTCTTAAAGCACCAATATATAACAAAGATATAGGTCAGAACTGCAGTTTCATATAAGTTTTTAAAGAAATTAACAATTCCAATCTCCCAACACTACCCTGACCCACTCATGAAAAAAAGTAATCAAAGACAGCTGTTGTAAATAGTTTTCATATTTTTCTAATAGTTCAAACTCCTTATAAACACAATAAAGTTAAAAACAAATATTTTAAGTCAAATCATTGTTGTTTAGTGGGTAATTAGTCACCATTATACAGTGAAAATGACTTAGTAAATGTTATTACAATGTTTATGATCTGGTCTTGTAAGTAATGGTACCGGACATTTACAGTGGTGTGAAAAACTATTTGCCCCCTTCCTGATTTCTTATTCTTTTGCATGTTTGTCACACAAAATGTTTCTGATCATCAAACACATTTAACCATTAGTCAAATATAACACAAGTAAACACAAAATGCAGTTTGTAAATGGTGGTTTTTATTATTTAGGGAGAAAAAAAAATCCAAACCTACATGGCCCTGTGTGAAAAAGTAATTGCCCCCTGAACCCAATAACTGGTTGGGCCACCCTTAGCAGCAATAACTGCAATCAAGCGTTTGCGATAACTTGCAATGAGTCTTTTACAGTGCTCTGGAGGAATTTTGGCCCACTCATCTTTGCAAAATTGTTGTAATTCAGCTTTATTTGAGGGTTTTCTAGCATGAACCGCCTTTTTAAGGTCATGCCATAGCATCTCAATTGGATTCAGGTCAGGACTTTGACTAGGCCACTCCAAAGTCTTCATTTTGTTTTTCTTCAGCCATTCAGAGGTGGATTTGCTGGTGTGTTTCGGGTCATTCTCCTGTTGCAGCACCCAAGATCGCTTCAGCTTGAGTTGACGAACAGATGGCCGGACATTCTCCTTCAGGATTTTTTGGTAGACAGTAGAATTCATGGTTCCATCTATCACAGCAAGCCTTCCAGGTCCTGAAGCAGCAAAACAACCCCAGACCATCACACTACCACCACCATATTTTACTGTTGGTATGATGTTCTTTTTCTGAAATGCTGTGTTCCTTTTACGCCAGATGTAACGGGACTTTTGTCTCATCAGTCCACAAGGTATTTTCCCAAAAGTCTTGGCAATCATTGAGATGTTTCTTAGCAAAATTGAGACGAGCCCTAATGTTCTTTTTGCTTAACAGTGGTTTGCGTCTTGGAAATCTGCCATGCAGGCCGTTTTTGCCCAGTCTATTTCTTATGGTGGAGTCGTGAACACTGACCTTAATTGAGGCAAGTGAGGCCTGCAGTTCTTTAGACGTTGTCCTGGGGTCTTTTGTGACCTCTCGGATGAGTCGTCTCTGCGCTCTTGGGGTAATTTTGGTCGGCCGGCCACTTCAGGGAAGGTCCACCACTGTTCCATGTTTTTGCCATTTGTGGATAATGGCTCTCACTGTGGTTTGCTGGAGTCCCAAAGCTTTAGAAATGGCTTTATAACCTTTACCAGACTGATAGATCTCAATTACTTCTGTTCTCATTTGTTCCTGAGTTTCCTTACATCTTGGCATGATGTCTAGCTTTTGAGGTGCTTTTGGTCTACTTCTCTGTGTCAGGCAGCTCCTATTTAAGTGATTTCTTGACTGAAACAGGTGTGGCAGTAATCAGGCCTGGGGGTGGCTACGGAAATTGAACTCAGGTGTGATACACCACAGTTAGGTTATTTTTTAACAAGGGGGCAATTACTTTTTCACACAGGGCCATGTAGGTTTGGATTTTTTTTCTCCCTAAATAATAAAAACCATCATTTAAAAACTGCATTTTGTGTTTACTTGTGTTATATTTGACTAATGGTTAAATGTGTTTGATGATCAGAAACATTTTGTGTGACAAACATGCAAAAGAATAAGAAATCAGGAAGGGGGTAAATAGTTTTTCACACCACTGTATAACCATATAATGGAAAAAAAGAAGGAAAATGGAACTGTTAATCAAGTTCAGGCATGTGAATGAAAACACATTTTATCCCAATAAAATAATGGATGGATGGATGGATTATCAAAAAAATGCTCTGGTCTACCTGAAGGATTTCGTGTATAGTGCAAGGGGACCACATAGGGCTGCCAAACATCCCTTATATACGGGACATGTTCCATATTTGATAATTTTGTCCCCTCTCCCATACTGACCTTTCAGGGACACACAAATGCCCCGTATTTAGTTCATTTTCAAATTTCATAATAAAAATATACTTTTACTACCTTCTTACGGTACTTAGTTGTAACTTTATAAGTAATTATACTTTCCTTTCTCAGATTCTCTTGCTGAAAATAACCCAAATGTAACGAGGAAACTAGTGCTTGCTGCCTGCTTACAACCTATTCAGTTGCTATGGTTGGCTGAGGACAGCGACACTGTTACCGTTTTGCCCTCCAGCCGCGGTGCTGTGCAGTTCTGTATCAGCATTGCAACATACAGTGTCAAGAAAGTGTGTTGTTACTACTTGCCATGGCCCACTTTTTTTCTAACTGCCTGTATTAAATAATAATAATATTTCTCTGTTGTCTGTATTAAATAAATATTTTCAAATGATTTCACTTTTACAGAATGTTTTTAGCTTGTATTACATAATTTTCAAATGATTTTACTTTTGTTTTCCTCATTACCCATTAAAATCCTTGCTTTATGTTTTGTTATGTTCATATATTGGTCTGGGTGTGTAGGAGGCATGTATAAATCTTTATATATAATCTTCATTTGGATCTTGATCTTTGTTTGTGTGCGAATTCACTGCCTTGTGTGGTGTTCCTGGTGTGTTCAGTAGAAGGCAGTAATGATGGAGGAGGAGAGGAAGTGAGGGGGAGGATCGTTGGATGAGGTTGGAGTGTGGTGATTAAAGAGGATTGAACTAAAGGAGACCACGTGCTGTTTGTACTGGCTGAATACACAACACCTTGGTTGTTACTTTTGTTTACAAACACTGTCGATAGCACTCTTTGTGTTTAGATCTGGCATCGACACCTGCTTCGTTGTCGAGACTGTGGTTTTTTGTGTTTCTATCGACCGTCGTTGGCAGCACTTCGTCCAAATCGAATGTTCACCCACTTCTTGGAGTCGGCAGTCAGAGTATATAGGTCGGGCACACTTCTGTGATTTTCCATCAGTCGGCGTTTGGAGTTCAAGAAAGAAGCATTGATTCTTCCTTACTCTTTGGATTGCCACAAAGCAACCTGCGAGATTGGAGAAAGGTTGAGAAGAGATCGTGAGAGGAAACGACAGCGTCATGAAAACGAGACGGATTGTGAATGGAGAGAAGCAGAAATGCTCCTCCACCACCACATAATTACTATTCGGACAGTGATTCCGAGTAGGCTGTTCCTATCGAATCAATGTCCAAGGGTTTTGTTTTGTAATTTTGTTTCCCTTATAAAAAATCACAATGCTGTGCGACGAAGGGCCCAGTTCACGACTGGCAGCCGCGTTTAAACAGGGAGCCCTTCACAGACAACTTTAACACGTGCAACGTAGTTGGGCGCACATGGCTAGTTTATATATATAGTAAAATATAGAGAGATTTTTTTTAGAGTTTCCCATATTTCTAATTTTCCAATCTGGCAACCCTAGGACAACATCTAGTTAACTATCCAGTTTATTAGTTAACATCTTCTTCCAGACAGATTAAAAAGCTCTACTGTGATGGCAGAGAAGCAGATTTAAGATATATGTATAATATATCTTACTATTCCTTACCAGACTTTGCAAGGCAATATGTGAAACATCATACATTTTTAAAATGTAAAAATTCCAAACAAGACTGAAATGTTGTAGCAATCACACATGAACACCACAGGTCTTCTTAGACTTAAAAACGTTTCTTTCAGCATAGCCATTCTGAAAAGTAAGTGATGAGTTTAAAAGGTTTACTGCTGACATAATTACTTACAATATAGATAACTGAAAGAGTTCTCGGTTCCGCAAAAACACGCTGGAAGCAACATAATGGCCAAAATGACTGCCTCTTAGATGCACAGATGTGCTAGCATATGGAGGCCAGTGCCAATGCTCAGCAACCTGTTGTACAATGTTGGCGGTAAAATGATAAAACAGGTTGAACTGCTGTTAATGGTCATAGAAATACAAGGACAGTTGCCTGGGACATTGCAAAGGACAGGCAGTAAGCTGCTTGTTTCTACTTAATTTGTGAAGCTTTTACTTTCAAAATATGTGTCAGGAAATTTAAAGGAAGGAGTGTTCAAATAAAATGTTTTTAAAAGTTGTTCCACCTGAAATGATAATCAAATTTTAAAAAGTAATATCCCTAAACAGATTTAACCCAGCCACAGGGGATGCACAAATCAGTGTGTTTCTTTGTGCCAGTATCAAGCTCAGAAATAAAGGGGAGGGTTATGTCAGGAAGGGTTGCGCCCAGTGTAAAATGTTTCCAGATCAACATGTGGACAACAATACAGATTTCCATAAGGATCGGTCAAAGCCCGGGTTAACAACAGCCGCCACCAGTACTGTTTGCCAATAGGGTGCTGGCAGAAACTGTGCTACTGCTGGCTGAAGAAGGAGAAGAAGAGGGAGAAGGTGTATCCAGAGGCAGATGAGGAAGGTAAAGAGAGTGGAAGTGAAGGTAGAAACTTTGAATGTTGGCAGTATGACTGGTAAGTGGAGAGAGTTATCTGATGTGATGGAGAGAATGAAGGTTAATATATTGTCCATGTAAGAGACTAAATGGAAGGGGAGTAAGGCTAGGTGGATTGGTTAGGTTCAAATTGTTCTGTCATGGTGTTGATAGGAGGAGAAATGGGGTAGGAGTTATCCTGAAGAAACAGCATGTCAAGAGTGTTTTGGAGGTGAAAAGATTGTTAGACAAAGCTATGATTATGAAGCCAGAAATTGAAGATGTGATGATTAATGTTATTGGTGCATATGCCCCACAAGTTCGGTGTGTGATGAATAAGAAAGGATATGCATGGCTGTGGTAACTACGTATTTTAAAAAGAGAGAGGAAAATAAAGTGATATACAAGAGTGGAGGAAGATGCACAAAGGTAGATTATATCCTATGCCGGAAGGTCAGTCTAAAGGAGATTGGAGACTGCAAAGTGGTTGCAGAGGAAAGTGTAGTTAGGCAGCATAGGATGGTGGTCTGTAGGATGACATTGTAGATCTAGAAGAGGAGGAGAGTGAGGGCGCAGCCAAGGATTAAATGGTGGAAGTTGAAAAAGGAAGACTGCAAGGTTGAGTTCAAAGAGGGGGTAAGACAGGCACTGGGTGAAGCGTTACCAGACAGCTGGGCAACAACAGCAGAAGTAGTAAAGTGCTTGGCGTAACATCTGGTCAGAGGAAGAAGGAAAAGGAGACCTGGTGGTCAATTGCTTAATGCAATCTTGGAAAGTGAGAGGATGCCTGAGGAGTGGAGAAGAAGTGTACTGGTACCCATTTTTAAGAATAACGGGGAAGTGCAGAGCTATAGTAACTATAGAGGGATACAATTCATGAGCCACAGCATGAAATTATGGGAAAGAGCAGTGGAAACTAGTTAAAAAGGTAGGTGATGATTAGCGAGCAGCAGTATGGTTTCATGTCAGGAAAGAGCACCACAGATGCAATGTTTGCTCTGAGGGTATTGAAGGAGACGTATTGAGAAGGCCAGAAGAAGTTGCATGGCGTCTTTGTGGACCTGGAGAAAGCATATGACAGGGTGCCTAGAGAGGAGTTGTGGTACTGAATGAGGAAGTTGGGAGTGGCACAGAAGTATGTAAGAGTGGTACAGGATATATATGAGGGAAGTGTGACAATGGTGAGTGAGTGACAGATGCATTCAAGGTGAAGGTGAGATTACATCCCTGTGGACTATGATGTTTGCCTTCTGACAATGTGATCTGTAGTGAAAGCAGGAAGCAGGATGAGGAGAGCCTGGAGAGGTAGAGATGTTCTCTAGAGTGGAAAGTAATGAAGGTCAGTAGGAACAGGACAGAGGAGAGATGCTATATATATAATAGGAAAATGATGCTAAGGATGGAGCTACCAGGTAAGAGGAAAAGAGGAAGGGCTAAGAGAAGTTTTTTGGATGTGGTGAGAGAAGACATGCATGTGGTGATGGGGGTGGTGGAAAATTAAACAAAAATTATCTCATGATATTATGTATTTTATATTAAATTCTTATTTCAGTCCTTCAGAGTATACCGATATACTATTAAACCTACAAAGCATAACAAATAATGATTCAAAAATCTTTAAAACCAACATAATCTAAATAAATGTATGTGTTATAGACTTCTAGCTGCACCAATACCTCCAATCTGTCGGTGAAAATCTTACTGTACAACAGTACAGTAATCCCTCCTCCATCGCGGGGGTTGCGTTCCAGAGCCACCCGCGAAATAAGAAAATCCGCGAAGTAGAAACCATATGTTTATATGGTTTTTTTTATATTGTCATGCTTGGGTCACAGATTTGCGCAGAAACACAGGAGGTTGTAGAGAGACAGGAACGTTATTCAAACACTGCAGACAAACATTTGTCTCTTTTTCAAAAGTTTAAACTGTGCTCCATGACAAGACAGAGATGACAGTTCTGTTTCACAATTAAAAGAATGCAAACATATCTTCCTCTTCAAAGGAGCAAACAAATCAATAGGGCTGTTTGGCTTGTAAGTATGCGAAGCACCGCGGCACAAAGCTGTTGAAGGCGGCAGCTCACACCCCCTCCGTCAGGAGCAGAAAGAGAGAGAGAGAGACAGATAAAAAAAATCAATACGTGCCCTTTGAGCTTTTAAGTATGCGAAGCACCGTGCAGCATACTTAAAAGCTGCACACAGAAGGTAGCAACGTGAAGATAATCTTTCAGCATTTTTAGACGAGCGTCCGTATCGTCGAGGTGTGCGAACAGCCCCCCTGCGTCAGGATCACAGATAGTCAGCGCAAGATAGAGAGAAAGAAAAGTAAGTTGGGTAGCTTCTCAGCCATCTGCCAATAGCGTCCCTTGTATGAAATCAACTGGGCAAACCAACTGAGGAAGCATGTACCAGAAATTAAAAGACCCATTGTCCACAGAAATCCGCGAACCAGCAAAAAATCCGCGATATATATTTAAATATGCTTACATGTAAAATCCGCGATGGAGTGAAGCCGCGAAAGGCGAATCGCGATATAGCGAGGGATTACTGTACAGTGTTCTACATATGTCAGTGCCACAAATATACACTCTACCCACATTTTATTTTCAAATTTAGTGAAAGTAAATAAAAATAACATAATAAAATGATGTGTGGGATCTCTGTAAACCACAGAAAAAGACAATATCAGGCATCAGTTCCTTGCCAGCACAACAATTGCCACAACCTCCACAACACAATCCAGCATCAAATATAAAGTGTTCCCTACCAATAAACTAACTCTTTGGTGATCTTCAGGAAACCAATACATTCCATATTTAGAATACCTCTACACAAAATGACTCAAAAAAGAAGGCAATATCACCTGAAGTTCTCTCATTACAGAATTCTATTTCCTACTACTTTTCCATAGCCACTAGCCCCACACTAGTTATAAGCTCTGGGCCCACCAAACTTTGGTGGTTTATTACTAATGAATCAAAACATGAAAATTGTATTGCACTTTTTCATTCTAGTCTTGATTGATGAACAAAGTGAACATATTACCCTTTAAAAATCGTAAGTGAGTTAATTTCTTCTTACAAGAAATTCAGAAATTACCTTTTTTACTACTGTTAAAGGACAAAATCTAATATACAATGCCAACTACCTTCATCTTTTAGACTGTAAACATTCTCTTAGTATAAAAGAATGCATAAAAAGTGTGATTTAAGAATATCAGACATTGCTGTATGGCTGCTTAAAAGCTTCACCTGCAGTTAGTATAATTAATGAATATGCAATTTGTATGCCATAAAGGTTAAATGAAGTGATAAAAACTATAAGGAGAAAAAAGTCATTATAGTACATAGTTGAATGGTTATCTCTGCAGCAAACTGCTTAGTGTCTGGTACTAATTCATCCGCTGTTAATTTTGTTCATGTTGCAGCTGTTAGACGTTTGGCAGAGACAGATTGCCTACATTGCTACAGGGCCCTTCTGTTTATTTTCCACTGGGCTGAGCTTTCAGGTTATACAATTTTGTCTCAAATATTTGAAAATACATTTCCCTCATTCAGGGTTCTTACTGTATTTGAACCCTGTACTTTTTTATTTCTTAATGTTTAATTTAGTGAAATACGTTAGTGTGTATCTATATACAGTATAAACACACAACATACTTACACACACATTCATACATACATTCCGGGTTTCGCCCTAGAAATTTCCTAAATTTTCCTCAGTTACAAAGCTAAGGGATAAACAAATGTATTAGAAACACTATATAATAAACAGAATACTTTTCTGTAAACAAATCTTTTTTTTTCAACTCATGTGGTAATAGTTCATTGGAGCTCCTTACTCTTGAATATACAATACGATACCATTTTCTAAACATGCTTAATCATGAACAGAATGCAGTGAGTACAGGAACACGGGTAAAACATTTCTGCTGTAGATCAACTCTTGTAATTTCTAGTGACTAGGCTTTTGTTGACGGTCACTGCAAAACACAACTTTAGGAGAAACTGTATTCTTTTGAATTCAAACAGATAATTAGCAGGAATAATGGGAATTTTGAGTACAAATAACAGATGTTTAACACTTTTTATAGCTAAACTGCCCCTAAAACACACACACATACACAAACATACACACCATCGGATGCACACACTACTAATTAAGCATGGGATCTCCTGTGGGAAATGACTAATAAATGCCCAGGGCAATTACTGTTGTTCACCTGCAGGGCATGGTGATTATAAGATTATAAGAGAATTCAGTCTCCGGAGAAAGTCAGCCTTAGTACGTAGATTTCACATACATGAAAATGTCTTACTGTAAGTGAAAACGTGGAGTAAAATAATAAGAAAAATGGAATACTTGTTAGTATACTTTTTGAGTGTAGCATACAATGGATACACAAGTCAATTTTTAACTTCAGCTCCAGCACAAAGCATCAGTTACATGTGAAGCTGGAATATTCTGATTCATTCAGTATTCCTGATCACTGATCAGCATGCATGATAAACAACACAGCTCCAGTTTTCTCCACACAAAGATTGTCCATCCTTTACTCCTTCGTGATCTGGATTACTCTTAAATGAATTGCTGCCAATAAGGAATTACAGAAATCATTGTCCGGCTTTCTGTCAATGATAAACTACGTTTCACGGGGAGAACACCCTTGACAGATACAAATATCAAAGGAAAAATACAAAAAAAGAGGGGTGTTTGGATGTAATTGTCTGTGTGATGTATCTCTTCAAGTCATAAGAAAGAAAAAAACGAGACTGTAATCGAGATAGTTGGAAGGTCAGCTGCTGAACTGGTGCACTCAGTTAGCACAGATCATCTAACGATGATTTCTGTTATTTCTTATTGGCAACATTTCATTTAAGAGAAATCCAGATCAGAATGGGTAGGGAAAACTGTGCAGTTGTTTCCGAATGCCAATCAGTGTTTAAAAATACAAAATGACCAGAATATTACTGTTTCATAACTTATGTTCATGCCCTGTAGTTCAATTATAATTAGTATTTAATTCCCATTATAAGAGTTATAAATAGTTCATTACTGAATGATGTAGACAATGATGAACAAAAAGTGCCAATTTTCAGACCAATACTTAAAGAAACAGAGCAAGACCCAAATATGCTTAAAATTTATAGACCAATTCCAAATTTACTCTTTCGCTCTAATGTAACTGAAAAAGTAGTTACCAGTCAGCTTCATATGAGACATTTCAGTCTGCACCAGTCATAGTACAGAAATAGCACTAACCTGTGTTGTAAACAACATTCTAATTCTGATGACGGAAACTGCACAGCGATTACTGTATGTTTCTAGATTTAAGTGCAGTGTTTGATACCACCGATCATTCTATTTTACTATACAGGCAGGAAAATTACACAAGGCTCACAGATACTGTCCTTGCCTGGTTTAGTAAATATGCATGATATTGAGAATGCATGTATATATTTCTAGTAGGGCTGACTGCTGCAAATCTTTATTCACTGGCAGTTCAAATCATTCTTTATGCAGCGCTCAGTCATTTCAAAATGCTACAGCAAGAATTATTACAAAAAGCAGAAAGTACAAACACATAACCCCATTTCTTAAGTCCAAACACTGGCTCCTTACTGCAAGCCAGAAACACTACCTCTGCACCACTGTGCTGCCAACTTTTGAGCATGCTACATACAACTGCACACGAGTAAAACATTTCTGCTGTAGATCAATTCTTGCTTTTCCTACAACAACAACAACAACATTTATTTATATAGCACATTTTCATATAAAAAGTAGCTCAAAGTGCTTTACATAATGAAGAAAAGAAAAATAAAAGAAAAAATAAGAAATTAAAATAAAACAACATTAGTTAACATAGAAAAAGTAAGGTCTGATGGCCAGGGGGGACAGAAAAAACAAAAAAAAACTCCAGACGGCTGGAGAAAAAAATAAAATCTGCAGGGGTTCCAGGCCACGAGACCGCCCAGTCCCCTCTGGGCATTCTACCTAACATAAATGAAATAGTCCTCTTTGTATTTAAGGTTCTCACGGAAGGACTTGATGATGATGGTCATGCAGATTTCTGGCTTTTAATCCATCGCTTCCTAGTGACTAGGCTTTTGTTGACGGTCACTGCAAAACACAACTTTTGGAGAAACTGTATTCTTTTGAATTCAAACCAGATAATTAGCAGGAATAATGGGAATTTAGACTGATCAAAATTTCTTCTGGTATTGAGGTAGGTGGGAGGTGAGGGAAATTGGGTAGTTTTTTTTTAACAAAGTTTCTAATTTGAAGCTAGTGAAAGAAATGAGTTGCTGGAAAGTTAAATGTGGAGTGCAACTGTTCGTAGGATGCAAAGACCTTGTCTATGTACAGATCTCTAAGTGATTTAATCCCGGAGCTTTTCTTAGCAGCAAGATGTAAATTTCAAAAACCAGCTCTGGACATAGGGACATACTTGTGCATATTTGCTTATATAAATCAGTACATGAAGTTGAGGAAGAACATTTGAAGTCCTCAAAAAACTGACAGGCTAAAAATTATACCTGTATAAATGGACAAATGAGCATAGAACACTAACTATTGACTGTTCCCATATTTAAAACATTACCTGTAATAAATAACATGATTCAAACTAGATTTCTGCATTGCTTCTTGGTTCTGTATTACTCACTACATACTGTATATGCTGAATCTCTTTAAGCTTTTCTAAAAAGACAAATGACAGGTACATGATGCTACTAAGAACAAGCAAGCAATATATTTGCAAAATGGCCATTATATCTGCAAAACACTCATATTCACAAAGTAATGCAAACTTATGTGCAAAATAATGTATACAGTTAAACAAATTTTGAGTGGCAGGAAGAAATGTACATAAAAAGTGAGCTGATCTAGTAGACATCTGGATCAGTTTTGTACCTTCAACTCAAAAAAAATATCTTTAAATAGACAAGTGTAAGATTAAATACAGTTTTCTTGACATTCTGAGGACACAAAATATTGGGATTAGACACTCTGTGCCACCTTCGATCTTCTTAATGGAAGTACGCTTAGTAATTAGTGCTTACACTTCACTTTATCACAACAACCTCTTCATCAGAAGGAAATTTTTAGTGACAATCTGACCCTATTGTTTGTCTGTAAATTGAAAATTAATCAAGGAAATGAGTCTTGCCAAACTCATACCTTATGTTATGATAAGTTGATCAGTATGGATGTGTTTTATCTTTAGTGGATTCATTTTTCAAAAATAAAAAACAATTCAGATGTGATTAAAGTTTACATTGTAGACATTTTACTTTTTGGTCACAGCATATAGAAATTACAACACTTTTTTCTACATGGTCCAACCAATCCAGGGCACCACAATATTTGGGACAACTGGTGTCATAGGTGTTTGTAATTACTCAGGTGTGCTTTATTGCTTAATTTGTGCAAACATGAGATGCTTCGGATTGCTTCTACCCACAGACTACCTTTGGAGTCCGCAGTTGCCATTGTTCAACAAGAGGACAAAAGCTGTGTCAATGAAAGTCAAAGGAGCCATTATGTGGTTGAAAAACAAGAATGAAACCATTAGACACATTGTAAAAACTTAGGATTGCCTAAATCAACTCTCTGGAACATCATTAAGAAGAAAGAACTCATTGGTAAGCTCAGTAATCACAAAGGCACTGATAGGCCAAGGAAGACCTCCACTGCGAATTACAGAAGAATTGGTAAAAAAAGCCCCACACAACATATCAGAAACTGTCTTCAGAAGGTAGACATATATGTGTCTGAAACTACTATCTGCTGAAGACATCATTAACAGAAATACAGAGGCCACACTGTAAGATGCAAACCACTAGTTATCCATAAAAACAAGATTACAATTTAAGAAAAAGTACTTAAAAGAGCCTAAAAAATTCTGGAAAAAGGTCTTGTAGACAGATAAGACAAAGATGAACCTGTATGACGAGAGCAAAGTGAGGAGACGAAAAAGGAAATGCCCCTGGATCCATTGATGATGGAATTACTGATGGCAGTTGCACAATGAATTCTGAGGCATATAGAAACAAATTATCTGCTCAAGTTCCAGTAAATGCCTCCATACTCTTTGGATGGTGCTTCATCCTGCAACATGATAATAATCCCAAACATACTGCTAAGGCAACATATGCTAAAAAACAGCCAAGTCAGTCCCAAAAATTTAAATCCAACATAGCATGCCTTCCATATGCTGAAGAGAAAACTTAAGGGGACAAGACATAGAAAGCAGCAGGAGTTGAAGATGGGTGTATTACAGGCTCTCCAGAGAAGATACTCAGCATCAGGTGATGTCTATGATTTACAGACTTCAAGCAGTCACTACACCCAAGGGATAGGTGACAAAGAACTAAATACGACTGCTTTAATATACAGGATGATTGCTATGGTGCCCTGAAGTGGGGGACCAAGCAGAAAAAGTGTCACTTCTACATGCTTTGATCAAAATTTATGGAAGTACCCTTAAATTAAAGTCTGCAGTATGCACTTTAAACACATCTGAATTGTTTGATTTGTAGTTTTAAAGTGTGGAGCAGAAGGGTAAATGAAGGAAAAAATAAGTCTTTATCCTAAACATTATGGAGGGCAACTGTATGTTAACCCTGTTTGGTACTTGAAAAGGATCATTTACAACATACATCTATCTATTTCTGCATCCTTTTTCAGGTCAATATAACAGGTGTTGGTTGTTTAAACAAAAACAAAGGTTAATGATATATACATTGGTGGGATTTGGGAAAAAAATTAATTTAATTTACAAATAATTTGTTCATATGCTTACTGTATGGCAAATTTTAATGCTATAAACTATAAACAGCACATTTAAAAAATGAAAAAAATTATGAAAATCCACCATCTTTTCATTTTTTTTTATCTTCAAATTAACTTTATATTGTTCCTTCCTCTTTAGATTAAATGAAAACATTTTTGCAAAAACTGACATAAAATAAAAAATTTGTGGGCTCATCAAATCGTGAATACGGTAAACTATTGTATTTTTAGCTAGCATTACGTTTTATACCCACTTTTTTTGAACAATTTTACTCACCTTGCCTAAAACAGCAATGTAAGACCACCAGCCCTACACTCATATACGCCATTCATTGGGTGCAAACAGAAAAACATCCTTTAAATCAATAAAAAATAACATCATCATTACCTTTTCCTTACATTAATGTTCTGTATTGCAAACTTGCTATGAGGAAAAGATTACATTTTTGGGTATGTGTTAAAATAATTAAAACTAATCTTGAATAATGGGTTAATATAACCCCATACTCTCATTTTCTGCTAATATGCTGTGTATTTTCACATGTGTATTGAAATAAAACAGTTTTTAGTTAAACAATTCCTGAATTTTCACATGCTTTTTAGATTTAAAAAAGTTTGGCAAAGTTTTCCTCTATTTAATTTACAAAAGACTTGGCAAAACTGTGGATATATTTACTTTCCTTACCATTCTTACTATTACTATTATGGTTGGGAGGAGGAATTTCCTAAATCTATTTCAAAAGGCACACACCTTCTAAACACTACCATAAAATGATTTTAGAAAAGAACAAAACACTAATAAGGGCTAAAAAAATAATCTGGTTGTAATTCAGGTGTGACACAGGAGCCATTAAGTCAACAACCACTTTAAAAGAAAGAGACTGTCCTCTGTGTTTTTACCTTATAGATGGTTTTTTTTCTGATCTGGGAGCAAAATCTTGTCTTTTTTAATGTGTAAAATTATGAACAATTATTTTATCAATTAATGCAGAGAATGCAATTCATTAGAAGTGCAGTTTCTAGTCTTACTTCAAAATGAGATTAATAAATAAAATGGTAGAGGTCCCATTTTGCACTAGTTTCAGCAAAAAGTACAATTATAGGATTTGGCAAGTTTTTGTTTTTGGCAGTTGGACTAATACAGTGTAAAAAAATTTTTTTTTATGTTTTTAACAGTAAAAAAAAAATTTTGGTCAGCCTCTAGATTCCTTTATCTGAATTTCCAAAAACACAGTAAAATGGCACACACTCTTAAGTCTTGCCAAAAACTTTAATTTTGTGTATTCATATTCTAGAATGAAGTGAGGCATGTTTATAGGCCATAGATATTAGCTATGGTTTTTAAATAAAAGTTCATGTTTTGAAATACAATTAATAAGAACTAAAGCCATAAAAACACAAATAGATTAAAAGACTAATGTTACTGGAATAAATTACAAGAAAACTCACTTCTGACACATCTGATTAAATAATATTTTTGGAGAAATAGGTCCTTTTCCTGCTTCCTTCATGCTGTGAAGAAATAGGAACATGGCTGATGTCAATGGCTCGGGGCTGGGGAGGGTCACTACCAACGGATCCTACAGGTAAAAAAAACAAAAAAGCAAGAACACCATCATCATCTTCCAAGCAAAAACTTTACTGAAAGATATGGACAACACTCTTTCAATAACTAAAAATCAAAGTAATAAAAGTCAAAAAAATCTGAAAACAGCTTGATTTATTTCATGAATAATATACACTGTTAAGATGCATTAAATGTAAAAAAGCCATAATTAAAGCATGTATTGTATTACTGGTTACATAGTATGTGCACATTAAAGATTTTTGCATAAATTAGCATTTTTTTTTCCAGGCAACAGAAGATGACTTGCATGGCATATTTAATTTGTACTAATAATATAACCTTCTAGCTTTTTGACCTTCCTTTGCATATTTATACATGCTTCCTTTCTTTTTTTGTTCAACTAGTTAATGAATTTCAGGGTATTTCTGCATCACAGGCCTAACCTGTAGACAAAAAAAATTAAAATCACAAAAAAGTGGCTCACCAAGGTAATAGAGGGCCATGATATAAAATTGATTTTTGCTTTTGTAGTGTTTTTTACTCATTTATTTGTTGTGTGTTCTTTGGCTACTTTAAAACTCCAATAAAACTCCTGAAGGTTACACTTCTGCATATTCTATTATCTTCATTTACAAAAATACAAAATAACAAAGCATGTTTATAAAATAAATCTGAAATACTGCAAATTTTCTACACAAAAATGGTTTTGGCACCACAGGAAAACACACAATGCTGAAAGCCCATCCCTTTCCATTCTCTATAAACCTCTCTTTCTAGTTGTCTACATATGAGGCTGAGCACACATACCTCAGGTACCACTGAGGTAAGTACCCAATATTGTCTCTCTCTGACACTTGTTTAGTATTGCAATTACCATCACTGACATCATATTTGGAAAAATGGGCAATATAATACCGGAACACCACAACATGACACAAATCAACAAAATGTTCACATCTAACAGGAAATTACTCCAGTTATTGCTTTTTCACTAGACAACTTTTTTAAAACACAAAATGAGAGGCATACACTTGTGGAATCAGTTCATGAAAACATAAAAAGCCTATGTGCATTAGCATGCATTAGAAAACATGTGAAAATACACAAAAACATATATAAAATTAACATGGACATAGATGGGAATAAGGTCTTCAAATTCAACAGTTAACACAAGCAACTGGTAGGCTCCCTATCCCTGTGGAACTTTTCTTCTTAATCACACTATTTTTTTATTTTACTCTTGGAAACACTGGTGTTTTAATTCTCAAGAACAAACCCTATTCGTAATGTCTTGCTATTTGTCCTTTGAAAATCCATACTGCACTTATGAAATAAGAGTGCTCTTGCTGCTATAATTGAAAGTAGCAGAGTCCATTCAAATCTTCCATGTTTATGACCAAAAATATAATGCTTATTAAACAGACTCCATGTACTGGTATTACTAGGGTGTTAGTAAGGTATTATGCCACAGGCATCTATATTGGTTTTTTACTTAGATTAAGATGAATGCCTTTGAAAAGATATTAGTAGTGTTTTATAAAAAAAATCAAATTAAATGAAAATCACCACACATTTCCTGATGTTATAACCAGCTCAACACTTGCATTTATGAGGTCAGCATTATATACAATTATTACAAATACTGTACTAAAATATAAACACATCATGAAAAATATACAAAAATATATACATTTATCAAAAGCAAATTTAATTCCAATTCAAATAATCAATCCATACTTCCATCCATTTTTAAATTTGCCTGTTCTAATCAAGTGTCAGAATTCAGTGGAAAGAACTAAACATGGCAGCACTGGGTATATGGCAGGAACCAACAGAGTGTCTTTGCTTAATTAACTTGATGGATATAAATATTACTAAATAATTATGGAGAGAGGTTTATTGATTTCAAAGGTGAAAGGACAAGTTATACAATTCCTAAAGGACAAGTTATACAATTCCTAGGAGGGTATAAAAAGCTGTGAATATAAATTTCCAATTTCTGAGAAATTGCAGCAAACAAAAAAAAACTAAGATTTAAATGAAAACCTCATGATACCCCAAGAAAAGAAAAAATAATAAACATTTATAAAAATACACCATTCTCTATAGTCCAAGAAGTAACACATTTAAAATAAAATGAGTAACAAGCAAACTGTGCCAGCAGCAAAAGTATATGCACCCTTGCATATGCAAATTTTTGACACTGAATATTTTCAGATCTAGTATTAGGGTTATATCTCAGTGAATAAACAGCATTTTTTGAACACCTTCATTATTTATTGAATGACCAAAGGCATCCAACATCAGCTGGCATAGTGTGAAGAAGCCCATGCACCTTACACTTAATAAACAGCTGTACCACCTTGCCCTGTAATGACTGTAACCAAACACTTTCTCTAATTCAATTTTAGTTGTGGCATCACCGTAAATCATTTGTTTTTTTCAATTATATCTATTATATTATTGCTAGTATTTTCTCGTTAATTTAAAAATTATGTTTGTGAAATCAATGCATCACCATTTTGTATGAGGTATTCTTGAAAGGCTGGGCTATTTTTCGTGTTTTTGTATTTTTGTGGGTATCAAATAAGTCTGTTGCAGTGACACATATGGCATTGTCACATCATCATTATAAATGATGATGGTATGCTATTTAAACTCTGGTTAAAAAAAAGACCAGTGCCTTTAAAGAAAATCATCTTCAAACAATTATATTCTTTTGGTGAGGAGTGGTTTCAACTTTGCTTCTCTCCAGAGACACCCAGTTACTGCCAAGGATCTGAAGTCTTGAATAGTGATCTTTGTCGAAACAAGACAGCCCTCTAGTTCCTTGAGTATCTTTAAGATTTCTTTGCAATTACTTAATAATTATGTGTAATACCTCTGGTGAGAGACTCATGGGAAGATGTGCTGCTGTTCCAAATAGTTTCGTTTTGGAGAATATGGATATCTGTTTGACTTGGTGGAGCTTCAAAAAAAAACTGGAATTGGCTTTGTAGCCCTTTCCAGACCAACAAATAGTATCAACAACTTTTTTCTGATTTTTTAAAAAATTTCCTTTGATTGTGGCTTTATGTGCTTGTTGAATATTTGTAATGAGGATTTGACCCTGATAATATGAATCAATGCATGTGAGTTTTAAATGGAAGTTGTACAAGAAAAAAAAAACACTTCCACATGGGTAGAATGTGTAAACTCCAAACTCCAAAGAGACAGTGACTGGGTTTGTGACCTGGAAATGTGAGGAAGCAACAGAAACCACCATGCCACAGTACCAAATTTGCACATTCTGTCCATGTCAGCCTGGGTTTTTTTTCCAAGGTATAGCACATGAAAATGTTAATACTGTATATTAAGCCATATTTGGGGACATTTCTTTCTTCCAAATTCTTTAACATCATTGTGGAGTAATTTTAGATCACTTTATCAATTTGAACTTGATTTTTCCCTCACCTATTCCTTTTTCAATGAGGGGAAAAACAAATTCTAAATTATAACTCAACTTTAATCTGGCAAATTCTGGTAAGTGCTATATAGCATCTATATACAGTGATCCCTCGCTATATCGCGCTTCGCCTTTCGCGGCTTCACTCCATCGCGGATTTTATATGTAAGCATATTTAAATATATATCGCAAATTTTTTGCTGGTTCGCGGATTTCTGCGGACAATGGGTCTTTTAATTTCTGGTACATGCTTCCTCAGTTGGTTTGCCCAATTCATTTCATACAAGGGATGCTATTGGCAGATGGCTGAGAAGCTAGATTGCTTACTTTTCTCTCTCTCTTGCGCTGACTTTCTCTGATCCTGACGTATGGGGATTGAGTAGGGGGGCTGTTCACACACCTAGACGATACGGACGCTCGTCTAAAAATGCTGAAAGATTATCTTCACGTTGCTATCTTTTGTGCAGCTGCTTCCTGAAACGCTTCTCCCTCTCTCCCTGCTCCTGACGGAGGGGGTGTGAGCTGCCGCCTTCAACAGCTTTGTGCCGCTGTGCTTCGCATACTTAAAAGCCAAACAGCCCTATTGATTTGTTTACTAGAGATTGTTTTCTCTATCTATGTGACATTCTGTGCTCCTGACATGCACTCCTTTGAAGAGGAAGATATGTTTGCATTCTATTAATTGTGAGACAGAACTGTCATCTCTGTCTTGTCATGGAGCACAGTTTAAACTTTTGAAAAAGAGACAAATGTTTGTTTGCAGTGTTTGAATAACGTTCCTGTCTCTCTACAACCTCCTGTGTTTCTGCGCAAATCTGTGACCCAAGCATGCCAATATAAAAATAACCATATAAACATATGGTTTCTACTTCGCGGATTTTCTTATTTCCCGGGTGGCTCTGGAACACAACCCCCGCAATGGAGGAGGGATTACTGTATATACAACCCCAATTCCAAATGAAGTTGGGACGTTGTGTAAAATGTAAATAAAAACAGAATACAATGATTTGCAAATTCTTTTCAACCTATATTCAATTGAATACACTACGAAGACAAGATATCGAATGTTCAAACCGATAAACTTTATTGTTGTTTTGCAAATCTTCACTCATTTTGAATTTGATGCCTGCAACACGTTCCAAAAAAGCTGGGACAGCGGCAGCAAAAGAGTGGTAAAGTTTAGGAATGTTCAAAATACACCTGTTTTGAACATTCCACAGGTTAATTGGAAACAGGTGTTTGTCATGATTGGGTATAAAAGGAGCATCCCCAAAAGGCTCAGTCGTTCACAAGCAAGGATGGGGCGAGGTTCACCACTTTGTGAACAACTGCGTGGGCAAATAGTCCAGCAGTTTAAGAACAACGTATCTCAACGTAAAATTGCAAAGAATCTAGGGATTTCATCATCTTCTGTCCATAATATCATCAAAAGATTCAGAGAATTTGGAGAAATCTCTGCACGTAAGCGGCAAGGCCGAATACCAACACTGGATGCCCGTGACCTTCGATCCCTCAGCCGGCACTGCATTAAAAACCAACATCATTCTGTAAAGGATATTACCACGTGGGCTCAGGAATACTTCAGAAAACCATTGTCAGTTAACACAGTTCGTCGCTACATCTACAGGTGCTGGTCATAAAATTAGAATATCATGACAAAGTTGATTTATTTCAGTAATTCCATTCCAAAAGTGAAACTTGTATATTCGATTTATTCATTACACACAGACTGATGTATTTCAAATGTTTATTTCTTTTAATGTTGATGATTATAACTGACAACTAATGAAAGTCCCAAATTCAGTATCTCGGAAAATTAGAATATTGTGAAAAGGTTCAATATTGAAGACACCTGGTGCCACACTCTAATCAGCTAATTAACTCAAAACACCTGCAAAAGCCTTTAAATGGTCCCTCAGTCTAGTTCTGTAGGCTACACAATCATGGGGAAGACTGCTGACTTGACAGTTGTCCAAAAGACGACCATTGACACCTTGCACAAGGAGGGCAAGACACAAAAGGTCATTACTAAAGAGGCTGGCTGTCCACAGAGCTCTGTGTCCAAGCACATTAATAGAGAGGTGAAAGGAAGGACAAGATGTGGTAGAAAAAAGTGTACAAGCAATAGGGATAACCGCACCCTGGAGAGGATTGTGAAACAAAACCCATTAAAAAATGTGGGGGAGATTCACAAAGAGTGGTCTGCAGCTGGAGTCAGTGCTTCAAGAACCACCACGCACAGACATATGCAAGACATGGTTTTCAGCTGTCGCATTCCTTGTGTCAAGCCACTCTTGAACAAGAGACAGCTTCAGAAGCTTCTTGCCTTTGGACTGCTGCTGAGTGGTCCAAAGTTATGTTCTCTGATGAAAGTGAATTTTGCATTTCCTTTGGAAATCAAGGTCCCAGAGTCTGGAGGAAGAGAGGAGAGGCACAGAAACCACGTTGCATGAGGTCCAGTGTAAAGTTTCCACAGTCAGTGATGGTTTGGGGTGCCATGTCATCTGCTGGTGTTGGTCCATTGTGTTTTCTAAGGTCCAAGGTCAACGCAGCCGTCTACCAGGGAGTTTTAGAGCACTTCATGCTTCCTGCTGCTGACGAACTTTATGGAGATGCAGATTTCATTTTCCAACAGGACCTGGCACCTGCACACAGTGCCAAAGCTACCAGTACCTGGTTTAAGGACCATGGTATCCCTGTTCTTGATTGGCCAGCAAACTCACCTGACCTTAATCCCATAGAAAATCTATGGGGTATTGTGAAGAGGAAGATGCAATACACCAGACCTAACAATTCAGAAGAGCTGAAGGCCACTATCAGAGCAACATGGGCTCTCATAACACCTGAGCAGTGCCACAGACTGATCGACTCCATGCCACGCCGCATTGCTGCAGTAATCCAGGCCAAAGGAGCCCCAACTAAATATTGAGTGCTGTACATGCTCATACTTTTCATGTTCATACCTTTCAGTTGGCCAACATTTCTAAAAATCCTTTTTTTTGCATTGGTCTTAATTGATATTCTAATTTTCCGAGATACTGAATTTGGGACTTTCATTATTTGTCAGTTATAATCATCACCATTAAAGGAAATAAACATTTGAAATACATCAGTCTGTGTGTAATGAATGAATCTAATATACAAGTTTCACTTTTTGAATGGAATTATTGAAATAAATCAACTTTGTCATGATATTCTAATTTTATGACCAGCACCTGTACAAGTGCAAGATAAAACTCTACCATGCAAAGCGAAAGCCATATATCAACAACACCCAGAAACACCGCCGGCTTCTCTGGTCCTGAGCTCACGATGGACTGATGCAAAGTGGAAAAGTGTGCTGTGGTCTGACGAGTCCACATTTCAAATTGTTTTTGGAAATCATGGACGTCGTGTCCTCCGGGCCAAAGAGGAAAAGGTCCATCTGGATTGTTATCAGCGCAAAGTTCAAAAGCCAGCATCTGTGACGGTATGGGGGTCTGTTAGTGCCCATGGCATGGGTAACTTGCACATCTGTGAAGGCACTATTAATGCTGAAAGGTACATACAGGTTTTGGAGCAACACATGCTGCCATCCAAGCGACGTCTTTTTCAGGGACGTCCCTGCTTATTTCAGCAGGGCAATGCAAAGCCACATTCTGCATGTGTTACAACAGCGTGGCTTCGTAGTAAAAGAGTGCGGGTACTAGACTGGTCTGCCTGCAGTCCAGACCTGTCTCCCATTGAAAATGTGTGGCGCATTATGAAGCGCAAAATACGACAACGGAGACCCCAGACTGTTGAGCAACTGAAGTTGTACATCAAGCAAGAATGGGAAAGAATTCACCTACACAGCTTCAGCAATTAGTGCCCTCAGTTCCCAAACGCTTATTGAGTGTTGTTAAAAGGAAAGGTGATATAACACAGTGGTAAACATGCCCCTGTCCCAGCTTTTTTGCAACGTGTTGCAGGCATCAAATTCAAAAGGAGTGAAGATTTGCAAAACAACAATAAAGTTTATCAGTTTGAACATTCAATATCTTGTCTTTGTAGTGTATTCAACTGAATATAGGTTGAAAAGGATTTGCAAATCATTGTATTCTGTTTTTATTAACGTTTTACACAATGTCCCAACTTCATTGGAATTGGGGTTGTAGCATATATAGCGTTTTCTGTCGTTTTGAAAAGCAAATCAAACTTCACATTGGCTAACTGCAAACAATGTTAACATACTGTGCTATTTTAAGTGCAATAATAATTTTTTTTTCTGTTTAATAGTTTTGATGTTGTTCTCTTGTGAAATTCTGTTTATAAAAAAAGACTGAATAAGGTGTTTAATGTTTTAGGAACCTACCAGCCACAAGATTCTGAAACATAAGACCTGACACTTAGAGTAGGCAAAAAGCTTCTGACATACTGTATTTCTCTTATAGTTTTATTAATAATTGTATCCATTTTTATTTTAATTAAAATTACTGCATTTAAGAAAGTATTATTCAGTTGAAACCTCATTTCATAAAAAATACCAAGTAAACAATTTAAAATATAGTAAAATGCATGCAAATATTTCCCTTCAAAAGCATGGCTCCATCAAACTGACTTAAATACATAAAACTATTAAAATGTGTAACATGACCAGTTCACTGAAAATAATATTGTCTCCATCATCAACTGAGTTGATTTTGTGCAGTACAAATTATAATATTTGCACATTATTCTCTTTTTTAAGATAATAAGAACTGCATGTCAGACATCAGGCTCTGTTCAATGTTGTGTATTACTAGTTAACAAAGAAGTGGTTGAGAGCTATGGTAGAAGTTCATTATACATACCAAGTTAGTTTCTGCTGAAGGACAAATTTTTAACTTTGATCCCTTTTCCTTTATTTCTGTAATCAGGTCATTCATTAAGTGTGTCTGTGCCAAATTCTAAAAACAAAGTAGAACATTTTAATGATTGTGAATCCAAAAAAATATTAAGATTACATATAACATAAGATTATCCATTAGTAATGAACATTCCGTAAGATGTTATTTATTTATATAAAATGGTTAGGGTACTAGTAACTACTGCTTGAATATTTGTATCAAGTTGATATCATCTATTATAATTACAGCACTAAAACAACAAGTATGTTAGTCCAGGAGGTAATCCAAAAATTTATTTCAACAAGTGTAATTTATATATGATGACAAACTGCATTGAGAAAGTATACAGTACCTCTATGGACAATATTTGTTATACCAGTCCATCAGTCAACTACAAAGAATGGGAGAAACGTTTGCCCACTACATCCTAACTTCAAATGTATGATGTTTGAGGCTTCTTGTTCACTTTTTTCAACCAGGACTAAAATATGAGGTTTGATAAGAGTCAGCCTAAATATGGTCAATTCACGAAGATAATTCATTTGTTGCACAAAATATGTAAATATGTACATTTTTAAAATCAGGCAAAAATAGTACAGTAACATTTTCAACAATGTATGATTTGTCCCATTAAAATAAGAACATGTATAAGTAGACAATTATAAAATTAAGACAACTTCATAAGTATACTATTATCTATGGTTTTTTCAGACAGAATAGTCACAAGCGAAAATACAAACATTGCTTCCATTGAATCTAAGAATTAACTAAACCCTGAAATGAAACTGCCACTATCACATTGTGGAAGCAGGAACATTTCTGGCTTTGGAAAGTTTTACGCCTTTTGAAGCAATCATGACATGTGTGGAAAATATTTGAGTGTAAATTGCCATTTTAAAAATTCCAGAATGTTTTGTAAGACTATGATAAGCACATGACCATGTTTTGCACTTTTTTAAACTGTGCTTTGGTAATATAATAGTCACAGTTAGTAAAATAATTTGAAAATTGGTTAAGTAAGTCACATTCTACTTATATGGAAATCCAGATGGAGAATCAATTGAAGTTTCTGACTAATTTTAAATAAAAGATATTTTCTTAAATCAATTTCAACTTGTATGTTAAATTATTATTATTACCACGCTTATTTTAACTTCACCTGTTTGTGGTCTGGTACAAATCTTGTTATCGATATTTAACCCACTTCCTATTGTCCAAATGACTTGAAATTTTGCACACTTACTCACTTCTGGTGACAATACATGAATCAATAATCAGTTTCACAAACTTGATCAATTAATCCATGTTAATTAAGAAATGAAATTTTAATATGAAGAATAGTTCAAGATTTCACCAATAAATGGCGCTAGCAATGGATAGAAATATTAAAGGAAGTGTTAAAACATTGATTACAAAATTATACTAAAACAAACCCAAGACTAAAAAGTTGAAAATAATATAAACAAAAAAAAATACTTTTAAAAGCAACTCTTAAAATAATTTAATAAGTGTACTAAAAAGCAAAAAATAAGTGTCTCATTCGTAAAATAAAAGCGTGCATTCAGCCCACCTACTCCCCCCCCTGACAACGCGAGCGGCAGAGACACAAAGTGGCTGGAGCGAAATGCGCCCAAGAGGAGAATGGGAGGGGGTGGGCGAGCGAAGCAAGTGGGGGGCAAAGCCCCCTAGTATATATTTATAAATGTCTTGCAGGCTTTTATGAAAAAATGAGCAGCAAATACAGTCACTGAAGTTGAGCAGATATTGCTGGACCAGCTACTGTATATACAAACAGTGTCAAACAAAGATTACACTAGGTCATATATAAGACCCAAATTAAGTACTCAATATATTCTTAAAAAAATTGTTCCGAATTTTAGAAATGAATGATTTCTCAGCACAGTACAACAACAACAACAACATTTATTTATATAGCACATTTTCATACAAATAATGTAGCTCAAAGTGCTTATATATTGATATGGTAGAAACAAACTGACAAAACAATGGAGGTAAAAAAGAAATGTTCATTGAAGAGAAACATCTTTAAATCAGATTTGAAAGTAGAAAGGCAAGTGTAGTCATGGAGAGATTGGGGAAGAGAATTCCAGAGATTAGGAGCCATGGCACTGATGTGCCTACTTCCCAAGGTGGAAAATCTGGTGTGTGGGACAGCAAGTAGATTATGGGTGCAAGACCTGACAGAGCAAGAGGGGAAGTAAGAGATCAAGAGTTCACTAAGGTAAAGAGAAACAAGGTTATGCATGTTTTTAAAAGTGAAAAAGAAGAATTTAAACTTGATACAGAACTGAACCGCCAACAAATGTAGCTGAAAAAATGGGGTTGGGTGATGTGAGCTGAATACTTCATACAAGTGAGAACTTTACCACTCTTCACACCATTTTAGCTAGAAAAGGAAGATTCGACATAGTTCTATAATCGGAAAGAAATGTTGGATCCAGCTCAGGTTTTTTTAAGAACAACAGTTTTAGGAGCAATAGGAACAGACCCAAAAGAGAAACATGTATTAATTATAATATCAACTGAAATATTAATTGTAGAGAAACATGTCTTTAATAAAAAGATGGGGACAGGGTCAAGCTGACAGGAGGCAAGATTGTTCTTAATGATGAGTGCAGAGACAAAAAGAGAGTCAACAAGTGTAAATTAAGTAAATTTTGTAACTCAAGTTTGAAGAAGTAGAAGATTCCGCAATACATTTGGTTAATTTTGTTTTCAAAAATATAAAAAAAGAAAGCCTGACACTGTTCAACTGTATTTGGACATACACGAGGATGAATGAGTTTGTTAATAGTCCTAAAGAGTGTTCTTGGCCTGGACTTAGTACATGTTAAGATGGAGGAGCAGTAACTGGAGCGAGCTATGCTCAGTGTATAGTAAGAGTGGACAGTAAGTCCAGTTTTCTTATAAAGGCACACAAGACGCTGGTCAGTGGCCTTCATCAACCTGAGCCTTAGAGTAAGTAAACCAAGGATACAAGTGGGCTGCTGGGACAAGCCTATTCTTTAAGGGGGCAATAACATTAAGCAATTCAGAAACAGCATCATTATTTAAGAGGGTTATATCATTAAACAATCCAGAAACAGCAACATTATAAAGGAAAACCATATTATCAGGAGAGGAAAATTTATGTACTGTATGTCAGACAAAGAAGAACACTGAAGAGAAGGAGCAAACAGATTGGAATAGACAGACCTAATATTATGATAAGTAACAGATATTTTCTTCAAAGAAAGAGGAATAGTAATGTGAAAACTACATTCAAAAAGCGTGTGATCAGACATACCAGAGACAAAAATATCATTCAAACTGGTAGAACAAAGCAAATCAAGAATATGACCATGAATATGAATTGGTAAGTCAACGTTCTATATCAAATAATAATAAAACATTCTAATAATGAGATGAATTCAGACATATAGATGCAAGGATGGGAACAGCATTAATACTATGAAAACATTAGAGGCAATGATATGTAACAAGTTCCTGCAAACAAAAAAACGGTTGACTGTGGGGACAAGATTTTGTGAATGTGATGCATTTATTAAGTATGTTCAATATTGCTTCATTATCTGTATGGAAAGAATACTACAGCTTAGACCCTATCTAAATACAAGCTAAAGTATCTTATATTCTCCTTGTGTTTTTAATTCTATGCCATAAAAACTGAAGTGCCACAGTGCAGCTCAGACTAATCATAACCATGCAGCTCTAGCTTTCAACCGAGACCTTAATCACAGGGGTTGCTAAAGTATTTTCGTGATGGCAACCAGAGGTAACTTTTGTCAAAAACATCAAGAGTTTATTTGTGCTTCTATAATAAAATTATAATGGTGCTATACCATGGAAAAAGGAACTGGTTGAATAAAAACCAAAAGTCACATAATACCAAAGGTTTAAAATTATAAGGAATGTATTCAGTGGGTACAAAAAATGTTTATATTTAATGCAAAGCCTTTAACAATAAACACCTTCACAAAGTGTTTTACAGTACATATGCAATATAATTCTTTCCATAATGTAAGGAGAGAAGTGATTTTTACTGGGTTACGCAGAAAATGTTAGAAAAACATTTACAGGCATCGTAAACTTTAATCTAATACGAAACAGTTTTGTAATTGAATTTACAAAATTCTTTTTAAACTTTTCCAATTCATTCAAAAGCAACCACAGACTAAGCTAATAAGCAATCACTGGCTATATTAATCATTTGTCAATAGCAATATCTTGTAATATACCTTTGCTTTGACATTTTAATCCCTAATAAAAATTATTATTATTATTATTATTATTTTAATCCCTGTCAAATTCTTTTGTTGAGTTCCTGAACACAGTATAACATATTCATGGCTTTCTTACTTATTGCTGGGATAAAAGAATCAATTAATGTTTCAAAATAGTAATAGACAGTTATACCCTATTCTCTAGTATCATGCGCGTTATGTCAGCAGAAATAAAATGTATGACCATTCACAAGGTGTGCCTGAACAATACAAAATTGCACTGAGCTTATGTGAATCCTTTAAAAATAAAATATACTGCTTATAAATGAGGCCTAACAAAATCCACATGAATCTTTTATTCATATTACTTTTTTCATATTTGTAAAATCTTGATTTTTGATAGTACTCCTGATAAATACAGACACATCACTTTTCTAAAGAGTACAAAAATATTTAAAAATGAACCAAAAAATAAATTGCTTTATTGCTTTTAATTTGTAAAGGAGGCGCTTCCATCATAAAGTAGTTCTTGGAGGTGTTTGTACAAGATATCTTTGCCTTTCTTTTGAATGGAAAACCTTGAACAATGCTGGCAAAACACCGGTCAAGGATTCTGAAAAAATTATGATGAAGTGTCTTGATTAACTGGGATATTCAAGGTTGACATACTTCATTAGTCGGCCTATAGCTATATACAACACAGGACAGTTGCTGAATAAGTAATTTTAATTATGTTCAGATAAAACACACTTTTCAATAATGCAAAAGCAAACAAACACTAACATTTAAGGTTACCACATACTAAAAATCTGTAAAAGTCCAATTAACAAAAAATTATAACATCATGTGTAAGCTAATTTAAGATTAAATTAAACCACCTGGGCCCTTTGGTTTATACTACATCATCTGGCAGGCTCCATTGTTTCTATTTATTTTAGGACAGTAGAGCTTTGATTTTATGTGATCAAATTAAAAACACAATAACTTTTATGTCCAAATACTATAAGACAATTCTGTCCATCATGAAGAATACAAGGGACAACCAATTAATTACTATATTAACAAAAAAAGTCATCCAATATTTGTTCTTTAAAATGGCATAAAATGATAACTCCAATGCAGAAATACAACATATAACTATTAATTCAACTTATAAGACAATTTGTATAGAAAGAGAATAAAATAGATACAAACTGTATTATAGATATAACTATACACACACAAATAACACATAACATTGCCATATAGTCTATCATGTTTATAAATCTCTTCTGCTTGTGGCCTTTCTACAAGAATGGTTTCTTGGCTGCAGCATGTCCTACAAGATTATTTTTTAAGACTTCCGCAAACAGGGGAAGTGTGCAGTCTGATACCAGATGTCTGTTCCAGATGCTGAACAATAACTTCACTGAATTCCCTTTTGTCTTTTAGGAAAGTGACCTTTAAGTTTTCTTCACTAGATACAGACAAGTCATGGATATGGATCTTCTCCTACAAGTCCTCAGTTTCCACTATTTCTGCAAAGTTCTTTATGAAAGCTTAAACACAACATCTTGAAAATCTGGCTTATATTTCAATTAGTTGCTGACTACTGTAAACTCATGATTTTATGCCTGTCAATGTGTGTTAACTACAAAGCCTTTTCTAAACCTTTATTTTGATTTACCCTGATATTTGTGGTGACTATTCAATATACCCATTTATTTGTTAAATTGCACCCCTAGCACACAAGGCTTAGCCAATTAATACTAACTCATTAATTTGAATCAGGTGTGCTGTTGTTGGAATTCACCAAATTCATGGAATGGCTAAAGCAGATGAGTGGGAACTACACTGTGCTGTCTCAATTTCTTTGAACAATGTGGCGCTGTCTGTGCTACAACAAAAGTGCAGAGTGCTACAGGAGATTTTAAATCTATTTCCATGATGAAACACTTCAATTACTTCACCTGAAGTCTTAAGGAACGTCTTTTGATTGTGGAATAATGTGCTTCTAAAATATATGCGTGGGCAGCTACACACTAATGTAAGTGCTAAATGTTTTAATTTGGACAGGGCCGATTAAAACAAGGCTTGCCTTTTGCCTAAAGCATTCAAACATTTGAAATTGATGATGGTTTTATTTCTGTTATTTCATGAACAGGAGTTATGGTGAAATTACTTTTTCATATTGAATATCTGAATACCATCAATAACAATGAAAACAAATTTTAGAGTCAAATTGTAACCTCAGAAACTACTCCATGACCAATGATCAATAATGACCAAACTCACCCTAATATTTGCAATAATAACTCTTTGCCATTCTCACCAGGTCACTTCCCAAGAATTACTCTGCATGACCTTACTTTTTACTGGATAGTCCCTACAGGAAGGTGAGCACACTAAACAGCTGTAAATGGAATAACAGAAAACTGCTGTGTAGAGGTATTGTCATTTGGAAAGCTAGTATATAAATACAAATATAATGTGTTAAGTCACTGGGGTCTTCACCTCATAAATACTCAGAACTCAACAGATTCAACAAGGATTTTAATGAATAGGACAGTTGGCATTACTAATGCCTCAAGGAACAAATCAATCTGGGTGGGCTGTATTGTATGTGATGTTTCAATATCATTTACAAGTTCATGTTATATTCAGGTTTCTTCTCATAATGGAAAGAAATAACATTAAGTTTACAGGCCACTAAATTCAGTGTTTGTCTCTCCATGACCCGCGAATGGGCTAGTTTCCTATTCACCATTAATTCCTTTCAACTGATGACTTTTATTGAAAGAAAGAGTAGCCTCCAGACTTTATCAGGAAAGGAATAAAAAATTAAATGTATATGATTTGTGATTTTTTTATTGGCAAAAAAATTGCATTAATTTTGCAAATCAAGGTATTTTACATGACAGTAAAATACTTTATTTTTAATACTTTAACAGTTCTTCTGCTGTCATAGTCCTGGTATACCTTTTAGTGTTAAATAAAGGTAACTCAATGAACAAATAAATTATACACAAAAAAATAAATTTAAAAGAATCATAATTTTAGAACACGGTGGCACTGTGGTGCAATGGCAGCAGTAGTGTCTCATAGCTCCAGCACCTGGTCAATGTCCACGTGGAGTATGTACATTTTCCATGTGCTTGCTTGCATTTTCCTTCTGGTACTCCAATTTTCATCCAACAACCGCCAAGAGATTAATGATTCAAAAATGGGTCCTGTGTGAGCTGGAATGAGAAGGTGTTTGTGAGAAGCAAATGTCCACTGCTGTTTCCTTGCTTAAGCCCAGTACTGTAAAGACAGAGTTTATTCCCCTGCAACTCTGAATTGGATAAATTGAGTTTCATGTCTTGATATAATAATCTGACACAATCTGCCTCTAAGAAAGAATTAGTTTTACAAGTTAGTTGACAGTAAATTTCTATCCCAAAAAAAAAAAAAAATCACCCTACTTGCAATCTAATGATATTATCCTTTTTTTCTTTGGAGCTTCAAGCTCTTGAACAAACTCCTTTTATTTTTAGACACTGGATGAGAAGTTCCTCCAAAACTAGCTTATTTATTTTATTTTTATTTGAATGGACATGCAATATATTTAAACATAAGATTCTTGGAAACAAATTAAATGCCTGCACTGAATCCTGAGATAATTTCAAGTTAACTCAATAATACAACATACTACCAGTTTCATTGTTGAAAAGACGTATGTACAGTATCTGCTGCTTTACAAGATTTGTTTACATATTTAATAAAATAACAGAGGTAGTATATCTACCATTTCTTCAACTACACAATGTCGACAATCCTCTTTTGTCACCAAAATAAATAAGATCCAGTTTCAAAACTGTGCTTCTGTGTGTTTTGTGAGCACTGTTTTTCCTGGGTGCATTCATTTTACTCACTTTCTAAAGACAATTTATCAGGCTGACTGTCATCTCTAAATAAAACCCATTGACTCTGAGCCACTGTGTTGCTTTGTGGATTATGCAGGGTGTTTTTCCAGCCTGTTCCAATTGCGTTCAGAGAGGCTCTTGTAACCTCATTCACCAGACATGGTAAAGAATGTGAACAGATACAGGTAAAACTGAGTTCATACTGTAAATGTGAATTTCCCCTTGGGATTAATAAAGTATCTATCTATCTATCTATCTATCTATCTATCTATCTATCTATCTATCTATCTATCTATCTATCTATCTATCTATCTATCTATCTATCTATCTATCTATCTATCTATCTATCTATCTATCTATCTATCTGTATATAAACTTCAGACACCAAGAAGAAATAAAATATACCACTCTGCATATTTCTTACAATGGATTCTCTGTAGAGAGCTTATTATTTATTATTTCCAGTATCCAGGTATTGTAATTTGACACTGACCTTGATCCATTACAAAAAGAAATAATTAGAAACATCTGCACTAAGCCTGGTACAGCAATGGTTAGCAATTCTGCCCTAAGCCCAAATTGATTTTAAACAATGTCTCAGCATCTATGCGAGTTTTCCACCCACATTCCCAAAGACATACAGTATGTGTTAAATGTATTGATGATTCCAAATTGTCCAGTGTGTGAGTTTGGCAGTGTGGGTCTTGTGACAGACTGGCACCCAGTTTAACATTGTTTCCTACCTTGCAGACAATGCTGCCACTATGGACTTGAAATGGATTAAAGGGGCTGGAAAATGTTATGTCATGTTATGCTGTGCACTATATATAAAATATTAGAACTTTTGGATAACCCAGTAGTAGCCAGAAAACAAACTCTCATTGAGAAAAACAAAGAACATAAAAAACTGATTATATTTTCATCACTTTCTACTGCAAGATTTTTATGAACAAATGCAGATAAAATATGTCTTTAAATTATCTGTTGTATCTAATCACATTTTTACTTTCATTTTGACATTTTTAACTGAAGAAAAAATTAAATATTATAAATATCACAAGATTACCTAAAACTAATCAGGTTACTTCTTTTCTAATCTGTTTAAATTAAGGCAACCCCCTTTCCATTTTTTCTGCATTAAGCTACAAATTATGACACTGTAATTAAATAACAGATAGAAAACAATGTATGGTTCACTTTGGCACCTGATGTCATGCACTCATGCCAAAGTTGCACCCATTTATTTATTACAGAAGGATGATCACCTACTGGAAATAATACATTCATGGATTAAATCTTGGCAGACACAGCAAACCACATGTCTACTACAAAGTGGCCATGGAAGCCAACAATGTTCATTCACTGGCAGTACAAGCCATGGATAAGTGACAACACAGAAGGACTGAACTCCATCCAAAAACTCGTTTTGGGCAGTTGAAAATCAGACTTGAATTTGAGCTCAAAAGGATTACATGTATACTGATTGCTTTGCATTACACACTGCCAAGACTATTAAAGCAGGACTATTTACTGGGCTTAGTGACACTGCACTTTACACCTAAAATAATCCATTCCACCACACTGTGAGTGTTAACAGGTATCCCTTGCTTTTTATTACTTCTTTCCCTATTTTTGAAAGTTAGATCTCTATCATGAAGTTATACACAATTACTATCATGCAGATGCCTATGATTTTTTCTCTTGCAAAAGGTATTCATTTGGACACAGAAACTCTAATAATAATAATGCTGAGGAACTTACTGCTGAGGATAAGTTCAAATAAGAATTCAGATATGATATCCTTCAATAAAGCAACTAAACAAAACAGTAAAATAATTAAATAAATAAATAAAAATAATAATTTAAATGATGTCATCAGTGATTCATATATAAACTAATTTAGTGAAATTAGTATTATTACATAGGATTCCATAGATTCATTTTCTTCACTTTGTATAAAAAATTTAATAACATAAACTTAGAACTTGCTGAGGCATCTTGAAGCTTTGTTAAATTCTGAAAAACATACCATTAATGACATGACTGTAATCACACAATTATAATAATATTAATAATAATGAATTAAACAACAGTAATGAAGATAAAAACAAATAGGACAATAATATCAAACAGCAATAAGAGAACACAAGTAGTAACAAAGATCAAAGATAACTGGCTGTAACAGTGGTAAACTCATAAATGGTATGTCAGTTTGAAAATATATGTTTTGAGGGCATTTGTAAAATTGTGTTATTGACTCTAGCTGACAATATGAGACTGAAGTGAATTCCAGAAATGAGGAGAACTATGACAGAATGCTCAAGCTCCCATAGAACAAAGTTTGATGTGTCATACAGAAAGTAAAACTGCAGATAAGGATCTGAGTGAGCGAGAGGAAGTGTATGTCAGTACAAGATCAGTGAGGTACAGAGGGGCAAGATTGTGGAGATCTTTAAATGTTAAGTGCAGTCTTTTGTATTGTATTCTGTAGTAAACAGTGAGCTAGTGACGTTGTGAGAGAATAGGTGTCATATGTTCAGTGGATTTAGAACAGATAATTAACCTAGCAGCAGATTTTATATAAGTTGTAAGCAACAGAAATGTTTTTTTTAGAGATGCCAAACAGAATAGCATTACAGAAATCTATACGTGAAGTGACTGAAGTATTAACCAATACTTCAATACTGTGTTGTGGGAGAACAGGACAAAGTCTAGAAATGTTTTGGAGATGGAAGAAGGCAGTCTGAGAAACGTTATTTATATGGGATGAAAAAGAAATGGTACGGTCTAGAATGAAATGAGATGACACTTATATACTGCCACCTAAATGTGTGGCCCACACAAATACTTTTAAAAATCAATTGTGCCAATTACATTGTTTTATCATATTCAGTATAAAAAAAGATATCCATATTTTTTAAAGATTATTTTATGTTATGTTGCAGTATGTTTCATCACATCTTTCTATCATTTTCAAACTAAGAAGGCAAATACAAAATTAAAACATCAACTAGGTGTAGCATTTCTGATGACTGGATACTAAAAGGCTATAAAGAATTCCAGTGAATTCAGAAAATATTCAAACTCTAATTTGGACAGTTTATCTCATTCTTCCTGACAGATCCTATCAAGCTCTGTAAGTTTGGATGGGAAGAACTGTTAAACTGGGTCACTCGAGGACAGTCAGTGACTTTCCTTGAAACTACTCCAGCATTGTCTTGGCTGTATGGTTTGGGTCATTGTCATGCTGAAACATGAACTATCGCTTTGAGGGTGTTTGCACTCTGAAGCAGGTTTTCTTCAATCACCTCTCTGCAACTGGCTGAATTTATGTTTCCCTCAATTCTGATCAACCTTGCTGCCTCTATGCACCCTCGTAGCATGATGCGGTCACCATCATGCTTCCATGTAGGGATGGTATGAAACAAGTGATGAGCAGTACCCGATCTACACCAGACATTATGCTTGGAGTTCTGCCCAAAGAGTTCAATTTTGTCTCATCTGACCAGAGTCCTTTAAATGCCATTTGGCAATCTCTAAGTATGCTGTCATATGATTTTTACTCAAGAGTGGCTTCCATCTAGTCACTCTATCATAAACCTTAAAGAGTGATGGACTGCTGCTGAGATGGTCATCCTTCTGACAGGTTCTCTCTTCTCAGATGATTTCTAAAACTCTGTTAGTGTGAAAATTTGGTTTTTCGTCCCTCCCTAACCAAGGCCCTTCTTGTCCAGTTTCTCAGTTTGGCTGTATGACCAACTCTAAGAAGAGTCCTGGTGATTTAAAATTTCTTCCACTAAACAATCATTGAGGCCAAAATGCTCCTGAGAATACTCTTGGTGTATACCTCACCGTAATATTATTACGGAGGCCTATAAAGAGTTCCTTGCATTTCATGGCTTTTTTTCCCTGACATGCAGTGTCAATTTTGGGGCTTTATATACACAGATGTGTGCCTTTCTAAACTGTGCCCTATCAATTCAGTCCATCACAGATGGACTCCAATCAACTTCTAGACACATCTCGAAGACAATTAAAGCAAACGGGATACAAATGACCACCATCTGGACTGCCACAGTAAAGGTTCTGAATACTTACATAAATGAAAGATTTCAGTTTTTGATTTTTAATAAATTTACAAACCCTTCTGAAAACATGCTTTAAACTTTGTCATTATGGGTTATTAAGTGTATGTGGATTGATGTGAAAAAAATAACAAATGTATACATTTAAAATTAAATCTGCAACACAATAAAGTGTGCAGGAGTCCGAGTACATTCTGTAGCTTTTATAAAAAAAAGGCAATAATGCAACAACACTGAAGCTTTCTAGCATACTATTGATGTAAATTAATTTGATATATTGTGTGTTCCTTAATATACATGTTTCAGATTTTCTTGCTATCCTTTTCTTTAATATCAAAACCCCACATACTTTCAGTGAACTACGTGCAATTTTATTTTTCTTCAGTTTCATTTTATTTATCTTCATCTACAACTCCATGTATTTCCTAAATCTGTTCAATAAACTCAAGGCTGTAGGAAGCCCAAGTCATTGTGTCAGTGTTGGTCACAAAAATTATTGCTGAACACACTTAGGCCCATTTGCATACTCACTTTCAACAGGGCAATCAAAGACTCCGTAATCAACCGTATCCAATTATTTCTGATCTGGCAGGACAATCAGAGCACCCATAGAAAACCTCATGCAGGTAAAGAGAGAACACACAAACCTACCATGGACACTGATAAGCTCAGTAAATTAAACATTGTCACCTAGGATTATGAAAAAGCAGCACTAAATACTGTGCCACTATGATGGTCTAAAATAATCTTGCTTTCCATAACAATTACATCAAGGCATCTTACTGATCACTATTTAATTTGCAACAACATGACTGAGAGCCAGAAATGACTACATGAATGAGAGCCAGCAATGTAAATTTACAGGCTTGTGTGATGACAGACCTAAAGGCAGGACCCTGAGGTCTAATATTGACAATCTCACTACCAACTCCTGTACATTCAGTAAGTTCGTTGGGAAGCTGGGTTAGAATCACCAAAGGATGGCCACTTCATCTGAAAATGTTCACACTCTAGAACCTACAGCAGGAAACCTTATAAGCTTACCTAGGAATATGAAATATAAGCTTGACCTGTTAGTCACAACAGCTTAAAAAAAAGAACATCCTCAAAACATGCTACCCCCTCTACTTAGTTGAACACAGTGCTGAAGAAAATCTATGTGCCCTTTGGAGGCCCTCCAAACTCCAGTCCAACAGTTCGGTAGAGGCACGTATATGCAGAGGCTCAGGGTGGATACAAGGGTGCCTAAAATATCAAAACAATCACTGCTTATTGTAGCTTACTTTTATAAAACCAAATAAGGTTGTTTGCTGGCTGGAAAAAAAAATATGTAAAAAAGTAGATAGGTGCACCTAAAAATATAATTAAGCATGATTATACAGTACATCAGAAGGCACAAATGTTTAAATGTCGGTGATACTGTGATTTCACAGAAATCATTTATCCTTTTTCTTCAAGTTTATTTAATGATCATGGTAATTGAAGTGTATCTTGGCAGCAACAGACAGGTAGTAGAAATCAAGCCTTTGTTATGTCAACACAAGGTAATGTAACCGTTTAATTAACAGTTCATAGCCAAGAAACAGTTACATGCATTCTTTATACTAAAGAATTACAATTAAGCAAACAAAACTGATCATCTGACAATCTAGTTGGATTAGGCAGGTCAATAAAATGCGTAGTTGGAAAAAGAGCTAACGAAAACTGTAGTGTGTTTAACTATGGAAAAGGGAACAGAAAAAGCAGTATAAAAATTAAAAACCTTTAATTCTGCTAACTACAGGTAGTCCTCAGGTTACGGACATCTGACCTACAACTTACAAACGAGGACGCAGCTGCAATGCATTCGCCTCAGTAACTGCTGCTCCATCATCTTCGGCCTGGGGATGATGCAAGCGGTGGTTGGAGGGGGACGATTTCACTGCTCGTGTCCCAAGGGCGGCTCCTGGCAGCAAGCAGTGACCTGTGGTCCATAGTCACTAGATGGATGGATGGATGGATGGATGGATGGATGGATGGATGGATAGATAGATAGATAGATAGATACTTTATTAATCCCAATGGGAAAGTCACATAAAGGGAATGTGTGCATCCTCGTGTGCAGGATGATGGTTCGCTGCCCGCCCACTATGCCACCGCAGCTACTGCTCCTGACTGGACGCAGGCTGGATGGAGCGGAGGGGGGCGTTTCACTGCCCACCCAGCACACACGGCTGGTAATGCTGCAAGTGGTGACCCGGTTGTGGCTGAACGGAGGCCATTGAGGGTGAACAGGGCGGCGGGGTTAGCATTGTAGTGTGCCTCGGATGGCTGCCTGTTGAATAGGGGTTGGGTGATACACTACCCGCCTTTGGCTGCACCGTGTTCGTTCTCGGTGGACGGACGCTGCAGGCAGCATACTGTAGTGGAGGTGACTATGTGGTGGGCGAGTGATGAACCCCCTCTTGCCAGCCCCAGTCATTCTCAATAGCAAGCCTGCTTGTACTGTTATGCACATAGCAGGAAGTTGTCTCTTGTCAGTACATCAGACGTGTTGACGGGTGCCTTCCTGCTGTGATAGCGTGTATAGCACTGTGCAGAAGAGCTCATCTTAACCTTTTGTCTTCACCCTTCAAGAATGTCTCTGAAACACAAATCTGATGCAAGTGCTGGTGATACGGTAAAGAAGAGGGAAACCATCACCATTGAAAATAAAGTAGAAATAATAAAAAGGTCAGAGAGAGGTGAAACTCCCTCATTCATTGGCAGAGCACTTGGTTACAGTCGGTCAACAATAGCATTTATTAAAATAATGTACCTGTTCCGACTTACATACAAATTCAACTTAAGTACAAACCTACAGTCCCTATCTCATACGTAACCCGGGGACTGCCTGTATACGAAAAGAATAATTTAGCAATGACTACAAAATACTAAAAGGTAACTGACAAATCGATTAAGAAAAAAAGTCATGTTTGTGGCTGTGCAAATGTTATTACAGGATTAAAAATAACTATAGCATAATACTGAATGTTAAGACAAAACAATAATATGTATATATGAAAATGAATTCTTACCTGCATAACTGCATTAAAGAAGCAGGTGTTCCCTAAATTACTAAGGCCTTTCACTGGTACCAATGTGCTACTGACTGGAATTCTCCCCTTAATGAGATCACTGCTTTCTGTTTCTCCTCGTATTTTAATTATTTTAGATGAGGAACCTGAAAAAAAAATATAGATCATATTTGTTTAAATAATAATACAAATACAAATCATAAGTGGTAATCTAATCATACATTTGTTAAGCAAACTGAGCACTGGTAGCCATTAAGACGTATCTGTCAATCTGATATATGCAGATAACTTCAATTTAACATTTGGATTGTTTGAATATATAGTAATAATTAAAATTCCTTTAAAAATTATATTACAAAAAATATCTTGCAACATCTGGAGAGAAATCTGATATAGATAGATAGATAGATAGATAGATAGATAGATAGATAGATAGATAGATAGATAGATAGATAGATAGATAGATACTTTATTAATCCCAATGGGAAATTCACATTCTTCAGCAGCAGCATACTGATACAATAAATAATATTAAATTAAAGAATGATAATAATACAGGTGAAAAAAAAAAACAGACAATAACTATGTATAATGTTAAATATTAACGTTTACCCCCCCTGCTGGAATTAAAGAGTCGCATAGTTTGGGGGAGGAACGATCTCCTCAATCTGTCTGTGGAGCAGGACAGTGACAGCAGTCTGTCGCTGAAGCTGCTCTTCTGTCTGGAGATGACATTATTTAGTGGATGCAGTGGATTCTCCATAATTGATAGGAGCCTGCTGAGCGCCCTTCGCTCTGCCACAGATGTTAAACTGTCCAGCTCCATGCCAACAATAGAGCCTGCCTTCCTCACCAGTTTGTCCAGACGTGAGGCGTCTTTCCTCTTAATGCTGCCTCCCCAGCACACCACTGCGTAGAAGAGGGCGCTCGCCACAACTGTTTGATAGAACATCTGCAGCATCTTATTGCAGATGTTGAAGGAAGCCAGCCTTCTAAGGAAGTATAACCGGCTTTGTCCTTTCTTGCACAGCGCATCAGTATTGGCAGTCCAGTCTAATTTATCATCCAGCTGCACTCCCAGATATTTATAGGTCTGCACCATCTGCACACAGTCACCTTTGATGATCACTGGGTCTATGAGGGGTCTGGGCCTCCTAAAATCCACCACCAGCTCCTTGGTTTTGCTGGTGTTCAGGTGTAGGTGGTTTGAGTCGGACCATTTAACAAAGTCATTGATTAGGTCCCTATACTCCTCCTCCAGCCCATTCCTGATACAGCCCACGATAGCAGTGTCATCAGCGAACTTTTGCACATGGCAGGACTCCGAGTTGTATTGGAAGTCCGATGTATATAGGCTGAACAGGACCGGAGAAAGTACAGTCCCTTGTGGCGCTCCTGTGTTGCTGACCACAATGTCAGACGTGCAGTTCCCAAGACGCACATACTGAGGTCTGTCTTTAAGATAGTCCATGATCCATGCCACCAGGTATGAATCTACTCCCATCTCTGTCAGCTTGTCCCTAAGGAGCAGAGGTTGGATTGTGTTGAAGGCGCTAGAGAAGTCTAGAAACATAATTCTTACAGCACCACTGCCTCTGTCCAAGTGAGAGAGGGATCGGTGTAGCATATAGATGATGGCATCTTCCGCTCCCACCTTCTCCTGATATGCAAACTGCAGAGGGTCAAGGGCGTGTTGAACCTGTGGCCTAAGGTGGTGAAGCAGCAGCCTCTCCATGGTCTTCATCACATGTGATGTCAGAGCAACAGGCCGAAAGTCATTCAGCTCACTAGGACGTGATACCTTTGGGACTGGGGTGATACAAGATGTTTTCCAAAGCCTCGGGACTCTCCCCTGTTCCAGGCTCAGGTTGAAGATGCGCTGTAGAGGACCCCCCAGCTCCGATGCACAGACCTTCAGCAGTCGTGGCGATACTCCATCTGGACCCGCTGCTTTGCTGGCACGAAGTCTCCTCAGCTCTCTGCTCACTTGCGCTGTTGTTATTATGGGTGGGGATGTTTTTCCTATGCTGGTATCAGCAGAAGGATGTGTGGAGGGTGCAGTACTCCGAGGTGAGAGTGAGAGTGGGTTAGGGTGGTCAAACCTGTTAAAAAAGTTGTTCATTTGGTTTGCTCTCTTCACGTCTCTCTCAATGGTGGTACCCCCGCTTCGAGCTGCAGCCAGTGATGATCTTCATCCCATCCCACACTTCCTTCATGCTGTTATTCTGCAACTTCTGCTCCAGCTTTCTCCTGTACTGCTCCTTCGCCGCCCTGAGTTGGACTCGGAGTTCCTTCTGCACGCGCTTGAGCTCATGCTGATCACCGTCTTTAAAAGCCCTTTTCTTCTGATTCAAAAGGCCCTTGATGTCACTTGTAATCCATGGCTTGTTGTTAGCATAGCAGCGTACTGTTCTTACTGGAACTACAATGTCCATACAGAAGTTGATGTAATCAGTAGTGCAGTCAACAACTTCCTCAATGTTCTCATTATGAGATCCCTGCAGGATATCCCAGTCTGTAGTTCCAAAAAGTTCTCTCAGAGTATTCTCAGCCTCCGGGGTCCACTTCCTGAATGATCGTGTGGTTACAGGTAGGACTCTAACTTTTGGTTTATAGTGAGGCTGAAGCTGAACCAGGTTATGATCTCCTTTCCCAAGCGCAGGCAGCGGGGTGGCGCTGTATGCGTCTTTAACGTTTGCATACAGTAAATCAATAGTCTTATTTCCCCGGGTGTTACAGTCCACATACTGGGAAAATGCAGGCAATGTTTTGTCCAGCGTCACATGGTTAAAGTCTCCAGCGATTAGCACAAGCGCCTCAGGGTGCTGCGTTTGTAACTTAGCTACAGCGGAATGGATGATGTCGCTCGCTGACTCCACGTCTGCCCGAGGAGGAATGTATACAATAACAACAATGACATGTCCAAACTCTCTGGGCAAATAGTAGGGACGTAAACTTACGGCCAACAGTTCGATATCCCTGCAGCAAGTGGAGATTTTGACGTTAACATGTCCAGAGTGACACCACCGTGTATTAACATAGAGAGCGAGTCCTCCTCCTTTGTGCTTACCACAGGTACTTGCATCTCTGTCCGCTCTAACTGTGCTAAACCCGGATAGCTCCACGTTGGCATTACTATTCTCTGTGGTTCCAGATGACAGCTGGCAGATTTTCCACTTGTACTATAGGACAGCAGTGAACCCAGCTGTGAAAGTTGCATGTTCTGTCTATTTTTGTTTCAAACCCTCTTCTATACAGACTTGCAAATAAATATGCCAATGAACACTGGGACCAAGTTTGGTTGGTACCTCCCTGCAACATGCCTTCCAGCAGTTCTACTGCATAATGATTACAACTGTTTATTACCATCTTGAAGATTCAGACACATTCATGTGGGGTTGGAGAACAAAATAAAGAAATGTAAAATAATCAGAAAGGTACACATTAGTACTGTAACTTTGCATTGTAATTGTTATAAATAATTATATTGGTAATTAAATCACTACATTCTTATGAATATATCTGTGTAGTTATTGCAAGTGATCCAATCTTTTCATATGATATATGGGTATAAACCACATATGTACTACATAATGAATGCAGTTAAGGTCCCACCCTTACATGCTTTTTATAAAAAAAAATAATAAGCAATATTTTCCAAGATCAAAATTAGGCGATACTGAACAATCACAAGCTGGAATTTGAGATAATGATAATGCACATATAAAAGACACTTTAATGTTAGATGAAAACAGTATTAAGACGAACAAAAACCACTTTTATCTTTAATTTTAAAGCTTTGAATACACCGAGTACATTCAATCACATTTCAATAAGTGAAAATTCCACTGTTTCTGAATCATACTGTAGTGACTTATTAGACAATTGACATAATCTATGTCAGAATATGCTCAACAAGATGTACAGTATACACAGTATATTTAAAGCACACATATAAGTTAACAGCAAATGACATAAAAAAGTCCTGTTTAACCCAAAGATTAGTGTTATTATCAGTCATCCTAATTTTTGCTTGCTCTTTACTGAAAAGAACACAGTAAAGGGATTAGATAGATAGATAGATAGATAGATAGATACTTTATTAATCCCGATGGGAAATTCACATAATTTACATGATTACAACAGGTGACAGTTGTTTAGAAGAACCAATAATATGAATATACTCATTTTTGTAATTTTAATTCAAACCCAACAAAAATAAAACCTTTCTTAACTTCTAAATGCCTTTCTGGAAGTTTTTATGTAGTTGGAACTTCATGCCAATCACCCAATAAACTGAGAGAACCATATTAAGCATTTAGGAAATTTCCTAAAAACCAATATGGCAGATTTCTCAAAACTAAAATTTGGTTACCTTTATGATGAACTGAGGTGTCTTCTTTATTGTTGTCAGTACATTATCTAATTTACTAGACATAATACCATTTTTTAAAGAAAAAGCAAAAATAACCAAAAACACAGTATTTAGAGAAAGCAATGTCCTATGGTACAGCAAAATAAATACATTTTCAATGCTTATTTGAACAGTTTAAAACACAACAGAAATGTAGACTGGTCAAAGTTTCAAAACATGCAGTATTCACTATGAACAATCTGATGAGATTGCAGGTAAAGTTTCCTTCTGATGGCTTTTCTATAAAGGTCATTTCCATGAAAGTAACACCGCACAGTGGCAGTGTACCACCATTTTTTTTCTCACCTAAACCGGCCTGCAGGTCCCTTGCAGTTATATAGATGACTAGCAAAATACCCGCGCTTCGCAGCGGAGAAGTAGTGTGTTAAAGAGGTTATGAAAAAAAAAGGAAACATTTTAAAAATAACGTAACATGATTGTCAATGTAATTGTGTTGTCATTGTTATGAGTGTTGCTGTGTTTTATATATATAAAATACACACACACACACATAAACATATATATACATATACATATACACATATATATATATATATATATACATATCTACATATACATATACACATATATATATATATATATATATATATATATATATACATATACACATCCACATATCAACATATATATATACACATATATACACACACACACGGTTTATGGGTGATGATTGTTTTACTCTTTTTATGTTTATTTTATTTTATTGTAGAATCAACTCCTATCTGCGCACAGCAGGGCAGCCGTGGGCGGATGCGTATGGTGTATTCACTCCATGTTATCGTGCATTGCGCTGTCAGTGGTATTTTGATAAAAGAATTTGAACAACATATAAGAAGCGTATAAATTATTAAACAGTAAAACATTAACATTTAAGAAGTAAAGTTACATTAAGTACTACTGCAGTGCCTTCGGGTATACCTCATTTTTTGTTTGCCCATTACATGGTTAAATGTATAAATTTTTTGGTGCACCTACCCGAGAACACGCGACATATAACAGAGCGTGGGAGAAGCATGGATTTTAAACACGCGTTGAGTTCATCTGCTGGTCTCCCTCATGGAATAACTGGTAATGTTTGACTAAAATCTACAGCGAGTAAAACGACATTACGTCCTATTTTTTTTTTTACGATCTCTGAGATCTTGCTTTTTTCGGTTCAAGGCTTCATAAGCTGTTTTATGTTGTATGGTGTACTTATCCCAAACCATCATCTTTGAATGTTGCAAGACTTTCGCCTTGTATGTAGATCGGGGTAATTACATTCATTGCATTCCTAGTCTGAATCACAATCTGATTGTATGGGTGGTTACCTGGCACTGTAGGGTTGCCACCCGTCCTTTAAAATACGGAATCGTGCCGCGTTTGAGAATGAAATTGCGCGTCCCGTTTTGAATCAATACTGGACGGGATTTATCCCGTATTTTTTTTATCATTTTTTTTTTAAAGCAGCGTCTCATGCAAATCATCCCACACGCATTTTATGAAGATGCCTCCTTTCCTACTTTGATTGGGTAATACTTGATGTCATCGTTAGTTTGATTGGTGTTTTTAACTGTCCAGTGAGGAGGGCGTGTCTTTGAAGTACAGTCTGCAAAGTGTTGGCACTGAGATGTGGCGTCAGCGCCATAGTTGAAGCCCCTAACGTTGCGGTCAGCAAGTCGGCTAACATCCGCCATGTGCCGTCTTTCAGTTGCGAGAAGCAGATCATAGAATGGTTGAAACTGTTGCCCCTAACGTTGCGCCACGGCGTGTGGTTCGTTTATACCTCCTGTCTTCTCATTAAACTTTTATCTCGCGAATATGTTATTGCAATCCGCAGCGGGAGCGTTTCTATAAACTTAATTTAAACTTACGTTTTACACTGTGCTTTGTTTCCCTTATGAACATGCCTGTATGCTTCACTCGCTCCGTTCTCAATTGTTTAATAAATTTTTTGCTCTTCGCTGTTTGCGGCTGTTCCTCCATTTCCCCCTACTTCGTTCTTTTATCTCGCGAATATGTTATTGCAATCCTTAACGGGAGCGTTTCAATAAACTGATTGAAAATAGTTTTGCATTTACCTTTTTAGTAAAAGGCGAGCTTTTAAGCCTGAGAAATCACCGCGTAAATGCACACGTTTAATTGGACATGTGTTAATATGTATGGTTACACAGTATTAAAAGACAGTGAACAACGTCAGTTACCTTTGTTCCCGCGTTTGATAAAAGGTGAGCTTTTAAGCCTGAGAAATCACCCCGTAAATGCACACGTTTAATTGCACATGTATTAATATGTATGCTTACACAGTATTAAAAGACAGTCAAAAATTAACGTCATTTACCTTCGTTCCCGCGTGTGACTCGTGCTGTAAATCTCTTCCTTGTTTTTAGTTCACGTGATTACGTAGGAGGCGTGATGACGCGATACGTGACTCCGCCTCCTCCATTACAGTGTATGGACAAAAAATATGTTCCAGTTATGACCATTACGCTTTGAATTTCGAAATGAAACCTGCCTAACTTTTGTAAGTAAGCTGTAAGGAATGAGCCTGCCAAATTTCAGCCTTCCACCTACACGGGAAGTTGGAGAATTAGTGATGAGTCAGTCAGTGAGTGAGTGAGTCAGTCAGTCAGTGAGGACTTTGCCTTTTATTATTATAGATTTGCTTTGCCTTCCTATACTATATAAAAGCTTCTTTTGACAGTCCGGGTCACAATTATTTATTTAAAATTGCACTTTGCCGAAGACCATTTGTCACACACCTCCCCCCTCAAGGCCGCTAGTTGCTTAGGATGGTGTGAGCTTATCACTGCACTAGAAAATAATAAAAACACTAAAACCTAACCATTCGAAAAAACAAAACACAAGCTCCCCATCTAAAAACAGGACATTAAAGAAAAATAATCTTAAAAGACAATAAAACCAGTAATAAATAAAGAGTCCATTAAAAGTTCCAAATCCTAAAATGTCATCTTCTGGCTTGAATTTTGGGTTAATTAAAAACAGCCTGGCACCTTTGTGAGTACTTTTTCAGTTTCAGAACACCTTGCAAAAACTATTTGTTCTGTATATATACACAATATATGGATAATATTTACACTTGTAGACAAGACTTCCTCCAAATGTAAAAACCCAGGGACAAACTAAAAACCAAGACGAAGATAAAGGTTGAGCATAAGAGGTTTAACCATTAACTTGCCAAAATATTCTGGTTACACAGAAAAAGAGAGAAGTAGTAGTACCTGGGATATCTTATTCATTTACTACAGTAAATGAGTTCTTCGTAAACAATATTTTATGCTCAAATGTTTTGTTGCTCCATTGCCTGATTTGGTGAGCATGTGCATTCTATGAAATGACTGAGATAGCAGTAAAAACTGAAAGATAAATTATCCTATTTTTAAAGGAGGATGTGCTGTCTGCAAAATACAGATTCATGAAAGATATTTAAGTATATTTAGTACACTAATAAAATTCACCAAATTCTCCTAGTCACTATAATATTTACAGAATACACATAAGTTGTTAGCAACAATAAAAGTAAAAATGAAGCCTAATATAAAGAGTGACTGAAAATAATTCAGTCAAAATTTGAATGCCTTTAGATAAAAGCTACATCTGGGACAGTAACTTAAGGTAAACAATGTTCACAGGGCCATCTGGTCAAAAACTGCAGGCAAAAACTAAACCAGAAGCATATGGAAAAGCAGATTTTTCCCTCCCCTCCAGCGGTATGTGATGGCAAATGTCAGAATGAAATCTGTCCACGCTTCACTGTGCTGTGCTTTGCAGCACCACCTGGTTCTTCTTGCTCAGCCACCAAATATGGACAGCACTGACACTGTGGACCATATCTCCAGGGCAAACTCAATAAACACATATGAATTCATTACTAAATGGCAAATTCACACAAGCGCAATGAAACTACATTAAGGTATACATGTAGAAATGTTAAATCTTTTAAAAAAATATTAAAATTTAACATAACTGAACAAAACTTGGGTACATATTAGCACTTGTACAATTTGAGGGAGTGTGATAAATTACACAGGGTAGATTAAATGTTGATGAAAACAGTGAAAATTCTTGTTGGACTGGCTAGGTGGCAAAAACATTTAATTTAAAGGAATATTCCACCCATAAATTAAATTTCTATATGTTACATACCCCATGTGGTTTGTAGCGATGACCAAAAAAAAAATGTTAATGCTATGTTTTCATGGAGAACAGACATAACAGCATTTCTTACAGAAAAGGATCATACAGTGAACAGTGCTGAACAATAGTAAACAATATCAAAAACATTCATGAAAAAATCTTATCTTACCCGTGTTGCATAATCTACATTTCAAGTCACCCAGTCATATATTCAACAACATGCAAAGCACATGCATTTTTTGCTAAAATATTGTTAAATAAGTAACTTCAGAAAATGAAGGTATTCCTCAAACAGGAAGCTCCTTCATATTGGGTTGTGCTTCTGAACTGAAGACACAACTCTTGACCAATGAATGAGGGGGAGAGACGGGTTGAGTTTAATTTTAACTGACTCCATGTTTAATGCTTTATCTGCAGACAGTTCAAATTCTTCTATTTTAAGTATACAATTATTTTAAAATGTTCATATAAAATCATTGGAATTTGGGACCGGTTTCTATATTGGTTTCCTATAGGGCCAATTTCAAAATCTTCTTCCTAACATATAAAGTTGGAAATGACTGATTGCTTAACAAAACATCAATGCAGAATGTTTCACAAAGTATACTATGAGCTAAAGATGCAGGAATTTTTTTAAATTCCTTTACGTTTATTCTACATTAATTTTGTAATTTCAGTGCATATTTACTTCATGATATATTTATTTATTTTATAATTACATGTTTTAATGTTAAAATTAATTATAAACAATTATGTGATTAATTGGTTAATTATTTTTAACCTGTTCCCAGCCCCAATAAATATATAATGCGGCTATGGACAAAGAAAGAAAGAAAGAAAGAAAGAAAGAAAGAAAGAAAGAAAGAAAGAAACTGCCATTGTTTCGCCTTTTAAAAAGGTTTATAGCGTTTTATAGTAATATATTCCTCAAAAATGTACATGGTATTTTGTTAGTTTTCTTCTAGATTGTTAATATTTGGCATTTAATTATATTCTTTCTTTGTAATTTATGATATCCATTCATTTTTGACAGTAAACTCTCAACTAACATACTGTGAAGAGAGACAAATATTTAGAGTTTTGAAATAATGTACAAATTTAAACAAAATGTACATATGCTTTCTATTTTCCTTACCAAAAAAATTTGCCAATAAACACATTCTAGAAGCATTTACTTTTACAAGCAACATGTAAAGCAAAAGACTATATCTTCACAAAGACTAAATTAGTTATAAAGAAATGTTATACTACACTATGTTTAGATGAGTTTCAACACATTTATCAGAAAAGAGAACAGAAGGCAAAAACAGGTAAATGTTAATCTGAAAAAGAAAGTTACAAACTCAGCATTTCAGATCTTGAAGCATCTTTGGCCACTAGGCATTTAATTTTCTTTCTCATTAATCATTTCCATTTTTCAGTGTGGGACAAAAACTATTGTTATCACTGCTGCAGATACTGTACATGCTAAAACACCCTTCACAACTAACTTTTTCAAATTCGGGAATATTATATTAGGTAATGTAAATAAACAGCATATTTTTCACTGTTTAATAACCACACTCATTTTTTTATTTAAATTTATGCTAGTTTCTTGACATGTTCAATGTAAACCTATGAAAATTGTGACCTTTATTTGATTAGAGATATCTGCCCATGATTACATACTATTTGCTGAAATATTAAAAACACAAGATACTAAAATTATTGTTAACTTTTGATTGTAACTGTTTTCTTTTCTGTGGTAGCATTTTTAAAGCTATTACCTAAGAGAAACAAATCAATATAAGAAAATAACCAATAAAACTCTTTATTTACTAGTCCAGCTTGCTATTCAGAGAAACATTTTAATTTCCCATACAAAGAATCCCAGCTGTGTTTTAAGAACATATAGGCCAACCTCTTCCTGAGGTCAAGCTTCCTTTTATTAATCCTCTGGTACTTCAGCTGAAGGCCTTGTTGATAAGAGCACTGTTAATAGATTTTCTTTATTTTCTAAGCTGTAGTTGTCCTACATTCAAAAATTCTTGCTGGGGCTCTTTTGTACTAAGGGCATATGGAAAAATATACAATAATCTCTCTCTAAAAACCTGGCCTTCAAGAAAAATGCAATTTTACCAGGTCCATAAGCAAGCTACAGTCCATTATATACAACAATGTGAAATGCTTTTTTATATTTTTAAACATTTGTATTGAACAATTCTGCTTTAACAACAGCAGCAGGTAATGCAAAGATCTAGAAGATATACCACAGTGTTTTCAGATTTTGCTTTTCCTGTTATAAACCTCTGTAAGAAGTCCATTAACAATTTGGAATAGATTATTTTGAAAGGGCCTTAAAATGAAAACTAAAACATTCTTTTTACCCATTTATAAGTAGTTTTGAAATAATGAGCTTAGACATGCTTAGTATAAATCATAAAAGGAAGCAATCTGAAAAGGTAATTCTTGTCTGTACTATTCATCAATGACATTCTTTCTTTGCAAAACAACCCAAATAAAGAAAAAGGGAAAAGGTGGGGATGCAACACAATGACATTAGACCAGAATAGCTGACTGAAGGAACATTCCTGTCATTATACATTTAAATATTTAATAACTGTTCTCACTTATTTACTCTGTTGTTATTTTTAATTTCTGTTCATTTACTTTTATTTTATCAACACAGAAGAACTGGTCACACACTTAATTATGGTAAATTGTGGTAGGTCATCCTAAGAAACCAATCCATATTAAAAAGTCTGGCCTTGCATACTGCTGGATATTTTGTGAACCTATCCTGTTTCACATCTTAGACAAATATTTTAAAAGCCTTTTAATAATAAGCAATAATAATAATAATAGTCAATTTTACAGAAGTACCCTACCCTTTTCACTTCATAAACAAGCAACAAAACAATTTTATAAGAAAAAACAAAGCACTATTCTAAACAAGACATTGCCATAGCAATCACTGAACAAGAAGCATGAGAGTATGACACACATAACTATGCTCTATCTTGTATTAGGGAAAGGGCACCTTTCTTTCACTGTTAGAGTTTAATGTCTTGATGTTTCATTGAATCCAGGAATAGAACGAATAAACAATGGCGAATAAAACAATAAGTTAAGGAATCATTAAATGTACAAAATTTTATTCATATTTTTGATTCATCAAAGCAGCCACCTTTTGCTGATGTATCAGCCAAATGGTGGTAACCCTTTTGATTCGGAATTCCAGTCACTCTGTTTAAGTCACCAACTCTGCCTCCAGCAAAATAACCCCGGACCATCATACTTCCTCCTCCATGTATGACAGTTGGTGTCGCACACCAAGGAACCATCCTTTCATCAAAATGACAGCGTACAAACACCAGTGTGATGAACTGAAGATTTCAAATTTTGATTCATTGGTCCACAAGACTTTCTTCCAGTCTGCAGTACTCCACAGCTGGTATTTCAAGGCCCTGTTTTGCCCTTTAAGGAATGGCTTCCTTAGTGCCACTCACCCTGTCAATCCTGAAGCACAAAGTCTCCTCTTCATAGCAGAAGCTGGGCTCATATGTCTGTTCAATGTTTCGAACTGTGCTCCACGCTCCATTCTCAGTATGCATGTCTGCTTAGTGTTTCAAATTATGCTTCATGTCATTGTGCATGTCTGCTCAGTGTTTCAGACCATGCTCCATTCTCAGTGCACGTCTGCTCAGTGTTTCAAACCGCACTCCATTTTCAGTGTGCATGCCTGCTCAGTGTTTTGAACCATACTTCATTCTCAGCGTGCAGGTCTGCTCCGTGTTTCAGGCCATGCTCCATGCTCTATTCTCAGTGCACAAGTCAGCTTGCTGTTTTGAATCCTTATTCATTGAGCATTGTTTGAACTACGTAGGGCATCACCAAATTTCAAAAACTTGATTGAAGTGTCAGACGAAATGAATGTTTGTGGATCATCAATACATTTTAAATGATTGTGCCCGATAATACTTAAGTGTCAAGAAACACAACACTAAATTATACATCTTACAAATTCTGACTCATACAATGCATAACACGGTAAAGAAGAGCTTTAGTAATACGGGAAATGACACCTTTGTCACCATAATACTCTCTTCTCATAAATATCCCCTCCGTTGTCTCTTATCATTAATTTATATGTACATTTATGTAAATGTGCATCTTGTTTCATGTATATAACAAAGCAAAACATGTGACTGACAATTTCAGTTGTTTTTATGGCCAATGACTGTGGGTTTAGCGGTTTAAATTATTAAATTTTAAATCAATCATGTTGAATTTGTTTTTACTTTGGTTGTTATTGGGGGTAACACAGTAAATGTGTTAGCGACTGGTATTGTGCTTATGTAACTGAAAGACTGGTTAGGAAGGGTACGGACAGGAAAACTATCATTTTTATTTAAGGAAATATTTTATTATTATGCTGTGCTTTGACTAAGATGACTTGTTGCTGGCAGAGTCAAATGCTTTTTTTGAAAGAAGGTCCTGCTCTTTGTTGCCGCTACACTTCAGTGGATCTTCAATGCTGACCTCTGTAGGAATGGCTGAGTTCTCTTTTCACCACAAAGGCATCTACAGTGCCTACTGTGTGTTTGAATGATAGTTGTAATTAGTCATGCAGCATGTACTTTTACTCACATTATACTTTACATACACAGTAGATATCAACTATAGAGTGTGGATCACTTAATACTAACAGTGCTCACCTTGGAGTATCCCGTGTGTGTGATAAGCCATGTCTTTCACCCTCTTTGATATATTCTGGATTTTCACATTTGAATTTTGGGTCCAGCAGAGCAAATTCATCCTGATCTGCCACAGTGGGCTTGTTATCCTTTACAATGGTGGAATTTGTAAATGCCAAGTGGCAATGAATAGATTATACTAGCCAACCCGCGGCGTAGCATACGCCGCATAATTATGTATTAATGGGTGAACACTTCCTGAAAGACACAGTTGTCCAAATGGGGTTGGTTTTGAGGATACGACTGTAGGTGAATGAAAAGATGTAACTCTGGAGAGGGCAACATACAATACAGCATTTTACACGCTGCATACAGCGACTCACATCGAAGTATAGACACTGCTAAGACCATGGGATACCCCTCGCAAACTGTTTAACACGCTGCATACAGCGATTCACATCCGCGACAAACAAATTGTTTTACACGCTGCATACGGCGATTCACATCCGCGACAAATATGATTCTTCTTAGATGGTGCTGGCGCATCCACCCTCGCTCTCAAAGCATACACACTGCCTGGTCATGTGCCTGCTCGCAAGAGCAACTAACAGAGACCCGCCCACCAACTGTAAGACCATGGGATACCCCTCGCAAACTGTTCTACACGCTGCATACAGCGATTCACATCTGCGACAAACAAACTGTTTTACACGCTGCATACAGCGATTCACGTCCGCGACATGATTTTTCTTAGATGGTCCTGTCGCGTCCACCTTCGCACTCGAAGCATATACACTGCCTGTTCATGTGCCCGGTCGCAAGAGCAACTGACAGAGACCCGCCCACCAACTCTAAGACCATGGGATACCCTTTGGAAACTGTTTTACACGCTGCATACAGCGATTCACATCAGCGACAAACAAACTGTTTTACACGCCGCATACAGCTATTCACATCCGTGACAAACATGCCTCTTCTTAGATAGTCCTGCCGCGTCCACCCTCGTTCTCGAAGCATACACACCGCCTGGTCATGTGACCGCTCGCAAGAGAAACTCACGGAGACCCGCCCACCAACTCTAAGACCATGGCGTGTTTGCGATGGTGGATGCGGTCGTGCGTCATAACCAAAAAGAATACAGTGGAACCTTGGTTCACGACCATAATTCATTCCAAAACTCTGGTCGTAAACCGATTTGGTCGTGAACCGAAGCAATTTCTCCCATAGGATTGTATGTAAATACAATTAATCAGTTCCAGACTGCACGAACTGTATGTAAATATATATTTTAAGTTTTTAAGCACAAATATAGTTAATTAAACCATAGAATGCACAACATAATAGTAAACTAAATATAAAAACATTAAATAACACTGAGAAAACCTTGAACAACAGAGAAAACTAACACTGCAATAGTTTGCGCTATAGCGCTACCAACCGCTGGCTAAAAACACTTTTTTTTTTTTAATGAGTTTTAAGCACAGGGAAAAAAATGAACGTTTGAAAAAATCCGTAATTTAATAAACCACCAAGAAAAGTAATATTGCAACAATGCACACTACGAACCAATTGCTGTAAACAGAAGTGAAAACAAAATCAAGCCCAGTGCATTCTTTAACTGCCTTCCTACCTTATGAGTCCAGCCCCCTCTGTCTCGCGCTGCCTGTGTGTGTGCGTCTGTCTCTCTCTCGGGCTGCCTGTGTGTGTACCTCTGTCTCTCTCTGGCGCTGCCTGTGTGTGTGCGCGGCTCTCTCTCGCGCTGCCTGTGTGTGTGTGCCTCTGTCTCTCTCTGGCACTGCCTGTGTGTGCTCTCTCTCTCTCGCTGCCTGTGTGTGTGCGCGGCTCTCTCTCTCGCGCTGCCTGTGTGTGTGCGCAGCTCTCTCTCTCTCGCGCTGCCTGTGTGTGTGCCTCTGTCTCAGCCTGTGTGTGTGCGCGGCTCTCTCTCTTGCGCTGCCTGTGTGTGTGTGTCTCTGTCTCTTTCTGGCGCTGCCTGTGTGTGTGCGCGGCTCTCTCTCGCGCTGCCTCTGTGTGAACCGAGGTTCCACTGAGGTTGACTAATGAAAAGTGAACGTGGCTCAGAGGTGCATGTGGAGTCTAGCAGAGACGAACGTGAATGACGCCCGGTGTTGTGAGTTGCTGCGTCCGAGTTGGTGGGCGTGGCTCTGCGAGTTGTCGTCGTATCCAATGTTCTTAGAGTTGGTTGGCGTGGCTGTCTTGCGTGCTTTCCATGGGTGGCTACTTGTCGGCGGCTTAGTGAATTATATATATATAGATGAATTACTGTAAATACATGAGCTGCCTTCCACAAATTAGTAATCGCATTTTTGATGGCAATTCTAAGTGGAAATGATTCCAGAAAAGATCTCTTAAGCGATTCTTCCAAAGTATCTTTCAAGATTATTGTGTCAATTTAGGTAATAAATATATCCCACTTGATCATTTTTTAAGGCTATTCTTCCATCCAACTTGAACCTAGGGTTCAAATACACAGAGAATACAATAAGCAACAGCCTTAGTCAGTGGAGCCACAGGACGGCATGATCAGCACTTGTGACAGATTTGACTGTGAAGGTATCATTTCTTTGTAGCGAATTTGTTAATTTTGAGCTAAACAAAATATTATGAAGCATTAATAATTATAAAGAGTATTAATAATTGAAATATCTTATTACTTGACAGAATAATGTCTGTTAATTTAAGGATTTCATCTTCTTTCTCAAATGTGCTCGCCTATATTATGGCAAAGTAGAGGGTTAAGCCTTTATTTACCTAAGACAGATATCAATTGGTTGCAATTAGTGCAGAATGCAGCAGTAAGAATCTTAACTACAAAAAGAAAATTTCAGCACATCTAACCAGTTTTAGTGTCATTATATTGGGTGCCTGTGTCATTCAGAATTGGCTTTAAAATACTTCTAATGGTTTATAAAGCCTTAAATAATCTTGCTCCGTTCAATATTTTGGAATGTCTGTCTCACTACACTCCAAGTCGTATTCTCAGATCCTCAAATGGTGGTCTGTTTAGTATTCCTAGAACAATGCTTAATAGAGGTGGTGAGGTGCACATTTGCTGTTATGCACCTAAAATATGGTATACCTTACCTATAGAAATTCACTAACAAGCTAATTCTGTGTAACATTTTAAAAAAACTGCTAAAAACTCATTACTTTAATATGTTTTTTGCAGCTACATTTTAGTTGTATTCCCAATAGAATATATGGGCATAGAATCTGCAATCTGTACTAATCCCCACTATTCTCTGTTGGTTTCTCTGGTTCTTCTGTGGTGGCGATCTGTGCCTCCACAACCTAGTCTAGGCACCATGCAGTCCCCTGAGATGATGGAATGAAGGTGGGTGTCTCCATCAAATCCTATCATGTGAATCATGAAATCTACGAGGTTTGATTTAGGAATAATAATGTTAGGTAGAATGTCCAGTGGAGGCTGGGCAGACTACTGGCCTTGGAACCCCTGCAGATTTTTTTTTTCTCCAGCCTAAATGGAGCTTTTTTTGTTTTGTTTTTATGTCCTCCCAGCCACCTGACCTTACCTTGTTGTCTTGTTATTTATTCTTAAATATTACTGCTTATTTTTAATTATTTTCTCTTCTTGTAACTTTCTCTTTGTCATTTTGCAAAGCACTTTGGACTACATTTCTGTATGAAAATGTGCTACATAAATGACTTGTTGTTTATTTTCCATCTACTTGGTTTTGAATAAGTCAAACAAAGAAAATATTTCAGGACAAAGGCTTGTTTTCAAACGATGGTCAATTAAGTCTCATCTCAAAAAAGATGAGAGCTAGTTGTTCTGCCCCACATATTGCTGATCCAGAAATTTTCAAATAGGAAATATTGTGTTGTTGAAGAAGAGTCCACTATCACGCAATAAATGGCCTATGGGATTAGTCACCTTGGTATTCCCTAGTGAATAGCTGAAATGAGTTTCCTCCGCAGGGTGTCTGGGCTTTCCCTTAAAGATAGGGTGAGAAGCTCAGTCATCCGGGAGGGGCTCAGAGTAGAGCCGCTGCTCCTCCGCATCGAGTGGAGTCCGATGAGGTGGCTTGGGCATCTGATCAGGATGCCTCCTGGACGCCTCCCTGGTGAGGTGTTCCGGGCACGTCTAACCGGGAGGAGGCCCCAGGGAAGACCCAGGACACGCTGGAGGGACTATGTCTCTCGGCTGGCCTGGGAACGCCTTGGGATTCTCCCGGAAGAGCTAGAAGAAGTGGCCGGGGAGAGGGAAGTCTGGGCATCTCTGCTCAAGCTGCTGCCCCCGCGACCTGACCTCGGATAAGCGGAAGAGGATGGATGGATGGATGGTATTCCCTAGTAGTGATGGTACTGAACAAAAAGTAGAAGTTAAGACTGCCTCTTCAAGGCATCTCCAGAAACTCTATCAGGCCTAATCACAAAAGTCTTTCTACTAGAAAATGGATAAGTTAACACAATGTTTGCCTATATGTACTGTTTATTGATATGTTATTATATCAGATGGGGAGTGTTCTGCCCCACATATTGTTAGCTGTGCTCCCCCTTCATCTTGTCATTTATTAACACATCTGTCAGTCACGTCCCACACTCACAGTGGTGTCATAAATGTCTATGAAACTCACGTAAAGCATGTAGGTCCCATAAAAACATTTGAATACAATACACCCCATGTGTCTCACGTAGGCACCCCTTTATCTCTTGTTTCGGTCATGTCCGAAGCATATCTTTAAGGTATATAAACCCCTGGATCTGGTTAGTTGTGGTACGCAGCAATCTGAACCTCTGTCTACACGCTTCTCTTTGTCTTGATCCAACCGTGGAAATCACTCACCTTCTAAGTGTCTTTTAAAGCTTTATTGTTTAATGTACAGTACACTGCCTGCTATGTATCACTTTGTGAATCATTATTTATTGTCTTTGGTTCTACACGTGTAAATGCCTGTATGTTTCTTTTGTATATATTTCAGTTTACAATGAGGTTCGTCCAGTAAAAGCCTTCAAGGAAGCTCACCCCTTGTCGTTTTTATGTGGATGTGCTGAGTTGTTTAAGCTCTCTGCGGCTGCGTTGCACGGACAGCGCGGAGTGAGGCAGAAAACTAATGTTAATAATAATAATAATAATAAGAGCAATGATACTATGTAAAAGGGGTATATTTATTAAAAGAACTAGGGCTCCATGCTTATCTGTTGCTAATCGTATATTACATTCCGACTGTAGGTGTTAGTTACATTTTTTTTGATAACAGACACTGGAAGATGCTGGCAACCCCTTCTTTTTATTGCCAATCCATAGCAGTGAAAAATAAAAGTAATAAAAGTTTAACAGACATCATTGAATTTGACCATGAGTTTGTGTTACATTAATGAAAATGGCCAGGAGATGTCACTAGAGAGGTGAGTTTCAAATGCTTTGAAGCTTTGACATCATTTCCGAAACAATTGCTTCAAATGTTTCGATGCCTTGTGAGGCTTCACTCAGCCCATCACTATCTTTTCCAACTCTTCTTTAAGACAGACAGAGGGTTTTTAATTAATCATCAGAAGCTGTGACACCAGTGTAAATTGTTTGCTTCAACTTGGAAGGTTTAATTTACTTTATTTGCTGCAGAACATCTGTAGGTTATAACCTATTAGTTGTTCCCTAAAGAAGGCCCATTTGTAACACTCTGTTATTTCCTTTATTCAAGTTTTTTGCTAACCTAAACTTTAAATTTAAACCTCTGGCTGTTCACTGCTTATCTTTTCACCATTTTAGGTCATTCATTGCATTTCAACTGATTACATTTGAAGAAAAACTGGAAAAACTGAGCAGAGGTGTATGTGGCAATTACTGGCTTAACATGTAGACTGACCGAGAGAGCTGTTGCAATCACTATTCAATAAACATTTACCATTTTCCATTCACTTAGCTTCTCTCAAGTAATTTTTAATAAAACAATTTTATTTAAAGTTACTTATTTTACATAGATTGCAAATTGCAAAGGAAACCTTCAAGTGTGTGCATTCATGTGGTTTATGATGAAACAATAACATCTTGACCATAGTGGTTTACTTTGCATAGCTTCTTCCAGAATTAAAATTATTAAATAATTGCCTGGTGTCATTGTGTACTTACTGAAAGATCCATTTATACCATGGTTACTGTAGATTTGTTTTTGTTTGTAAATAGCAAAGCTAGAGAGTACAAAGTTTCTCTCAATGATGGTGTGTTTGAAACTGCAAAACAGTGGAATGGTGGTGACACAAGCTGGTTTTCTACATAAAAAATGTGTTTCACCACCAAGGACATGTGCCTGCATTAGTGCCTGAGGTGATTAAAACACATGTCCATAGCATTTGGTCCATCATACTGATCAGGGCTCTATATAGAGAATATAAGCAACCTGATCAAACAAAAATATAATGTTAAAAGTTTCTGAACTGGTGCGCCATGGAAATAACAGTGTAGTTCCCCTGGGTCCAGACCAGAGACAGATACGCTCCTCAGGTGGTTGAGACCCATCTGAGGAGGATGGGATTACCTGGAGAAGCCGACATGAAGACAGCTCTGTGAACACCATTTTGCAGATACAGCAATAAGAGAGTACATTAGCAGCCGGGGGACATGTCAGAGGTCTATCTGCCTGTGTGCGTGTTCTCCAGCGACTCTCGCATACGAGTTGCCTCTGACCCTGGCTCAGTGGAGTGAGGCAAAGGGAAAAAGCAGTTAGTGGGTACTTTGAACGCATTCTCTGTGTTGGCGAACTGCAATTTCCTAGCTGCTTTTTTGCCGCCCCCTGTCCTGCCCCTTTGGACAGTTTAGCATGTCTAAGAGATTTAATACTTTTTTGGGGGTGTGCCTTGGGACTTTTTGGGTGCAAAAAAGTGTGCCACCACAGAAAAAATGTTGGAGAACATTGCTCTACACCTTTGCTCCTGGCACAATAAAAAAGATCTCCATAGCAGCTCTCTTACTTAAAAACTGACACTGTGCATTACTTGGATGGTTATGTTGCATTCTTTGCATAAATTAGTGAAGATAGTGAAGGGGTAATCATTACACTTCTGTTTTGTAGAATTGTATCATTATATTAGGGCAGTCAGCACTGTAAGCTACCTGGCAGACATGGCGAGTTAAACACAGAGGTACTAGAGACATATTTTGGCTTTAGTGCCACTCAAAGATAACTTATTTAGCACTTATGTGATATGGCATTGATTTCATCTTCTTACAGAAACATGAAGTGGGGAAAAAAAAAGCGCAATTTTTACCTTTGCAAATTTTCTTTATTGCACCAAGGCTGCCATAAACACCCCCTTTCCTCTCACTTGCCTGCGCCTATGTCAGTATGTATAAATCAAGAAAATGAACACCAGTGCTACATATTGACGTGTGGTGTATTGTTGTGAGCCATGTAAGATGAAATGTTAAACCTTTAAATGAAAATTTTATTTCATAAAATTTTTAAAGGTAGTATATAAATGGATGGATTTGTATGTATTTCTTTAGGTACACACTTAATCTATTTGTATTGTAACACCCACAACCAGTCAGAGAGGAGCAACACCAGTACATGTTTCAAGAGTTTGAAACTGATGAGATTTTATTGATTGCTTCCCAGTTAAACTCCCAAAGCTCTAGCTGTGAAAGACACCTCAACCTTTCTACTTGCAATCAGACTCATGACTCTTTTACACTGCTTGTTTTCCGCTTCAGCCCCAAAGTACAGTGCTCTTTGACTTTTGTTCCCCTCTAGTACATCATTAACTCTGCGCGGTTTCCACACACCATGCTGCTCCTTCTCCTCCCCACACATGCCGCTACTGCTCAGTGTTCTCCTCCTCTCAGTTCTCAGTGCCAAAAAAAACAAGCACACCTTCCAGCACTTTCCATCCTTTCTTCTGGGACCTACTCCTCCCAATGAGGTGTTTAATTAGCAGTTTGCACTGCACCGTCTGCAAACACAGTGCTCAGTAACAGTATGGCCCCATGGCTCTGATTCTCTAGCCAGATCATTAGAGTATTATTGCTTCATAATTTAAAATTATATATATATATATATATATATATATATATATATATATATATATATATATATACACACACACTGTATATATTATATTTCTCTATATATTTGTATCTATCTATTGTTATATACATGCACAACAGAGACAGCTTAAGGGCTAAGGTGATGGTAATAACTCACTGAACCAGGGGTTGGCACTGTGGTTTAACTGCCTGCTCTCTTCCTCCCTATGCAGAACAGAAGCCTAACCGCGACTCCAGTGCTGATGTCACTTCCATTGCCCACCCTCCTGGACCCTTCCCTTCCTGTTAAAGACCTATATAATCAAGACGGACACTATCCTACTTCAGTTCTGTTTTGAACTCACATCTGTAAAGACTTCTCCACATTGATTTATGTGCTGAAAACTATTATATGGGGTTTGCCCAGGGTGGTGCTCCCCAAATCTTTAACTCTGACGTGTCTCCTCTTTTACAAAATATCTCTCTATTATATAAAAAAATCTTGGGACGAGATGAGACATTTCACTTCTTTGTTGAAATATCAATGGCCAAATGAGGATAATAGGAAGACAAGTAAGCTCAACAACAAAAATAAGAAGGAAGCAGTAACAACTGTGAATATTAAAAACACTTGTCCAGCAACTGACCCTATTCTATTCAATTCTATTTCATTCTGTTCTACTTTATTAAATTCCTTAAATCTGTATTCGGCTGTGAAATGTGGTTTATTATAAATGATTGTGGGCTCCCTAGAGGCTTATTTTCTCTAGGAATGCTGTTAATTGGAGTTTTTATTCTTGTATACTATTGTCAGGTGGCCATGTCTGAATTGTTATGAATTTACCTTACCATGACTTGTTTAGGGCGGCACGGTGGCGCAGTGGGTAGCGCTGCTGCCTCGCAGTTGGGAGATCTGGGGACCTGGGTTCGCTTCCCGGGTCCGCCCTGCGTGGAGTTTGCATGTTCTCCCCGTGTCTGCGTGGGTTTCCTCCGGGCGCTCCGGTTTCCTCCCACAGTCCAAAGACATGCAGGTTAGGTGGATTGGCGATTCTAAATTGGCCCTAGTGTGTGCTTGGTGTGTGGGTGTGTTTGTGTGTGTCCTGCGGTGGGTTGGCACCCTGCCCAGGATTGGTTCCCTGCCTTGTGCCCTGTGTTGGCTGGGATTGGCTCCAGCAGACCCCCGTGACCCTGTGTTCGGATTCAGCGGGTTGGAAAATGGATGGATGGATGACTTGTTTATATTCAATCTTTCACACTAATGTATTGCTGCTATATTATATTAGGCACACTGAGTAGGTACTCAGCAAATAGCATTGTACAAAATATGCTGAAATGAATATAACTACTATATGACAAGGACTGTAGCAGAAGATGCAACTAAGCATTAAACTGCATTTAAATATAATAGGACAAACAAACTTATAATCTTGATGTAAAAATACATCAAACACATACAAAACTATCCATGTGAATTTTCAGGGTGTAAGTAACCTTGAAAAGAGATGCAATAGATGAACACATAACTAAAATGTTTCACATTTTTAATGAATATAAACCAGAAAGGTAAGTTGTGCAGAAACTCAGACGTATATTCCCTTTAAAGTATAAGACTTGCAAATGATTTTTTTGTTTGTTTAGTATCACTGCTTAAGTCTTTTTTGTGATCAAACTGCAGGCCAAACTAGGTTGCAAATTTACCTAAAATGCACATTTTTGGGAGAATGTACAGATTCCACACAGGCCCAGGACTCTGGAGGTGTGAAGTAGTACACAACTGGGTACCCAAGCTTGCTTCCATCCATCAAAGTATTGCCTGGTATCATTGTGTACTTACTAACAGATCAGTTTAAATGTAATTTTAAACTGTAAATGTAAATTGTATGTCATGGAGGCACAGTGATAAACACTTGCCTTACAGATCTAGTGTTATAGGTTCAAAACTTTCACCAGTCACTGTTAGTGCTACACACTCTCATTGTGTTTATGAGTTTTCCTCCAGGTACTCTGATTTTCATCTCTCATTCCCAAATAAGTGTTGATTAGGACAGCTGTTAATTTAGTTTTTGTCTTGTGATAAGACTGGTGCCCCATCCAGTGCTGGTCCCTGCATTGGTCTCAGTGCTGCCACAAAAGATTCCAGGCTCCTAGGGGTCCTGAAGTAAGCAGGTTTAAAAAAAATTTAAAAATGTTATATTAAGATAAACAGCTATGAGAGGTGAACATTTATGATCTATAAGATTTTAAGATAATTTACTACATTTTTCCCTTCATTACAGTTGTGCTTGAAAGTTTGTGAACCCTTTAGAATTTTCTATATTTCTGCATAAATATGACCTAAAACATCATCAGATTTTCACTCAAGTCCTAAAAGTAGATAAAGAGAAACCAGTTAAACAAATGAGACAAAAATATTATACTTGGTCATTTATTTATTAAGGAAAATGATCGAATATTACATATTTGTGAGTGGCAAAAAGTATGTGAACTTTTGCTTTCAGTATTTGGTGTGACCCCTCTTTGCAGAAATAACTACAACTAAACGTTTCCGGTAACTGTTGATCAGTTCTGCACACCGGCTTGGAGGAATTTTAGCCCAATCCTCCGTACATACAGCTTCAACTCTGGGATGTTGGTGGGTTTCCTCACATTAACTGCTCGCTTCAGGTCCCTCCACAACATTTTGAGTGGATTAAGGTCAGGACTTTGACTTGGCCATTCCAAAACATTAACTTTATTCTTCTTTAACCATTCTTTGGTAGAAAGACTTGTGTGCTTAGGGTCATTGTCTTGCTGCATGACCCACCTTCTCTTGAGATTCAGTTCATGGACAAATGTCCTGACATTTTCCTTTAGAATTCTCTGATATAATTCAGAATTCATTGTTCCATCAATGAAAGCAAGCCGTCCTGACCGAGATGCAGCAAATCAGACCCAAACCATGATACTACCACCACCATGGTTCACAGATGGGATAAGGTTCTTATGCTGAAATGCAGTGTTTTCCTTTCTCCAAACACAACACTTTTCATTTAAACCAAAAAGTTCTATTTTGGTCTCATCCGCCCACAAAACATTCTTCCAATAGCCTTCTGGTTTGTCCATGTGATCTTTAGCAAACTGCAGACGAGCAGCAATGTTTTTTTAGGAGAGCAGTGGCTTTCTCCTTGCAACCCTGCCATGAACACCATTGTTGTTCAGTGTTCTTCTGATGGTGGACTCATGAACATGAACATTAGCCAATGTGAGAGAGGCCTTCTGTTGCTTAGAAGTTACCCTGGGGTCCTTTGTGACCTCGCCAACTATTACACAAAGTCAAAGTGAACTTTATTGTCATCTCAGCCATATACAAGTATACAGACAGACGAAATTGCGAAGCTCAGGGTCCACAGTGTAACAACATTACGTGCAAATAATAAATTAAAAATAGAATTAAAATTTAAATTTAAAATTAAAACACAAACAAGACCTTGTGCAAAGACAAGACAAAGAAGTAGCAGCAATATTGATGTGTATGATATGTAATATAATAATAAATAATAGATATAGATCATACAGAAATTATCAGAGTATGATAATAGTTGTTTAGAACATGTGTAAACAATGACAGGTCAGAATGTTTCACAGCAGAAGGATAACAAGAGTACACGCCTTGCTCTTGGAGTGATCTTTGTTGGTTGACCACTCCTGGGGAGGGCAACAATGGTCTTGAATTTCCTCCATTTGTACACAATCTGTCTGAATGTGGATTGGTCGAGTCCAAACTCTTTAGAGATGGCTTTGTAACCTTTTCCAGCCTGATGAGCATCAACAATTCTTTTTCTGAGGTTCTCAGAAATCTCCTTTGTTCGTGCTACTATACACTTCCACAAACGTGTTGTGAAGAGCAGACTTTGATAGATCCCTGTTCTTTAAATAACACAGGGTACCCACTCACACCTGATTGTCATCCCATTGATTGAAAACACCTGACTCTAATTTCACCTTCAAACTAACTGCTAATCCTAGAGGTTCACATACTTTTGCCACTCACAAATATGTAATATTCCATCATTTTCCTCAATAAATAAATGACCAAGTATAAAATTTTTGTCTCATTTGTTTAACTGGTTTCTCTTTATCTACTTTTAGGACTTGAGTGAAAATCTGATGATGTTTTAGGTCATATTTATGCAGAAATATAGAAAATTCTAAAGGGTTCACAAACTTTCAAGCACAACTGTAGGTAGTGTTTTCAAAACAAAAATTTAAAGAGTAGAAAAAAGGGTCTTTAAGAAACCAAGAGAACAAAAAATTAAGTGAAAAAGCATAGATAGATAGGTTTGTGTAAAGCAAAAAAAGTCTCTAAATATAACTAAGTGTAATTGAGATAATTAGTAAGAAATATCTTAATGATGCAAATATAACTATTCCTACAAACTGAATAAACGGGCATACAGTAGAGTAGATTAATTGATTAGAGAGACTAATTTGAATAACAATTAACATTTTTTATCCTAATTTATTAAAAATATAGTAGCAATCAATTAAATATTTTTTTATTCTTCATTATTTTAGAAAAATGTTACTCTTTTTGTCACTTTGCAATTGTAAGATTATTTGTGTGGATGAAAAGAAAAGATCTTAGATACATACATCATGCTGTACCATATTAAAATGTGAAAATCAGAATCAGAGTCAGAATTCACTTTATTGGCCAGTTACACTAATATGTACTACGAACTTGTCTCAATAGTATTGGTGCAACATACAACGATAACACAGAATACGAAAGATTAATATAAGAAGATAAAATATCATGTACCACACAAGGGCAATGCAAAAATAATAATTAAAGAGATAGTAGATTAAATGGATTATGATGTTCAAGCAGTCTAGTATGCAGATATACATAGATATTGAGTAGAAGCTCAGACCTGATTAGTAAGAATGGCACATGGAAAAAAAAATTGCTTATGTGACGGGTTGCTTTAGCTTTCACACGGCATTTGCCGGAAGGAAGTCGTTAGAACAGGTAATGCCCTGAGGGGGTCAGATCAGCAATGATCTTTGTGGCCCTTTCCCTTACCCTGGACTCATATAGGACTTCAATGTACAGTAAGTTACACCCTATGATCCTTTCACAGGCTTTGATGATGCGTTGTGGATTGGCCTTAGCCATGAACAGAGGCAGCACCAAATCAGACAGTTATAGATGAGGCCAGAATGGACTCAATGATGGATGTGTAGAATTGGACCAATATTGCTTGAGGGAGATTGACGCAAAAAGAGCATTCTCTGATGGACTTTCTTAATAATGCATGTTATATTATTGTCCCATTTAGGTTTTGTGACAGCACAGTGCCCAGAAACTGAAATGAGTTTGTCATTCCAACAGCCACTTAAAAAAGTCCAACTGAGGATGAATATGTTTTATAGCCACTGAATGTTTAATATTACTTCTTACTCACTACAAGATACAACTTAGGATATATTCCCCCCATGCAGTACATGGATATGGTCAACACATTATTTACACTAATAACTCGCACATCACACTTCAAGTAATGTTTGAATGTTTGTCCTAATTATACAAAGATCAAATTCTTCACAACTGTGAATAAACAATGTCTGGATAAGATATTATTGGTTATTCTTATTCTATAACAACTGGGAAAATTGAACAACTGAGATGTTTTCTGAGTACACCACGTCAGGTCAGGTCATGGGGAGCAGGTACTGGTAGAGCGTTGCCGCACCCACCACACGATGAAACAGCTCGGGATCCTGGTTGGCAACACCCCAGGCAGACACATGGTCCAATCCTACCCTCCGGAAATGACCATCTATCTGCCGCAGCCCCCTTGGCATTGGTCCAGCAGCTCAGGTCCCCAAAAATGAGGATCCTGTGAGCCGGACCACCCTCGGGGAATCACACCACATGGCCATAGTGCCGTAATTGACACTCTTTCACAATGCAGGTAATGTGTGGGACTCCATGAGCAACTGCTTATTCGACACAAAGTCAAACCAGTGGTATCCAAGGATGGTCTGAATAGACACAGTACTGAAGAAGTCTAGTCTACTTCTCAGGTCACTGGATAGTATCCATGTCTTGCAACCATATAGCAAAACAGTAAGCACCAGGACTCTAAAGACTTGGACCTTCATCCTTTTGCAAAGATATCGGGAGTGCCACACACCCCTTTCCAGTGACTTCATGACCCACCCATGCTCTCCCAGATGGTTTACTGACTTCATAGGAAGACTCACCAAAGACATGAATGTTGCTGCAGAGATAAGTAACCTCTCAACAAGGTTGACACTCTCCACAGACAGACACACTGTTGATGACCAGGTCATTAAAAGCCTGGATTTTAGTTTTATCCAGGACACTTGCACACCCAGTCACTCAGACTCTCATGGGCCCCAATCACAGCGTCCATTGACTCTGTGAACATCACAGCATCATCAGCAAAGTCAAGATCAGTGAATCTCCCTTCACTGACCCTGCCCAACACCCAGTCCATGAATTGAATAGAGTAGGAGCAAGAACACACCATAAGGAACCCCAGAATAAACGGAAAAAATGCAGAGGTTCTGCCTCCACTCTGCACAGCACTCACAGAACCAGTATAAAGGTGAGCCATGATATCCAGCAACTTTGAGGAGATACCGCTAAGTCACAGGATGTGCTACAGGGCAGCTCGATCAGCTAAGTCAAACACTTTATGAAAATCGACAAAGGCTGCAAAGAAACTCTGCCAATATTACATCAAGGAGAATACATCAAGGGGAATTAACTCCAATAAATAAATACACATAACATACATACCAACATACTGTACATACCTAAAAATTAAAGAAAAAGTCAAAGAACACTCAAGTTTGCAAGACTTAATTTTGAACTTAATTTTTTTACTTAAAATAAATTAACAATTTTGTGCAATTTAAAGATCACATTATCAAAGCTTTGTGATCCCCATAGAATGAAATACAGTGAACCGCACAATCAAATTTAAGTCATTCACAGCTGCATACATTCTTTTGGGAATCCAACACTGGAGGTCAACTCATCCGATTAATGTAATTAATAAACACATTCATGCAGAAGTAATATAATTGGAACGCAGTGTTGGTTTGCAATCTGATTCTCAAACAGGCTGCACAAAACACTGACTGCCTGCTGCCACTGTATTCCACCTTTTCAGTACCAAATAACAAGCATCTCCATTCAATGCTAGCATTCAAATAAAAATGCAAACTGCTCAATGGTTTAGATAAAAGTGACGCAAAGAATACAAGAATAAACTGAAAATTACAAATTAAAAGACAAAAAAATTCTAATTTTATTGTTTTTCAAAACATAGAAAATAAAAAATTGTAACATCATAGACTATTTTTTTCTATCATTATACAGTATTTGGTAGCTACAAGGGATGCACAAGCCAGTGTGTTTCTTTGTGCCGGTCCCAAGCCCGGATATATGGGGAGGGTTACGTCAGGAAGGGCATCCGGTGTAAAATTTTGCCAAATTAATATACGGACAACAATACAAATTTCCATACAATGACCGCCACCAGTACTGTTGGCCAACAGGGTGCTGGCGGAAATTAGGCTACTGTTGGCCGAAGAAGGAGAAGAAGAGGGGGGAGACGTGCCCGGAGGCAGGAGGAGAGGAGGAAAGTAAAGAGAGTGGAACTGAGGGTAGGAACTTTGAATGTTGGCAGTATGACTGCTAAAGGGAGAGAGTTAGAAGATATGATGGAGAGAAGGAATATATTGTGCGTGCAAGAGACTAAATGGAAGGGGAGTATGGCCAGGTGGATCGAAGGTGGATTCAAATTGTTCTATCATGGTGTGGATAGGAGGAGAAATGGGGTAGGGGTTATTCTGAAAGAACAGTATGTCAAGAGTGTTATGGAGATGAAAAGAGTGTCAGACAGAGTAATGATTATGAAGCTGGAAATTGGAGGTGGGATGATGAATGTTGTTGATGCATATGCCCTGCAAGTAGAGTGTGCGGTGGATGAGAAAGAAGATTTTTGGAGTGAGATGGATGAAGTGGTGAACAGTGTACCCAAGGGACAGAAAGTGGTGATTGGAGCGGATTTCAATGGACATGTTGGTGAAGGGTACAGAGGAGACGAGGAGGTGATGGGTAGGTATGGTGTCAAGGAGAGGAATGAAGAAGGTCAGAGGAGAGTGGATTTTGCCAAAAGGATGGACATGGCTGTGGTGAATACGTATTTTAAGATGAGGGAGGAACATAGGGTGACGTACAAGAGTGGAGGATGATGCACACAGGTAGATTACATCCTATGTAGAAGAGTCAATCTGAAGGAGATTAAAGACTGCAAAGTGGTGGCAGGGAAAAGTGTAGTTAAGCAGCATAGGATGGTGGTCTGTAGGATGATGTTGGAGATCAAGAAGAGGAAGAGAATGAGAATCAAATGGTGGAAGTTGAAAAAGGAAGACTGAAAGGTTGAGTTTAGGGAGGAGGTAAGAAAGGCACTGGGTGGCAGTGAAGAGTTACCAGACAGCTGGGAAACTACAGCAGATATAGTAAGGGTGACAGCAAGAAGGGTGCTTGGTGTGACATCTGGACAGAGGAAGGAGGTAAAGGAAGCCTGGTGGTGGAATGGGGAAGTACAGGAGAGTATACAGAGGAAGTGGATGGCAAAGAAGAAGTGGGATAGTCAGAAAGATGTGGAAAGTACACAACAGTACAAGGAGATAAGGCGCAAGGTGAAGAGAGAGGTGGCGAAGGCTAAAGAAAAGGCAAATGATGAGCTATATGAGAGGTTGAACACTAAGGAGGGAGAAAAGTATCTGTACTGATTGGCTAGACAGAGGGACCGAGCTGAAAAAGATGTGCAGCAGGTTAGGGTGATAAAGGATAAAGATGGGAACATACTCACAAGCGAGGAGAGTTTGTTGAGCAGGTGGAAAGAGTACTTTGAGAGGTTGATGAATGAAGAGGAGGTTGATGAATGAAGAGAATGAGAGAGAGGGTTGGATGATGTGGAGAACGGATTAGCAAGGAGGAAGTAAGGACAGCTATGAAGAGGATGAAAAATCGAAAGGCCGTTGGTCCAGATGACATACCTGTAGAAGCATGGAGGTGTTTAGGAGGGATGGCAGTGGAGTTTTTAATCAGATTGTTTAATTGGAATCTTGGAAAGTGAGAGGATGCCTGAGGAGTGGAGAAGAAGTGTACTGGTGCCGATATTTAAGAATAAGGGGGATGTGCAGGACTGTAGTAACTACAGGGGGATAAAATTGATGAGCCACAGCATGAAGTTATGGGATAGAGTAGTGGAAGCTAGGCTAAGAAGTGAGGTGATGATTAGTGAGCATCAGTATGGTTTCATGCCAAGAAAGAGCACCACAGATTCAATGTTTGCTCTGAGGATGTTGATGGAGAAGTATAGAGAAGGCCAGAAGGAGTTGTATTGCGTCTCTGTGGACCCGGAGAAAGCATATGACAGGGTGCCTCGAGAGGAGCTGTGGTATTGTATGAGTAATTCAGGACTGGCAGAGAAGTATGTAAGAGTTGTACATGATATGTACGAGGGAAGTATGACAGTGATGAAGTCTGTGGTAGGAGTGACGGATGCATTCAAGGTGGAGGTGGGATTACATCAAGGATCGGCTCTGAGCCCTTTGTTATTTGCAATGGTGATGGACAGGCTGACAGACGAGATTAGACAGGAGTCCCCATGGACTATGATGTTTGCTGATGACATTGTGATCTGTAGCGATAGTACAGAGCAGGTTGAGGAGACCCTGGAGAGGTGGAGATATGCTCTGGAGAGGAGAGGAATGAAGGTCAGTAGGAACAAGACAGAATACATGTGTGTGAATGAGAGGGAGGTCAGTGGAATGGTGAGGATGCAGGTAGTAGATTTGGCGAAGGTGGAGTTTAAATACTTGGGATCAACAGTACAGAGTAATGGGGATTGTGGAAGAGAGGTGAAAAAGAGAGTGCAGGCAGGGTGGAATGGGTGGAGAAGAGTGTCAGGAGTGATTTGTGACAGACGGGTATCAGCAAGAGTGAAAGGGAAGGTCTACAGGACGGTAGTGAGACCAGCTATGTTATATGGGTTGGAGACGGTGGCACTGACCAGAAAGCAGGAGACAGAGCTGGAGGTAGCAGAGTTAAAGATGCTAAGATTTGCACTGGGTGTGACGAGTATGGATAGGATTAGAAATTAGGACATTAGAGGGTCAGCTCAATTTGGACAGTTGGGAGACAAAATCAGAGAGGCGAGATTGCGTTGATTTGGACATGTACAGAGAAGAGATGCTGGGCATATTGGGAGAAGGATGTTAAGGATAGAGCTGCAAGGTAAAAGGAAAAGAGGAAGGCCTAAGAGGAGGTTTATGGATGTGGTGAGAGAGGACATGCAGGTGATGGGTGTTAAAGAACAAGATGTAGAGGACAGAAAGATATGGAGATGATCCACTGTGGTGACTTCTAACGGGAGCAGCCAAAAGAAGAAGAAGATACAGTATTTGGTAGCTACAGTGTATAAAAGTCATGGCTTTAATTTCAGCATAGTATGGTAGGAATCGTGCCTTTTATTCAAATATCCCACATGGTAAAAGTTTAATAAACATGGAAAATCCTTCACACCTTTCAGGAGTACACAAGACATTTTCAGTCCACCCCACAATTACACCCTGTTGGGCGTGTTCTGCCTTAAGGCTTGTGATTTGCCATCTGCTGAAATGTATTTTGTAATGCCTGTAATAGGAAATGCATTACATTTTTATTACAATAGATGGCACATTGTAAACATTTGCAATGCTGCTGAGAATCATATGCTAAATGTCATATAGTTAAGACAACAGACATAGGGGCACCATAACTTACTAAAGGAAAATTTAAATAGAAAAAAATCTATCTATGCAATATAAGCCATTCAATAATACAGTATGCTGGCCTCCCAGGACCTGTATTTGAAACCGCTGCGGTCACTGTTAGTCAAGGGGCTCCAATGGGGATTAGTCCTTCATCTGGCAGCCATTTTTACTTTCCACTGAACACCACTAACTGAACAAGCAGAGAGTCTGATAGAGGGCCACTTTGTACAAAAAAAAAATACTTAACAAGATAATGGAGATCTTCTTTAGCTTACTGGTAAAACTGGTGGCAATTAATATGAATGCCAGGATGCAGTCTCACCTCTGCCATCTGGGGCATGAGGTCCAGAGAGAGGAAAAGAGAGAATATAACTATGCAGATAAGGAAATACCACTGCATTATCTCACCTCTGCCATATAAGGCATGAAGACTAGAAAGAGAAAGAATATAACTATGCAGGTAATGAAATACCAGTGCATTAAAGAAATAAAAGATGATGACTAAAGATGCAATTTCTACTCTATTCAGTACAGAAGGATACACAGCTCAGGATGAGCTGGAATTTCTTTTTACAATGAAGCTCTGCATTCGGCCAGATGAAAATCTACTTTTGTGATAGATAAACAACACAAAGCGGTTTTCAAAACTGAGTCACTTGGCGCATTAACTCTGTGTTTGTTCAACCTTGGTGCCCTCTGACATTGTATTTTCCACTGTTAGAATAACTGTGAATAGATTAAGAATCAGTGTTTACCTGGTTTTCTTAAAAACTCTAATCTACATTAGTGGTAGTTAATCGCTTATGATTGTGCATGTTATGAGTGTGAGGTTATTAGTCAGTGTTTGAAAACTTTCACATCTGCCATACATCCATATACATGGCTAAGCTCATAGTTTTGCTTTGAAGTAAGCATAAGATCAATCTAAAGCCAAGATTTCTATATATGTTAACTTCAGCACAGAACCAAAGAAATGCACAATGGGGTGTATACAACTAAAATATGACAAATGCAGTGAATGCACACTGGGCACATATCTGAATGGCACAGGAGCAACTAAGATGCAGTCGCCGGCTGCAAGAACTTCAATGCATTTAAGGCAGGTCTTTTTCAATGGCTAATTTTGGATCTACAGATGAAAACAATAGCAAAGGAATGGCTGTTTCTTAAAAACAAGAAAAACAAAGACTATTTTTTTTTCAGAATGTCTGAAACAATGGATTAATCTTTAAATGACAAAATTTTGATTCCCCACACACCACCTTATCGTGGAGAAAGAACAAAAGATTTGGAAAACTAAAGCATGTCTAGTTTAATTAATTTTCATTGAGGATTAGTATTAAGCTCTTAGTTCATGCTGTGTTACTAACTAGATATTTTTTCTGATCTACTGATGTAGACATAAATACCATAATAGTAAAAGTCATTTGTTCACAATCCTAACCTGAAGTAGTACATTGTCACAAAAGTAGCTTTAAAGAGTTTTTGTAAATGAGATGTTGTGTAACAAGTAATTGCCCAGCTTTACAATAAATGCAGTTATTTTGGCTTTTATTTCAGCATGAACTCAATTAAATTCAAACAAAAAAATTGCTGCAGCACTTCACATTGTCATGATCTACTTGAGAATAATGAATGCCAATCAAATTACAAATCTACTTGTGGCAGAACAAAGCATGATGGTTAGAGAAAAAAAAAACCAAAATTTCCAAGAAAAAAAAAGGACAGAAGTGGAAAACATTAAAATATCAACATTGCCATACATTAAAGTCTATAACAGCACAATGATTTGTTCTTCTGAATATTACACTAAAAGATTTGGTAAAATCTATAGTTGGGTATTTAAAAAACACACACATATATTCTATACTCATTAGTTGCATACATAAATTTCACATTCATGTGTAACTGCAATTTCTAAAGTAAATAAATTACTGATATGGTTAACGTCCATATTGAAAAAAAATATGGAGACAAACCACTATATTCAGGATACAATCCATAGTTTCCCCGTTTGTGTACTGGCTAGGAAATCCATTCCAAGTTTAATGTTGTTTCACAGAGGGCATCCATGAAAAAAATCTGTTTACTTGCGCCATATAATCCATATGTCAGATATCCAATCGTATGCTCACAACATCCCAAACACATTTAAGCTTATTTTTGCTAAAATATTTTTAAATAAACCATTTCAAGAAATTGAATAGCTTGGGAGAGTGCTCAAATGAGAACAACATTCTGAATTGAAGACCTGCCTCCCCCCCTTCACTGGTCAGGAGTCCTGCATAATAATAGCTCATTTATTGACTACCATGGTGGTTTACATCACATCACAATTGCAGAGAGGTGAACAATAAGAAAGAACAGTGAGTGAAAATATTATCAGGTTGAAAGTGTGCCTCATATTTGTGCATATCCAAGGTGCTTCATCAAGCAGGAGGTCAATTCAACGGTGCAGTTTCACAAACTCCTGATGAAAAACTTAGAAATAAGGTGTTTTGGCTTAACAACCACTGAATGAGGAGAGAGGCAGTGTTCAGTTCAAATGATGACTCCCAATCCTAGTTGTTCATGAAATGATTTTCTGAAACTAGTTTATTTATTCAAAACACCAAACTGTCACTTTATTTATTTATTTATTTATTGTATTACGCACTTCACATTAAAATTGACAAGCAGCCTTATTTGAAGCAGGAGATGTGTGAGATTCCTGTGTTATGCATTATGAGACTTTTTTTTTTGCTGAAGTGGAGGGGGCAGAGTACCTAAAAAATATGTTGACAGGTTATCCCTTACATAGACACCCAGTCTGAGGGATCACTATGAATCACTAGTTCACAGCAGAGTTTGGCGAATAAAGCTGACTTTTCTTTTTCTTGATTAGTCATTATATTTTGTTTGTAGGTGAATCTAACAGGGCTCGGAACATAGACCGCAGAGCCGGGGAGCCATCTGGTCCTGGCCTGCTTTTAATATATTATTAGTCATGAGCTAGAAATTTGAGTGAAATACAATGCTTTCCTTCATCAAAATAATCATGAAAGTATGCTATTAAGTGACCAGTTAAATGCATGCCATTAAGACAGGAAGAATAATTTTTATATACATTAAAAACCACTGACAATGTGTCTATACTTCTCATCAAACAGGAGTGCCCTGCGGGTGAGAAGAGGCCATCTAAGCCATGCTTCATGCAGTTTGAATGGGAAGAGTTCAGGTAAAATTTATGGCGCCATGCTACTGTGTGGCTCAAATGCTCTAAATGCCCATGGTTTCTTGCTCTTTACATCGCGCGATTTTTAAAATAACCACTCACTGTAGTTACACAAGTTGAAACTCCTTTTGCCTCTTTTATAGGGTCCCCTTGAGTAGAGTCTGAAACTGGTCATTTGTATTATGAAATGCCAGCTCATTCTATGAGCCATTGAATGCATGATAAGAAAGAGCAAAATACGTGGTAATACACCACAATAAAAAGAAAAAATAATTATTTTTTTATAACACATCCTGAACTGCCCACCATACATTATTAAAGCATCTAATTATTTGTAATACACAACCATCTCTCCATCGCCTGATCCTAAGTTGGCAATGTTTTCATATGACGACATGACAATGTAAACTTTTAATACATTGCACAGCCCTACTGTGCAGATGCTCAACCCATTTTTTTTTTTCATCCATCAAGAAAGACAGAAACGCACATTAAGTAGTAATAAATCTACCTTTATTATTAGTTTACAGGGTCTCATGTGTTTTGTAACTCTGGGAGGGTGAGGGGGAAGGGGAATGGCTCCTTTAAGGTTTGCTTTGACTAGCCAGCCACCCTGTGAGGATAATTGAGCATGCATGAGTGCACAGGGTTCAGCGTTGTATACTTGGTGGCAGTGTTCATAATATTTTCATTAAATCCAGTTAATGAACTCATCAAATGAAAATACTGCAATTATTTTTTGTTTGTTTGTTTAAATGCATGCATGAAGCAGATCTGGGCAACAAAATAAAATGTATGATGGAGTATTCTTACAGTTTGCATGCGTGAAAGTTCTGTGCATATGCGATTGGATGGAGATATCCCCATCCAATATGGCTGCTACAACTCTGTGATGTCACACTGGCCTCCCAAAGCATCATAGGGGACCAGGAAAAAAAAGTTTGTCTAAGCCAGCCACGTGGTGGACTTCCAGAAAAATATGAGGTCACAGGCGAACACAACATATTCTCTGTGTAAAAAATGTTTTGGTGACTTTCACCAATTAATACTCATATTTAAGGATTATGAGGGGGCATTTGATTACTTTGTGTCAATGTCTGTCTGCAAGACTCCCTCAGAAACAAACATGTATAAGGTGCATCAACTCAGGAAACACCTAGCAAATGGGATATATTGGCATATGTCAGTTGCCCTAAACGCTTATTAAATGCACCACCTTGATTTCTTTCCATTGGTATGATGAGTCAGTAATGTAGTCCATCTTAATTGGTAATGTAGAGATATGATAAAGGTAGACTAAACAGTGACAAAAAATTAGTTATGGTGAGAAAACTTCCGGATGATTCTGATTCAAGTACTCACACAGAGGTAACATTCAAATTACATATTTCTGTATCTGATTTAATACCACATGTAAAAGTGTTCTAAATCTGATCTGAAAAGTTCTGATTCCATTTGTTTTTAGCTGTTCACACTTCTCTAAACTAAGTAAATGTGTGTCACGTGAAGGAGAAAAGAAACAAAAAAAAAAAAAAAACAACAGAAAAACAGAATTGGGCTATACAGTAATCCTCCTCCATCGCGGGGGTTGCGTTCCAGAACCCCCCACGAAAGGTGAAAATCCGCGAAGTAGAAACCATATGTTCATATGGTTCTTTTTATATATTTTAAGCCCTTATAAACTCTCCCACACTATTATAAACATTTCCCGCACAATTATACAGCATAAACCCTTTGTACTCTCTTAGATATTAGGTAAGATTCGTTTAAATTATGTATGTAAACACAGTTTATATACAGTAAAACCTAAATATTATTTTAAAGATATCGAGCGTCTCCGATATCACATATGTTACAGCCATTACGACAGACAGGCCACCAGCAATAAATACGTACAATGCAAGAAAAATTGTATACAGTAAAATGTGTGTACAGTGACACTAAACTATGTACATGTAATAAGTACTGTACATAGACAATTAATTATGGTTACTCACCAACAATGACACGACAACTTGTCCGATAACGATGAATTTAATTTTACTGCACAACAAAGGAGAGCGTTACAGCTCTTCTAAAGGAGCCTCTTCAGGCGATTGTGTAGCATCGCCATTGTTCTTCTTCTGGCAGTCTTCAATCCAAATCCCTAAAGCAGATTCCATCCAGACTACTGCCTTATCACGTCCACTTGCAACTCGTTTTGCGCCCTGGTTAAAGTACACTGCGGCTGTAGATCTTACAGTGGTGTGAAAAACTATTTGCCCCCTTCCTGATTTCTTATTCTTTTGCATGTTTGTCACACAAAATGTTTCTGATCATCAAACACATTTAACCATTAGTCAAATATAACACAAGTAAACACAAAATGCAGTTTTTAAATGATGGTTTTTATTATTTAGGGAGAAAAAAAATCCAAACTACATGGCCCTGTGTGAAAAAGTAATTGCCCCCTTGTTAAAAAATAACCTAACTGTGGTGTGAGTTCAATTTCGTAGCCACCCCCAGGCCTATTACTGCCACACCTGTTTCAATCAAGAAATCTTAAATAGGGAGCTGCCTGACACAGAGAAGTAGACCAAAAGCACCTCAAAAGCTAGACATCATGCCAAGATCCAAAGAAATTCAGGAACAAATGAGAACAGAAGTAATTGAGATCTATCAGTCTGGTAAAGGTTATAAAGCCATTTCTAAAGCTTTGGGACTCCAGCGAACCACAGTGAGAGCCATTATCCACAAATGGCAAAAACATGGAACAGTGGTGAACCTTCCCAGAAGTGGCCGGCCGACCAAAATTACCCCAAGAGCGCAGAGACGACTCATCCGAGAGGTCACAAAAGACCCCAGGACAACGTCTAAAGAACTGCAGGCCTCACTTGCCTCAATTAAGGTCAGTGTTCACGATTCCACCATAAGAAAGAGACTGGGCAAAAACGGCCTGCATGGCAGATTTCCAAGACGCAAACCACTGTTAAGCAAAAAGAACATTAGGGCTCGTCTCAATTTTGCTAAGAAACATCTCAATGATTGCCAAGACTTTTGGGAAAATACCTTGTGGACTGATGAGACAAAAGTTGAACTTTTTGGAAGACAAATGTCCCGTTACATCTGGCGTAAAAGGAACACAGCATTTCAGAAAAAGAACATCATACCAACAGTAAAATATGGTGGTGGTAGTGTGATGGTCTGGGGTTGTTTTGCTGCTTCAGGACCTGGAAGGCTTGCTGTGATAGATGGAACCATGAATTCTACTGTCTACCAAAAAATCCTGAAGGAGAATGTCCGGCCATCTGTTCGTCAACTCAAGCTGAAGCGATCTTGGGTGCTGCAACAGGACAATGACCCGAAACACACCAGCAAATCCACCTCTGAATGGCTGAAGAAAAACAAAATGAAGACTTTGGAGTGGCCTAGTCAAAGTCCTGACCTGAATCCAATTGAGATGCTATGGCATGACCTTAAAAAGGCGGTTCATGCTAGAAAACCCTCAAATAAAGCTGAATTACAACAATTTTGTCCAGATATGAGTGAACCAAAATTCCTCCAGAGCGCTGTAAAAGACTCATTGCAAGTTATCGCAAACGCTTGATTGCAGTTATTGCTGCTAAGGGTGGCCCAACCAGTTATTAGGTTCAGGGGGCAATTACTTTTTCACAGAGGGCCATGTAGGTTTGGATTTTTTTTTTCCCTAAATAATAAAAACCATCATTTAAAAACTGCATTTTGTGTTTACTTGTGTTATATTTGACTAATGGTTAAATGTGTTTGATGATCAGAAACATTTTGTGTGACAAACATGCAAAAGAATAAGAAATCAGGAAGGGGGCAAATAGTTTAAATAAAAAGAATCATGGACTCATGCCGTAATGGTGTCCTGCAGCGGTGTAGCTGTTCCCTTCCTTCAACATATCCAAAACTTTTACCTTTTCTGCAATCACTTGCATCTTCTGTTGGCACTTGGACACGGCGCCCCTGAAGCAGTGGCAGGAGCACGTTAATGCTGAATGAGTGAGATGAGACTTCCTGGTTAATGCAGCGCTCCGTCGCTGAGCCAATCAGCACACAGGAACTTTAACTGTGTGCTCTGATTAGGTAGCTTCTCAGTCATCCACCAATAGCGTCCCTTGTATGAAATCAACTGGGCAGACCAACTGAGGAAGCATGTACCAGAAGTAAAAAGACCCATTATCCGCAGAAACCCGCGAAGCAGCGAAAAATCCCTGTTATATATTTAGATATGCTTACATATAAAATCCGCGATAGAGTGAAGCCGCGAAAGTCGAAGCGCGATGTAGCGAGGGATTACTGTAGTAGGATCACAGCCTTAAGAGTCATTTTGTCATATGCAGGCAAAAGCACTGAAGTATTTTCTGCAGACAAAGATAACCACTGACGATTATTGTGCCTGAGCATTCCTCACATCAGATATACATATTGTTGCTCCATGAATTCATGGTTTTCATCAAAATAATGAAAATAATGTACAATAGAGACAGCTGCTCATCCTTTCTTCAAACAGCAAGGCATGCTACAAATCACAAATTCACAACTGCTGTAATTATGTGAACAAAGGGAAAACCGATAAAATGCTATGATCCATAATTATAATAACTACAGTTTTTATAGAGTTTATCAAAAATAATATTCCACAAGATGGCAGTGCAGTTGAAAATTTAGTGCTCAGATGTTTACAGTATACAGGTAAACCTGAATGGCACAGGTTATAATATAGAAACATTTCCACTAAACCCATTACATAATTAAAATTAAAAATGTATTTGTATAAGCATTACCTGCTTATGCCATAATTTTAAACTGGAGCAGTAACTTAATATGAAAAAACAACTCTGAATAATTAAAAGAGCTTTGATTTAGGAATCAGAGAATAACAGATTCTTTCCATGAGGCACAAAGCATGGTCTTACTCAGAAAATGAGAATAAAGATGGACAGAAACAGACATGAGTAAAGATAGTGGTAAATGTGTCAAGCAAGTGTAAGGACAGTTATGCAGACCAGCTGTCTCAATGACAAATTAAGACAGTCGTTCTAAATGATGACGTGTGTGTATATTATATATATATATATATATATATATATATATATATATATATATATATATATACTGTATATATATATATATATATGAAAGAGAAGGTCTGTGATACGGTTTGCATATTTGCAGCTGGAGATCCACGAATAGTTTTTTTTATTCCTGAGCTTTCAACCCCTATCAGGGGTCTTCATCAGAGGATAATGTTTAGACTTACATTCAGTGGGGGGGGTGGTGGTTAGGAGGTGACTAAGTCAGTATGATCATTTGGGGTTGTATAGTTTACATCGTGCCTGATGCAACTGTGGAGGAAGAAGAGTTTTTCTCCCCCCCCTTGATCATACTGACTTAGTTATGATATATATATATTGTGGTGGGCTGACGCCCTGCCCAGGGTTTGCTTCCTGCCTTGCACCCTGTGTTGGCTGGGATTAGCTCCAGCAGACCCTCGTGACCCTGTAGTTAGGATATAGCGGGTTGGATAATGGATGGATGGATGGAGTATATATATATATATATATATATATATATATATATATATATATATATATAAATATATATTGTGACACAGACTACAAATGCAACGAATGTAATTACCCCGATCTACATACTGTCAAATAAACGAACCACACGCTGTGGCGCAGCGTTAGGGGCTTCGCCTCTAGCGCTGACGTCCGAGGTTCGATTCCCGTAAGGGATTGCAATGAGTGTGTACGCCTGATGAGCCCTGAATTACAGCAAAACACGTGTCGCGTACTCTTTGCATTATTTGACAGTAAACTATTTCAACCATTCTATGATCTGCTTCTCGCAACTGAAGGAGGGCACCGTGGCAGATGTTAGCCGACTTGCTGAACAACCACAAGCGTTACCTGGTAGGTAACCACCCATACAATCAGATTGTGACACAGACTACGAATGCAATGAATATATATATATATATATATATATATATATATATATATATATATATATATACACAGTAATCCCTCCTCTATCGCGGGGGTTGTGTTCCAGAACCCCCCGCGAAAGGTGAAAATCCGCGAAGTAGAAACCATATGTTTATATGGTTATTTTTATATTGTCATGCTTGGGTCACAGATTTGCACAGAAACACAGGAGGTTGTAGAGAGACAGGAACTTAATTCAAACACTGCAAACAAACATTTGTCTCTTTTTCAAAAGTTTAAACTGTGCTCCATGACAAGACAGAGATGACAGTTCCGTCTCACAATTAAAAGGATTAAAACATATCTTCCTCTTCAAAGGAGTGCGTGTCAGGAGCAGAGAATGTCAGAGAGAGAGAGAAAAAAGCAAACAAAAATCAATAGGGCTGTTTGGCTTTTAAGTATGCGAAGCAACGCCGGACAAAGCAGCTGCAAGGATGTACAATGTAAAGGTAGTCTTTCAGCATTTCTTAGAGGAGCGTCCGTATCCTCTAGGCCAGTGTGTGAACAGCCCCTCTGCTCACACCCCCTCCGTCAGGAGCAGAGAATGTCAGAGCAAGAGAGAGAGAGAGAGAGAGAAGCAAACAATCAAAAATCAATACGTGCTGTTTGATCTTTTAAGTATGTGAAGCACAGTGCGGGAAGCATATCGCTTGACAAAGCAGCCATATGTAAGCTCAGCAAGGAAGACAGCAATGTGAAGGTAATCTTTCAGCGTTTTTTGAGGAGCGACCGTACCTTCTAGGGGTGCGAACAGCCCCCGTGCTCACAATATATTTGAGTTTTATTTAATATGTAATACGCGCTCTGGTTGGGTAGCTTCTCAGCTATCTGCCAATAGCGTCCCTTGTATGAAATCAACTGGGCAAACCAACTGAGGAACCATGTACCAGAAATTAAAAGACCCATTGTCCGCAGAAATCCGTGAACCAGCAAAAAATCTGCAATATATATTTAAATATGCTTACATATAAAATCCGCGATAGAGTGAAGCCGTGAAAGTCGAAGCGCAATATAGTGAGGGATTACTGTATTTTAAAGCTATTGCTTCTGTAAGTCTTTATATATTTTGTTCTATATTACAAGAAAAAGGCACAGTACTGCTCACTTCAATAAATGGAGGTACTTTTATAAAAAAAGCCATTATGAGTATCATAAAATTTCACTGGTATTGGTATCGAATACAAAAATTCTGGTATTATGATACCCCTACTGACAAAATTTATAAATGCTTCCCTCAGTGGGTAAATGGGTTGATTGGTTGGTGGGCTGGTGGGCTTGGGCACAGATTGCTCATAAATAATTAACTCTGATAAATGAGAAGACTCAATATCTATTTTAAAATTGTGACTTTAGTTATTTTAGAAGAACTGTGTTATTTTGGTTAAACTTGAGAAAAACTAGTGAGCTGTAGCATTCCCTTTTCCTGTAGTGCTGTGAAATGTTGAGGTTAGTTCAGTGCATTACATATTACACTTAATTATATACTGTATACAGTATCAATATCAGCCCTAGTACTTTTATAAAATATTTTGTTGTATTTATAAAACTCTTGCCGACATTGGTCATTAGGGAAAAAGAGACAGAAGGAAAAACCATTTAAACAAATAGATGAAACCTGTAAGTGTCAGGTTTATTCAATTGTGTTTCCAATCAGTTTATTGTTTTAGTACAAAATATATACAATCACAAAACAATTACAGTCACATCAGGCTAAAGGTCTCAACACTTCTCCCCCCTTCAGCTACCATTCAAATCGTGGTTAGTGAAATGTATGCATCAGCAACACATTCTATTCATCTGCGACCATATATGTAGACAAAAAAAAATTGCTTACAATCAGAAACATGTTTAAACAATTTCTTATGTAAAAGTCAGGATTTATAAAATACAAACATGCTGTGGAAATTAGCTTAAAAGTCAGTTTTAATGACATATCAGTTTTAATGACATATCAGTCACATTCTTATGACACTGAGCTAAATTTATAACAGGTAGTAGACATGTTGTCTCAAAACAGCCATCTTCAGTGTTAGTAATAACGCCTAATGCATACTTAATGTTCACTGCTTTTAGTGTGTAGTCTGCATTGTCTATGAAAGAGTGTGCTGTGTGTTGTGCAATGTAACTGGCAATGACAGAGTAAGGTATTTTGGGGGTTATGGAAAATGGCAGGGTAAAGCAGCTTTTCAGGGATTGCAATGATTATTGGCTTATGATGATGATGTTTGGCTTATAAACACAACACTGCCCATGGCATCACACTGTCTCTGCCGGCTTGCTGTCCTCCTATAGTGCATCCTACTGCCATTTCTTCCACAGGTATGTAATTCATCAGACCTGACCAACTTCTCTCATTGCTCTGTGGTGCAGTTCTGTTGCTCACACACCCATTGTAAGCACTTTTGGTGGTGGACAGGGGTCAGCATGGGCACTCTGATAGGTATGTGTCTATGCAGCCCCAAACACACACTGTATGTTCTGACACCTTTCTCTTATGGCCAGAATTAAGTTTTTCAGCAAAGTGTGCTCTAGTAGCTCTTCTGTGGTATCATGCCAGACGGACTAGCCTTCGCTCCCCAGGCGTATAAATGAGCCTTGGCCGCCCATGACCCTGTTGCCTGTTCACCGGTTGTACACTAGGAATACACCATAAGATCTGCCGTTTTGGAAATGCTCTGACCCAGTCTCCTAGCCATAATAATTTGGCCCTTGTCAAAGTAGCCAGGTTCCTTGCACATGACCATTTTTCCTGCTTCCAACATATCACCTTAAAGAGCTGACTGCCTAATATATCCTACCCCTTGACAAGGTGACATTGTAGCAATGTAAACAATTTTATTCACTTCACCTGTCAGTGATTTTAATGATGTAGCTGATCTGTAGTTATTGACCCTTACCATGAGAGTGAAGTAGTCAGCAAAAAGTTTCTAGAAGTACACACTACCTTGATCAAAAGAAATTCCAGAAGAGATGAGGAAAAAGGCTGCTGAAATTCACCAAACAGCATAGGGATAGAAAGCAATTTCTAAGGTTCTGATACTCCACACCATCTCGGTGTGAGCTATCATCTCCAAATGGAGAACATTTGGAAAAGAGGTCAATCTCCCAAGAAAAGGCTAGCCTGACAAAATTACCCCAAGGTCACAATGACTACTCATTCAAGTCACAGAGGATCCCAGAAAAACCACAGACAAGGTCAGTGTTTATGGCTACGCAATAAGAAAGATACTGAGTAAAATGGGATTCATTGAAAGTAGAAAGGTATAAAACCTCTTTAATCCAAGAGTAACATCAGTGCTCCCAAAGCCTTTTGGAATAAGGTCCACTTATGCTGATTATGAATATTGTCCATTTATAATTTCATTTGCTCTTAGTAAGTTTTGGTTAATATGTTATGTGTAATTTCTGATGTTCCTATCATTTAAATTTCATAAGTATTATGGAAATCAATTCGAATAATACTAAAGTTATGTATTTTATTTTTATACTTCTTATTTCTTGTTTTACAGAACAAAATTTTTAGGTGCCACAGCAACATATTACTGCCAGTATAAATATGGCATGGATTAAACTTGCCTATCATAAAGCGAATATGGTGTTCAATAAGAACATCATACTGTACCTACAATAAAAAAAGGGGTGATGGTGTAATGGTGTAGGGATATTTTGCTATTTCATGATATAGAAGACTTGCCATTATTGAAGGAACCATGAATTATGTACTTTACAAGAATATTCTTGAGGGGAACGTGATCTGAAGCTGAATCATAATTGTGTTATGTACCATAACAATGACCCCTTCTCGAACTGCCACCTTATCATGGTGGTGGGGTTTGCGTGTCCCAATGATCCTAGGAGCTCTGTTGTCTGGGTCTTTATACCCCTGGTAGGGCCACCCAAGGCAAACTGGACCTAGGTGAGGGATGAGACAAAGAGCGGTTCAACAAAACCTCCTATGAAGAAGAAAAAATTTGGAAGGCGTTTTCCCTTGCCCGGACGCGGATCACCGGGGCACCCCTCTGAAGCCAGGCCTGGATGTGGGGCTCGATGGTGAGCGCCTGGTGGCCGGGCCTGCACCCATGGAGCTCAGCCGGGCACAACCTGAAGAGGCAACGTGGGTCCCCCTTCCCATGGGCTCACCACGTATGGGAGGGGCCAAGGAGGTCAGGTGCAGTGTGAGTTGGGTGGTGGCCAAAGGCGGGGACCTTGGCAGTCCGATCCTCGGCTACAGAAGCTGGCTCTTGGGACGTGGAATGTCACCTCTCTGAAGGGGAAGGAGCATGAGCTAGTGCGTGACATTGAGAGGTTCCAGTTAGATATGATCGGGCTCACCTCGACGCACAGCTTGGACTCTGGAACCAATCTCCTTGAGAGGGGCTGGACTCTCTACCACTCTGGAGTTGCCCCCAGTGAGGGGCGCAGAGCGGGTGTGGGAATACTTATTGCCCCCCGACTTGGAGCCTATTCATTGGGGTTTACCCCGGTGGACGAGAGGGTAGCCTCCCTCTGCCTTTGGGTGGGGGGACGGGTCCTAACTGTTGTTTGTGCATATGCACCAAACAGCAGCTTGGAGTACCCACCCTTTTTGGAGTCCCTGGAGGAGGTGCTAGAGGGCATACCTTCTGAGGACACCCTCGTACTGCTGGAAGACTTCAATGCTCACGTGGGCAATGACAGTGAGACCTGGAAGGGCGTGACTGGGAGGAATGTCCCCCCCCCCCGCCCCGATCTGAACCTGAGCGGTGTTTTGTTATTGGACTTCTGTGCTTGTCACGGATTGTCCATAACGAACACCATGCTCAAGCATAGGGGTGTTCATATGTGCACTTGGCACCAGGACACCCTAGGCCTCAGTTCGATGATCGACTTTGTGGTCACGTCGTCAGACTTGCGGCCACATGTCTTGGACACTTGGGTGAAGAGAGGGGCGGAGCTGTCAACTGATCACCACCTGGTGGTGAGTTGGCTTCGATGGTGGGGGAGGATGCCGGTCAGGTCTGGTAGACCCAAACGTGTTGTGAGGGTCTGCTGGGAACGTCTGGCAGAGTCCCCTGTCAGAAGTAGCTTCAACTCCCACCGCCGGCAGAACTTCGACCACGTCCCAAGGGAGGTGGGGGACATTGAGTCCGAATGGGCCATGTTCCGTGCTTCTATTGTTGAGGCAGCTGACCAGAGCTGTGGCTGTAAGGTGGTCGTTTCCTGTCGTGGCAGCAATCCTTGAACCCGTTGGTGGACACCGGCGGTGAGGGATGCCGTCAAGCTGAAAAAGGAGTCCTACAGGACCCTTTTGTCCTGTGGGACTCTGGAGGCAGCTAATAGGTACTGGCAGGCCAAGCAGAATGCGGCTTCGGTGGTTGCTGAGGCAAAAACTCGGGCATGGGAGGAGTTTGGGGAGGCCATGGAGAACGACTTTTGGACAGCTTCGAGGAGATTCTGGTCCACCATCCGGCGTCTCAGAAGGGGGAAGGAGTGCAGTGTCAACACTGTATATGGTGGGGATGGTGCGCTGCTGACCTCGACTCGGGACGTTGTGGGTCGGTGGGGGGAGTACTTCGAAGACCTCCTCAATGCCACTAACATGCCTTCCAATGAGGAAGCAGAGCCTGGGGACTTAGAGGTTGGCTCCTCCATCTCTGGGACTGAGGTGGTTAAAAAACTCCATGGTGGCAGGGCCCTGGGGGTGGATGAGATACGCCCGGAGTTCCTCAAGGTTCTGGATGTTGTAGGACTGTCTTGGTTGACACGCCTCTGTAACATCGCATGGACATCGGGGGCTGTGCCTCTGGATTAGCAGATTGGGGTGGTGGTCCCACTCTTTAAGAAGAGGGACCGGAGGGTGTGTTCCAATTACAGAGGGATCACACTCCTCAGCCTCCCTGGAAAAGTCTATTCAGGGGTCCTGGAGAGGAGGGTCCGTCAGATAGTCAAATCTCGGATTCAGGAGGAACAGTGTGGTTTTCGTCCTGGGTGCGGAACAGTGGACCAGCTCTACACCCTTAGCAGAGTCCTGGAGGGTGCATGGGAGTTTGCGCAACCAGTCTACATGTGTTTTGTGGACTTGGAAAAGGCGTTCGACCGTGTCCCTTGGGGAATCCTGTGGGGGGTGCTCCGGGAGTATGGGTAATAGACCCCCTGATAAGGGCTGTTCGGTCCCTGTACAATCGGTGTCAGAGCTTGCTCCACATTGCTGGCAGTAAGTCGAACCCATTTCCAGTGAGAGTTGGACTCCGCCAGGGCTGCCTTTTGTCATCGATTCTGTTCATAACTTTTATGGACAGAATTTCTAGGCACAGCCGGGGTGTTGGGTGTTGAGGGGGTCCGGTTTGGTGGACTCAGGATTGGGTCACTGCTTTTTGCAGATGATGTTGTCCTGTTTGCTTCGTCAGGCCGTGATCTTCAGCTCTCTCTGGATCGGTTCACAGCCAAGTGTGAAGTGGCTGGGATGGGAATCAGCACCTCCAAATCCGAGAAGCATGGTCCACAGCCGGAAAAGGGTGGAGTGCCCTCTCAGGGTTGTGGGCGAGATCCTACCCCAAGTGGAGGAGTTCAAAAATCTTGGGGTCTTGTTCATGAGTGAGGGAAGAATGGAGCGTGAGATCGACAGGCGGATCAGTGCGGCGTCCGCAGTGATGCGGGCTCTGCATCGGTCTGTCGTGGTGAAAAAGGAGCTGAGCTGTAAGGCAAAGCTCTCAATTTACCAGTTGATCTATGTTCCTACCCTCACCTATGGTCATGAACTATGGGTAGTGACCGAAAGAACAAGATCGTGAATACAAGCAGCTGAAATGAGTTTCCTCCGCAGGGTGTCTGGGCTTTCCCTTAAAGATAGGGTAAGAAGCTCAGTCATCCGGGAGGGGCTCAGAGTAGAGCTGCTGCTCCTCCGCATCGAGAGGAGTCAGATGAGGTGGCTCGGGCATCTGATCAGGATGCCTCCTGGACGCCTCCCTGGTGAGGTGTTCTGGGCAAGTCTAACCGGGAGGAGGCCCCGGGGAAGACCCAGGACACGCTGGAGGGACTATGTCTCCCGGCTGGCCTGGGAACGCCTCGGGATTCCCCTGGAAGAGCTAGAAGAAGTGGCCAGGGAGAGGGAAGTCTGGGCATCTCTGCTCAAGGTGCTGCCCCCGCGACCCGATCTTGGATAAGCGGAAGAGGATGTATGGATGGATGGATGGATGGATGGATGGACCATAACAATGAACCAAAACACAAGAGTATGTCAACAAAGAAATGATGCAGAAGAAACAAAATTAAAGTTTTGGAATGAACTAGTCAAAATCCTGATTAAAACCCAATAGAGATAATAAATAATAATAATAATAATAATTCATTACATTTATATAGCGCTTTTCTCAGTACTCAAAGCGCTATCCACACAGGGAGGAACCGGGAAGCGAACCCACAATCTTCCACAGTCTCCTTACTGCAAAGCAGCAGCACTACCAGTGCGCCACCTGTGAGGTGATGCAGCATGACCTGAAATGAACAGGTCATAACCATAAATTCACCAATTTGTATGAAATTAAGCAGCTCTGGAAAGAAGGGTAGGCTAAAATTTCTCAACAGCGATGTAAAAGCTGATATTATGTTACAGAAAGTGTTTAGTAGCGATTATTGCTGCTAAAGTTGTGGCAACCAAGTGGAGAAACTGGGAGGCAATAACTTTTTTCACATGGGAGATAGAGGTGTTAGATAACTTTGTTCTTTAAATAAAGAAAGTAATGATTTAAAAGCCATATTGTGTGCTCACTCAGGCACAATTTCCTTGAGGTCATTAGTTTACATTTTTCAAATAAGGAATTTTCACAGCACTGTATGTCATCCTTGATATTTCCAAAGTAGGGGTTGCATGGTTTTGCAGTGTTAGGCTGGGTTTATACTTCACACGACGCGACGCATGGTGCAGCGGACGCTCCTGCTACGCAAGCGTTGTAGTGTTTATACTTGCATGCGTACTTTACGTAAATCTGGAGGAATCCACCAGGTGGCAGTGTGAGATATTATCACAGTGAGAACATGTTCAGCTTCTCTGTGTTGTGAATTGCCAAGAACACCCACTAAATTCTGATGACACCTTACTGCAATATCTCTGAAAAGGATGTTTATTGATTAAATCCAGGGATGTGTCCATTCCAGCAAGCATTGGGCACAAGTGAGAAACAACCCCTGGACGAGGCCTCAGCTCATCACAAGGTGAATACAAGCACACACATACAGTAGCGTCATTTTAGCAGCACCAAATCCCCAAATCTGCATATCTTTGGAAGGAAACTGGAGCATACTGAGGAAACCCAGCAGGAAAACATGTAAACTCCAGGCAGGGAATATCAGCGACGTGACTCCCTGCAAAACAGCAGCGCTAATGCTCCGCCACTGTGTCACCCCCATGTGTGTAATTATTAACAGTATTCATTACGTAAATGAAATTACCGATTTATCTATAAAATGTAATATACATACTTTAATGCTTTTCATCATGAAAGTGATATCAAGTATAAATCTAAGGATTCTAAATGTGCAGAGAGTTGGAATATCATACATTTAATGTGCTCAATGTGGCGATCTATTGCTGGTAATCCGCTGCTGTCAGGACCAGAGGTAAACCTAGAAAAAAAGTCTAGGCAGGGCACAGAAGAAGGTATGTGAGACTTTTAAAATGTATCGTGTCATTACAATCGGGAATATGCGACGCTTGAATATAAAAGCACCACGAATACATCTGTATGTCGGCATTTTGCTTCACCACATCAAACCATTTATCAAAAATCGAAGCGCTCACACTGATCTCGTAGGATCTGCAAAGCGGCTTTCTGTCACATGTAGATAGTAAACAGAGACTCTGATGTCACATTTCAACTTTTAGCACACTGCGCCCCCCGACTTTTTGCTGGTACTGCAACTCACGCACGCGTCGCATTAATTTCTGAGGACCTGCTCAGAGGACGCATCAAATGAACGCTGAGAATGCGTGGCAGCCATGATGTGGGCATGTACGCGTTCTGAGCATGAAGTATAAACGAGCCCTTAGGGTGCTATCTGTATGGAGTTTGCATGTTCTCCCTGTGTTCACATGGGTTTCCTCCCATGATGCAAATACATGCTGAATTGGCATTGTTAAATTGGCCCTTTTGTGTGTGTTTTCACTCTGAGATAGACTGACACCTTGTCTAGGTGTTGTTCCCACCTTGTACCTGATAACTGCTAGTACAGGCTCCTGCTGTCCAGCGACCTTGCCCTGGACATACAGGTTATAAAGATGGATGGATGTGGATGGATCGATTTTCAAAGCATGTGAGTTTTTAGCACTTTGTAATATTTGTGTTCTTTTAGTCAAAAAACTATGATGTAATCTGTCTATAAAAGACTATTTTGTGGAGGAAGAAAAAATATTGTAACCTAGGTAGTGATAATAATAGTAAAACTATCACTTTCTTAAACTGCTTAGTTCAAAACCCAGAGTATGCTTGCAGTATCACACTTAATGAAACCAACCCTAGATATTACACCATTCTACCTCCCAGCACCCTTACTGATACTGGGTCAACTCAGACATAGAAATTAAGTAATGTACATGTTTTGTGGATGTAGGAATAAACCCAGGTATCTGAAGAATGCTCGTACAGAAACTTGGGGAATACGATAATACCATAAAAATATGATTCCATTCTAGGAACTGAATTAGAGTCCTATTAGCTATTAGGTAGTAGTGTTATTCAGTGTGCCTTGATTCCACCATGTTAATGCAACAAATTTAAAATATGAAAGATCTACTCAGTTTTAGATATTACCTGAAGGTGCTTTTGCTGAATGCTTCTGAAGAAAATCAACCATTTGGGCAAGGGCTTTTTTGTTACAGTGTGTTGATAACTCTTCATTACATTCATGACACCTAAAAGCAAAGTAAAACATTTTAAATAACATAGTAAAATAAATCCTCACCAAATTACTTTCACAGCAATGTAATTTAAAGGTCTTGGCTTATGATTTTTAACATTTACACATATTTACTTAGCAGACACTTTTATCCAAAGTGACTTACAAAAGAGGTCAAACATAATAAAGTAACATAAGCAACATTTCATAGCATAATGCAACAAAATGATTGTGTTCAACACCAGTTAAGAATGTAGTACAGATGATTGTAGCATTTAATCTGAAGGTAAGCATGATGTAATTTTTTTTCATTACATTGATTTTATTTGAAGAAAACAACATTTCATACAATCATGTCAAATTTAACAAACCATGATTCAACCCCTTCCCAAATTAATTTCCATTAAATAATATAAACCACACATTCAATTAAAAGCCAAGGTCAGGTTCGGCTGTATGCACTGGTACAGAGCGTTGCCGCCCACCATATGATAAAACAGCTCGGGATCCTGGTTGGCAACCTCCCAGGCAGACACACGGTCCAGTCCCACCCTCCAGAAATGACCCACTATCTGCCACAGCCAGGTGTTACGTGGGCATCCCCTTAGCCTAGTCCAGTGAGGATCCTGTGAGCCAGATCATCCTTGGGGAATCGTGTCACATGGCTGAAGTGCCATAACTGACGCTCCCTTACAAAGCAGGTAATGTGCTTCATTCGGGACTCCATGAGCAACCGTTAATTCAACACAAAGTTAAACCAGCAGTACCCAAGGATTCTCCGAAGAGACACAGTACCAAAGGAATCCAGTCTTCTTCTCAGGTCACTGGATAGCATTCAGTATATACAGTACTGTACATACAGAATCCCAACTGTTCAATCACATTTGTTGAGTTGAAGGGCAAAGACATTTTTACAACAGAACACTAAAGGTATTCAGCATTGCAAAAAAACCAAAATCTTGCAAAAAGAGCTGTTTTAGATTGAATCATCAATTATACATTACTTACCATACTTTCCAAGTGCTTAGGCTGATAACAATGCAGTGAGGTTCAGAATGAGCTGCCTGGAAATGCTTCACAGAATGCTGACCATCAGACTGGTTACAACCCTGTGTAGCATTAAGTACAATATTAACAGTGAATAACAAAATATGCACAAACATACTTAGCATATTGGCATAAAAAGCTACCAACACTTTTAGTTTATTTTTTAAATATAACCTAATCAAACAAAAATATCACAGTAAGTACATTATGTTCTAAAAACAATCCATGAATCTCGGCATTCAATCTCCACCTAACAAAGAGAGCTGCATGACTATACAGCCTCATCTAAAATGGCTCTTTATATAAAACGAGCTGTATATACCCGGCGTTGCCCGGGGCAGAAGTAACCTAATCGGTCAAACACTTACATATATACCAAAGTAAACCTAATCGGTCAAACAGTTACATATATAAAAAAACCGAACCTAATCGGACAAACAGCTAATCTATATACATAAGCAAACCTAATTGGTCAAACAGTTACATAAATACAAAAGCAAACCTAATCGATCAAACAGCTTCATATATACAGAAGCGAACCTAATTGGTCAAACAGTTATGCATGTGCAGAATGATTTTACAAACATTATGCGTGTTAACAATCATTAAAAAGAAAAGATTGAGGAACTGTTCTTCTATATGTGATGAAGCCACTAAACTACTGCCACCCCCAAAGTAATGCCTAATAGTGGTTTTTGGGGTAGCTGTGGAATAAAAAGGGTGTTTTTTAGTCAGTAAGAATCTGACAGTACCCTTCAGTACGGGCTGAAGGGTGCCTATGTAAGGTTTTACATCCTTCCCGTATGGAAAAAAAAAACATACTAAACTTTTTTTTCATCATTACACATAATCTCAGTCAAATGGAAGTACGCATTCTCAATTAATTTTTATCTAATTTTTACTTTTTCACAAAGCCATCCCATGCCAATTTGTATGAATAAACTTTTGCTAGAGAGTTAGCAAAAGTTTATTCATGCACATATTTTAATACGGATAATCTATCTCTAATCAAGGTTGTCATTTTCATTCTAATTTAAAATAATAATAGATACTCATTTTTTTCTTCTGTTTTAGAAAAACCAATCTATGCCACCTACGTCTTCGTCAAGTCAGCTTCATCCAGCTTCATCACATATAGAAGAAGAGTTCCTCAATCTTTTCTTTTTAATGATTGTTAACACGCATAATCTTTGTAAAATTATTCTGCACATGCATAACTGTTTGACCAATTAGGTTCGCTTCTGTATATATGAAGCTGTTTCATCGATTAGGTTTGCTTTTGTATTTATGTAACTGTTTGACCAATTAGGTTTGCTTATGTATATAGATTAGCTGTTTGTCCGATTAGGTTCGCTTCTGTATATATGAAGCTGTTTGTCCGATTAGGTTCGGTTTTTTTATATATGTAACTGTTTGACCGATTAGGTTTACTTTGGTATATATGTAAGTGTTTGACCGATTAGGTTACTTCTGCCCCGGGCAACGCCGGGTATATACAGCTCGTATATATATATATATATATATATATATATATATAGCAAAATACCCCGCGCTTCGCAGCGGAGAAGTAGTGTGTTAAAGAGGTTATGAAAAAAAAAGGAAACATTTTAAAAATAACGTAACATGATTGTCAATGTAATTGTGTTGTCATTGTTATAACTGTTGCTGTCTTTTATATATATATATATATATATATATATATAGATATATATATATATTATATATATAATATACACACACACATAAACATTTATATACATATACATATATATACATATCTACATATACACATGTACATATATATACACACACATACATAAACACACACATAAGACTTACTGAGTGAAACGGGCTTTCATTGACAATCATGTTACGTTATTTTTAAAATGTTTCCTTTTTTTTTCATAACCTCTTTAACACACTACTTCTCCGCTGCGAAGCGCGGGTATTTTGCTAGTATATATATATATATATATATATATATTATATATATATATATATATATATATATATATATATATATATATATATATATACATATACACACATACATGCAGTTTTAATAACACAGAAATCAATATAAACATTAACATCATTATCATATGAGAATATGAAGTAATATATAAGAAGCACATTTCATATAAATATAAATTATTAAACAGTAAAATCTTCTTCTGTAATTTGCTACCGTGGCAATTTGTGTGTCTGTCCAGGATTTTAAATGACCTGTAGCTCGCAAACCGTTGCACCTATACACTTGAAATGTGGTACACATATAGTACGTCACGTCTACTATCCGCTTTATGGGTGATGATTGTTTTAGTCTTTTTATCTTTATTTTATTTTATTGTACAATCAAGTCCTATCTGCGCACAGCAGGGCAGCCGTGGGCGGATGTGTATGGTGTATTCACTCGATGTTATCGTGCATTGCGCTGTCAGTGGTATTTTGATAAAAGAATTTGAACAACATATAAGAAGCGTATAAATTATTAAACAGTAAAACATTAACATTTAAGAAGTAAAGTTACATTAAGTACTACTGCTGTGCCTTCGGGTATACCTCATTTTTTGTTTGCCCATTACATGCTTAAATGTATACATTTTTTGGTGCACCTACCCAAGAACACGCGACATATAACCGAGCGTGGGAGAAGCATGGATTTTAAACACGCGTTGAGTTGATGTGCTGGTCTCCCTCGTGAAATAACTGGTAATGTTTGACTAAAATCTACAGCGAGTAAAACGACATTAGCTCCTATTTTTTTTTTTTTACGATCTCTGAGATGTTGCTTTTTTCGGTTCAAGGCTTCATAAGCTCTTTTATGTTGTATGGTGTACTTATCCCAAACCATCATCTTTGAATGTTGCAACACTTTCGCCTTGTATGTAGATCGGGGTAATTACATTCATTGCATTCCTAGTCTGAATCACAATGTGATTGTATGGGTGGTTACCTGGCACTGTAGGGTTGCCACCCGTCCTTTAAAATACGGAATCGTGCCGCGTTTGAGAATGAAATTGCGCGTCCCGTTTTGAATCAATACTGGACGGGATTTATCCCGTATTTTTTTTATCATTTTTTTTTAAAGCAGCGTCTCATGCAAATCATCCCACACGCATTTTATGAAGATGCCTCCTTTCCTACTTTTGATTGGGTAATACTTGATGTCATCGTTAGTTTGATTGGTGTTTTTAACTGTCCAGTGAGTAGGGCGTGTCTTTCAACGGAATGAAAAAAAGGCCCACCCGACGACCCACCCATTCCATTTTTATATATATAGATTAAGCTGTGAAAAAAAAGGTTCAGCATAGGCCAATAAGGTTAAACTTAGGAATACATTAATGAAATTTTGACGGTTCTAAAATACTTTGAACAAAGCCTCGTAAAGAAAATCTAATTTTTTTGCCAAACTGAGATAATACAGAACATCACTTTCCCACTGATTTACTGAAGATCAGAAAGTATTTTTCCACTTGAGCAAAATAAATTAGGTAGTGTGGTATAGTTTATCACAACTTATTTTTCAAAACACACTTTTATCCCATTTGATATTACTCCAAACACAGCTGTTTAGGTATTATAAATGGTTTCACATTTTTGCACAAAATGGTTAAAGTGAGCGACATTCCCAAAACATGCGGCCCAGCGATACAGGCTCTTGATGGCATCGTTCATAGTATGAATCCTACCCTGGGTACATTTCAGACAAGATATACAGTATGTGAACAATGAACAATTTTTATTTAATGATGTCATGCTTGGTACATATTGAGCTAGATCCCAGGATCGTTACGGGGTGATATTTTGTTGGTATACTCTGGAGATGCTGCTTGAATCTATATCCAACATAGCCAGTATCACCCCAGGGATAGGAAAAGATGAAAGAAAAGGGAAACTGAGTAGGATACTTTTAACAAAACTGTCTGTAGGTTTAATTCTACATAGGCTACAGAAGGCTGAGTTAAGCAATTTTCATATATAGGTATTAAGAACCTTAGTATTATACATTTTTTGAGTGCTTAAAATTTTTCTAAGAGGCATAATAATTTTTAGTTATGGTTTTGAATTATGGATAATTCAAATATTTTTTAGTTTTCTGATAATAATTTTGTTTGATCTTTGTACATTTTATTATTATGTTTTGAATTTTACTATAACACAATGTTGTTTTCTAGCACGTGCTACAATTTTCGTTAAACCATTGCTATCATGTGGTGACTTGTTGCTAGGGGCTGTAGTCCCAGAAGTGGCATATAATAATGCCACTACCTCAACCATAGATTGTGGACAATTCAGTTTTAGTGTGTGCTCAATTTGCTTTTAATCTAATTACAGTACTAACTTTGCATTATTTTTTCTAATTTGTTTAGTGTTTAGGGTTCAGTTGCACTGGACTATTGACTAGAAAGCATTGTTTTGGATTTAGGTGCTTATTCATTTGATTTCCTGGTTTTGACGCTACATTTCATTTTTTGAGTACAATTTTTTTTTATTCTTTGTAATTTCCATACTCACCAAAAGAGGTATGAAATATGCTCATTCAATTCAATTTTCCATGCAAAAGTTGGGACTATAAAAGGAAACTTGACAGAAGAAATTGCACATATCTATATCTATCTATCGATAGAGATTATATATATATATATATATATATATATATATATATATATATATATATATATATACACACAGTGGTACCTTGAGATAAGAGTGCCTAAACGTATTAGTTTTTTGAGATACGAGCCGTCACTAGGTCAATTTTTTGCCTTGAGTTACGAACCAAAATTCAAAATACGAGCCATCAAAGAGCTCTGAGGAACTGACGACAGAGAAGTTGACGGAACTACAGATGCGGCAACATATGGATGTTCTGCAGGAGATCGGTATCGCGGAGGAAGTTACCACATAAAGTGAGATAATAATAATAATAATAATTTTAATAATTTTTTGCATTTATATAGCGCTTTTCTCACTACTCAAAGCGCTCAGCAATTGCAGGTTAAGGGCCTTGCTTAAGGGTCCAACAGAGCAGAGTCCCTATTGGCATTTACAGGATTCGAACCGGCAACCTTCCGATTGCCAGTGCAGATCTCTAGCCTCAAAGCCACCACTCCGCCCTCCACTCCGAGATAAAGGAAGTGTTTGCAATGTGGGAAAAAGTTTCGAACTTTAAAGAAAAGAAACACCCTGAAAAAGTTGCAACTGATCGTGCAGCGGCACTATTTAATGACACTTGCCTAACGCTTGACTTTATTGAAAAGAAACATCCTGAAAAAATTGCAACAGATCGTGCAGCAGCACTATTTAATGACACTTGCCTAACGCTTGACTTTATTGAAAAGAAACATCCTGAAAAAATTGCAACTGATCGTGCAGTGGCACTATTTAATGACACTTGCCTAGCACTTGACTTTACTGAAAAGAAACATCCTGAAAAAATTGCAACAGATCGTGCAGCAGTGCTATTTAATGACACTTGCCTAACGCTTGACTTTATTGAAAAGAAACATCCTGAAAAAATTGCAACAGATCGTGCAGCAGCACTATTTAATGACACTTGCCTAACGCTTGACTTTATTGAAAAGAAACATCCTGAAAAAATTGCAACTGATCGTGCAGCGGCACTATTTAATGACACTTGCCTAACGCTTGACTTTATTGAAAAGAAACACCCTGAAAAAACTGCAACTGATCGTGCAGCGGCACTATTTAATGACACTTGCCTAACGCTTGACTTTATTGAAAAGAAACATCCTGAAAAAATTGCAACTGATCGTGCAGCGGTGCTATTTAATGACACTTGCCTAACACTTGACTTTATTGAAAATAAACCCTGAAAAAGTTGCAACTGATCGTGCAGCGGCGCTATTTAATGACACGTGCCTAACGCTTGACTTTATTGAAAAGAAACCCTGAAAAAATTGCAACTGATCATGCAGTGGCTCTATTTAATGACACTTGCCTAACGCTTGACTTTATTGAAAAGAAACCCTGAAAAAGTTATAACTGATCGTGCAGTGGCTCTATTTAATGACACTTGCCTAACGCTTGACTTTATTGAAAAGAAACCCTGAAAAAATTATAACTGATCGTGCAGTGGCGCTATTTAATGACACTTGCCTAACGCTTGACTGGATTGAAAAGGAACCCTGAAAAAATTGCAAAGATTAGGGGGCAGCTAAAGGACCCGACGAGCTGGGAGAAACCACAAGACGGGAAGACTAAGACAATGTGTTGACACCTCCCTTTAACAGACAAACAACAAAAACCCACGGCACCTTGAATTTGTGTCAAAAGCCTCATTCAAACATCTGAGACGCTTCCATATTATTCCTAAAACCCCCTGATGACTTCACCTCTGCTCACTTACAGATGACGTCACCACTTTCCCAAAATCCTCTGTGTCATCCTCCCAGCATTCCTACTTCCGTTACTACAATTCTCTGTCAATTGTATATTACAAACCTTACTGTTATCAAAGAAGTATGGTTACCACCACTTCTAGAAAAAAGTTGGGTCTAGTAATGGACAAACTGGTGTCTGTCCCAGCTGCCCCCACGCCGTGTCTTCTGGCAACTGATGATGACGCAGAGTTCCTGGAGACGGAATTCCCCACTTCGGACCTTGACCCAGAAGTGACTCCAGGTGAGGATCCGCGAGTGGAGAACCCACCTCATGGCATAAGTGCCGATCCCCTGTTCGGCCTAGACTTCCAATTTCGGTCTACGCCAGCATCCTTTAAATGAGAACAGTGGAATGACGATTCCCTGAAGTTTTCCAGGAATGCAATCGTCTCCGCTGATGGACAAACCACAAATAATCCCACAACACAAGGATGCTACTTTGTATTAAAAAATGACCTGTTATATTTGGTAGCAGAGCATGAGGGCGAGGTCCGGATGCTGTTGCTAGTTCCTAAGTCTGCGAGCTGGCGCAAACTCACCTCCTGGGCGCCCATTTAGGCATTGAAAAAACATTGGAGAGAGTAAAGCTCCAATTCTTTTGGCCTGGAATAAACGAGGAGGTCCAACAATTTTGTCAATCTTGTCCAGAATGCCAACTTTGTCAGATACCCTGGAGGGAACATGCTCCTCTTGTACCTCTTCCCCTCATGGATATTCCCTTTGAGAGAATCGGTGTCAATCTCGTTGGCCCCTTAGAGCCCTCAGCAAGAGGCCACAAATATATATTGGTAATGGTCGATTGTGGTACCCGATTCTCAAAGGCAGTTCCTTTGCGTACAGCCAATACAAAGAATATCGCATGGGAATTAGTAGGGCTCTTTCCACAAGTGGGTATACCTGAAGAAGTCCTTACGGACCAGGGTACACCTTTTACATTGGAAACGTTCAGGGAGTTTGCCAAGTTACTCCGCATTACGCATCTTAAGATGTCTGTGTACCACCCGCAGATGGACAGGCTGATCGAAATATTCAACTAGACCCTCAAACAGATGCTCCACAAGGTAGTCAACGAGGACGGGAGGAACTGGAACCAACTACTTCACCTCGTACTTTTTGCTTACTGAGAGGTTCCACAGGCCTCGACAGGTTTTCCCCCTTTGAATTACTCTATGGACGATAACCCTGGGGTATTTTGGATACACTAAAAGAGGGCTGGGAAGGAGAGGCCCTTTCCTCCACTAACATCTTGGAATACATCATGCAGTTACGCGATTGACTGGCGAAAATCTGGCCCCTGCTAAATGATCATATGGAGAAGGCTCAATCAGTGCAGGCACAGAACTACAACAGAAACTGCTCCTTGAGGGAATTCCAGCCGGGAGATCGTGTTATGGTACTCATGCCCACTTCCCACTCTAACCTTTGGCTTATTGGCAGGGCCCATACAAGGTTAAAGAAAGAGAGGGGCTTGTCGACTACTTGGTCAAACTGCCCAATCGTCGGTCGAGCAAGCAGGTTTACAATGTCAATTTGTTAAAGCCATGGGAGGACAGGGAAGACGACCCTCACTCCGGCCAAACCCGCTCCCTTTTCTCGCTAACATCCTATCTTAACCTCGGTCCTAATTTGACCACATTTCAAAGACAGGAGCTAGAATCTGATAACCTGTCCATGCCGGAAGTGGTCAGTAAGTTACCAAGCCATACCTCGCTGATTCAGCACGACATAGTCACAGATCCGGGGGTGGACATCAAGCAAAACGTGCAGAGGTGGAGTTGGAAATCTAACGTATGTTGGATATGGATATCATTGAGGAGAGTCACAGCCCATGGTCCAGTCTTATTGTTCTTGTCTCCAAACCCAATGGGACTTGGAGGTTCTGTAATGACTTCTGACATCTCAATCGGGTCTCCAAATTTGACGCGTACCCCATGCCCCAAGTAGATGAACTCCTCGAGCGGCTGGGGAATGTGCAATATTTGACTACTCTTGATATGAGTAAAGGATACTGGCAGGTTCCCTTAACGGCCTCCACAAAAGAATAAACAGCATTCAGTACCCCTAGTGGAGTACAAGGTCCTCCCATTTGGATTGCTCGGGGCACCGGCCACCTTCCAGCATCTGGTTAGATAGCGTGCTAAAGCCCCACAATGCCTACCGTGCCACCTGGGAAGAACATGTGCTGCAGGTTTACACCATTCTCTTAACGCCATTCTAGTGAGAGCCGGGTTACGTATTAACCCCAAGAAGTGTTTCTTCGGGTTAAATGAAGGCAAATATTTAGGCTACCTTGGGTTTAAACCACAGTGTTCCAAAATCGAAGCCATTCTGAAATGGCCCCATCCAATAACGAAGTGGCAAGTACAGGCTTTTCTTGGATTAGTGAGCTACTACCGCCGGTTTGTGCCCTAGTTTTCAGAGACAGCTGCGCCCTTGACAAACCTGACAAAGTGGTGTGGGATGAAAAAACGGAGCGTGCATTTTGTGACTTAAAACTGGCCCTTACAACGCCACCTATATTGAAAACTCCTACTTTCTCATTTCCTTTTATTCTCCAGACCGATGCTTCGGACACAGGTTTGGGAGCCGTGTTGAGTCAAAGCATCGATGGTGCCGAACACCCCGTAATGTACCTGAGCCGGAAACTGCTTGACTGGGAGTCGAGGTATGTGGTGGTTGAACGAGAGGCACTGGTGATAAAAAGGGCAGTGGCCCAACTGCGATACTGCCTGTTGGGTCAGGAGTTCACCCTCATTACGGACCATGCTGCTCTCCAGTGGATGGCTGATCATAAGGAGTTGAACCCTCAGGTTACCAGGTGGTTTTTGGATCTGCAGCCTTATAGGTTCACTGTCATTTATTGTCGGGGTGCTCTCCAAGCTGACGCTGATGCTCTTTCCCGGATATATGACCTCTCGCTTCGCTCGGCCATCCCCATGTCTGTGCTACACGCTAACCTCTTTGCGGTTCTGTCGCTCGTGTATGGGAATGCAGTTGTAGAATTTAAACAGATTTTTATTTTCATGGGAATTGTTAAATATGCATAATAGAACTATTTTACATTACAGAGAGTAATTAATCATATTAAAAAAGTGGTGTTGCAATAATTTGACAGTAAATTATGTTTCATGTTGCATTAGATTTACTGTATTTACTCGTGTACCACGCGCCCTTGTGTAAGACGGGCACCCTAATTTTTACAAAGAAAATCGTGAAAAAATTTTTTGCCCCGTGTACGACGCGCATTATGATTGTATAGTAAGCATTTAGGGCACGTTTTCCACGAAATGCCCTTCTGTTTTTGTTGCATGACAAAAGTTTTTCTTTCTTCCGTCGTGCTCGCGAGCGACGAGAGAGAGAGCGCGCGAGCGGGAGAGAGAGAACGCGAGCGCGCGAGCGAGAGACCCAAGCAGAAGAAGAAAACATCACAGAAAAAATTTCCTCGTGTATGACGCGCACCTGATTTTCTAATGCTAATTTTTGGGAAAAAATGTGCGCATGGTACACGCGTAAATATGGTATTCGTTGATAATATGATTTAGTTCTGTTTGGCTTTGAAATTAATGTGCAAATACATTTTAAATTTACACTTTTTCTGTAAAACTTCATTAAAAACAATTTTTTTAATAAAATTTTCGTCAATATCGCATTGAATTTTGATTCTGTGTTTGGACTTTCATCATGACAATGCAACGTATAACTGCCCGTGACTGAATTTCGTTTCTTTCTCTCTATTAAATAAAATGACTTTTTCGAATGTTTGGCTCTGAGATTTGTTAATCGTCTTTGCAAAAGCCATTCTAACAGGAAACTGTTAACGTTTTAATACGAATAGTACATCAAGATCTCCTTTGTTGTGTAATGTTATCTGTGCAAGATGTACTACATTACCTTTCTTGGATACATCCTTCTTTCTACAATAATTTGTGCGTTTGAAGACTGGACGGTGTTAACGGTTGCAGTTATTCTTCAGGATATTGTAAGTTGATGTTTTCATTATCTACACGATCATCATAGTCTATTGATATGCATTTAACCAATTTGCCATGTAACCGATCAACATTTTTGGCATTAATTCGTTTGACTTCATTGTTTCTCAATGCTAGGATTGTCCGTGTACTCATTTTTTCTGTTGAAAACCCTTCATGACGAAATTCTTCAATAGGATTTGTACATAATATATATTCTTTAATTGGGAACTTAAAGTGAGGAAAACGTAAAAATTTATAAGAGCTGAGAGAGCAGAAAATGTGTCTGTCAAAAGCATTCACACAAATAAGAGGTGAGATTACCGTGTTTGTTGCAAATGATTGAGAGGAGGGCGTGACTTGAAAAAATCTCATGGCCAAGGTCTCAACTGACGGGACTTGAAAAAATCTTCCAGAAAGTCTCAGGATTATTTTATTATTATTACATACATATACATGCCTAATTATTTTCCCTCTGATGATAATTCCTGGTAGGACAACACCTGTAGCTACTTCTTTTCCAGGTTCCCAAAATTCAGCAGCCACTGATTTGGCAAGGTAAGATGCAGCATGAGTAAACGTGCTAACGAAAGTGTGTTTTTAAAAGGTTTAGTGAAAATTTAAAAAGGAACAAATCAGAAAAATTCAGAAAAAAGTTAGTACGTACACACACACACACACACACACACAAACACACACACACACACACACACACACACACACACACGAGTAAAAGGCAAAAAAAGGAAAAAAGATTTATTTACTGTTTCATTACAATCTTGGCTTTATTGTGTTAAACTTGTGTTATTTCTTAATGATAAACTTAAACAGGCTTCACTTAGTACATTCAATACCTTCTATATGTATGGTTTGAAACTGTTTGCCCTCCGTGCCTTACCATAAACTGGTACTAGTCTGTAGTCAGTGGGACAAGACATAATTAGAACATTCCATTTATAATTTAGTTTGTGGGGATTATAATAGAACCTCCAACTGACTATGCCCTACTATATAGGCATACATTTTAACATAAATAAGAAAATACTTCTCTTAATTTAACATAACCTAACTAACAAACAAATGGCTTTTACAACACCCTTAGTAAAAGTAGGAAAGTGTAGCCAAACCAGCTAAATGACAACTCATGCATATAATAATTCATATCATCAAGCCTTTATTATAATGTGCACTACAGTGATCCCTCGCTATATCACGCTTCAACTTTCACGGCTTCACTCTATCGCGATTTTTTCTCATACACGCTTACGTCACTACGCATGCGCTTTCTGAGAACTTTTATCTAAGTCCCACGATGGCTCCTAAACGTGCTGCTTTTTCTAAGCCTTCTGACAATGAAACTAAGTGCCAGAGGAAGAGGCTTACCATCCAGGAGAAGGTGAAACTCTTGGATATGATCAAAGATGACAATACCCTACAAAAGCCTCCTCATGCATATGAAAAGACAGCACCAGCAACTGCCTATCAAGATGTTCTTCAGCCACGCACCCAGACACCCACTGCCTACTCCTAGTACTCCTTCAGCTGAAGAAGACAACGACGCACCTGCTGAAGATACTGCACCACCTTGTCACGCTTGGGTCACAGATTTACACAGAGACACAGGAGGTTGTAGAAAAAAAAGAACTTTATTCAAAGCACTGCAAACAAACATTTGTCTCTTTTCAAAAGTTTAAACGTGCTCCATGACAAGTCAGAGATGACAGTTCCGCCAGGAGCAGAGAATGTCTGAGAGAGAGAGAGAGAAACAAAACAAACAATTCCAAAGCTGAGAGGCGCTGCACAATACTTTTAAGTAAGCGGAGTACCGCGTGAGAGGTTTATCATGCATTATAGCGCAAGTAAGAAGGGTAAGGAGCAATGTGAAGGTAGACTGTCAGCTGTTTCAGGGGTTTTCCCAGGGGCATCGGTGTCCTCTGAGGGTGTGATCAGCGCTCCTGCTTACAACCTGAAGACTCTCCTACTGAGTTCGTGCCTTCATAGGTTAGTGGTTGTGTGTAAGAACTGTGTGTGAAATTAAATATACAGTACAATAATATGATATTTGTAACGTCTAATACGTCTTATTTTCTCTTATTTTGTCTAATATATTGGGTAATACGAGTGTAATGGTGACTAAAGGGTGTTATTTCATGTCTAGAGGGCTCTAATAATGTTAAAAAAACGTATTCAGAAGGTCGTAAACATGTTTTCTATACTCTAACTGCGAAAATATTCGATTTATAAATAAAGAATCCTACTTCGCGAAAATTAATTTATCGCGGTAGAGTCTGGAACAGATTAACCGTGATAAACTAGGGTTTACTGTAACGTGATAAACATATTAAACCTCAAAAGTGATTACAGACACCTGGGACTATCAGTTTTAAATTCCAAGCAGCCACACTACAAAATGAGAAAGTCCAATGCACCACCAGATATTTCAGATCTTTGGTCGATGCAATATATTTCTAATCAAAAACAATTTGATAAAAACCTACAGTTCTTCACATATGATCTTAACTTTTGTTTTACTTTTAAAGACAAGTCGTTATAGCATGCCAGACTGCCTTAACCCTTGTGGATTTTTTTTTTTTTAAAACTATGTGGCAATGTGGGTCTGGCAACATGCACCCAAAGTTTTCTATTTCAAGGACAGGCTTGATAAAGGGTGGCAGAAAAATGAACGAAGGGCTGAATAGGACAGAACAGGTCATCAAAGCACAAGGAAGGAAAAATTTTCTAACTCTTCATCATGTAGGTCACCTACTTATGAGAATATTATACTCTCCCACAAATACACTAGTAAGTAATATAGTAAAATTGTGCAGCAAGCAAGCATCAAAAATAGTATCGCTGGCTGTAAAGCAACTGGGGCAGCGAGGATGAAAAGGCCAAAAGTTAATAGTATCTTCTTCTCAACTACTGCAATATAAATAAAGTAATAATTAACACATACTTTGTTACAGATTTTTAAACCACATACTGTATAAAAGCGGTCCTTTCTTAGGAAAAAACTAATTTTAAGATTGTAAAGGTGAAAAAGCAGAGCAACATCAGACTATTTACTATGCTAGTAAGCCCAAAAGATTAACAAATGATAAAGCAGTGCTGAATCATTTCATAAAATGTACAACATGGAAACGAAAAAGTACACTGATGCAGCAAGTAACTCTTTTCAACTGGCAGGGCTTGTTACAGCTGAGAAAATAACTTAAAACTTTTAGCAGCTTGTTGATCACATGTGAAAGCATGAATGTTCCAATAATGCTCCTGTCAAAAACTTTTAAGGGTTCAGCCTCAGGAAATGGACATTAACCTTTAGAAATCGGAGAGTTATGCTCAATTTCAAACAGATCTCTCCTTATGCAGTCACAGAAAGGGCAAGAGAAGAATTTTATAAAAATATGATGCTCACCATTATGTACTCTGGGCTCCTAACAGGTATACTCGAGGTTGAGGTAATGCTTACTAATATTTCCAAAAAAACAGTGTGAACATGCTTTATCAGGCCTAAACCTCATCTTTATAACGAGGGCACCCTCTTAATGGTCCAAGCGTGACAAATTTTAATACAGCTACAGATACAGATCATTGGTTATGGTCAATTAAAAGTGTATGACACTGTAAAGGATATACCTCATCACAGAATAATACTGAAAGTCAAACTGATGATGTTTTTGACACAGAAAATAATTGGTGAGGGGTCTAAAATAATTCTGAAAATAATATTAATGCACTATTTCATTTCATTTTTTGATAAAATATTTTTGAGTACATTGAAGGAAACAAAAACACACAACAATCATGGTAGAAATGTCCTATGCACCTATGTACAACAAAATTTTACAAATAAATATTGCTGTAAAAAATTGCTTATAACCCCCCTCCCACCCAATAAAACCTGTATTAAAGCTGGGCTACTAAAAGGCATACTTGGACTACCATGTTTGCAAAATGGTAGCCCAACAGACTACCATTTGAATTTACATTTTGTTCACCCCATCTATGATGTACAGACTCTATTGTAGTTACATCTGCACTGAAGAACTTACTTGGCTTTTCCTCGGTTTATTTAGTCTACCTGCTCCCAGCTCAATTAATGAATAGCTATGATTGTGTTTTTTGTGTCTACAGTGCCACATCTTTGAGGAAATATTCATTGCTGGACACACTGAAGACATGTTGAGAAGGCACTGGTGTGGCACTGGAAACTCCTCACATCTTTTTTTTTTCAATTTCATTTCAAGGGAGAGACTGGTAGAGCTTGCCCCATTCATGGCAACAAAAACAAGTTGCCATTCAATATTCATTCACCAGCCACTTTATTAGGTACATCTGTCCGACTGCTTGTTAATGCAAATATCTAATCAGCCAATCACATGTCAGAAACTCAATGCACTTAGGCTTGTAGACATTATAAAGAAGACCTGCTGAAGTTCAAATCAAGCACCACAATGTGGAAGAAAGGTGATGTAAGTGACTTTGAACGTGGTATGGTTATTGGTGCCAGATGAGCTGGTCTAAGTATTTCAGAAACTGCTGATGTACTGGTATTTTCACACACAGCCATCTCTAGGGTTTATAGAGAATGATCCAAAAAAGGTAAAATATCCAGTGAGTAGCAGTTCTCGGAGTGAAAATGCCTTGCTGATGCCAGAGGTCAAAGGAGAATGGCCAGACTGGTTCAAGGTAATAGAAAGGCAACAGTAACTCAAATAACCACTCAGTATGCAAAAGAGCATCTCTGAATGCACAACACATCGATCCTGGAAACAGATGGGCTATAGTAGCAGGAGACCACACTGGGTGCCACTCCTGTCAGCTAAGAACAGGCAGCTGAAGCTACACTTTGCAATGGCTCATCAAAATTGGACAACAGAAGATTGGAAATATATTGCCTGGTCTGATGAGTCTTGATTTCTAGTGCGACATTTGGATGGTACGGTCAGAATTTGGTGTCAACAACATGAAAGCATGTATCCATCCTGCCTTGTATCACCGGTTCAGGGTGGTGGTGGTGTAATGGTGTGGGTTTTCATGGCACACTTTGGGCCTCTGAGTATTAATTGAACATCACTTAAATGCCACAGCCTACCTGAATATTGTTTCTGAGTGCAGTGTTCTGATAGCCACTTCTAGCAGGATAACCCACCATGTCACAAAGTTCAAGTCATCTCAAACTGGTTTCTTGAATATGACAGTTAGTTCACTGTACTCAAAAGGCCCTAACAGTCACCACATCTCAATCCAATAGAGCACCTTTAGGACATGGTGGAAATGGGAGATTGATGATATGGATGTGCAGCCGACAATTCAGGAGCAACTGCATGATGCTATCATTTCACTATGGACCAAAATCCCTGGGAATGTTTCCAGCACCATGTTGAATCTATGCCACAAAGAATTACAGCAGTTCTGAATGGCCACAGAGTGTATTTTCACTTGTTAGTGACACTCATACTAAAGACACCAAATACAGGATCTTTACATGGCTCACCTATAGAGAAAAGAACTTCTATCCTGCAGTTTTCAGAGTTTCATTTTTTCTCTCTTCTCTTGTTGTCATTGTCTCACCTTATAAATCTGCTCATTATATATGCACAAGGATGCAATGATTAGCAAGATCCATGAGGTGCACTGAAATACGCAAATTTATATGATGATTTTGATTTATAAAGGGTAAATTGTGTAGAAATTTGAGTACTCCAGGATTTATAAATCTGATTTTTCTTTTGGAGTATACATTTTCCTGTTTTTTGATGTATGCTTATTTTCACACTTAAATCCACACAGAGTTTTATAAATAAGACCCCTGATTCACTGCATAAAAATAATTCTAATTAATAGAAAGAAGCTTCTCTATCTTAAAATGTGGGCTTCACTGATTCTATATTGGTTATGAGTAAACAGTAAACAACTGGATTGCTGTTAAAGTGATAAATAGCGTTGGCTGCAGCACAGAGCAAAGCATTCAACTTAAGATTTAAAACAAGAATTCTTTTCTCTGGCTAAGTAAGCAGGTGTGGTTTTGCGGACTTCTGCTAATTTCCAATATTGCACTATATGATTATTTGCAGGCCTGCAATTAAACTCAACGCTAGTTAATACCATGCTTCAATCGGCTTTAGATCTATGTAGTTACACCTTTTTAAGCATGGCCATTTTGAATTGAGCTCTTAAAGAAGGATCTGTTGATATATATAGGGATGCTGATATACAGTTATGTGAACAAATATGTATATCCCATGAAATGTTTTTTAACATACGTTCTGCCACATCCATCTTCTTTTGTGCTCCCTTTACTGCCCATGTCTTACCACTAACTCAAAACCTTACCTTTGACTTTTTCCTCCAGCTCAAAAATAATGAAACCTAATACATACAATGGAAATTCAAAAATAAGTAGAGGAGATATAAAACAAAAATGTTTGAAAAAAGCATGTTATTTAAGCCATTTCTCTTGGTCATGAAACACTGAGGAAAAATGACTTTGCTTAAATTTCATGTTATTGTAAGAAAATATACCAGACTGTATAGAAAACATGTACAGGAGTCAATATGGTGCTTCAATCTTTGTGGCGTATACAGAATATACCAAAATATACCGAATATCACATTGTGAACAAAATAATCATAACATCAATTTAAGTCCACATTATCCAGCCCTAAATTGGAGACACTTTTTAGTAGAGCAGCAGTCCACCAGCAAACTTAATGGGAGCAGGGAGGTACCGTATTGAATACATAACTCCCTGCCACCCATGTAAATAGGCTGGGCCTTTGAAAAGAAACCTGAAGTCTCAAGTTTCAGAGATACCTTGGGCCACTATAAGGGACAGTGAAAGATGCTTTAGAGGCTCTAAATTTTAGTCCTGTTATTGGAAGTTATTCCCAGTACAACCCTGGAGGTACTTTTAAACCAGGGTTTACAAGCGCATCTGGCTTAAAGTCTGCTGATTTTGGAGTCAGGATCCAGCTGAATGGCTGCAGGGGTGGAAGAGAGGCTATAACAGTAACAGTGTGAAAAGATATGAATAGTGATATAGAAGAGTCTCGAGTGAGTAAGGAATCCTGCTTGACAGGCATGTGTACAACTCCTGTATTTTAATAGACACAATGAGGTTAACAGATTTCAAGTCAAGTCAAGTGGTGTTATTGTCATACAATCCAAACGCAGTACTGCAGCATACAGATGCACAAAATAATGCTGCCTACGACTGTGGTGCAAAATATATATAAACACAGGACAAGTGCAAGACAGGTGAAGAACTATACTATAATAGATAATAAAAAATAAAAAATATGTAAGTGCCATTGATAGTAATAATTTGAATTAGATAGTAATAAAAAATTAATAAGTAACAGTAGTGACGTGTAACAAATGTACTGCATATAAATTCACTACTGGGGCAGATCTGAGGGCAAGAGGGCAGCACAGAGTTTCAGAGTCCGGATGGCTAAGGGATACAATCTATTATAGTACCTGGCAAAACTGGTTCAGATGCTATAGTACCTTCTGCCAGATGTAAGTGGAAAAAAGAGACTATTTTAATTTCCTTTATTTATTTTGCTACTTTTTCTCCTTGTGTTTTTCCCCCTGCTCAGGACTACCAAAAAAAGACATCAATTGATTGCAACTAGTGCAGAATGCAACTGCTAGAATCTTAACTTGCAAAAGAAAATCCAAGCACATCACCCCAGTTTGATGTCACTACATACAGTAGGTTACCTGTACCATTTAGAATTGACTTTAAAATAGTGCTTATGGTTTACAAAGCCTTAAATAATCTTGCTCCATCTTATATTTTGGAATGTCTTACACCTTACACTCCAAATCGTAACCTTAGATCTTCAAATGAGTGCCTACTTAGAATTCCAAGAGCTAAACTTAAAAGAAGTGGTGAGGCGGCCTTCTGCTGTTATGCACCTAAAATCTGGAATAGCTTACCAATAGGAATTTGCCAGGCTAATACAGTGGAGCACTTTAAAACACTACTACTTTAATATGACTTTCTCATAGTTTCATCTTAGATAATTAATTGAATATGCAGAGCATCAGGATTTATCATTATTATTCATGGTGGTTCCAAAATCTGTACTAACCCCTACTTTCTCTTCTGTTCTTTTTCTGGTTTTCTGTGATGGCGATCTGCGCCACCACCACCTAATCAAAGCACCATGATGTCCCTACACTGATGGATCAAAGGCCAGAAGTCCACATGACCATCACATCAAATTCTTCCATGTTAACCCTGAATAAAATGAGGACTGTTTGAGGTCATTTATGTTAGGTAGAATGCCTAGAGGGGGCTGGGTGGTCTCGTGGCCTGGAACCCCTGCAGATTTTAATTTTTTTTCTCCAGTCGTCTGGAGTTTTTTTTTGTTTTTCCTGTCATCCCTGGCTATCGGACCTTACTTTTATTCTATGTTAATTAGTGTTCCCTAATTTTAATCATTTATTTAGTCTTTTTTCTCTTTCTTCATCATGTAAAGCACTTTGAGCTACATTGTTTGTATGAAAACGTGCTATAGAAATAAATGTTGTTGTTGTTCTCTATTATTAAGTACTGAAACATAAAAAACAAGTTTTTGTTGTATTTTGGGCACTTTTGGCTTTTCTAGGTGGTGACACATCAAAAGGAATTATTTAAGCCCACAATGGACATGTTGATTATGGACAGGAAGATTTTCCCCAGGTACTTCACCAGCCGTAGCTTTATGATAAAGTGGCAAATAGAAAACAACTGTTTAAAAATACACAGAATGAGTTAGGCCAGAAGGATAATGAGAGACTCTGAAGTCAGGTCTGTGGTCTGATGAAACCAAAATTGCACATTTTGGTCATCGCACTAAATGCCATGTTTGGCATGATGAAATCATTTACTGAACACTATATAAAAACCACACCATTCTTAGTGTGAAGCTTGGTAGTGACAGCATCATGCTGTGAAGGTGCATTTCTGCAACAGGCTGTGAAAATCTTGTGAGGATAGATGGTAACATTTAGACAGCAAAATACTAGGAATTCCTGGAGGAAAACTTGATGTAACTGCTTGAGCAGTTTTGCAAAGAAGAATAGTGAAACATTCACACAGACTCAAGTCTGGAAGTGCAGTCAAAGGTTAAATTACTAAATACAGACATGAAGAATACTTATGTGATCGATTATTTTGTGTTTTTTACACTTGTAATTAGTTTCAACCACTTTGCAGAGGTCTTTGAAATTACAGAATTTTTTCTGCCATCCAGTATCCATGAATCCACTGTGTTTGAATGCTGCATAATAATAAAATGTGAAAACTTCCAGAGGGGTCAAAACTTTCTATAGGCACTGTAGAATGAAAAAAAAGCTTCTCTTACACACTGATTGTATGTAAAAAGATACCACATTTTGGGGACAACTGAAAGTGGTTGCAGGACTGAACTAGTTTAAAACAGTGTTTTTCAGCTATTACGGCTCCAAGACACCGTTTTTTTTTTTCTTCTGATTTTGGTTAATGATGACCCTGGGCAATATTTTCCTCTGTGAAAAAAAATGGAAAATGCAGCAATGCAGTACACAGTCGAGTAATGACAAAGAGAATACAACACCGAAGAGCATTATGGGGTTGTATGTTTATTGAGCATAGTAACAAAGTGAATATATAAATGGTGGGAGAGGTTTGGGTGGTGAGGAATCTCTTTGTGCAACAAGTGTATTGATGAACAGAATGAAATATCAAAGAGTGGGGTGTGGGCTCCCCTTGGTGTAACAAGTGCAATGACAAACAGATTTTAGCATCAACTTTGAGCTTGTGACCCAAACATGATGATTCACAACCCTGTGATTGAGAAACACTGATTTAGAATGCAAGCAAGCTTCTCTGATTTTACTAGGCAGCCATTAAACACGTTGTACATGTTGCAGCCTTAGAAACTACAACTATTAAAGAATAAAACCATGTGAGTTGTGTGTTCTTTTGTAGCTAGTCTGTTAAAATAGTTGAGGTGCACTGATGATTCTGCTGCCAATTTTGAATCTGCTACTGACATCAAGGCACTATACGGTCTGAAAGTGTTACGTGGGTAATTCAGATAAATAGAGTAATGGTAAATCTTAGCATTTTAAACAATGATTAAAGTATTGAAAGCTATCTGCAGTCCTAAATTAAAAAAAAAAACTGTAAACTTCAAATCTGCTTCCATCCATACATTTTCTAGCTTGCTTAGTGTAATTTATGGTTGTGGGGCACCACAGCCAATCCAGAAAGCTTCAGTTACATGGAAGGAACTCTGTGTCATGTCAAGTTGGTGCTGGATTCATTGCTCATTTCATCAAGTTCTTATTATTGTACACTTACTATCACTTGTCATTTGAAATTGTTTTGACTAATATAAGGATAAGGTATTCACATTTCTGAATTAATTTCCAACCAGGGTTGGAACCTTAGTTGTTCATTATCAAACAGCAGGCTGGAAAAAAGAGTGTACCATCTTTATAAGGATGTCAGTCAACAAGAGGGTGCCCACAAGCGCACAGTACCAAACACGAAATGGTGTAAACTGGTGCTATGAAATATAAACAATGTTTTCACTATAGTATTACAAATATATTTATATAAACACAAACATGCAACAAAATAAAAAATAAAGGTAAAACACACAAAAAAGTTTAATTTAATTTTGTGGAGATGCTGCACAAATCAAGAGGCCTGGTTGTCTGTATGGGATTGCAAAGTCTGCTATGCCTATGTGGGTTTCTCACTAGGTACTCTGCTATTACTTGCATAAATCCAAAGACATACTGCTTAAGACAAGTATTTACAGTATGCTGACAATTTAAAACATTACATTAAAAAATAGAATACTTTGTAATAATAGCTCAGAAGAATGATTAATCAGGAACCAGGTTGAATGGATGTGCACATCAGTGTAGAACTCTATACAGCTGAATATGCCAGAATGTTATAAAAGGCTGAAGACTTTGCTGTGAGTTCTTTATGGTATGGCCAGGATATATGCTGAGCTGCACACTATGGTGGTGATATTTTTTAAACTTTTCTCACGATGCATTGCCTAATTTATGAACGTCTAAGATCTGATGACAAAGTATGGCAAGGCAAATTCTAATATTCTGTATTTTTAAAGTGTGTTGTGGACTTTAAAAATATTTACCTTCATCAATCAGGCGCACAACTAATGTTACTGAAGATAAGTGGTATCTGAAAACTGACAAATGCTAAACTGCAGTGTCATCACTAACATAACTTTAAAAAATTAGGAAATGATAATGTAAACCAAAAATAGATGTTTTTATAAAATTTCTAGAAAATATGCATTTATAAAATACTATAGAGAAATAAAAAACAATCTTACCTGGAAACCACACTTAAGGCATAGCAAGACATCAAATGGTCCAGAAGGTTCCCCATCACACATAACTCTTTCTTTCAAGCATTCTGAGCAGACTGACCATACACTCTGTGTCACAGCTTTTTTCACAGAGGTTACATCTACTGCTCTACTAACATGTTGACAAGGAACTCCTGAAAGGGAATAAATGCAATTTTCTGGTTGGCAATAGCATGAATATTTAATAGACAAGCATGCTATATGAAAAGAATGCTAACATGTTTAATCTTCCTACACTTGATTTGAAATATATTTGAAATGTACACCTCTAACAGGTACATACTCGTTTTTAATAACGCAAAGCTGACATATTTTAAAAGCATATCAGTATGCATAATGTTAATTTCTGATCTGTAATAGATATCTGTTTAAAAGTAAATTAAAATACAAAATACAAAAACTGAGCTGTTTGAAGCTACTTTGAAATGATTCATAAATGTATGAACATTAAAGTAATTGGGAGTTTCAACCAAAATGCAAGGATGGCACACTGGTTACCACTGGTGCTTCTCAGTCCTGAAATTGAAACCTGGCCAAAGCACTGTTAGTGTGGCTTTTTTACATTCTCTACATGACTTTTTGGGTATTATTCCATATACCCCAGAGTTTCCTTCCAATGTTTCTTCCTCCTATATACTCAGTGTTGTTAGTAGATGGATCAGCTCTTCACAACACTAAATTGAATAAGCAGGTAAAAAAGTAAAGAAAAGTAAAGGCATGGCTGTAACAACAATCCAATATTTTTTTGGGAAAATATTTTTGAGCTTTCAGAAATACTTTTCTTTAATCATTCTGAAACTTCTGTTTCAAAGCAATATTAATATTTTATTTATAATGCCCAAATCACACATCCAGCTCCTGTAAAAAATATTCACTCCCTTTGGACTGTTTTAAAACACTGAATCACAGTGGGTTTAATTACGAATGTTTGATACTGGTCATCACAAAATGACTCTTAAATGTCAAAGTGAAAAAATATTTTTAAGATCTAAATTTATTGTGATTCAATGTTGAAAAACTATAAAACATGAAAGTCAAGCAGGCAGGTGAACACTAAAAGCACTGTAATTACTTTAAATCTTTCAGCTTTGTAGTGTACCCTTTAATTTGTATTTGCTTAGGAAGGTGAAGTACAGTTGGCCTTGATGTAATGTTTTTTTCTACTATGCTACTACCACCCCACATACATACAAGATCAACCTATTATGTTGACTAAACGATAGAAATTGACCTGGTGTCCCCTGTGACAGTAAGGTTTTGTCTTCTTTCTTATACTGCTGTAACTGCAATGATTAATTCAGTTTCAATTATGTTCTGCAACAGTCTCCAGCTCTTTTTCTTTATTCATCTGTACTTTTTGTACCAGGTCTTTTGAGAGGGGCTTAACAGCCTAACAGCACTCATTCATAATACTTTGGGTGAGGTGGACAGTGCATAGGGGCTTGGAGTTCAGATCTCTTAAAACCATCAAAGCCATGGGGGAAAATGTTGAACCAAATTATCACAGAAACATCCATGGTCTGCTACTTAGCTGCTTCTATACTGGTAAACAGGGAACATTTTCCATTTGTAAAACATGTAGTACACTCAGGCAACAGTGAAAAATTGGTGAAACACTCTAAGAGTGTCACTCCACTTGCAGAAAATAGACTTTTGCAATTTTAGAAAAACAACAAAACAAAGTATCACACTTCTTCAAATCCTTACTTTTTGTATTTGCTTCTGCATTTTTTAAGTTTCTTTTTTTTTAAAATATTTTTATTTTATTAATTTTCATTGTAATCATTCCATACAAACAGATCAATTTATAACCCAACAAATTTGAAAACAAATCAAACCCCACCCCTGAGAAGGAGAGCTTAGCTAAAGGAAAATGTCTTTAAGCTTTTTAATAAGGCAACATTAGACAAAAGAAGGGGAGAAGTAAATATCTATATAAATAAGAGATGAAGAAGGGAGTTAAATGCAATAATAGTTATTTCTCTTATTCTAAAATAATATTGATTAAATCCTGCCATGTTTTGAAAAAATTTTGTACAGATCCTCTAACTGAAAATTTGATTTTTTCCAATTTCAAATAATATAAAACATCGGTTTCCCACTGACTTATAAGAGGAGAATTAGGATTCTTCCAATTTAACAAAATAAGTCTGCGTGCCAAGAGTGTAGTGAATGCAATCACCGTTTGCTTGTCCTTCTCCAATTCCAGTCCATCTGGAAGGACACTAAACACAGCTGTTAGTGGGTTAGGAGGGATTGTGATACTAAGGCTGTCTGAGAGGCACTTAAAAATTTTTGTCCAAAATGATGTTAGTTTGGTGCAGGCCCAGAACATGTGACCCAGTGAGGCAGGAGCTTGGTTGCAGCGCTCGCAGGTTGGATCCTGGCCTGGAAACATTTTGGACAGTTTTAAGCGAGACAGATGAGCTCGATATATAATTTTTAGTTGAATAATTCTATGCTTTGCGCATATAGAACTCGAGTGAATTCTCTGCTTTGCTACCTTCCACTCCTTTTCTGATATATTGATTAAGAGATCTTCTTCCCAATGTCCTCTTGGATCTTTGAAAGGTAGGGACTCTAATAAGATTTTATATATTGTGGAAATAGTGTTTGTTTCCTCGGAATTGAGCAGTATTTTTTCCAGCATTGTGGAGGGTGCAAGGTGGGGGAAATCGGGCAATTTCTGTTTAACAAAATTTCTAATTTGAAGATAGTAAAAGAAATGTGTAGCTGGGAGGTTAAATTTTGAACGTAACTGTTCAAAAGATGTAAATATGTTGTCTATATAAAGATCTCTGAGCATTTTAATCCCAAAACTTTTCCAGGTATTAAAAACTGGATATACTTGCGAAGGTTGAAAGAGGTGGTTCTCTTGCAGAGGTGCCACTGATAAAAGATTTTCCATCTTAAAATGCTTCCTAATTTGGTTCCATATTCTGAGTGAGTAAAGCACAATTGGGTTATTAGTATATTTGCGATAACTTTCATTTATTGGAGAGCAGAGCAGGGAATATAAAGAAGTACTACAGGATTTTACTTCTATTGCAGACCAAGCCTGTGTATGTGCATTTATTTGTGTCCAGGTTTTTATGGCTAGTATGTTTGCTGCCCAGTAATAAAACTGAAAATTAGGTAAAGCCATGCCACCTTCTGCCTGAGGTCTTTGTAGGGTCGCTCTTCGGATACGTGGGTGTTTTGAGTTCCAAATGAATGAGGTTATTATTGAATCTAACTGTTTAAAAAACGATTTATTGATATATATTGAAATGTTTTGAAATAAAAAGAGAAGTTTAGGAAGGATATTCATCTTAACAATGTTAATTCTTCCGGCTAGAGTGAGATGAAGGGTTGACCATCTATGCAAGTCTTGCTTAATTTTTTCCATACAGACGCCAAAATTTTGTTGATAAAGAGCTTTATGTTTACTTGTGATATTTACCCCTAGGTATTTAAACTGATCTGCTATGGTAAAAGGTAGGGTGTCTAATTTAATATTATATGCTTGTGAGTTCACTGGAAAGAGTATACTTTTATTCAGATTAATTCTAAGACCAGATATCTTTTGAAATTCTGTTAGTGCTGTTAAAACAGCAGGGACAGTGTTTTCTGGGTCCGATATATATAAGACCATATCATCTGCATATAGAGAAATTTTCTGTTCCAGTCCTTCTCTGACAATCCCCTTTATCTGATAAGAATTTCGGCAGTGAACCACCAGTGGTTCAATAGCGATTGCAAACAACAGTGGCGACAAGGGACATCCTTGTCTGGTACCACGTTCTAGTTTAAAGTAGTCTGAGCAAATGTTATTAATACAAACTGAAGCTTCTGGACTGGTATACAGTAGTTTGATCCAAGCACATATATTCGGGCCAAACCCAAATTTCTCCAATGCAGTGAAAAGGTAATTCCATTCGATCATGTCAAATGCCTTTTCTGTGTCTAATGATAGTAATATCTCTGGGGTGTTTGATTTTGCTGGTGAATATGTAACATTAAACAAGCGTCGGAGATTTGAAGATAGATGTCGGCCTTTAATAAATCCAGTTTGATCTTGTGATATTACCGAGGGCATCACTTTCTCCATCCTTCTAGCTAGGATTTTTGAGAGTATCTTAACATCATTATTCAGGAGTGAAATTGGTCTATATGATGCACATTGTAACAAGTCCTTATTTTGTTTAGGAAAGACGGTGATTAATGCTTGTCGAAATGTTTGAGGTAGTATTTGGTGGTCTTTAGCTTCTGTAAATGTTACCAATAAGAGTGGAGCTAGCTGAGTGGAAAATTTCTTATAAAACTCTACGGGGTAACCATCAGGGCCTGATGATTTCCCGCTTTGTAGTGACTTTATAGCGTCTAGTAATTCTGTTAGCGTTAGAGGTTTATCCAGTTCCTCAGCACTTAAAGCATCTATTTGTGGTATTTGTGAATTATCCAGAAATGCATTAGATTGCGTGTTGTCTTCTTTGGGCTCAGTGGAATATAAAGACTTATAGTAATCTCTAAATGTGTGCATTATTTTATTATGGTCGATGATTTCTTCTCCATTCTTGTTGGTGATTACTGGTATTGCATTGTGAACTTCTTGTTTATGAATTTGTTGAGCTAAAAGCTGATTAGCTTTTTCTCCGTGTTCATAGTAATGCTGTCTAGACTTATAAATAAGTTGTTCAGTTTCTTTAGTTGTTAAGATGTTAAGTTCTGTATGCAGGGCCTGCCTTTTCCTGTGAAGAGCTTCACTTGGACGCCTGGCTTGTTCTTCATCTATTCTAGTAATTTCATTTCTTAGCTCTGACACTTTCTTGGTTTCTAATTTATTTCTATGGGAAAGATATGAAATAATCTGGCCTCTTAAGAAGGCCTTTAGAGTTTCCCAGAGTGTTCCTGCAGAAACCTCTGTGGACGTGTTTGTCTCTAGGAAGAAGCTGATTTGTTTGGATATAAATTCTGTGCAGTTCTCGTCTGCCAATAAAAGAGGGTTAAGACGCCATCTGCGAGGTGAGTTTGAGGGGCTTAATGATTTTAGCTCCAAGACTAGAGGGGCATGGTCAGAGATAACAATTGTGTCATATTTGCATGATTTAATTGTAGGCAGGAAATTATTATCTATAAAAAAATAATCAATTCTTGAGTAGCTATAATGCACTGGTGAGTAGAACGAATATGTTCTTGAGTTTGGGTTAAGAAACCTCCAGGGGTCTGATAAGTTGTGATCATTTAAAAACTGTGTAATTATCTTTGCAGTATTAGATGTCGTCCCCCCTGTCACAGGAGTCCTATCTAAGAGTGGATTTAAAACACAATTAAAGTCCCCAGCCATAATAATTTTATGAGTGTTCACATTGGGAATGGATGCAAATAGATTTTGCATGAATTCCTTATCATCAACATTGGGTGCATAAACATTTATCAAAATCATTTTACTGTTATATAAGTTGCCCGTGACCATCACATATCTCCCTTCAGGGTCCGACACTACCTCTGATGCTACAAATGGAACTGTTCTATGTATGAGAATTCCCACCCCTCTAGTTTTCTTTATAAAGCTAGAATGGAACATTTGGCCAGTCCAGTCTTTTTGTAATCTGAACTGATCCTTGGTTAGTAAGTGGGTCTCCTGTAGAAATATTATTTTAGCGTTTAAGCCTGTTAGGTGAGAGCATACTTTCTTTCTCTTTAATTCGTGATTCAGGCCTTTAACATTCCAGCTCACAAAGTTAACTGTCCCATCATGGAGACATTGATTCTGAGTTTTTAATGTCATTTATAGTTTTAATTGGTAATATGGCAGTTTTAATCTTAGTTTCAAGATTCCCCATGAGTTGTTGCATTTTAGCCTATTGTTGCATTGATATTTATAATTATAAGGATTACAAGAATAGATTAGATATAACCTGCTCTCCTTCTCTCCCCCCTTTATCCCCCCACCCCCCCATTTTGCCTCCCCACATGAGGCTAGATCCCACTTCGCGATGTTCCAGTCCTCTGACATACGAAGAGACAGAGCACGTCCAAAACAAAACAAACCCCACCCTGCAGCGGCGTTACAGAATTAAAACAGAGATATCTTTTGCAGTTAAATTCTTAATACTATCTGCCGAAAATGTTCTCATTAACAATATTTAAGCTTGAAATAATCTTCAGCGCTTTTAAGTTAAGATATTAAGATTTAAAAAAAAAAAAAAAAAAAAAAACAACCCTGGGAATGATTTTAAAAACTAGTCTAGGATAAACCTGGTAATTCCTACTGTAATAGTATAATGGTAATTATATAAATAGTAGAACAAGCAATAAACCAAGGGTATGAAGTTAAACAGTCTACTTTAAGGTATAGTAAAATAAAAAAATAAATAAAAAAAAATAAAAAAAAATAATAAAACGAATCCTACTTTAATCACTTCCACATTTTCACACTCACGTCTATAACTCTATAACTCTGATTAAAACATAAACATATAACATATAAAGTCCAGATAAAAAAAAAAAAAAGAAAATAAGGGATGTATAATTATAATACCAGTCTCTTTAAACATGGATCCAGCGATCAGATCATAGGTCCTTCCCGTGCCTTGATAGAATACGGCTCTTTAATTAACTTTCAAAAAAGTGTCGGAAACAGCTTCTTTAATTCTTTTTCAGCTTCTTCTTTGCTGAAGAAAATATAATGTCGATCTTGAACTTCCACTTTCAGTTTGGCAGGATACAAGAGGCTGTATTTGATATCGGCTTCCCGTAGCATCCTTTTAATGTCAATGTAGGATCTGCGTTTTGCAGCTGTTGATGGTGAGAAGTCGGGAAAAATACGAATAAGATTATTTTCGAATATAATCTCTTGCTTGTGTCTGAGAAGTGCCATCACATCAAGCTTACATCTTAGTCGCTCGAAGCGGACAATAAAAGACCTAGGTTTAAAGGCGCTTGGTATCTTTGTGCGATAAGCCGTGGCTATCTCATTGTCGAGTTTAAAGTCATCTCCAACTATTTTAGACAGTAATTCTACTGCAAATTTCACTGGGCTTGAGCTTTCTCGTTTCTCAGGTATACCCTCAATTCTTATATTATTTCTTCTGCACCCATCCTCCAGGGCTGCAAGTCTGTCTCCAAGTTTTTTGCATTCTGAGTTCGCAGCTGTGGCTTTTTCATCGGCGTTAGATGCCAGTTGTTCTGCTGTTTCCACTCGAGCCGTGAGTCCCTGCTTAACGTCTTCCAGCTGATCTGAAACGTCATTAATATGATCATCAAGCCTTTTCAGTTTGGAATTAGTTTCTTCAATGTGTTCCACTAATTTCTCCAACATAGCTTTAAAGTTCACGTCAAAACGTTTAAATAAACGCGTTTCCTTATCTTTGTTATCCTTCTTGAGCTCAATGGCCACCTTCTTAAGATCATTTGTGTTATCTTTCTTAAGTTCATTCTTAAGCTCCTTCATGGCCGTAACCATAGCAGTTGACTGTGTAGCGATCATCTCTTTCAGTTCGGACATTTCACTTCGGCTTTCGTGCTCCGCAAGTGAAAATGCAGCTCCTGTTACAGGCTCGCGATGAGTAGATGACAGCACGTCCTGCAGAGCCCTTTCTAGTCTCGAATGATCCTCAGAAATCGGCGATCCCTCGCGACCTGTATCACTTGCGCCTTCGCTCCCATTTTCACTCTCGACTGGAGACGATACAATGGAGCGGGGTCCCAGGAATTCTGCGCACTCTTCTGCCTGTTCCAGGTCAGTCTCCGTGAGGCCATACCTTACACTTGCACTCAGGCCGGAAGTCTGTCCGGACTTTGATGCAGCTTTAAGTTTCTTTTCTGGTTCTTTCTGACTTTTCTTCTTGTTACTCATGCTTGTATATTGTAGTGGAAGTTCCTTGGTCGGGTTAAATACAGGATACCTCTAAATAATATGAAATACATGGGAAAATAAAGCCGCTGCTAGCGGAGCTCTGCTTCAGACGTCCATCTCCTATAAACGGACGAAACCAACTCCCTGCATTTTTTAAGTTTCTAACCAAACTATTACTTATGTCCCAAATACTTCTTATGATTCATGAACATTGTGTAAAACATTTATTTGTCTTTAAAGAAAGCAGTAACAGGTTAATACTGTTTATCATCAACTAAATTTCTTTTTTATTCATAAACAAAATCAAAATGGTTGCACAACTTTAGTGCAATTTATAACCCCATTGCTAACATGCCTGAACACTGCCAATTATAGAGTTATCCAGGTTTTTTTGATATGTCATGTAAATCCCAGTATATTACTGGGTGGTACACTTGGGAGTGTATTATTTTCTACATGTGGATATGACTATTGTAAGGCTATAGAAATCACTCATTTGATGCTTACCACTTTATGTAAAACATTGCAGCAAAGATCATACTTATGAATGTATATATCCTCTGCTTAAATAGCTATAGTGTATTAACTATTGTTTCAACTTGATTTATAACCACACCTTTAAATGATTTAAATTGTACATAAAACATTATAATTATTAAATGCCTTACATACACTTTACCACCATTACTTCTGAGATCTCAACATACAGGTTTTCTTATTATTCTAAGAATAAGTAAAATTAATGTTATCAAATGTCTAATTTATCAATCTTAAGAGTTGCTTCTATGGACTCAGCATTTAAATTAATGATACAGAAACATTGTTTTAGGATAACATTTTAGGTGCTGATGAGCCTGTTCATGTTGCTTTTTAATTGGTGTAGCAATTTAGAATGTAAGATTTAAAAAAATGTAAATGGAGTATAGTAAGTATGCTAAGTGTACTTCTCCAATTTAAAATATTCATTTTTAATTAAAACTACCAAAACAATACAGTAGACTGCCCCACCTGTAATTTCGTCAGAAGAATCTTCATCTCTGTGTTTTTTTGGTCTGTTGGCCTTTTTTGATATTTCTGCACTTTTTAAAGACAAAGGATCTTTCACCCTCATCTGTAACTGGAAAAAAGACATAGAAGATCAATGAAAAAACTGTATTATTAGCAACATTTCTTCAACACTACCATGCTAATCAGAAATATATACAATAATACAAAATACAATTACAACAACAATAACACTGACATAATATTTAATAGCAAATTAAGCGCTATCCTGTTCTTCAAAAAATGCACATTTAATAAAATAAAATTGTCAGGTTAGACCTAATAAAATTTCATACAGATGTATCAGGAATAAGAAAATGTAAAGTCAATCTTAAAAGAAATATTCTTCTGCAGCATGCTGAAGCTAAGAAACCATTTCTAACAGGAAGGCAGTGAGAAGTCAACCAAAATGACACCTTTTACTGGGTAACTGAACAGATTACAATACGTAAGCTTTCGAGGCCCCTTCTTCTGGCAGGTTGTAATCTTGAAATCTGTAATTGTAATTGTGTTTTTGAGAAAGCAGATGTAATGACAGGAAAGTGTTAAAACCTTTTCAAAAGTACAGTAAGACTGTCCCTCAGGTTATTTACCTTTATTTAACACTAGAATTACCAGAGCCTATGAAAAAACTCGTAGATCCGGCCCACCTTACATCCATTCTCACCTCTCCCTCAGCGTCTTTTGTCCTGTAAATGTGCCGATTAAGACAAGCAGCAAGCAGCCTGCTATTCCATCCCCCACCGCTACAGAACGTGCACAAAGTTCTCCCAGTTCATGCCTTGATTGATTATCTGGGAGTGAAGTGCTGGAGTTTTAGAGTGGAAATAATAGATCGTTATTTGGAACACATGCATTTCATGTGTGTTCCGTTTCTACAATAATCTGTGTAAACACATTGTTAAAACAGAAACATTTGTCATATTTTAGTGGTAAATGACAAAATTTTGGCATAAACTATATAATGTGTGAAGCCTGAAGTCCAAAGATCAAATAAACACTTTCACAAAAGGTTCAAGGACGATACAACAGCTTCCGTGGCGTAGCAGTAAGATTTGCTGACTTGTAATCAAGAGTCCCCGGTTTGATCCCGTCTGCCTCCAGTATTTGCCATTTTCAGTGGTGAGCTGCTCTTATTGTTAATATTATACAGTACACACATACACTTGGTTTGCGTCTGTAACAGACAGTGTACATTTATAGGACTTGTGAAAGTTACTTTTTTTTTCACTTTTATTCTCTCAGTCACGATCACGATACATACTACCGCCCTAGGGATCTGACGCTGTTAGTTTTTATTTGAAACTGGGAGTAACTGTAGATGTGAGTGGTGTTTTGAGGCAATGGAACTGAACATTCTCTAATCTAAAGGGATAAAAGCTGACACACAAATGCAGGTGAATCTGCCTTCTTCGTATCTCACCATCACTTTTTTTGTTCAGTTTTATTGAATGTTCCTGCTCACGCTGAATTAGTATGTACTTTATGGTCTATGATGTCAAAAAAAAACATTTCAGAAAACATTGTGGCACGGATGCAACATTATTCATATTCATTCACATAACACCGCATGTTTTTTTCCCCCGATCTTGCCAGTCTCCACATGTTGCTGTTTCTTTTGTACTCCAGGACATGCAGAGGCAACAATAGTACAGAGAGGTCAGTTCAGCGCTATATGCAATCATCATATTCAAATGTTAACAGTTCATACACACGCAAGGACCATCCAACCTACATTTACGACGTGTGTACCTGTTGCAATGCGGCACTTACTTATTTTAAAGGGTGTTAATTAAAGAATTAAGAAAACTCTAGGTTTGTGATTAAAGAAAAAAGTGATGCAATGAATAATTATAATCAACAGAAAATACTGGTCTATATAATTTTAAATAACTAATACAAGTGCAATAAATGGGGAATGCTACTGCATTCTAGCAAGGATCTCAATAGTACTATAACACATATAATAAATGAATAAATAACGCATAAATAAATTACCAATTACTGTAACAATACAATTAACCCTAAGCCTAACCCTAATTGCATGTGGGTCATTCCATGATAACTCAACCAATGGCCCGCATACTTTGGACATCAAAAATTCTGGAGAAATTACCAGGTTTTCACCATGTTAGTCAGGAGAAACCCTGTAATTTTTTTTATTTAAGACCAATACTTTCCAAGACACAGCCAGTTTACTGAGTGGAGGGGGTGTTGATTTCATCCAGCCTCATTTTTTCCATCAAATTTCACAAGTCCATAGCTCAAGAACTAAACCACCAGGCATGCTCATACTTTGCACGTTGGTACATTAATTGGTATAGTATGTAACTAAATTAAAACATTTTATCTAGATGACCCTGCATGGTCAAAAGCAGCCTCTTGAAATTGACCAAAATTTAATTTCAGTTTCTGGCTTAGCTATGTTTAGGCCTCAGAAACACATATTTGTAACTAACACACTTTTTTTTCCCCCCTTACTCAGATAGCTACATAGGCTTTCTGAAAAAGCAATAAGAAAAGTAACTGTATCAAAGTTTGAACAGCAGGCCTATCAAATCCAAAAGATCACTTTGAATTTAATTTTCAGAGCACCTTAACGGCGTGTGGGAATGTGCAAATATAATTTTTAAAATATTTTTCATTCATTCAACAATGTCCCTTATTTCTCAAAACACAAACTTTACTTTTATTATGCAAATCTTTCATGTTTATTTTCCATCCTAAACATAGGCTGAAAAAGCCAAATGTCAATAATGGTAATCATTGAGTTCTCAATCATTAAGTTATCAAAAATGTTAAACTTTTTTCATATCAAATGACGATGTCCTATCGCACACCACTGAACACAGAATGCAATTTTCCATGGCCAAAGTATTACCTGGTACCCGAGAATACCACTGCTACATCCCTATAGGAGATGGTAAACTCAAAGTCAGGTGTTTAGTGAAGACAGTCAATTGACTGTCCAAATATTCACCACTGAAGCAGCAGCTGGCATCCCGCTTTCATTAGACCAGTGTCCTAGTGGAGGCTATGTTTGGTGCATGAATGATGAAAAATGTTAGATTGGTTTGATTTGTGACAAGAATGAAGTGGAATCAGACATCCTGATATGTTTCATGCATCTAAACTATCCTGCACAGTCTTTCCATTGGCCACGTAGAGATATTTGTTGGGTGCAATGACAGAGTGTCATTGCAGTGCTTAGTACACGTACAACGATCCGTGGGAGGCAGTACCATCTTGATCTCAAAGACAAAGATGTCCTACACTCTGCACTTCGATTAAAACAGAAATTAAATGGGTCACATTCATGCTGCTGCAATGCCAAGATGTTAACATTTCATTATAACTAGTGTTGTATCTTATGATAAATTAAACAGTTGCAGTTCATGTGTTGTGCAAAACAGCTGCAGTTCATGTGTTGTGCTGTTAGCCAAACCCTGATGCAGTTTCTTGTTTGTTTATAACCTTTTGAAAAGCCCTGTGTAGGTATCTAAACAAAAAAATAATTTCAGCAGGCTATATCAGTTAGAAGTAGGCTTTCTGAAAGCCTAAACATAGCAAAGCCAAAGACGCATAATATTTTTTTTCCATTTTTGTAGCTCTTACCAAGTGGTGGCAACTGGAACAAACATTTTGATTTTGTTATGTACTGAACCTATAAAAGATACCGGTTTGCAAAATTTGAGCCTGCTAGGTGGTTTAGTTCTTGAGATATGGTCTTGTGAAACTGATGAAGAAATAAAGCTGTGTCAAATTTGACACCCATCTCCCCTCAAAAAATTGGCTGTATCTTGGAAAGTTTTGATCTTACATCAAAATAATTTTACAGGGTGTCTCCTGGATAACATGGGTACACCTGGTATTTCAGGTGTCACTGCACAGTAAAACAGTGCGCCACCACACTACCGCCATTTGCCTTTCTAGCAATCCAACAAGCAGTTCTTTCAGAAACTTTTCTTGGTGTTCCAGACCTCAACTGGATCTCCACAGTTCCTTCCATTTCTTAGTAACATTACAAACTGAGAAAACAGCTACCTGAAAACACTTTGCTATCTTCTTGTAGCCTTTTCCTACTTTGTGAGCATCGATTATTTTATTTTTCAGAGTGCTAGGCAAGTGCTTAGAGGAGCCATGGGCTACTCATTTTTGAAGCAAAGTTTAAGAAGTCAGAGAATGTATACAGCATTGTGATTTGCCTCACCTGGGATTTCCTAACAACAACTGTGAACAAGCCATAGCCCTAATGAGCTAATTAAGGTCTGCTACCTTGGTAAAAGTTATAGGAGATCTCAAATTTCTTGGGGGTGCCCAAACTTTTGAATGCTGCTCCTTTCCTTTTTTCCCTGTACAATTGTACAAAACAAAAACAATACACTAATCTTGCATAAAATGCTGAAAAGGAATATGTCATCTTAAACTTTATGCCTTTTGGTGATCAGTTCATCTTCTGCTCACTTAATTATTCACAGTAACAAGACATTTTAAGCAATGGTGCTCAAACTTTTGCATACCAATGTAAGTTTCTGTTAAGTTATTTAGATGTGTTTTCTTTTGGCCAATACTTGAATAACAGGAAAAAAAATGCATCCTGGACTAAATACGATGAGCCACCACTTATTGGCAGGGTGTAATGTGACTTGAAGCCTTTGATCCATAACAGGTACATGTGAATGTCATAGAAGCTGAGAAAAGCAGGCATCATAATATGAAGCATGGAATGATGTTGGGTTGGGGGTTAGGGGCAGAAAGATTATAGAAAACAACTGCCATCACAGTAATTTCTTCCATGTTTTCTATTTGGTTAACAGTTCAAATGTTGTCATATGTTTAATGTAATTAATGTACAAGCCTCATTTATTGCTTGTAATGTTAAAAACTTTACAGCATATCTGGCTCATTTTGTTTCCTGGTGCTAGTATAAAATTGTTTATTAGCATATATTATATATGCTTCCAGATTTAGAAATAAACAGATTACATTGGATTTTTATGCACATCACAATATTTACCAATCTGTGCCCTTCTAATAAACATATATCGTACACAATGGACATCAAAAGTTCACATGCCCTTCCAAAAGTGTTTTCTTTTATTGATGTAAGGGATAAAATTGGATACACACTACAGTATATCAGATTGCATTCATCGTCATTAAGAACCTATAATCAATATTTAGATAAAAAACAAATCACTTCAGGAAAAGGATTGAAATAGCTGTAAATGTCTTGACTGCATACTTGTGCACTTGTACTACTAGTTTACTTATAGTTTTCAGAACTACCCTGTGCACTGATCACAGCTGTACGTTGGTTTTGATTAGTCTGTTTTAAGTTAGCATACCTGGATTTTGTAGTTGTATATAAAACTTAATAAATTACTGTCATCTTATGCTTTTCATATGCTATTTATTTTACCCACATATGTAAAAGGAGTTTAACAGAAAATTATAATCTGGTCTAAACCAGTAATGGTTGTTTTTTATTGTAAAAACAGAAGTGATTAAACAAACAATTCTTCTTTTTCTTCTTCTTTCGGCTGCTAACAGCCATTAATGAAAGACAATTAATGAAATAATTCTTATTTAGTGAAGGTGTATGCTCATGATTATGAATTAATTTAAGGTTTCACATCAGAGAACTGTTATTCTCCTGCAGTACTCAAGATGAACAGTATTGACCATTCTGCCCAGCAAAATTTCTCTAGCTAAGTCAAGCTGGTTGGTGAACTATAACAGAAAGCAATTTTGAGTTTTTGCCACAGCCTTTTGATGGAATTAAGGTCAAGAATCCACTTGAGAATGTTTGCTTAATTTTAATTTAATAAAAGGATTAATGTAGTAGGAACTTTGTATCATTGCCTTTTTATATAGCAGTTTTAACCTCATTAAACCAAAAGTCAGATCAACTTCCTTGGCATTCCCCAATAATGGCCCCTCTTGGAGAGTGGTGAACTATGTAGTTAAGATGATACAGCCCAAAAATGACACTGTATTTACACATAAGGTCACACTTTTATGTTAATATCAGAAATTCTGTTTTTTTTAACTCTAAGTTATAAGCTACTGAACAGGTAAAATCCAACTAGAAGCATATCAAACTAAGACCAAATCAAAAAAGGGTACCAAAAATAAACATAAATAGATGAAATTAAGAAAGAGAAGCCCAATTTCAAAGTTTTAATTACACATTTCAACATAAATAAAAACAACAGAGTAAGCAGATAACACTAAATGAATGTCAATCAGCAATATGGTTCAAAGTGGTAAAAAAAAAAAAAAAAAAAAACCTCATCATTAGTCAGAATACAAATATGCATAAACTACCAAAAATAAGTAGTTAGAACACTATTTAAAAAAATAAATCACAAACTCATACGCAGTATGCCTATAATGGCCTGAAGGGTAATAATCTATGGCTATTGAGAATACTGCCACCAATCCTGAATGCGCATTCTGAAAGAAAACTGAATCATGGAGATTTACTTTAATGCCCATTTTACCATGCTGCTGGATCCTGTAACATTGTTTGTACTTATGTTCATAAATATAAGTCTAAAATGGCACCAGTTAAATCAGTACTAAAATTTTGCTTTGGTATCGATATCAGGTTTCACAAAGCTGAAGCAAGTAATAAAAGCAGTAATAGAAAGAGTACAAGTTATATAATATGTAATATACCGGTAATAATACAATACTCAACAAAACAATATTTTTGAACACTTATTACTGTTTTAATATGTAATATTTAAAAATATTACAATTTAAAAGAATTTTACCAAACACTGTCAATTAACCAGGTAAAAAAACAAACCATAAAAAAGTCAAATAATTTCTAAAAAATGTAAGCACTATTTGTATTTTATACGGGAGATGGAATACATCTTGTTGAAATTTTCAAGAGCAATCTCAATCTTTTTCTTATTTTCTGGTGCTCTTACAGTTCTTAATGGTCTAACAAACACGACCTTCACAATTCCAGTTGATGGACATCTTTTGAACCACTTTCATACAGTGTGACGAAAAGAAATTCTTCCTCACTGACGCACATTAAACATCCTGAAAATCATTGCATTCTTTTCTCACACCTGTCATTTGCATTTTGACATTTCAACCTAGCGCCACAGTCTCTTCATGAACTTGTCTGCCAGTTGCTCCTCTCTATCCCTTTCTTATGTGTGTCTTTGATGACAAAAGAGTTTCTCAGATGGAAGTGGAAGAAAACTTACTATATTTTCCTGTCAAATAAATGAAAGCTCTCCATGATATGCCAATGGCATTGTTTCACCAGGTGAGAAGCTTGAGATTTTGGGTTTCATGAAAGTTTATCATACTGTACCCCCCCACCATGACCTAAACAACCTGGTACAATGGTAGTACCATTGCAACAACCCCCCAAGCCAAAATCCAATTGAAGCTTTTGATAAATTTACCTATGCAGGCTAGTATAGTTCTAGTTGACTCCCATACTTACTAGGGCTGTCAAATGTAACCATAAAATAAGGTATGAATATTAAAATTAAAAATAATTAAATATTTACATATGTTCAAACTTAGGTTAATAATTCTAGGGGTTACTTGATTGTATGTGGTCTTTCATGTTATTTTTATATTAACATTGTCAAATATCAACAACAGGAAAAAATATTACTGATACTCAGGCAACTGCTATTTAAATATAAAAGTCACCAAAATCCTGGCCATCTTGTCTTCAGCCTAAAACTGACAGCTGAGTGAGGAAGAAGTTTTTAGGATAGTCAACCATAATTATCCATATTCTGACTTTTTTACTTATCATAGCTCTACAGAGCTTGAACCACATGAAAATGTTGCATGAATACTTCAGCCTTCAGATGTAAGGGGTGCTTGAAAACACCTGTGTGTACCAAGTGAGCGATCAAAAATAAGTATGTACATATGTGAATTACTGCTTACAATGCACATATAAAGCCCAAACGTAATCACAATGGACTGCCTAAAGAAGCTAAACGCCATAATTCTTTTAATTGTCCTGATATAAGTAGCTTTTTGCTACTTGTGATCAGAAGATTATATCTTTTATAAAAACTGAGGCACTGTGACTCATTTAAATAAGATAATGTCTGTGTTCATGTCTCCCAAATGAAGTAACTGAACACACTAAATGTTGCATTGTAATGATTTGTACATTGTTAGTCCCCATTACAAGTTTTATTTAGCAGATATTGTCAGAGCAGGTTAAATTCTGTATAAAAAATCTTTAAACAATAAAGTTTTACATATATATTTCAAAATGTTTTTTGAAAATACTGTAACAATACAAATAACACAATAAAATATTAAAGTAGAATAAAGGAGACCAGCAAAAAAGACATCAATAATAACACTCTCAGAAGGGTAGAAATCATGAAGTAACAGATTGTAAGGCTTTAACCAAACTAAGAGCTTATTGGCTCTTATCTCAAGAGTTACTCTGATTATACCAAACTTTCAATAAGGAAAAAGTTAAATAAAGGACTACATCTGATCCAATTACACTTACGAATGAAACATTTCCCAGATGATATTAAAAAAACTGATCAAAAATGAAGTAATATAATTAATAGATTTGTTCTCATAAAAATATCTGGGCAATCCAAGTAGATAAATCTTTCTATAGGTTTCTCAAGAGACAAAAAAGGTATTGAACTTCTTCTGGTTATGACAAAATGTGCAAGCAATATCTGTATGTGGAAACCATCCATCCATCCATCCATTTTCCAACCCGCTGAATCCGAACACAGGGTCACGGGGGTCTGCTGGAGCCAATCCCAGCCAACACAGGGCACAAGGCAGGGAACCAATCCTGGGCAGGGTGCCAACCCACCACAGGACACACACACACAAACACACCCACACACCAAGCACACACTAGGGCCAATTTAGAATCACCAATCCACCTAACCAGCATGTCTTTGGACTGTGGGAGGAAACCCAGTTACTTTTACTTATAATTAATAGGGCAAATTTTATGAAGATTTTATGTTGGATTTCTCAACATCTAACAAATGATAATTCCTTGTGGATTACTTAATAATAACCCTACCTGTATGCATGTACATCTTATTCAAACAGTCTTCTCATTTTATTTTTTTCATTTTTTGGTTGTTGGGTTATATTGAATGATTGAATGATGATGTGGTTTGTTTGCACCACATATGCAGAACTGACTAACATTAATAAACTGACTTTTCCCTGAGAAAAACTGAGTAACCAACTGTCACCACCTCTTTTCTCGTTTAGGCATTTTTGGCTTTCTTTTCTGGAACCCTGATTTTGGCTTCAGCATTTCAATTCAAGCAAAACAAAACACATTTAACATTGGCTAGCAAATCTGTGGATTTTACCATGCTACAATTCAAGTGCATGAGGAATTGGGCTGAACCATTCTAATTTAATAAGAGGCTGGTACAATGTACAGTACTGACTGACTGACTGGATTGCTAACTTTTATCAAAAAATACAAATAGATTCTAAATTGTAATTAAATTATTCTTTAAAAAGTAATTTCAATAGCAGCCTAAAAAATGGATAATTATGTTCCAATATTTTGGAGGGCCCTATCAGTCACAGGCTCTTGGAATCATCCTTTACTACACAATCATGTGATGACTAAACACAAACATTTGCAACCTACAGTGTAACAAAAAAAGTCCTTGTGCATTGAAATGGAAGGGAGAGGGTTTGTCCTCCTCAGAGTATACAACACATCATGGAGCAGAAGTGCAAAGAGCTGAGAACAAGGTCTTTCAGAACTACTGTTTACTTCCGGTACAGAAATTCCTGAAATGCTGGTAACCTACCATTTTAAAAATGCATTTTTTCTGTATATTTCAGTACAGGTATACTGCACAACCCTACATGGTGCAGTATAGTAAGCATAAACACAGTAAACAGGAACGGATAAACTATATTCAAATATTTTTTGTCTTAAAAGAAAGAGCAACATACAATGGAGTATGCATTATGCTTACAGTGCATCCGGAAAGTATTCACAGCGCATCACTTTTTCCACATTTTGTTATGTTACAGCCTTATTCCAAAATGGATTAAATTATTTTTTTTCCTCAGAATTCTACACACAACAACCCCATAATGACAACGTGAAAAAAATTTACTTGAGGTTTTTGCAAATTTATTAAAAATAAAAAAACTGAGAAATCACATGTACATAAGTATTCACAGCGTTTGCTCAATACTTTGTCGATGCACCTTTGGCAGCAATTACAGCCTCAAGTCTTGTTGAATATGATGCCACAAGTTTGGCACACCTATCCTTGGCCAGTTTCACCCATTCCTCTTTGCAGCACCTCTCAAGCTCCATCAGGTTGGATGGGAAGCATCAGTGCACAGTCATTTTAAGATCTCTCCAGAGATGTTCAATCAGATTCAAGTCTGGGCTCTGGCTGGGCCACTCAAGGACATTCACAGAGTTGTCCTGAAGCCACTCCTTTGATATCTTGGCTGTATGCTTAGGGTCGTTGTCCTGCTGAAAGATGAACCGTTGCCCCAGTCTGAGGTCAAGAGCACTCTGGAGCTGGTTTTCATCCAGGATGTCTCTGTACATTGCTGCAGTCATCTGTCCCTTTATCCTAACTAGTCTCCCAGTCCATGCCGCTGAAAAACATCCCCATAGCATGATGCTGCCACCACCATGCTTCACTGTAGGGATGATATTGGCCTGGTGATGAGCGGTGCCTGGTTTCCACCAAACGTGACACCTGGCATTCACACCAAAGAGTTCAATCTTTGTCTCATCAGACCAGAGAATTTTCTTTCTCATGGTCTGAGAGTCCTTCAGGTGCCTTTTGGCAAACTCCCGGCGGGCTGCCATGTGCCTTTTACTAAGCAGTGGCTTCCGTCTAGCCACTCTGCCATACAGGCCTGATTGGTGGATTGCTGCAGAGATGGTTGTCCATCTGGAAGGTTCTCCTCTCTCCACAGAGGACCTCTGGAGCTCTGACAGAGTGACTATCGGGTTCTTGGTCACCTCCATGACTAAGGTCCTTCTCCCCCGATCAGTTTAGATGGCTGGCCAGCTCTAGGAAGAGTCCTGGTGGTTTCAAACTTCTTCCACTTACGAATGATGGAGGCCACTGTGCTCATTGGGACCTTCAAAGCAGCAGAAATTTTTCTGTAACCTTCCCCAGATTTGTGCCTCAAGACAATCCTGTCTCGGAGGTCTACAGACAATTCCTTTGACTTCATGCTTGGTTTGTGCTCTGATATGAACTGTGAACTGTGACACCTTATATAGACAGGTGTGTGCCTTTCCAAATCATGTCCAATCAACTGAATTTACCACAGGTGGACTCCAATTAAGCTGCAGAAACATCTCAAGGATGATCAGGGGAAACAGGATGCACCTGAGCTCAATTTTGAGCTTCATGGCAAAGGCTGTGAATACTTATGTACTTGTGCTTTCTCAATTTTTTTTATTTTTAATAAACTTGCAAAAATCTCAAGTAAACCTTTTTCACGTGGTCATTATGGGGTGTTGTGTGTAGAATTCTGAGGAAAAAAATGAATGTTATCCATTTTGGAATAAGGCTGTAACATAACAAAATGTGGAAAAAGTGATGCGCTGTAAATACTTTCTGAATGCACTGTAAATACTTTTAAATGAGAGGCTGCTTAAGAAAGGGTCCTAGACATGTTTCATTTTTTTATTAAGGCTCAAATATACTCCATAAGTGATGCTCATCTTTTTATTAAATACCAGTTATGAGGTAACATGCAAGTATATGTGTACACTCAGCAACAGCAACCACATGCAAGCAACTGCTGAACTAAATATAAACAAAAAATTTTAAAAGAAAAAATCTATGTAACTAATGAATAGAAAAATAAAAGGTACAAAGATCATGTTAAAAAGCCACTTACTGACTTGTGTAGCTGCTTTATACTGAATGACAATATTTATAACACAATTAGAAAGGTGAAATGTACCTTTATTTGTATAGTGAAGATAGTAAATCATCATATTGCCCACCTCTGAAGATAAGAAATGTCTGTAAGTTACACAATAGATTAAGTAAATTGATTTCTAACAAATACATAGGAATCAGAAAGATTTCAGATCCCTTCACTCTACTCTCAATAACCCATAATGACAAAGTCAAAACACATTTTCAGAAAGGTTTGCAAATTTATTAAAAATCCAAAACTAAAATCTTCCATGTATATACGTATTTCCTCCCTTTGCTGTGGCACTCCAAATTATAATTTGCTTTAATTATCCTTGAGATACAATATGTCTATGGCAACTGTGGCATAATGAATTGATAGGACACCTTTTAGAAAGGCATGCACCTGTGTATATAAAGTCCCACAATTCTCATTGTTTGTCAGGATGATAACCAAGCCTTTAAGTCCAAGGGAAACACTGCAAACCTCTGCAATGAAATTGTGCTAAGGCACATATCAGAGCAAGGGAATAAACCATTTCTAAAGCTTCGAGTGTTCCCAGGAACACAGTGGCCTCAATAATGGAAGAGGCTTGGAACCACCAGGGCAACTTCAAGACCAGGGGTGGGCAAAGTCATTCCTGGAGGGCTGCAGTGGCTGCAGGTTTTTGTTCCAACCCAATTGCTTAATAAGAAGCACTTATTGCTCTAGAAACACTTCTGCTTCATTTTAGTTATCTCCCTCATTAAGATTTTGAACCCTTATTGCATATTTAAGTCTTAAACAGCTACATTCTCGGTTTTTAATTGCTCCTTATTAACAATAAGATGCAAATGACAAAAGAAACCAGCAGTTATCCATTTTGCTTGTTACCCTTTGCACCTGTGTGTATTTATTGTGCACTATTTGGTTTAATTAAATACTTGGAAGGAAAGAGAAGAGAAAAAAGTGAAGGATTGAAAATTACCCATCCGTTTTACACTTCAAAGTATTTGGATGATATATTTAGATGGGAAAAAATCTAGGATATGAGAATGACTTGACATAGCAGAGTTAAAGCACTAACAAGCCATGAAATGTAATTATTGGCAAGGATTGTTTTCTGATTAAGCAACTGGGTTGGAACAAAAACCCGCGGCCACTGCGGCCCTCCAGGAATGACTTTGCCCACCCCTGTTCTAGACCAAGAAACCAATGGAAACTATAAAAGAGCTTGAGAAGTCCTCTGCTGAGATGGGACAACCTGTCAGAAGGACGACCATCTCTGGGGCACTCCATCAATCAGGCCTTTGTGGTTGAGTGGCTAGACGGGAAGCCACTCTAGAATAAAAGGTATTTAAAGGTCTCCTAAAGCATTAGGAAAATGATTATCTGTTTTGATAAGACAAAAACTGAACTGTTTGGGTAGAACTCCAAGCTCTATGTCTACAAAGACCAGGCACTGCTCATCACCTGCCTACTACGATCCCTACAGTGAACCATGGTAGTGGGGGTACTTCTCGTTTGCAGGGACAGGGAGTCTGGTCAGAATTGAGGGAAGGATGAATGCAGCCAAATAAAGAGAGGTCCTTGAAGAAAATCTACTCCAGAGGGCATGTGACCTCAGACTGGGATGACAATTTACCTTTCAGCACAATAATGGCCCTAACATACAGCCAAGACAACGCTGGAGTGGCTTCAGCACAAATCTCCGATTGTCTTTAATTGGCCCAGTCAAACATGCAAAGTGGTGTGGCACGTGACAGTGGCATAGTTTTGCAATAAAAGGCTTCAGCTTACATTGTGAAGCATTTGAGCTCTACACAAAGGGTGGACCTTTATGAGAGACTAAGCAATCGAACAAGTGAAAGATATGAATAGTCTTTTGTTTTAATGATTTTTTTGTGTGGCTGTCTCCAAATAAAGTGACAAAAGATAAAAGACTAGTTCTGTGCAACAACCCCGCTAATGACCTTGACAATTATCCTGCCTTGCCCCAAAGTAGAAGATTTTTAAGATCTCTGACACTTACTACAACATTTGTCCCATAGAACGCTTCATTTGAAAATGCAAAACTGTGAGGCAATTAAGTTTTTTATTATGCCCACCATGCCAACCTTGAGAAACTTATTCCTTTAATAATTTCTCATGTTAAAAAAAAAAACCACATTAAATCATCAAGTAGATACAGTATGTAAATAACAGACCAGCAGACAAAGCCACAAGTCCAAACCACTTCAAACTGGTTCAATCCATGTGAAATCAACATAGGACTAACCATCTCCCATTTGCTTCATACAGTACTTTATGAAAATAATGTTGTTGTACTCAAAAACTATTATATCAAATTTTAATCTTATATATTCATTACTTTCTGAAATATGGAGGCTTTAAAGCATGGGTATGGCCCTAATCTCTCTATTATAATAAAAAAAAATCTTGGGAAGAGAGATGAGACATGACTTTCTCAGAGAGACACTTTCATGTCCTGTGAGATGAGACTTTGATCGCAGTAGGGCAAACAAACGGAAATTATTACTAGGTGAAGTAACGGAACGGCGAAAAAAGATCGAATATATTATTCGGATTTAAACTTTAAGTTGGAGACTCATAGATCGTCTAATTCATGTGACCATCAGGTAAAAATAGTGTTTCTTCCCAATGAAGAGACCTATTCGTGAGAATTAAAAGTTTTGTTGTTTGGTGAAAGTGAAATCCACATACGCAAGTGTCAGAGACATGAAGTTGCTGGCTCACAGCGCAGGCAGGGGGGTTGGCGAGCGAAGTTTTACAGCAAAACAAGTGCTACTAAAAAAAGTTATAATGCTCCATAATTCACAACTTTTAAACTGTTAATGCTACATGACACAGATCAGTCTTTAGCAACAGATATCTAACTTCCAAAATTGATGGTCCACAGTTGTATATTTGCCAATTTATGGCTTGATGAAAATTGTATAAAAAATTCTTTCATGCTGTAGATCAACTTTAGCCTTCTATATCTTTATACTAAACCACAAAGATCTTTCAACTTTTGATTATTTGAGGTATTACTCATGTTATGATTCGTCTTCAGCAACTAGGTACCCATCTGAAATAAATCAAATTTTTTCATTTATGAGGCATTAAAAGTGGAGAAAATCATTTTACATCTATATTTTAAATGCATGTTGCTGATGTATGACAAAGTCTGCCACTGGAAAGAGCATGGTTTAATTAGTAAATGCACAAAATATGAAGATGGTACCCTGAACCAAACTGTATTTACTAAGGTGTCAATTATGCCATGTTTCTCTACGGAGGGAGTACAGAGGCATGCCACTTATAATACAATAACAGACCTTTGTAATACAATTATAAAAATGCATCAGTAAATCCAGATGTATTTTATGTCTAAATAGTCAACATTTTGATTCTGCCATAATCTGCTAACCACATTTCTACAATTTAAACAAACTGCAAAGAAATAGCGTCTACTATTAAGAGTTTAGACAGTGCATATACAGTACATGCATGTCAATGCATGTCCTTTTCCACATCATTTGGAAGTTTATACTGCCTGCCTGATGATGTAAGCAATGCATCAATGATCTTCAGGGTATGCAAAAGAGGGACACAACAGATACTGTCTCTCTTGTGCCAACTGTAACCTTAATGGGAGAGTGAGGGTGCATAAATATTACTTGTAAATGTTTTTATCTCCTCTGATGTTGCACAATTGTCGTCTGTCCACAACTGTTGGTTATAGACACACATACAGTGTATTTGCCAGAAATTGTATTTGTGAGACAAACTCCTGATTTCACAGAGTTTCACCCATTGATTTTGAATGATTTCCACTCAAAATCAAAATGACACTAGGATCACCAGAAACCCCGATAACCTGGCGATGTTATAGTATGAGTGGAACAAATGAGTGGCTGTCTTTTGTCCTAGTAATGGTGGCTAACCTAAAAAATCTTGTCTGCAGTTTTTTTTTTTTTTTTCTTCTATTCATGGACGATACACATTTGGAATACAGGCAGTCCCCGGGGTACGTACAAGATAGGGACTGTAGGTTTGTACTTAAGTTGAATTTGTATGTAAGTCGGAACAGGTACATTATTTTAATAAATGCTATTGTTGACCGACTGTAACCAAGTGCTCTGCCAATGAATGATGGAGTTTCACCTCTCTCTGACCTTTTTATTATTTTTACTTTATTTTCAATGGTGATGGTTTTTCTCTTCTTTACTTTATCACCAGCACTTGCATCAGATTTGTGTTTCAGAGACATTCTTGAAGGGTGAAGACAAAAAGTCAAGATGAGCTCTTCTGCATAGCACTGAACACGTTATATACAGCAGGAAGCCACCAGTCATCAACACGTCTGATGTACTGACAAGAGACAACTTCCTGCTATGTGCGTAACAGTACAAGCAGGCTTGCTATTGAGAATGAATGGGGCGAGGGGCAGTTCATCACCAGCCCACCTCACAGTCACCTCCACTACAGAATGCTGTAGAACGAACACGGTGCGGCCAAAGGCGAGTAGTGAATCACCCAACCCCAATTCAACAGGCAGCCATCCGAGGCACACTACAGTGCTAAACCCGCCGCCCCGTTCAACCACAACCGGGTCACCACTTGCAGCATTACCAGCCGTGTGTGCTGGGCGGGCAGTGAAATGCCCCCTTCCGCTCCATCCAGCCTGCATCCAGTCAGGAGCAGTAGCTGCGGCGGCGTAGTGGGCGGGCAGCGAACCATCATCCTGCACACGAGCAATAGCTGTGGCTCCGGTGACTATGGACCATGGGTCACCACTTGCCGCCGGGAGCCACCCGAGGGACACTACACTGCGTGAGCTTCAAAATCGCCCCCTCCAGCCACCGCTTGCAGCATCCCCAGGCCGAAGATGACGGAGCAGCAGTTACTGAGGCGCATGCGTCGCAGCTGCATCCTCGTTCGTAAGTCGTAGGTCGGATGTCCGTAACCTGGGGACTACCTGTATAGGCATTTTCCTCATAAATCAGAAGCTTTGATTTCTTTCAGACAGGCACCTCGTTGCTAAAGTAGAACTATAACATGACATGATATTTGACAGATCTGATGTGATTTAGTGCATAGATTTTGAGGGTCAATGTTGCTCTAAATCACAAAATAATTTTTATAAAATTTTCAGCAAGCAATAAATTAGCAAATATGGACCAACAATTTTAGATGCAGAAGATATCCCATGATAAACAGCAATCTCTGAAAATATCATTCACTAAGCATTGCACTTCAAAAATTACAACTTATAAACCATTGTCATTTTTTTTAGTAGCACTCATTTTCACAATAAAATTAGAGCCACATCCACTTTTTAAAGCCTCAGTATCTCAGACACTAATGAACATACAAGCCTAATATTTTGCATACTAGTTACTGTGTATAGTGACATTATTTTCAGCAAGTATGAAGCAAATTAGAGATGGCAAGTCAGAAACATTTTCTAAACTACTTTGATTTGACTTATCTGCAAGTCAAGTAATTGATAAAAAAAATACTCTTCTACTTAGCCTGTGTGTGAAGAAAATCATATCACTCATCCAAAATGCAAACACAAAGAGCATGGCAATTCTGATCATTTTTTAGTTAAGCACAGCTAAATTAAAGGTGGTTTGCTGTCCTTGTGAGTTTCTCTAGTTTCTTCCAGTCACTACTTTTAAATGCATTCACTTTACAAAGTATTATGAACCATACTAGATCTAACTGATGTCCAATTATCCTGTTGTGTCCCTGAACATGCATGTCACTTGCAAGTAGATAATTTAAAAAAAAGAATGGCCAGAGCTTTCACAGAAACTTAATTGATAATAATGTTTTAGCTCACATAAATGATACTTGATGAAAGTTTTCTGTATAAATATGAAACACTCAGTCCATTACCTGAAATCATTTCAAATTAATTCAATTTATTCTTATCAAAGTAGTAAATAACCTCAGAGTGCAGCACTGATTTACAAATACAAAACACCTGTCACCCATGGAGTGTAGATTAGTGTGGGGCACAACAAGATTTCCAGAATCAGAGGACCTCAGTGGGCAGACAGGCACATAGTGATGGAGAAGGTCACTGATGTAGTTTGGCTTTGTAGTTTGAAGGTCATTTAAGGCTTTGTAGGTTATTAGTAGGATTTTATATTCGATTCTGTAAGACACAGGGAGCCAGTGAAGGTGGAGCAGGATGGGTGTTATGTGCAACATAACTAGAGGTGCAACAGCCTTTATATTTTTTACCAAATAATTTACTATACACCATTAATAATACTCTACTCAAAGTGCACCAATACTGCAATGCAACATACAGGTTTAATTTAAACTAAAAGGTCAGTAAGAGAATACAAAGGCATGTCACATACTTTTACTGTCATGGACTAATGAAGCATATAGAACATATCCCAGACATTAAAAACATTTGATAGGTGTAGTAAATCAATAAAACAACAGACCACCCAGAGCAAATTTTGTTGTCTCTCTATTATAAAAAGAAATCCTGTCCCCTGTCCTGATAGTCTACGATACGTGATCTTCTCGGAAGATAATTTAAAGACCCACGAGACGAAAGAGACCTGCCACGGTGCATCTCACGGGAACACAGAATGAGAGTTTTGCAAGACACACCCTACTTACAAGCAATATCAAAAAAAACAAATCAGTAGTGTGAAAGCAGTCATGCAGCACACACAGCTCCAGGGCTCTCAGTGCATATAAAGTGTATAAGGTCAATACGGTAGAAATGAATAGGGTAGAAATGAAACGTCGACGATTAAACGAAGAAGAAAGAAAAGCGCGGAGAAAAGAGACACAAAAGCGATGGAGAGAAAAAATGCTAAAAAGAAAAACAATAATCTAGGTGCAAATTTAGAAAATAAGGAACGTGATGATCAGCCCGGAACAAGTGGAATGGAAGAAAAGCACATCCAATCGGGCTCGGAATTAAAAAATTAGAACTTCATAAAAGTAATAAAAGACAGGTATTGATTTTAAAACATCATGCGAGACCAAGCAGTGAGCCATCATTTAAAACAAGTCAACAGACCTCTAAGCTAGCAGTTGTTGGATTGCTTTTGGCAGGCAAGCATCATGTATTCCCAGCTCTTAAAACAACGACATGCGACAGGCAGAAAAAGCAGCTAGCAAGCAGCAAAAAGACAGCAAATGATCCAAAGGCATATCCTTAGCATACGTTCAGCCGCAACAACCTTCACAACACGAGCAGTATTATACGTCTGGGAAGAAAGAGATGTAACCACGCACGTGGCCGAAAATAAAGGACAAGTATTGTTTTTACAAAGATTTTTAAAGTAAAAGTGAAAATAGTGCATATGTAACAATTCACAAGAAAATAACAATCTCTTTAAATTGTAGATTGCCTGCCTAAGGTAAAGTCATCCCTGATGAATGGGGACATGGGAATGAGGGGTCCTTTCATCGGAGTAGCGCTATTTCAGATGTGGAATGGCAAAATGGGGGAGGCAGCTTGATGAATGAGGTCTCCAGGACTTAAAATAAATCCAAATCATATTATGTGATATCATCTAATGTGAAATTCTACTCCGTACTTCTAGAATTTTAATTTTTATACTGTACGAGCTGTATATACCCGGCGTTGCCCGGGGCAGAAGTAACCTAATCGGTCAAACACTTACATATATACCAAAGTAAACCTAATCGGTTAAACAGCTTCATATATACAGAAGCGAACCTAATCGGACAAACAGCTAATCTATATACATAAGCAAACGTAATTGGTCAAACAGTTACATAAATACAAAAGTAAACCTAATCGATGAAACAGCTTCATATATACAGAAGCGAACCTAATTGGTCAAACAGTTATGAATGTGCAGAATGATTTTACAAACATTATGCGTGTTAACAATCATTAAAAAGAAAAGATTGAGGAACTGTTCTTCTATATGTGATGAAGCCACTAATAAGACAGATTTTTTTCAGGACCCAGCTGTTTCATAACTAAACTACTGCCACCCCAAAGTAATGCGTAATACTGGTTTTTGGGGTAGCTGTGGAATAAAAAGGGTGTTTTTTAGTCAGTAACAATCTGACAGTACCCTTCAGTACGTGCTGAAGGGTGCCTATGTAAGGTTTTACATCCTTCCCGTATGGAAAAAAAAACATACTAAACTTTTTTTTCATCATTACAGATAATCTCAGTCAAATCGAAGTACGCATTCTCAATTTATTTTTATGTAATTTTTACTTTTTCACAAAGCCATCCCATGCCAATTTGTATGAATAAACTTTTGCTAGAGAGTTACCAAAAGTTTATTCATGCACATATTTTAATACAGATAATCTATCTCTAATCAAGGTTCTCATTTTCATTCTAATTTAAAATAATAATAGATACTCATTTTTTCTTCTGTTTTAGAAAAACCAATCTATGCCACCTACGTCTTCGTCAAGTCAGCTTCATCCAGCTTCATCACATATAGAAGAAGAGTTCCTGAATCTTTTCTTTTTAATGATTGTTAACACGCATAATCTTTGTAAAATTATTCTGCACATGCATAACTGTTTGACCAATTAGGTTCGCTTCTGTATATATGAAGCTGTTTCATCGATTAGGTTTGCTTTTGTATTTATGTAACTGTTTGACCAATTAGGTTTGCTTATGTATATAGATTAGCTGTTTGTCCGATTAGGTTCGCTTCTGTATATATGAAGCTCTTTAACCGATTAGGTTTACTTTGGTAAATATGTAACTGTTTGACCGATTAGGTTACTTCTGCCCCGGGCAACGCCGGGTATATACAGCTCGTTATATATACATATACACATATATTTTTATATATATATTTTTATATATATATATATATATATATATATATATATATATATATATATATATATATATATATATACACATACATACATACATATACACACATAGATGCACTTACAATAACATACAAATCAATATAAACAACATTAACATCATTATCATATGAGAATATGAAGTAATATATAAGAAGCACATTTCATATAAATATAAATTATTAAACAGTAAAATCTTCTTCTATAATTTGCTATCGTGGCTTTTCGTTGGTCTGTCCAGGATTTGAAATCACATGTAGCTTGCAAACCGTTTCACGTATTGACTTGAAATGTGGTACACATATAATACGTCACGTCTGCTATCAGCTTTATGGGTGATGAATGTATTACTCTTTTTATGTTTATTTTATTTTAGAATCAACTCCTATCTGTGCACACCAGGGTGGCCGTGGGCGGATGCGTATGGTGTATTCACTCCATGTTATCGTGCATTGCGCTGTCACTGGTATTTTGATAAAAGAATTTGAACAATATATAAGAAGCGTATAAATTATTAAACAGTAAAACATTAACATTTAAGAAGTAAAGTTGCATTGAGTACTACTGCAGTGCCTTCGGGTATACCTCATTTTTTCTTTGCCCATTACATGCTTAAATGTATACATTTTTTGGTGTACCTACCCGAGAACACGCGACATATAACCGACCGTGGGAGAAGCATGGATTTTAAACACGCATTGAGTTCATCTGCTGGTCTCCCTCGTGGAATAACTGGTAATGTTTGAGTAAAATCTACAGCGAGTAAAACGACATTACCTCCTTTTTTTTTTTTTTACGATCTGTGAGATCTTGCTTTTTTCGGTTCAAGGCTTCATAAGCTCTTTTATGTTCAATGTTGTACTTAATAAGTAGTAATTATCCCAAACCATGATCTTTGAATGTTGCAACACTTTCGCCTTGTATGTAGATCGGGGTAATTACATTCATTGCATTCCTAGTCTGAATCACAATCTGATTGTATGGGTGGTTACCTGGCACTGTAGGGTTGCCACCCATCCTTTAAAATACGGAATGGTGCCGCGTTTGAGAATGAAATTGCGCGTCCCATTTTCAATCAATACTGGACGGGATTTATCCCGTATTTTTTGTATCATTTTTTTTTTAAAGCAGCGTCTCATGCAAATCATCCCACACGCATTTTATGAAGATGCCTCCTTTCCTACTTTTGATTGGGTAATACTTGATGTCATCGTTAGTTTGATTGGTGTTTTTAACTGTCCAGTGAGTAGGGCGTGTCTTTCAACCGTAAGCAGATTTTTTGCAGTGGTATGACTGACCTCGACGACGGCGACGTTATACGTCAAAAATAAATTACGATAAATGACGATTTTAGCGATACTTTATTACGACGGCGGCTACATAGACACAATCAAATAAAAACAAAAAAATCAAATAATCATTCTACATTTTCAAAACGTCGAAAAAGCGACGGAATGAAAAAAAGGCCCACCCGACGACCCACCCATTCCATTTTTATATATATAGATTGAGGATTTATTCTGTTCTATGTATTGTACTGTACGGCTCAGAATTAAAAGACAATGAGTAAAATGACAAAGTAGAACTTCATAAAGACGTTTACAAACGTTGGCGCTAAACACATGCAGAGCGGGTTAGAGACTATGAAAACAGTGAAATTAGAAAGGCTCAAAAAAAAAAAAAAAAAAAAACGGCGCTATACACATGTGGAGAAAGTTAAAGGACATGAAAGTAGGAAAATTAGAAAATATAAAAAAAGAAAGTAAAGATCGCTGTAGTGCAAACAAACAAACTGACTCATTTAACTATGCACCAGTCTAACTTTGGTTTTGCACAATAATTACTACACTATTGCACCTTAACACTTAATTCTACTTTATTCACATAATTTTACTTATTTATTATGTTCTACTATACTGTTATCTTTCAATCTATAACTTTTTGTTAATCTAACTGATATTCTTCTAACTTTGCACAGTTTTTGATAAGCGGATCAGGATGCATTTCACTGCGTGTTGTCCTGTATAACTATGCATGTGACAAATAAAGAATCCTGAGAATTTCAAAAACGGAGATTACCACATATGCATTTTTTGGTTACTTTGTTAGTGTATATATATTTATCTGTCTGCTTATTTAAAAAGCTAAATTTACCCCAGGAGTCAAAAACGTTCTGTCTAGCCCTTGTACAAAAACCTAGACAAAAGCTGGAGTATCACCTTGGTAACCCCATGTACTTTTGGAACTGTGAGAGGAAAATAGCACAACTTTACAGACAGGAGTCCAATGCAGAACTCTACTTACTTTTTTACTTTGTAAAAAAAAAATTATTAACTGCTGATGATATAGATCGTTTTGTCTGTGCTTAAATTCCAAACAGACAAACCTGTCCTGACCTCATTAAAAAGATTCAGCATATTGGGACTTGCAAGATTACAAATATTGTTTTTACAGAAGTTCTGAAATAAAAGTGAAACTAATGAAATAGCAACAATTCAAAGAAAAAAAAAATCTTAAAAGTGTGTATCTGGAAAACCAAACATGGGGGATGGAGAGCGAAGCGAGCAGGGGGCAAAGCCCCCTAGTTCTTAAAAAGAAAAAAAAAAAATACTTCAGTTATGATGAAATTTTATTTCAAAACTTGAAGTATAGAAAAATCGGAATAAACAAAACAAAGCAAGGTCTAACAGCATCTACAGTGCATTACCCTACATACTCCTGACTGTCTTTTTTCAAAATTCACCTAAAAATGTTCATGGTTTCAGACAGAGAGAACAATACAGTATATAATAACCAGAAAGAAATTCCTCTCTTACACATTGCTCCTATGTAGCTCATAAGTTATTTTTTTTAACATACTTGGGAAAATTAACAGATTTCTCATTCCATACCAAATTAGACTATGCTCACTCTCTAAAGCCAGGCCAACATCACTGAGTAAAAATATTGTTGGTCTTGCATTATATCTTCTCTATACCTGATCCTATTATAAACCAAAGATTAAAATAACAATGGGATTGTGAATCATTCACATAGAAACTGTGGAAGAAAATCAAAAGATGCAGTTCTCCAGAACCAAAATGTCAACAAACAAATAATTCGTCTGTTAGATTTGCTTCCAAACTAACACTTTAGAACACTCCAAATGCACCCTTACCTGACGTAATCTGAACGGTGCATCGAGTTTTTTAGACATAAGGCACACAAGTAACTGTATCCTCATGTAGTTCCACACAGGTACAAACATGTGTTTTTGTTATACTCCCCCTCCACTTAATGTAAAAAATATTACATTCAAATAGATAATACAATAATATTTCTTCTTAATTTGCTTAATAAATCAGCGTTGAATAAAATAATGTGTATTTTACATTTAAAAATCATGTTTAATTACTGTGCGTGATATAATGTATATTTTCATCTTAAATTTACAACCGCTTCTTTAAAATAATTGCCTCTGCTAATACGGCACTAATGTAATGTTAAAAACTTTTTCACTTACAATAGGTGAAATGTTTAATCTTGTAATTACGCCCGATCTTGGGTAAATCGGAGAAAACATCGGGGAAGGAATGCAAATGCACCTGCTAATACAACATCTGCTTTAATTTCTGGTTACTATTTTCTCAATTCATATGCAAGGCTCTGTAACAAGTAATTTTCGGATGCTTCGGAGCTTGGATTACTTCTCAGCGTCACCTTGCCGCATCATTCAATGGCACACAGGCTATGAAAACCGATAGGTCAGGCATGGCTCGGCCCATGCTGAAAGTTTCACTACTGAGCTGTCAACATGCGAGTACGCTTGGATCGCACCGTGACTTACCGTCTCTAAAAACACGTAACTGACTTCGGTGACGCTAAAATTTGGAACGCCCTTTTTGTTGCCAAATGCGTTCTTTGGACTGTATGGATTTAAATCCAATTCACGACTGAAATCGTTTGATTACAAACCCCAACACTACAGACAATCCTGCCAGACTCGGCTGTAAGGAATAGAGCTACTTCTCGTGACCACGCCGCTGTTTTCAAACGTGACGTGGTATGGAAGCCTAGAAAGTACAAGACAAGCTGAGTGGATATGCGGTGAAAACTCATAACTGAGGTGTGGTCGAATGGCTTCCACTATCAAAAAAAAAACAAAAAACAATCACAATCAGCTGTAATGTTATGTCAGTTACAGTCCCCTTCATTATGTATTTCTTTTAGTTTTACTTAATAATATACTACATGTAATAAATTGCTATAGATGGCATTGACTAATCTGCTGAATATAAGACTACCAAATTAAAGAAATAAAACATTCACTGCAGTCTAATGCACTGTTCTGGAGCAGAGGTACAGTATCTGCATTCGGTTAGTCTCGCGTGTCCAGACATGATTCTCAAACGAGAATACATGTCTGGGTACAACTTCTTAAAAAGTTTGTAGTTTGTTCCTAAAACATCAGCCCCGAATTCCTCTAACCCGTGCACTTTAAAACGCAGGAGTTGCAGCGAGAAAGGAAACTGGACGAAAGACTTGACGTTGAGAGAAAGTACTTAAAACCGCTTTAATCGATTCAGGAGCTCAATAGCACAAGGTAACTGAACCGTAATAATCAAATTGTACATTGCAATGAGGGTGGCAACAGTATAGTACACCACTGCATGTATTTGCTCCATATGTTTGAGTGCTTCTGTCTGCTGTGATATCTTTCAGTCACTTTGTCTATTGCATTACTGTGGTATAGCAACAGAAAATAGAGTCTAGATCACCATTATGGTTTATGTATATACTATGTGCTGAAACGCTGTGGCTATTCTGGCATGGCATGTTTGCATTTTCGATTAGACAATAATGTTAACTTCCTTTATTCCGTTTAGAGATAAATATAAAAAATAGATACTGTGCATACTTGTCTGTGCCTCTACTGATGTTATTAGGTAGATCTGTTGAAACTGGCTGTAATGTGTACTGAATTCTTCATTTCTCGTGGCTCTTCTTTATCAACTCTATTAGCGGCAGTCCTTTTCACATCCCTTTGACTGGATGTGACACATCATTTACTTCAAATGCATATTTTGCAGTTCAGAATTTTATGAACGTAGCAGTCAATTATTTTAACCTTACATCGACTTTGACGCTGAAGTCATAAGTAAACAAAAGAGAGTACACCCACAACCTGCAACAATGTATCATTTTCTTCTACTACTAGTTTATTGATATCTTTGAACGCCAACGTATAATCTATATTACAGAAAGTTTTTTCCCTTGCAAAAGATTGTTTATTTTTAACACATGTAGTGCACATTTGTATGTTTAATAGGGGTGTTTTCTGGAGGTTTTTCAACTGTACACAGTTTATCATAATCAGAACCTTGCTCTCTGTCTGATCAGGTTATTAAGGATACCACTTCTCTTTCCAGTTCAAAAATCACCACCTTTACTCTGATGCCACCTTCATGAGGCATTTGATTGATTTAAAAATATGACACTTAGTGGGCCATCTAATTGTTCCTATTCAATTTAAGCAAAATTCACTCATAGTTGGCTCTAGACATATACAGTGCATCCGGAAAGTATTCACAGCGCATCACTTTTTCCACATTTTGTTATGTTACAGCCTTATTCCAAAATGGATTAAATTCATTTTTTTTCCTCAGAATTTTACACACAACACCCCATAATGACAACATGAAAAAAGTTTACTTGAGGTTTTTGCAAATTTATTAAAAATAAAAAAATTGAGAATGCACATGTACATAAGTATTCACAGCCTTTGCCATGAAGCTCAAAATTGAGCTCAGGTGCATCCCGTTTCCCCTGATCATCCTTGAGATGTTTCTGCAGCTTAATTAATTTACCACCTGTGGTAAATTCAGTTGATTGGACATGATTTGGAAAGGCACACACCTGTCTATATAAGGTCCCACAGTTGACAGTTCATGTCAGAGCACAAACCAAGCATGAAGTCAAAGGAATTGTCTGTAGACCTCTGAGACAGGATTGTCTCGAGGCACAAATCTGGGGAAGGTTACAGAAAAAATTTCTGCTGCTTTGAAGGTCCCAATGAGCACAGTGGCCTCCATCATCCGTAAGTGGAAGAAGTTTGAAACCACCAGGACTCTTCCTAGAGCTGGTCGGCCATCTAAACTGAGCGATCAGGGGAGAAGGGCCTTAGTCAGAGAGGTGACCAAGAATCCGATAGTCACTCTGTCAGAGCTCCAGAGGTCCTCTGTGGAGAGAGGAGAACCTTCCAGAAGGACAACCATCTCTGCAGCAATCCACCAATCAGGCCTGTATGGTAGAGTGGCCAGATGGAAGCCACTCCTTAGTAAAATGCACATGGCAGCCCGCCTGGAGTTTGCCAAAAGGCACCTGAAGGACTCTCAGACCATGAGAAAGAAAATTCTCTGGTCTGATGAGACAAAGATTGAACTCTTTGGTGTGAATGCCAGGCGTCACGTTTGGAGGAAACCAGGCACCGCTCATCACCAGGCCAATACATCCCTACAGTGAAGCATGGTGGTGGCAGCATCATGCTGTGGGGATGTTTTTCAGCGGTAGGGACTGGGAGACTAGTCAGGATAAAGGGAAAGATGACTGCAGCAATGTACAGAGACATCCTGGATGAAAACCTGCTCCAGAGCGCTCTTGACCTCAGACTGGGGCGACGGTTCATCTTTCAGCAGGACAATGACCCTAAGCACACAGCCAAGATATCAAAGGGGTGGCTTCAGGACAACTCTGTGAATGTCCTTGAGTGGCCCAGCCGGAGCCCAGACTTGAATTTGATTGAACATCTCTGGAGAGATCTTAATATGGCTGTGCACCGATGCTTCCCATCCAACCTGATGGAGCTTGAGAGGTGCTGCAAAGAGGAATGGGCAAAACTGGCCAAGGATAGGTGTGCCAAGCTTGTGGCATCATATTCAAAAAGACTTGAGGCTGTAATTGCTGCCAAAGGTGCATTGACAAAATATTGAGCAAAGGCTGTGAATACTTATGTATATGTGATTTCTCAGTTATTTTATTTTTAATAAATTTGCAAAAACCTCAAGTAAACTTTTTTCACGTTGTCATTATGGGGTGTTGTGTGTAGAATTCTGAGGAAAAAATGAATTTAATCCATTTTGGAATAAGGCTGTAACATAACAAAATGTGGAAAAAGTGATGCGCTGTGAATACTTTCCGGATGCACTGTATATTGTATGTCTGGCTTCAGCAAGACTAGCATTTAAAAGACCTACAGTTTGAGGCCAGTTTATCACCATTACACCTGCTCATTGCTGGGGACTGCAGTCTGTCTAGATCTACATCAAGAATTTTTTGTAAAGATTATTATTTTTTTAAAAGTAAAGCTTGTCGTTTTTACTTGTATATATTCTATCAGTTATGAGAATGTATACATGAGCAAGGCAGATAAACTCATACATCCTATCATCCATTTTCAAATATGTTCAGTTCCATTCAAGGTTAATACAGTTAATAAGAACATGGGGCAATGTACAGAATGGACACAATAGCAGGGGATTCTGTGAATACAGGTGTGCTTTCCCTAAGCGTGTATCCACAGATGGACTAAAATACACTCTTCCTATTTATTTATTTTCTTTGTTAAAAAAAAAATACTCCATGTCAACCATTTCTATTTGTGGGAGAAAATAAATTAACATTTCCACTGCAGCAGATAGCCTTTGTTAAGACTGACCATGAGGGAAAGAGGCTTTTGGATAAATACAGCATGACTATATAATGAATAATGCTCAAAAACTGGCATCACTAGTGACTACACTTGGTTTCTGATAACATACATAGATAGTAATAATGAAGAAGGCTACTGTTTGTACATATGAATTGTCCTTCACAGTATGTTCTACAAAAGCATAGGTGCACATGACTTGAATGGTGGTTTCCAGTAATAAAACTTCTGGTGGTTACATCATGGTGTAGTAATATAGCTTACATTCATATATTCCCTTATAAAGTAAGATAACCCTTAGCTGATGTTGTAGCATTTCTTTTCATTTCTTTTCTTTTGGAGGTGCTGGCTTTCAGGATGACAATGTCTGAGTTCACCAAGTATGTATGTAGCACGGTAATTTGATAAAATTGGCAATGAAGTTATCCCTATGCTATAACAAACTTCTTCACAGCAGATCACGAGACCACATTTTCCACCTCTACCAACAAGACATAAACTAAATAACATTCTGTTTGAAGAGTAATACCACATTTATCATGCAAAATTCCAGATTACAGTATGCAATATTCTTTTTCTTTCGGCTGCTCCTATTAGGGGTTGCCACAGTGGATCATCTTCTTACATATCTTTCTGTCCTCTGCATCTTGTTCTGTTACACCCATCACCTGCATGTCCTCTCTCACCACATCCATAAACCTTCGCTTAGGCCTTCCTCTTTTCCTCTTCCCTGGCAGCTCTATCCTCAGCATCCTTCTCCCAGTATACCCAGCATCTCTCCTCTGCACATGTCCAAACCAACACAATCTAAACTCAATCTCAACTCTGCCTGACACTCTTTTCACCTCCAAAACACTCTTACATACTGTTCCTTCAGAATAACTCCTACCCCATTTCTCCTCCCATCCACACCATGATAGAACAATTTGAATCCACCTCCAATCCACCTGGCCTTACTCCCATTCCATTAATATTTTGCACACACAATATATCAACCTTTCTTCTCTCCATCATATCAGCTAACTCTCTCCCCTTACTAGTCATACTGCCAACATTCAAAGTTCCTACCCTCAGTTCCACTCTCTTTACTTTCCTCTTCTCCTCCTGCCTCCGGACACATCTCCCCCCTCTTCTCCTTCTTCTTCTTTGGCCAACAGTAGCCCAATTTCCACCAGCAACCAGTTGGCTAACAGTATTGGTGTCAGTCGTTGTTAACCCGGGGCTCGACCGATCTGGTATGGAAATTTGTATTGTTGTCCGCATATTGATTTGGCAAAATTTTACACCGGATGCCCTTCCTGACGTAACCCTCCCCATTTATCCGGGCTTGGGACCGGCACAAAGAAACACACTGGTTTGTGCATCCCCTGTGGCTGAGTTGCAATTAGAGATACAAATTTGAATGTGATGGGGCCAACAAATTTTTGAGTGATTTCATACATGAAAAATATATTCGCAACACAGGGCAATTTTTTAAGTGCCATATAACCTTATGTGCACATCTGGGGATATGGGAAGAAAACTCATGCAGACACAGGAGGAATGTACAAACACTATGTACTCAATAACCAGATAAATGATTCAAACCCAGATCAATGAAGCAAAACTTTGGAAGTGAAACGTATGTATTTTTGAAGAATGGAAACAAAATTAAAGTTGACAAAGTTGGGTAATTGTGAACACACCAGTAAATAATATATTACTTATCAGGTAACATGATCACAATTACTTTTGCATTTAGAAATAAGTATTGATGCAGTTTAAAAAAATCAGTTTTTCACTGTAATGTTCTACTCATTCAGCATGAGGACATAATTGGCACTAAAATGTAACTGAGCAGCTTTAGGCACAAGGCAATTACTAGCCCTGAATAGGATATCACTTCTTCACAGGGCCCATTCACAGGCCAATTTGGACTTGTTAAATGACCTAATGCTTATGTCTTAGAAGATGTGGGTGGAACATATATGTAGACCTGTTTTTGATTGATTTGGTCCTGCTGGCCATGTAAGTAAATAGAATTAATTTGTCTTGTCTTTTTCTTTTACACTCTGAAGCAGCAGTCCTTTACCACTACAATGCTAATAACACATATTTAGTTCTGCTGGAGAAGTGCATCCTGGCATCATGAAAGGATAGCAGAGGAAATCTCAGAAGCAAAACTAATAGCAATTGTGACGAACGGCCGGGTCCCATGCCCAGCCGGGACGCACCTGCTGTGTATGTTCCGGGGGAGCAGCCATGGACAGCTCAATACCTCCCCCGGGACACTTGGTGGCAGCCTCCCTGGCCGACGCTGATTCCCCAACCTCCCGCAGAGCTCCATGGGAGATGGAGTCCTCCACAGCTTGGTTGGGACCCGGTGTGGCCGCTGGGGGGGTGCTGTCTCCTTCCAACAGCCCGGCTGGACGATTCTACAGTCCCACCCGGATGTGCAATTAGGACCAGGTGGTCAGGCACTTGGAATGCTTCCGGGTGGGTTATAAAAAGGGCCAGCCACCACCACTCAGGAGCCAGAGTCGGGAGGAGGACTAAGCCTGAGGAGTGGTGGTAAAGAAAAAGAGTGTTGTGTTGTAGAAGTGCTTTGGGGACTGTGTATTGCCTGTGGGTCACGGGGAAGATGTGTGCCCACAGGTGAAGGAAAATAAAAAGTTTTTGTGGTTTATACGTGCCTCTGTGTCCATCTGTGTTGGGTCGGGCACCTATATAGCGCCTTGTTACACAATATACTGTATAACAGCAAAACTATTAACTGACTTTCATGTGATGTGCTTTCATGTGTAACATGCTTGTTACACTTTGTGGCTCACTGTAACCTTAGTTTTAAATTGTACCAGTTTCATTTTCACTCTGAGCAATTTTTGAGACTAAAGGTGATGTCACTAACACTTCATTCAATCTGCTGAAATGAGGGTTCTAGAAAAATCAATGTTATTTCAGTTTCAAAACTTAGGTTGCTCAAAAATACTCAAAAAATATAAGCATCGCTTCGTGTGCACACTTGTTTTGTCAGTACAGTATGTCCCTCACTTAAGCTAGTGGAAAAATACAGTTTTCTTTTTTGAATCTGTTTCAAATAAAGAACTTAGTCTTGTATGTGATACAAAGGAAAGCTGTGATTTTTTTCTTTGCAAAGGAAGAGTTGGTGTGGTCGAAGGAATCCATCAGACTGCAAAGACCACAAGACCATTTGTCACCTGGAAAAAGAAATAAGATCTGTAAGATGCCTTGTAACTTTAAAAAACTTTTTACATAATATTTAAACAAGAACACAATGTTATTTCAAATCTGAAGTAAAAATCTTTAAGTCTTGATGCTATAAGCAGTTGTACTCAGACTGAAACCAAAGTGATAACTTGATCTTTACTAAGCATACCTTGGAAATGTTGTCTTTTTACAAATTAATGAAAGCACAAAATATTGACACAAAAAGCCACATGTTTATTGTATTAAAATCTATTACAGTCTTAAACAATGACTGAATTGAAAATGAGGGTGGAAACTTTTGCCTTTTGCAAAATTTATAGTAATCACAGTGCTGCACATCCTCTACTTTCAGCTAGCAAATTATTCAGCAGAAGTGTGTCAAGAATAGCTTAGCTTCTGGTGCTCCTTTATCCCAACAGCAATATGCCTGCATAATGCCTCAGTGTGACTGCCACTGCCAAGTCAGACATATTTCTTCTTTTTAGTCATTCTGGTGTGTATTTGAGAGGGGTTTAATGTTTGTCATTATGTAATATTATTTTTTTAAGCTTCAGTAAAAACCCAAATTATCCCCTGGGAAACAAATAAACTATCTATCTATCTATCTATCTATCTATCTATCTATCTATCTATCTATCTATCTATCTATCTATCTATCTATCTATCTATAATCAAACAAGGGTCACTGTATACATTTCTTACATAAACTACTAACAGTGCCCATTTCCATGAACAATAATGTGTGGACCCCGGCTCTAGACTCAAAGAGAGATTGAGCCCACAACTTTACCCGTAGAAATTTGCAAAAGTTGAAATGACTATATATTTCTACTTGTAGAAGTATTATGTAATTACTTTAGGCGTTTATGAATGCAGTTTTCATGTTTTGCTTTCCATAACAATGGTAGCTGACCTGGTGATCTGTATATGTCTAGTGTAAGTTTTTATAGTGATTGTTTTGTCAGTAGAGAGCAGATGTCATGACATATAAATAAAATGTATTATTATTATTGTTATTACTGTATTACAAAATACAATTACGTAGTACAATGTATTCTGCTGCACTTTAGGTTTAAAAATTGGATACCATATTAAAGACCTAGATAGAAAAGTTAACAAGCATTTCATACTGTATAAACATTATGCAATTCTGTGAATACAAACATAATTTCTTTTTAGAATCATGTCTTTGAATGGCAAAGCACATACATGTGAGGTCATTTTGAAACTTTAGCCTGAGTAAAATAACAGGTAAGTATGACAAAATTAAACATTGAGTTTCACTCACTTTATATTGTACACTGTAAAATACATACTGGGAGTTGTTGATACAGCAGAGATAGTGTGATGAGACTGGCCAATGGAAGAATGTAGTGGATAGAGGGAGTGAGTTCAGACTGGTTTAACAAGTCAAAACTTTTAAAAAAAAATTTTAAGATGTTAGCCAGTTCAGACAAAATGTAATCACAAATGTTGTAATTTACTGATTAAGCATAAGCAGTTAGACAACCAAACTTACACAAATTGGACCAGAGATAAGAAATATTTTAGTGTGAAACCAACAAGAGTTTTGCACAGCAACAATTTCTTCAGCATCATAATACTTGTCGAATTTTTCCCAACAACATCAGAAATATGGTCAAGGAAAGGAAATTCAAAATTTAGTGCATTAATGTATTTGTTACTAGTTGTGGAGAAATATAACTACAAATTACAGTATCTTTTAGCAAATACTGAAAAAGCAGATGCAAAGCAAAAAGTACCAATTCCAACCTTTTCATCAATACAGACTGCCTTTGACTTGTTACATTGTGATCCAATGATGTTGCATTGTGTAAAACAAAGTTCTGTTTGCTGTTGATAATGTACTGTCAGATATATCAGTTGTAAACTAAAATTAATTTACTTCCTTAGAAGGCTGGCGTCCTTCAACATCTGCAATAAGATGCTGCAGATGTTCTATCAGACGGTTGTGGCGAGTGCCTTCTTCTACGCGGTGGTGTGCTGGAGAGGTAGCATAAAGAAGAAGGACGCCTCATGCCTGGACAAACTAGTGAGGAAGGCAGGCTCTATTGTAGGCATGGAGCTGGACAGTTTGACATCTGTGGTAGAGCGATGGGCACTGAGCAGGCTCCTGTCAATCATGGAGAATCCACTGCATCCACTGAACAGTATCATCTCCAGACAGAGGAGCAGCTTCAGCAACAGACTGCTGTCAATGTCCTGCTCCACTGACAGACTGAGGAGATCGTTCCTCCCCCACACTATGCGACTCTTCAATTCCACCCGTGGGGGTAAACATTAACATTTAACATTATACAAAGTTATTGTCTGTTTTACCTGCATTTTTTATCACTGTTTAATTTAATATTGTTTCTTTATCAGTATGCTGCTGCTGGAGTATGTGAATTTCCCCTTGGAATTAATAAAGTATCTATCTATCTATCTATCTATCTATCTATCTATCTATCTATCTATCTATCTATCTATCTATCTATCTATCTATCTATCTATCTATCTATCTATCTATCTATCTATCTATCTATCTAAAATGGGCTTTAGATGTATTGTAATCACGCATAGGTCACCATGAAATTTGTCCTGGCACCGACCCTGCTTCACAACAGAACTATTTAATTATACTTATATATATTGTAATTTTCACAGTTACCAGTAGATAGAGCATGGATATCAAAAGTGCCCTCTTTGCAGCAATTTTTAGTTTTATTAATTAATTTAAAAATATTAAGTTCAGGGGAGTAGTGTATAGATGGGTACAGAATTGGAAGCAGAGGGTAAATTGTGAGGGGAACCTTATCAGAACTGGGTGAGTTTAAGAGTGGTGTCCCACAAGGGTCAGTGCTAGAGCCACTCCAATTTTAATATATGTCAGTGATCTGGATATGAATATAAACAACAAACTGGTTAAGTTTGTTGGGTGGATTGGCAAATAATCTAGAATCCATTGAATCACTACAGAGGGACTTGGATAGCATACAAGCTTGGGCAAATTTGTGGCTGAAGAAATTTAATGAAGGTAAATGTAAAGTATTACACATAGAAAGTAAAAATATTTGAATATACAATGGGAAAACTAAAACTTTAAAGTACCCCTTATGAGAAGAACCTAGGAGTCATAGTGAACTTGTCATTATCAACCTCCAGCCTGTGAGCCATTAAGAAGGCTAATAGAGTGTTAGGTCATATAGCACAACATGTGGAGTACAAGTCAATTAAAGTTACGCTTAAGCTTTATAATGCAGTATTAAGGTTTCACCTGGAGTACTTATGTGCAGCTTTGGTCTCTGGGCTAAAAAAAACATAGCAGCACTAGAAATAGTCTATGGAAGAGTAACTAGGCTGATTCTGGGAGTGCAGGGTATGAGTTATGAAGAAAGATTAAAGGAGTTGAACATTTTCAGTTTAAGTAAATGGAGATAAAGAACAGATTAAGAAGTGACATGATTGAAGTGTTCAAAATTATGAAAGGAATTAGCACATTGGATCCCAGCTGTTACTTTAAAATTAGTTCAACAAGAACACGGGGCACAGTTGGAAACTTGTTAAGGGTAAATTTCACACAAACATTAGGAATACTTCCTTCACACAGAGAACTATAGGCACATGGAATAAGTTACAAAGTAGTGTGTTAGACAGTAGGACTCTGGAGACATTCAAAATTAAACTTGATGTTTTTTAGAAATGGAATGTATTAGTGAGCTTTGTTGGGCTGAATGACTTGCTTTTTCAAAAACTTATTCTGATGTTCTAATAATATTTGAATTCTAGTACTGTTGTGAATTTGGGATTCCTAGGCACTGTTCCACGGTGACACAAAAATGCCCACTAGAGGGGGAACCCCAGCTAGACACAAAAGGCAAACATAGAATCTTTTTAAATAAAAAGATTTACAGCAGTTTGAACAAAAATGCTCTATAACAAAAAATAAGCTCCAAAGAGCACAAGAGGGCAAAGGAATTGCCTGAAGCAACAAAGGCAATCCAAGGAATACAATGTCCCAGTACACAAATCCAAAGAATAATCTAAACTACTTGTTTTTCCTGTTTTTATAGGACTGAGGGCAACCTCTTGACAGTGCTAAGCAGGTGGCCTTTCCTCTTGGGGAACAGAATAGGCACATCAAAATTAAATGAATAACAAATTTAACATAAACAGAACAATCAAAAATGAACAAAAATGACATAAAAAAGGAATTTCAACCCCAGCCCAAAACCTGGTTGAAACATAACAGGCACTCTTCTGCACAGTTTCACATAAGGTTTTCAAATAACATAGTATCTGAAATGCGGATTGAGTGTAAGTCAAGTCAAATGGCTTTATTATTATTCCATACATTCAAACTATTGCAGCATACACTGAAATGAAGTAAAAATTCCTAAGACTGTAGTGCAACATATACAGTACATAAACACAGGAAGAGTCAAAACCGTCTGAAAGCCAACGGGGTCAGGCCTGTTGGGGATCGGAACTGGTGTGCTGCTGAGGCATCACCCGCTGCATGGCAGCACTCAGGTCCCAATTTCAGGCGGCCCATCAGGGTAGGCACGTGGAATGTCTTGTCTCACCGGCATAACAATCATCTTCCTCTGCTGTCAGAGCAGCTTCGTAACCTCCTCATATATAGTCCTGCATCATTTCAAATCTCTCTTTGAGATTCTAGAGCCGGGGTCAACACATTACTGTACACGGAAATGGGAATTGTAAGTTGCTTATATAAGAAACGAGCTGTATATACCCGGCGTTGCCCGGGGCAGAAGTAACGTAATCGGTCAAACACTTACATATATACCAAAGTAAACCTAATCGGTCAAACAGTTACATATATAAAAAAACCGAACCTAATCGGACAAACAGCTTCATATATACAGAAGCGAACCTAATCGGACAAACAGCTAATCTATATACATAAGCAAACCTAATTGGTCAAACAGTTACATAAATACAAAAGCAAACCTAATCGATCAAACAGCTTCATATATACAGAAGCGAACCTAATTGGTCAAACAGTTATGCATGTGCAGAATGATTTTACAAACATTATGCGTGTTAACAATCATTAAAAAGAAAAGATTGAGGAACTCTTCTTCTATATGTGATGAAGCCACTAATAAGACAGATTTTTTTCAGGACCCAGCTGTTTCATAACTAAACTACTGCCACCCCAAAGTAATGCCTAATAGTGGTTTTTGGGGTAGCTGTGGAATAAAAAGGGTGTTTTTTAGTCAGTAAGAATCTGACACTACCCTTCAGTACGGGCTGAAGGGTGCCTATGTAAGGTTTTACATCCTTCCCGTATGGAAAAAAAAACATACTAAACTTTTTTTTCATCATTACAGATAATCTCAGTCAAATCGAAGTACGCATTCTCAATTTATTTTTATCTAATTTTTAGTTTTTCACAAAGCCATCCCATGCCAATTTGTATGAATAAACTTTTGCTAGAGAGTTAGCAAAAGTTTATTCATGCACATATTTTAATACGGATAATCTATGTCTAATCAAGGTTCTCATTTTCATTCTAATTTAAAATAATAATAGATACTCATTTTTTTCTTCTGTTTTAGAAAAACCAATCTATGCCACCTACGTCTTCGTCAAGTCAGCTTCATCCAGCTTCATCACATATAGAAGAAGAGTTCCTCAATCTTTTCTTTTTAATGATTGTTAACACGTATAATCTTTGTAAAATTATTCTGCACATGCATAACTGTTTGACCAATTAGGTTCGCTTCTGTATATATGAAGCTGTTTCATCGATTAGGTTTGCTTTTGTATTTATGTAACTGTTTGACCAATTAGGTTTGGTTATGTATATAGATTAGCTGTTTGTCCGATTAGGTTCGCTTCTGTATATATGAAGCTGTTTGTCCGATTAGGTTCGGTTTTTTTTATATATGTAACTGTTTGACCGATTAGGTTTACTTTGGTATATATGTAAGTGTTTTGACCGATTACGTTACTTCTGCCCCGGGCAACGCAGGGTATATACAGCTCGTTTCATATAAATATAAATTATTAAACAGTAAAATCTTCTTCTGTAATTTGCTACCATGGCAATTTGTGTGTCTGTCCAGGATTTTAAATGACCTGTAGCTCGCAAACCGTTGCACCTATACACTTGAAATGTGTTACACATATAGTACGTCACGTCTACTATCAGCTTTATGGGTGATGATTGTTTTAGTCTTTTTATCTTTATTTTATTTTATTGTACAATCAAGTCCTATCTGCGCACAGCAGGGCAGCCGTGGGCGGATGCGTATGGTGTATTCACTCGATGTTATCGTGCATTGCACTGTCAGTGGTATTTTGATAAAAGAATTTGAACAACATATAAGAAGCGTATAAATTATTAAACAGTAAAACATTAACATTTAAGAAGTGAAGTTACATTAAGTACTACTGCTGTGCCTTCGGGTATACCTCATTTTTTGTTTGCCCATTACATGCTTAAATGTATAAATTTTTTGGTGCACCTACCCGAGAACACGCGACATATAACCGAGCGTGGGAGAAGCATGGATTTTAAACACGCGTTGAGTTGATGTGCTGGTCTCCCTCGTGAAATAACTGGTAATGTTTGACTAAAATCTACAGCGAGTAAAACGACATTAGCTCCTATTTTTTTTTTTACGATCTCTGAGATGTTGCTTTTTTCGGTTCAAGGCTTCATAAGCTCTTTTATGTTGTATGATGTACTTATCTCAAACCATCATCTTTGAATGTTGCAAGACTTTCGCCTTGTATGTAGATCGGGGTAATTACATTCATTGCATTCCTAGTCTGAATCACAATGTGATTGTATGGGTGGTTACCTGGCACTGTAGGGTTGCCACCCGTCCTTTAAAATACGGAATCGTGCAGCGTTTGAGAATGAAATTGCGCGTCCCGTTTTGAATCAATACTGGACGGGATTTATCCCGTATTTTTTTTATCATTTTTTTTTTTAAAGCAGCGTCTCATGCAAATCATCCCACACGCATTTTATGAAGATGCCTCCTTTCCTACTTTTGATTGGGTAATACTTGATGTCATCGTTAGTTTGATTGGTGTTTTTAACTGTCCAGTGAGTAGGGCGTGTCTTTCAACCGTAAGCAGATTTTTTGCACTGGTATCACTGACCTCGACGACGGCGACGTTATACGTCAAAAATAAATTACGATAAATGACGATTTTAGCGATACTTTATTACGACGGCGGCTACATAGACACGATCAAATAAAAACAAAAAAATCAAATAATCATTCTACATTTTCAAAACGTCGAAAAAACGACGGAATGAAAAAAAGGCCCACCCGACGACCCACCCATTCCATTTTTATATATATAGATGTATACTGTGAGTGGAAACGTGTCCCTTGTTTGAGCATTTGACTCCTGGCAGACAGATAGATAGAACAAACTTTATTTGTCCTCAGAGGCTTTTTACTGAAGCTTAAACAAATAATAATAATAATATATAATGACAAACAACAAACCCCTCTCAAATATACATTAGAATGACTAAAAAGAAAGAAAACGTCTGACTTGGCTGTTACAGTCACAGTAGGGCATTATGCACACATATTGCTCTTGGTATAAAGAAGACCCACAAAGTGTTTCTTAACACAGTTCAAGTGAATAATATGTTGCCTGAAAGTACTCAGTGTGTCAGGGAGAGGATGTGTAGCATTGTTCATAATGAACTCAGTTTTGTTTTAATTCTGTCCTTCTCTACAACCTCCAAAGCCTGCACTTTTAATTAGCTTGTTGATTTGGTGGGCAGTTCCTCAAGTGTTGTTACCAGCTCAGCACACCACAGCATAGGAGATTGCATTGGCCATCACAGAGTTACAGAAAATGTGAAGGATCTCACTTCCCACATTAAATGATGGAAGTGGGACAAAGAGACTGAAATGGCAGGGCTTTGAGGATGCCACACTTTCTAAAAAATATTTTTATTGGTGGGCAGAGAGGCCCCCATGATGTTTTCTGCTGTGTGCACTATTCACTTATGGTAAGACACACTGCAGTTCCAAAAACAGATAGTGACGCAGCTGGTCAGAATGCTCTTGATGCTGCCCATGAAGTATGTGGTGAGAATGAGTGGAGTTAGCTTTGCCTTCTTTACTGCTATAATTCCACCTCTTGATGTTTTAGTTACATAAATGATTATCTAATATTAACAGCAGCTAGTTATTTTGTTTTGTATAAATGAGTGCAGAACCACTAAAAAACGTATAAAGATACATAAAAAGTAAAACCACAACCAGACATTCTTTTACCTAGCATATTGGCAAATTCACAGATACGTGTTGCATATCAAAATAAAAAAAAACAGTTCTCGTTTGTGATGTAAAAAAATTGCAATTAGGTTGTCTACACGGTCCTTTTACAATGCATATATGGAAAAGCCACGTTTTTTCCCCTTTGGGCCATTACTAGATTTCATCTTTGGACCTCCCCTTGCAAGTAACGACTCTGTCATGAACATTTAAACCAAATTCTAACTGGAGCGCCTACAACTCTCTTCCAAACCAAGGGCACGATTATGTAATAAGTACAGTCGTGTTTACACAAACTACAATACCGGGATGAAGAACAATTCCCTTTGGTTACAGCGTGAGCGCCACGATCGCCGTGTGTGTGTGCGCACGCTTTTTTTTTTCTTTCTCTCTCATGGCGTTTTATTAACTGGCGCGAACTTTGTCCCATGCGCACCTCGGCGCCCCACGCTGAACTTGGCGCTTTATTCACGTCACTAGGAAGCAGTTGCCGCCCACCTTTTCGAAGACGGGAAGCAGCCTTTGGACATTGTTGCACGCAGGAGGAAATTGGCAGTGACGCCTGGCGTTAACATTTCCTTAATTGAAAAGTGAAGTCTCTGTACAGTTAGATTTCTGTTTTGGATTACATGGCGTGGCGAGGGGCGTTGCGGCTTGTGGTCCCCCAGCTATGGAAGATGACAAGGCGTGCAGTCACTGGACCTCTGTGGACACGGCAGAGTGCAAGCATCTGGCTGCAACGCTTGCCCCGTGAGTGTCCGCAGATAAGCGACATCGAATAGCTGAGTGAGAGTTATCTGTCATCGTTCCTCGCTCTTTTTTAACTTCACAAAAGGGGTCGTCTGTTAGTTGTTTAACTTTACAAACAATTGCTTTGGCAGAGCGTGCATCAATCATTTCTAGAATTTGCTGCATGTCATCTTTTTTTTCTTTCTATGAACAGCGCGTTTCGGCAATAGTGTCTGTTACGCTAATGATCGGTGCTTCTTGGGCGTTGGACCACTATCTTACGTGCAAATACGGGGGTGGGGGGGGGATAAGTTGGCTTGCAAGACATTTCATCCAAGTTAACTACATGTGTTTTTCCTGACAGTTTTTCTCCAGAGGCAGCAGCTACGGGCTCTCAGCTGCCCCAGCGGCCCAGACACTACCGTCACATATGAGAAGCTGAAGCAGACAATGGCTTCACCCGAGCGAGGCACTACGGTTGTGGACGTCCGCGAACCCTGGGAGTTACGAGAATACGGTCGAATTCCGGGCTCCTTAAATGTGCCACGTAAGAGAAATGCCTTCTCTTTACTGACGAGCATAACATGAGGCTTGCTGTGATAGAGTGGGTGACAGGTTTGGTGGGCTGTTAATTCTGCTTAATGTTGGCAGTTAAGTGTACAGTTGAGCCAAAGCGGTCATGTTTTCAGGACTAAATAAATGCACAGTCATGCTTAGCTAAGGGTTATTAAGTATCAGTATTTTCAGCAAGATCACCTAGAGGCTTAGAATATCAACTGGAAAGCACAGGTTTCAGTTCAACCCGGAATAAATCACCACTAAATTTACTCCTAAAAAAGAAAAAAAAGTGTTATTCTTCGTGAGAAATCATTCTGGCACCCTGTACTCTCCTCGAGATGCTGTGCAAAACTGGTTTATTTTTTTTTACTTTGTCTTCCTTTCTTCCTTTAATTGAACCATGTAAGCATATAATAGTTACTTTTATATCGTGGTGCCCGGAATATCTTACTGATATTATTCCATTCTATTCCTTAATTCATGATGTTACGTAAGTTTGGTGTTTAACAAGGACGTGCTGCTTCTTTCATTCTGTTATGTCAGAATCTTAAGAGTGCTCCATTTCCAAAAGTAAAAAAGCAAGGTACTGTCACTCACTTCTTCAGCCTCAGTAAGAAAGTGAGGTGAGACTTATTCCATTTTTTTAACATTTCTGAATTTCATTAAACATTGCAAGGCACCAAACTGATGTAATTTTTTAAACTGGGGATGACGCAAAGTTTCGGTAAGTGCACAAGGAACAAAATTGAACACTAAATGGGATGAGACAACACAACGCCATAACTTTAATTAATTCTGGACAGACTTTCTTATAATAAGTAAAACTCAATTCACATGCTAAATAAATATACAAACTTAAAATGAAATGAAGCAGAACAGCGGACATTGTATGAAATCTTGCCAGGGATATGAGCAATCACGGTGCAGTTTCTGCAACGGGCCTGAGTGGCCTCTTCATGTGCGGTAATTATCGTTAGATGTTGTACCGTTTGAACTGTTATCCTAGGAAAACTAAATCAATTGCAAACAATAGAGCTAACCTTGCCTGTTCTTAACGGTTTTTTTCTGATCCTCACTTACTTTTTTTTTTTCTTTCATGTTTATTACTGCCTGGCAACATAGGTGGATTTGACATAGTGACACTTTAAAAAAAGTAGTGAAAACTTTGCAGATTTTAACTTTCAGAGGAAGTAATGGAAAAACGCAAGTACGGAACATCACAATATTAGCTTTTGAATATTGATTTTTCTTAAATATCAAATTGAAAATTTGACATAATGCCCAGCCCTATTGGAATCGAAGCATCAGTTTTTCGCTTTACTTATTGTAGAGAAAAAAAAAAAGTTAATAGTAACATACAGTTGAGGTTGACTCATATTTAAAAGAATTTTTTGGAATGAAAATCAACATCTGCATTTGCCTCGTACAACCAGGGTTAATGAAAATGCTGGCTTATAATACCATTTATTGTTTTTTATTTAGAGCTATCGGCACATGTAGTATAACAATGTGTTTTATAGAGCAAATATTTTCAATATATAAAATGTGTGCAATGGAAATCAGAATTGCAAGAATGGGTGAAAACAAAAATGGAGGACAAATGGATACCAAGAGCATGGAAAAATGGCAGTTTTACATTATGCAGTAAATTAATGAATTTAGGTTAGACATGTAAACAATTAATTTCAAGATGTTACAGTATATAGATAGTATTTAATATGAGGTGGCTTTTTTGAGATCTAGATTGTGAACATACAAAATTATCTATTTGGAAGTTATCAGGCCAAGGAAGTACCATGACTTAAATATCCCTAGGTTGGGCAAGTTTCGTTTTTTCTATCATTAACATTTTTTTGGTTAGATAGAGTAATTCCTGTTTTTGTTGTAATCGTTGAGGTTAATAACACCAATGCTCATTTTTATGAGTCACCAGTTTAAGGTTAATGATAATGTTATCCTGTCTGTGCGGGGCTGGCATGTTTTGCTTATGTTTGTATTAATTTATGCCTATGTGAAGACACTTGATGTTAATTTTTGTTTAACAGTTCCCAAATCTCGGATCAGAAAAAAGTAGGTTATACGAATAGTAATTGGGTTTTGCATTCTGTATGCTATTTTTTCTTTTTTGTGGAATGGATAACACAGATATCCTAATTGTACATACAGTAGTATAGAAGAAAATTGCAGTAAAGGATTATAAAGAACTATTACTAGAAATATGTCAATTCTTAAAACTTGTGTTCTTTGTAAACAGTGTTAGATGCATGGAGTAAAGGAATAAACAATTGTTGATTTTTTTTTTTTTTTTTTTATTTAATATTATTTATTTACTTATTTGGATGACACATTTATCCAAGGCGATTTACAACATCTGAGATACAGTTGTTAAATTATTTTTGTTTTTCCAATTGGGGCACACACAGGTCATATGACTTGCTCATGGTCACACAGTGTTTGTAGCAGGATTTGAACCAACTACCTCATCCATCCATCCATCCATTTTCCAACCCGCTGAATCCAAACACAGGGTCACGGGGGTCTGCTGGAGCCAATCCCAGCCAACACAGGGCGCAAGGCAGGGAACCAATCCTGGGCAGGGCGCCAACCCACCGCAGTGTTTGAAGTCCAAAACCTTAATCTCAACACCACACTGCCTGCCTATATCACATAGTGTTGAAGATAATTATTCATAATATATTTTTGTATATAACATAGAATATACTATTAAACAGAGCACAGACTGGATTCAACCACAATTTCACTGACTTGCAGTTGGACATACTACCATCTGCACTAGTCTGGAACTGCTACAGACCAACAGTAATATCGCAATTTGTGAAAAACAAATGCCATGGTTTTCTACAGTTTCTTTTAAAGATTAAATTAACTTTTTGATGTGACTCAATTTTCCTGGGTCTGAGGTCCATGACCTTGACATATTAGTACAAACTATTTTTACTTAGAATGTCTGCAAATAGCTAAGTTTCCTGTCCGTCATCTAGAGACATTTAGCTGTATGTGTAGTATATTGGTAGTCATTTTTGACTCCCTCCTCTTAAAAAAACTGCAATATAAAGATTTAACTTCAAGAGTCACAGGTCGGTTAAAATATTGAATATTATATGAAGCAGTAACTGAATATATGAATATTTGAAAAATAGTTTTTTTTCTGTTACAAAATACAGATACTATGGCTTTCTTTGGTAGTGATGAAGTGTCTGTAAAAGCAATTCATTAATGCAAATGTTAACCTTTGTCTGCACCTTATATTTGGCTTCAGTTGTGTAAGTATATTTGCTGTAAGTCTTGATTTATTGATTTAGACAGATACATTTATTTTCATTATCCTCATTAGACAAAAGTGTCATACTTATGTAACACTTGGTTTACATTTCACAAATGGTGTGATTAATGTGTTTGCGTAATGTGTAAGAAATTTTCACTCAAATGTTATTTAAGGTTATATAAATATCTGCAGAATTGCTTGTTTATTGCTCTCCCTATACTGCTTTGGCAGATAACTTTTTTTTGCTAAAGTATCAATAAAGTCTCTTTTTCGTCTGTGTTCATTCATCTATCCATCTTCTAAACATGGCAAAAAAAGGAGAGGGTGCCAGTCCATCAAGGATGAACTTGCACACATACACACACCAGTGGCCAGTTTAGCATCACCAATCCACCTAACCTGCATGTTTATGGACTATGGGAGGAAGATTGTTGGTTTATTCAGTTCAACAAAAAATGTACCACAAAAATGCAACAAGAGCAATTTTAACCACAACAAGGGTGACATTTATAAAAGTAGGCTTTATACAAGAGTACCATCGTATGTGGGTGTGTGTGTGTGTGTGTGTGTGTGTGTGTATATATATATATATATATATATATATATATATATATATATATATATATATTATATATATATTTTGACCGTCCATCACACACATATCAATAGTGGTTAGTTCATTCATGAGTTTCTTTGATTTTAGGTTTGATACTATGCAATATGTATATTTACACTACGTTTTTTCACATTTTTGGGGGCTGGACTGTAATAAATAAGTTTTGCACTTGATAACAGTTGTGTATTAAGCTTCATTCCTGGAAGTATACCTGGATTGATTAGGTCTTCTTTACAGAATCAGTGGAGGCAGTACAGCCTGCAGTGATGCCTAAGACTATGGAGTTTAAACCATAATGTTGCTGTAACTTACATTGTGACCCTGAGCAAGTCACATAACTAAAATCATGCAAAAACCTGATAGACTCTTACCCGAAAAGACTGAGAGTTGTAATTAAATCAAAAGGTGCTTCAGTTGAGTATTAATTTAGAGATTGTGCCCACTAATACAGGTTTTTATATGACTTTTTTCCTTCACATTCTTTTTATAGATTGCAATTTTATAATAAAGATGGAATAAATTCTGACAGGATTTGCCTTGGTTTCATTTTTTTATTACACAAATTCTGTAATTTTGGCAGGGGTGTGTAGATGTTTTATTTCCACTGTATGCTCTTAAAACAATAATAGAAAATAAGGGCTGGGCAGGGATGTTCCAGGAGCAGTGAGTTGGTGACAGGCTCAAGCAGGTACTACCATCTCCTGGTATCTGTCCGTGTTTCATTTTTTGTTTTGATTTGCTTTTCCTAATTTTAACAGTTTTACATAAATTTAATACCGTACTGTAATCTTAGTTGCTTTGTGAAATCTCTTTATGTGGTGCATGTTGTTGATAGAGTTATATAATTTTTTTTCCTGTTATATGTACTAGGATCAGGTAATTTTGTTGTTGGCAAAGCAAGCAAGACCTAAAATTGTTCTCCATGTTTCAGCTGAGAGAATGTGTTCAACAGTCACTCAAAATCACTTTTAAGATAATAAAACACTACATGGTAGGCAAGTCATGCGTTCTTGGGTGGTTGAAAGTTAATAGTGTTTCCAGTCTAACTTGGGGACTATTCATATTTCTTCTCAGAGCTACTTGGTAACAAATTGGTTTAAACATGCTGTACAAAGTAGATTGATAAGATGAATTATAAACTATATTGTAATAGGGTGACAAAAAATAAAAATCACTATATGCAGATTTCATGTGACAGGCCACTAATCTTTAAGGTGTGTGTATACAATTATCATCATAGCAACATAGGCTCAGGGTACAAATCTGTTTGCAAAACCAGTCTTTGCATTATGGTGAAGTCTTCTTTAGTACTTGGTCTACCATCACTGCTACCTTATATTCTCTATTGATATGAGAAAAGTGGAAAATGAAAGGAAGCTGAAGCTGTGAATGAACAAAGTAATCCAGACCACTTTGGCTTAACTGCAGACCAAAACAGCTAGTGTGATAATGTCTGTTTGCAAATTTACTCAGGAAAGCACAGTTTATATAAAAAATGTTAGCTAGAGTACCACCTCATCAAACATTGGGTCCTGCTTTAATCCCATTTGTAATGGGGTAAACCCCACTTCATTTGTCCCTTTTTTTGAAAAAGTTTTATGAAATGTTGTGAAAATGCATATAGATAAAATTTTGTAAACACGCCCCATTACAATCATGGCTATGTTTTCCACATAAGCAATAACTATATTTATTGCTTTTGAGCAATGTGCAGACACAGACAAAAATATTGTATAATAAATGTTAACAACATTGTAATATGCATCATAGTTTATTTCTAATTATTGCTGAGTTCTATCAAAATAAAATGCAGTATTAGTTATATTGGTTATGTCATTAGTGGAATTTCAAATTCAAGGAGATGTTATGGAAATGCATTTGTGGGTGAGGTTTTGTTTCCAGAACATTGTTTTTGGTCACTGTTAATCACTATATGTACATTGGGGAAAACTCATAATGGATTTTACTTATGGAAGTTGATGTATGCTTTTTAAAGGTGTACTCCACCCAAAAATATTTTTGCACGTTACATACCATCATATAGTTTGGATTCAAGGCTGTGAAAATTTTTTAATTCCATGTTTTCATGCAGAACAAGAGAAGTTTCTGATATGATAGAACCCAATGATTACCAGTGCTGTAGAAAGGGAAATGATGAGAAAAATGTCCATGGGAAAAAAGAAAAAAATATGCACATTACTTGTGTTGCATAATCCACATGTCCATTATACAGTAGAACTGTATGCTCAAAATGTGCAAAATGCAAGCCTTTTTTTAATTAAAATATTAAAATTTGGTATAAAAAATGTCAGTGTATTACATAAACAGGAAAGGCATTCCCATTGTATTCTGCTTTAAAATTGAAGATCTGCTCCCCTCCCACCCCTTATACATTAATCAAAAGCACCATCTTCAACTTGCCTATTTAGTGTTACATTTTTTCCCAAAAAAACATGTAAACAAGTCTTGCACAGAATTATGGGAATGTTTCTTTCCTGTTAACCATGTATGCTGCTTTTTCCAGAAGTAACTTTTACTTTTTTTTAGCAAGAAAAGCTTGCATTTTGTACACAATGCGCATACGACTGGACAACATGTAGATAATGCAACAAGAGTAATAGGATTCCTTTTCCATGGACATTTTTCTGATCATTTGCTGTTGTACATCATTGGTTATAACATATCATAAACATTTTTCTCTTATTCTGCATGAAAACATGATATTACAATTTTTTCTCAACCATCACTACGAACTATATGGGGTAAGTAATATATTTAAAAAATAGATCATTTTGGATGCACTGTTTCTTTAAGTTGAGAACAATAGTTACATGTAAGCTGAGTAATCTGTAAGCATTGTTAAATAGTTCTTTCTTTCAGTGCACATGCCACAGTGTAGTGTCACTGTCCAATTTTTTTCAATAATTGCTCTGTTTATGTGTCTGTTTATTTTTCACTGTGTTCAAGTGGGTCAAATAGAAGAAGCTTTGAAACTGGACCCAGAAGACTTCAAACAGAAGTATGGTGAAAAAATGCCATCGAAGTCGGACCATATTATTTTTTCTTGTCTGGCTGGAGTCCGAAGCCAAAAAGCTCTTGAAACCGCTACCTCTTTAGGATATACAAAGTGAGAAAATATTTTCAATCTGAAATGACCTGAACATTTTATTAAAAAGAATTCTTATATGTATTAATTAAAATGGCTTTCAGTTCTATTTAATCAATGCAGTGTTACATATCTGTTGTTTACAGCACAATTCCAGCACTGCTCTCAAGTAAGTAAAGTTTAATGCTTAGTGGTTGAATTAGGGCAAACCGTTCATCACTCTGTTCTTAGAGTTGTAACTTTAGATGCAACATGATAACAATATTTATTGAAGAGTTTGAAATTCAGTTCAAAATGAACTAGTTTTATAGTTGAGAACAGCTTCTTTTGGCTACAAATTTTTTGACATTATCAGTACTTGCTCATAGCGTAGCAACGTAGTTAAAATTTATTACATTTTTTGTTTATTTGTAGAAGTGTGCAAAAACAAGAAAAGGACCATTGGTGTGTGCTGCCAATCTTGTGTTTTATTTTTTTTTTTTCACCAGGAGATGTTCATAGGCAATAATGTTTTTTTTTTTGTTTGTTTTTTACTGATGTTTCGACAAGCTGCTTGTCAGTTACCGCATATGAACAATAATTGAGTAGGTGCTGAAAAAATTCTACAATTTATTGTATGCATTAGACCTAAGGGTGATAGTTGCTTGCAATCTTCAGTAGTGTGGTGACTCATGGCTGATTGCCTGTTGCCAACCACATATTCTGGTTCTATCCAAACTTCAAATGCATTGGATTTATATGTAGCAAACTAGACATTTTTGTCATCCCGTTACTTAACCTGCTGCTTGAAAGTGACTCTACATCAGAAATCTCCACGTTTGGCCAGGCATAAAATGAATTGGCCACAGATATATTTTTGGCTTTTTGTCGACAGGACATTTATTAAGACAATGAAAACATGGGCAACTGCAGATAGTGACACTAGTGAAAAAAATACATATAGTGACCATGTATTTGCCAGCTGCTGTTTTGGAACTGATGGCCAGTGCCCATTTTATATGAATGTTATTGGAATACATATACTGTACATTTTGGTTGGAGCCATCTTGCTTCTTATTTATGTTTACATTTTTTGTAATATTTTATATAGCTGTTAATAGAGTGCACCTTCTCAAGGTGCTTCACAAAGTACACAATTAAACAATTTGAAGAAATAAACTCCATCCATCCATTTTCCAACCTGCTTAATCCGAACACAGGGTCACGGGGGTCTGCTGGAGCCAATCCCAGCCAACACAGGGCACAAGACAGGAACCAAACCCGGGTAGGGTGCCAACCCACCGCAGGACACACACAAACACACCCACACACCAAGCACACACTAGGGCCAATTTAGAATCGCCAATCCACCTAACCTGCATGTTTTTGCACTGTGGGAGGAAACCGAAGCGCTCGGAGGAAACCCACGCAGACACGGGAAGAACATGCAAACTTCACGCAGGGAGGACCCAGGTCTCCCAACTGCGAGGCAGCAGCGCTACCACTGTGCTGCCCAGAAATAAACTATAACACTAAAATTTTTAAAGACAATATTGAGTGTTTGGTTAATAATCCCACCTCTTTCATACCACATTACCCTTTATCTCTAATCACTTCCTTGATCTTTACTGCCTTAACTTTCAGTCCTTTCATTTGTGTTTTTAATTTCTGTATTTTCAGCTTTATGTTTTGCTGTCATTACAAGATTGTTTTAATAAAGTTTTCCTTTAGCAGCCCTTCACTTCTCTGGCTTCTACTTCTTATAATTATGATGTGCAAGCAACAGATTTACCTTTTGATTGAACACTAGGAGTTTGAATGTTTCAGACTACTGTTTGTGCTTCTCACTGTAGACTTGAGCCATTAATCCATAACTCATGTCTTCAAAGCTTGCCTACTTAGCTCTCATAACGAAGATCATGTTTTTAGATTCATCCTCGAGAAAGAGTCAAAAATTGCATAAAATTCCTGTTCATTCAATTCTGTATTCAGTTGTAACTACATTCACAGGCACTTGTATTTTATTTTTTTAGATCTAAATATCTGATTGCCTGATAAGAGCCACACTTTAATATAACCCTCTGTTCCCCCACAACCAAGATACATTGGCATTTAGTCATTCAGCTTCTAAACCTTGAACTGGCATCATTTTCCTGATACAGTCTGATGTCAACTACTTTTTTACTTTCAAATTTAAAAGTCCCGTTGCCTTGTGGCTTGCAAAACCTTTTGGCCAAACAGAAATGTTTTATTTTTTTCTGCTTTGAATTTTGCCATTAACACTGGATGCTTCTGAGTGCTCAGTTATGCTTGTCACCAGTTTCTCAGCAAACATCTTCCTTAAAATCTTCACTTAGCTTACATCTAATTGCATCTTATCATTTAATACAAGTTGATGTGATACATAGCTTTCTTCAGGGAGCATTTACATGTTGTGCTTCGTACCTTATTATTCTCACTTCACAATTACAGATTTTTATGTTACTAACCTCTTTTCCAATTTCAGAGTCTGGTCAAAAAATAATAGTGCTACATTATAAGAATCCAGTGAAATCGATATATAGTTGTAATTACATCTAGCAATTGTTGACTGTGAAGCATTTTTTTTTAAAAACTGTGGTTACTTTGTGCATTATTTGTGGTAATAATAATAATATGGCTGTAGTTTGCAACTACACTGTTGGGTCACACAGTATGCACTAAATATGTTTCTAGTAGTTACTGTCCAGTGGTATTAGAATAGATTTTGTCTAATGGAATAATAAGTGATTTCTATATATTCATAGCATATAGTTAGTTACTAATACTCTTTATTATAGTAACCAATGAAGGTTTGTCAATAATTCAGGGTGTTTCAACATCTCAGAGTTAGTTGCCAGTTACTCAGTCTGTTCATTTAAATTCCTTTGTAAGGATCACAGTGGTGATATGCCAAGCTAAATAGACTCCACACCATCTCCCACAACATTGTGCAACTGACATACATTTTTCTTTGTATTAAAATTATAAAATTTTACCGATTTATATTCCTTTATTTGTATATTTTCACAATCCATTATTATTATTACACAATTATTAGAGTGACAAGGAGCAGACCTTATTAATAAGCCTTACATTTTGTTGTCTTAGTTTGCTTTAAATGTGTTTTGCCATACCATACTTACACTGTGTCATACCAGCTAACCACACTCCTCTAGTGTTGCAATGTAAAAAAAGTTGCAAACATGTATGATGATCTTCAACTTCATGTGTTCACCTTCCATCTTCATTCTTTAATTTTTTAAGTTTTTTGGTGCAATTTAAACTTTCTATAATGGTGTTTTATGTCTTTTTTTAAGCCTTTCAGTGCTTTTTTACTTAACGTTTTTGTTTTCTTTCTTAGAGTTCAGCATTACCCTGGAGGATGGGATGAATGGGTAAAGACTGAAACATCTGGGAAAAAAAATTAATACTACAATGGGAAACAAATTTTGTTTGAAAACCAATCAAAACCAATTAAATGGTTTATCTTAAACTACCAAAAGTTGAACAAATGTAATTTTTTGTTGTATTTAATAACATTTGCATTGGCCAAACACTGAATGCATTTATAATATTTTACTATGTATACTAAAGTGTAAAATGCTTAATTTGTTTAAGTCTTGCAGAAAAGTTTGTTCTTCTAATAACTATTTATTTTTTTATCTGATCTATTGCTGTTAATAAAATGTTTTTGTGTAAATTTCATCTTGTGATGGCATACTATATAACATTCTCATATGTGCTTAACCCAGTTCTCGGTCACAGGATGTTTTTGCTGCCAGTCCATCACTGGTTTTTACTCCCACTTAAGATTGCAGATAAACTGAACCAGCACATTTTTTAGGAGGGTTTGAGAATGTGATGAATAACTTGAATGTTGGTAAAGCCACAACCTATTGTCCTACAGGTGATAGAGAGAGTAATTTGTTTTTAGTATGCTTTACTTTGTCTTTCTTTCAGGAAATAAAGAGCAATTTGTTGATTTTTCTCTAACCCCAGAGTTGAAACAAGCAATGACGGGGCTAAGAATCCCGGTCTGGAAATAAATTCCATCTGAACATTACCCAACCCACCAGTTACTGACAAGTTGGCCTTCCTGTCATCTGCATACACAACATAATAATTAAGACTGCAATGGTGTCCAGACGAGAATGTTTTACAGTGTCAACCTTCTAAAGGTTTAAATTATCATTGCCTCTCCACAATAGGACTATAGGCTCCTCACTGTTTCAGAGCATTTGCTTGATAAACGCACATGAAGTATGGGTGCCGGTGTCCATATTCTGATGGCAAAGGCTTCTGGTTTAAAGGATACTAAACGTCAAATACATGACCCCACATGAAAAATGTAACGTGACAGATCAGAGTGTCACATTAGAGAGGAACCTTGTGAAAGACCCATCAGAATAGCCAAACATTCTTAGCTAACAGGATTACATCTGCAGACAGGTTGAAATGTTAGCACAAGTGTACCCAAGAGCACTCTACAACTGGGTGCTTTGGTTCACCTTAAAAATAAAACATGAAAATATCCAGATGAACTTCAGAGATCAGCTACACGATAAATGGAAAAGTTTGGATAATCCATTTTTCAAACATCCTTGTGGAGTGTAACGTTGCTGCTTTACAGCTTCAGTGTGAATTCTCATTCGAAGCATCTGTGAGGAGACTGCATGTTCTTCCACGAGGTTGCTTTCCACATACCATGGAAATGCAGATTACTTGAATTGTTAAAATTCAATTGACTCAGTATGACGGAGCATGGTTTTGTACAACATGGCATCCCATTCAGGTTTTAATCATTGTCTGGTAACTGCCTCTCACTTTTAGGCTTAGGCTATATTAGAATAAGTAAGTGTGGAAAAACACGTAAAAATGAAATTTTAAATCATGAGTTGAACACTGATAAGTGCCAACAGCTTTTCAAAAAGGCTGTAATTTTAAATTTACTACTCAGTTTTGTTTTTTTGGATCATTTGATTTTCAAGGAGAACCGTAAGTAGACAACTACTATCAATCTATTGTAGCTTAATGGATGAGACTGTTAAAAGTCTTGAAATTTGCTAAAAGCCCAAACATTGTGTACACATCACAAGCAACACCAACAGATTTTTTTTACTCCTCTTATAAAAAAAACTACTCCATAAAAGGTTTCACTTCTCAATCACATTATTAATGCCATCAGAATGTTGCATAAGTTTGTCAGCAGCTCATTGCTGGACTTGCACAAAGTAGAAGCTCATTTTGTTGAAGTGTGGTTCCTCAAAGCAGCATGCCAAGATGATTGTCCTTTAATAAGTTTAGGAATGAATACAAATAGCTCCTGATAGTAACGGATTACCAACCAGTGCTCTCAGTCTTGCAGTTTTAGTAGTAGGTTTAATAAGTGTGACATTTCTCAAGTTTCTCCATAGATATGCCTCCCCAGACCATCATTGACCCACCACCAAACCAGTCATGCTGAGCGATGTTACAGGCAGCATAACGTTCTCCATGGCTTCTCCAGACCCTTTCATGTCTGTAACATGTGCTCAGGGTGAACCTGCTCTCATCTGTGAAAAACACAGGGCGCCAGTGGCAGACCTGCCAATTCTGGTATTCTATGCAAATGCCAATCAAGCTCCTCAGGGCCGGGCAGTGAGCACAGGGCCCACTAGTGTATGTCAGGCCCTCAGGCCACCCTCATGAAGTCTGTTTGATTGTTTGGTCAGAGACATTGACACCACTGCCCTGCTGGAGGTCATTTTGTAGGGCTCTGGCAGTGCTCATCCTGTTCCTCCTTGCCCAAAGGAGCAGATACCGGTGCTGCTGATAGGTTATGGATCTTCTACGGCCCTGTCCAGCTCTCCTAGAGTAACTGCCTGCCTCCTGGAATCTCCTTCATGCCCTTGAGACTCTGCTGGGAGACACAGCAAACCTTCTGGTAATGGCAGGTATTGATGTGCCATCAAGGAGAAGCTGGACTACCTGTGCAACCTCTGTAGGGTCCAGGTATGCTACCAGTAGTGACACTGATCGTAGTCAAATGCAAAACTGGTGAAAAAACAGAAAGGACGAGGAGGGAAAAATGTCAGTGGCCTCCAACTGTTAAACCATTCCTGTTTTGGGGGTCATCTCATTGTTGCCCCTCTAGTGCACCTGTTGTTAATTTCATTAACACCAAAGCAGCTGAAACTGATTAACAACCTCCTCTGCTACTTAACTGACCAGATCAATATCCCAGACGTTTCACAGACTTGATGCTATACTCTGATTAAAAAGTGGTCCTTTAATTTTTTTGAGCAGTATATATAAAAAAAAATAGCAGAAAAGATCATCCACTGAATTTAGGAAAATATGCAATGCTGATGAAGCTTTCAAAGTGGACTCCTGGAAAATAATCTGACTGTGCTGCTCCGCAAGCATGAGGTGTATACATTATGTTAGAAATGAACATTTCTGTGTTTTATTCAGTTAAATATTTTAATACTACACTATCTTGATTTTTTTTACCGAAATCTTTACATATTATATTAATCTATGCATCTATCTGTTAATATTTTACATTATTTCCCAAACAATCCGTGCATTGTGTGTAAACCCCCCAAACAGGTCAAAGGCAGCACTTGTAGGAAACCTGCGGTGGAGCGAGTTGGGCTGTTCAGACACTGAGCACAACTGGCAGCTGTGTGCATGGAACAGGGATTGGTCAACTTGCAAGATACTCACAAATTAATAACATAAATAAAAATAGAAGAGTCAGGGATATAGAAATTAGAATATTTTTTGAAAAATAGGCAGCTTCAGACAAATATGCACAAACAAGTTTAGTACTTAATCATATTCGAGAATAAATTATTACTGATTGCTCCCAAATCTGACATTAATGACAAATGACCAATATGGAGAATTAAATAATATTTAATCTTAATGCTCATAAAAGTTTTTTTTTTTTTTTTTTTTTAGGTTTTCTTGTAGAGATTCAGAGGAGGGGTTGGCAAGTTACAAGCTAGTGGCAGGCCAAAGGAAAATAAATACATTTAAAAAGTTAAAAGGTAAAAAGAAAAAAAAAAAAAAACAGAAGAACAATTAATTTTTTACTAGTTGTTCTAAAAAACAAAAAAAGTGGAAACATCCCATAAGTTACAGAAAACAAACAGATACAGATTATATTAAAATAATCATAAATTAAAAAACAAATATTTCATAGCACTTCTACTTCCTTGTGTTTCAGTATCACTTACAAACAGCTAAACAGTCCAACACATTAATAGTTTATTTCAAAAAAAGTCCTTTCAACAGCTGACTGAATCATTATTACAGTTTGATTTTAGACATTTTCACAGTCTGAATAATATCAAGTTTTAGATTTCTACTTAAAATCAGCAGCTTACTTTTAAGGCATTCAAGAATTGTAACCAGTGCAACAGTTGGTATCAGACAGAAGGATTTCCCTTGACATGGCTTTAATAGCACTACACATCGCTGGAGAACAACGGCATAAATTGACATTTTGTACCCAAAACGAATAATGCCGTGTATATTGAAAAATGATACTGAATGAAATATAAACACATAACACACTCGAAAGGACAGACTCATGTGTACATCTCTTTACCACTACAGACCACTCTGACCATAGACAAACATTTCTCTCCACAATGCCGTCGTCTTTCGTTGCCTTTCAGAAGCACAATACACACATCAGTTGTACCTAACCGAACTACTTCTTGAACTGTGTGTTATTTTTAATAACTGTCACAGTATTGTGAATGTAAGTCAAATGCCCTCTAATATCTAAAACACTAATGCATCTAAGTATTAAAAATAGGTTCACGTTGAGGAAGAAGCTTAAGATTCTACAGACTGAGGTGTATTGCTTGTTTTTTGTTTTATTGTGGTTGTGCTGTGGTCTTTCTCCAATGAGTCTGCAAATACAATATTTGCTTTAGACATATTTAGAAATAAAACTAAGAATCTGAACCTTTTCCACTAAAATTAAACAACTGCACACCTCTTGCTGTGCTCTTTGGGATTTCTTCAATTTTGCATCCAGCAATCTTTGTGCAAGGTCAATGACATGACCAGGCTGCCAGGGAAAAAAAAAAGTAACAATACACTTCTATATATACAGTATATATAGACACACAAGGAAAAAAAAATTAATATTAACAGACACTGAATAAGTTCATTCTGGTAAACAGAACCTACGACAACATCTCTGACATTGTCCTGATCATGATGGAGACTTAAGATCTTTTGTTTGGTTTAATTGAACAATCGACAGAATGTAAAATAGTGTACACTGTAGAGCAAGATACTGTTGGACTCCACTCAGCCTGGATCATTTAGCTAAAATGTCTTTTTCTTGACTGAATACATTTTAAATTCATATATGCCATACAGACAATAAAAGCAATAGCACCAGCTGAGAGGTCAGGAATGTTTGTATTTCCCCCCCCAATGTAAAATAAATTGGTATTCAATCTAAAGGTCAACAAAGGTACGCTAAGCCATCTTGTTTTGATTTCAAATCAAGACTAGTACCATAAAATAACAGATTAGAATTCTTGACAAAACAATTCCTGATGCAGCTAAACACTGCATGCTTAACGAAACACAATTCCTAAATTATAATAATTATAATTACCCCCCCCCCCCCCACCCAAAAAAATAAAAATCCCATAAATACAGTTTCACTCTGTGCAATGCCAATTTCATACAATAAAAAGCACCATTGCCCAGGAAACCTGACAGTGATTAGGCCATAAATGTTTTTACACATCCACACACATGCACGCAGATCTGTAAACATGTCAAAACATAAAGCTTTCGACGTTAAAGCTTGATGTTTGATTTGCGGGCACAATTGACATAGATAACACTAAATCTTCTGTATGGTCAAGGTGCAAAGAAACAATTCGTTTGGCCATCTGAGTTTTACAATTCAATTTGTCTTTGCATCTTATTGTAACCAAAGATAGTTGTGCTTTATTGGACAAAACGGCACATCTCCTAGCAGACGTCCCCATCGATCTGTTTCAGAGGTTGTACTTGTACAATACCCTTACAAAAATAGGAAATCTTTTACTTCTAATTGTCTGCATGGACTGCCATAACACACACTCCTGCTGGCTGGACTGGGGGGGTTGGAGGATGGTATACGCATTACACAATTTTTGGACTTTTAAACCAATGACACCTGGATAATGAAATACATATTGCTCCCATTTTCATATCAGTGTTGTCCTTTGCAGCCATGGTCATAGCTTCCTGAATATCCTAAGACTGATTGTAAGTGGAGTTCTGGCTCCCATTAGAACTCTGATCACCCTCACTGTTAAAAAAAGAAACAAATATATTTAAAAATTACAAAACAGCACAAGCCGTCAGCACTGAACACACAGCCAATGTATTTGAAGCATATTTTTTGTCCTTATTTGTAATGTATTGCTAGCATAAATAAAATACACATTTTCCAGTTAAAAAAAAGACTACAGATAAGCCACAGTAAAAGCTTGAAGAGTCATGAAGAGTGAACAAGATTTACAACAGCAAGGTATGCATCTTATTATCTGAAATTAATTACCACTAACAACTGATCCACATCATTCAGAAGTTCTACCGCAGATAAAAGATGTTAACTTGGGCAGAACCATTTGGAAAATTTATCTAATTGTGATTGTTCTGAAACAGGCATGCGCAACCTTTCCGCTATTGACGGCCGCACTACAGACTTTTTACTTTAATAACGGCCGCACTACAGACTTTTTACTTTAATAACGGCCGCCAGTAAGTCCAAGTAAACTTAATAATGTTTTATGATTTATGTAAAAATTTACAGATTACACATTAAAACAGAGTATGATATATCTGACAATATTCAATTTACTGGTCTACATATGTAAAAAAATGTCTACGAAACGTCATATAGGACAAAAAACCTTTACAGCAATTGTTTCAGGAAGTTTGGAAAAACATCGCCATTAATGGCTTCCTTGCTCTTGCATGTTTGCAGACAGACTTGCAAAGTCAGGGGACTCGCTGGAGACCATTAGCCGTATTCCAGACTCTAGATTGCTGTCTACCAATCGGGTTCGGTACTTGTTTTTCAGATATTTCATTCTGGAAAACGCTGCTTCGCACATATGATGACCGTTTGCTAATGGCGATAGGCAGTGTATGGACTTAGCCACAAGGCCGTACAGGCGTACACTCCCATTTCCTTCTCAGTTCCATATTGGCTAGCGGCTAGTCACGTGACTTCAAATGTACTCCTGGGTGTCAGCCCATTTCAACCGAACTTAATATTCAAGTAAGCAAATCGGCTTTCGGCGTCACCATACCGACCCGGCCGACAAAGATTCCGCGGCGTTGACCCCTTACTCGCTGGAGTCCAGAGACCCTACACCTGCACGGCCGCCATTACGTACACTTTAATATACACGTCCACGGCCGCCAAAGTCCTTGCCCACGGCCGCATGCGGCCGTACGGCCGCAGGTTGCGCACAGCTGTTCTGAAAGATACTGCAAATGCAATTTGAGTTATGATATATATTTTTTTAAGTCAAAATTCACTGTGTAAAAGATTTCAAACATGATCAAACTTTACCATGTGAGAAACCATCAAAATATTAACTTTTATATTCTAATGCAAAGATTAGAGGGTTAGGGTTTGCTAGAATCTCTTGTGGAAGAGAGGTGAAAAAGAGAGTGCAGGCAGGGTGGAACGGGTGGAGAAGAGTGTCAGGAGTGATTTGTGACAGACGGGGATCAGCAAGAGTGAAAAGGAAGGTCTACAGGACAGTAGTGAGACCAGCTATGTTATATGGGTTGGAGACGGTGGCACTGACCAAAAAGCAGGAGACAGAGCTGGAGGTAGCAGAGTTGAAGATGCTAAGATTTGTACTGGGTGTGATGAGGATGGATAGGATTAGAAATTAGTACATTAGAGGGTCAGCTCAAGTTGGACGGTTGGGAGACAAAGTCAGAGAGGCGAGATTGCATTGGTTTGTACATGAACAGGGGAGAGATGCTGAGTATATTGGGAGAAGGATGCTAAGGATAGAGCTACCAGGGAAGAGGAAGAACAGGTGGCGCAGTGGTAGTGCTACTGCTTTGCAGTAAGGAGACTGTGGAAGATTGTGGGTTCGCTTCCCGGTTCCTCCCTGTGTGGATAGCGCTTTGAGTATTGAGAAAAGCGCTATACAAATGTAATGAATTATTATTATTAAGAGAAGGTTTATAGATGTGGTGAGAGAGGACAAGCAGGTGATGGGTGTAACTGAACAAGATGCAGAGGACAGAAAGATATAGAAGAAGATGATCCGCTGTGGCGACCCCTAACGGGAGCAGCTGAAAGAAGAAGAAGATATTCTAATGCAAAGATGACGTTTTAATTGCATTTTTCAATTTTCATAGAACAATTATCACAAAAGCTGTGACTTGTGGTCCAGGAGTAGCATCTAAATATTTCACAACCTGTAATCAATACAACATTACTTGCTGATTTCCAGCATTTAGCATATATAATGACATAAAAGTGATCACTAAATACAAAAAAAGAATATAAATGTTACACAAAACATCTAGTGCTGGAGGCATATTCATATTTAACCAGTCTCTCTATGGCAAGTTTGTGGCTGGTATACACAGGAATGTGCGAGCCGCTGGTCAGCATCATCAGTGGTAGTTATCACTGTGCAGTAGTCACACACGCTATATAACGCATCTGCTAAATCGCAGCCGTTATGATTTGCTAATCGCATTGTTTCAAACTGCAAGTTCAATTTGAAATCAATTAGTCAATAAACCCTAATATTAACTTTATAATACTACAACCAAAACCAAGAAGTTCTCAATGGTGGTTGTGTTCATTAAATGACTAACATTAGTAAGCTCTATAAACAAATGTGCAATGTTCGAAGTCCATTTTCTTGAACATAACTGTTGTTTTTCTATCATTAACTTTGTGTAGTTCTAATCTGGCTCCTTCAGCAGTTACCAATCCCTTTCATCAAAGTAACATTTAAGCATCTAAGATGTAGTTGAAGGTCGACAGAATAAAGAATCAAAGGTCACATTTTACAAGGAATTGAAGCATTTTTCTATGCAAAAGAAAAAACAAATCACTTTATGAAACATTAAAAAAAAAATAAAAATACAAAAATGTTGATTTCTGGTAAATTAAACAATCATGGTTGACACTTTTCAAATCATCTATTTTATAGTGTGACTTTACCTTTTTAAGGCAAACTAGCAGATATGCAATTCAATCTGATATACTTTTTTTTTCTTGGAGAATGCCCCCGTAAAATAAAAATAACTCCCAAATAATGTCATTTAACAATCCTGCAAAACCTGGCAGTAAAAACAGTGCTGCATGTTCTGAAACATTGGGTCACATTCATATACTAAACTAACAGTATCAATCATGGAAACCTGCTCTTCTTATATTTGATTTTGTGAGCATGTCTAGATGTATGCTTGACTGTACAGTTCAATGGATTCATGCTCATCATGGATTAATTCTACCTTCTTCCTAACACTGCTGCAGTAGTCTTCGACTACACATGCCCCTGCAAAGGACTATTTGAACTCACCATTAATGAAGATATCCATAATTGCAAAAGCACACTATACATTTCCTGAGGTTATTTTCAGCTATATTTATGACCTCTTTTAAGAAGGCAAGCTTGAAATTCAAAAGACAAGATAGTGAAAATTACCTGTTTGGTGGGGGTTTTGGTTTAGGCATCTTATTGAGAATAGCAGCCATTTCTTTTCTGTCATCAAAATTCTTCCACTGATCATACAACTTTAGAATCACTCGTATAATCTCTAAAATCTAAGAATGCAGACAATAAGAGAAGTTGAAAGAAAAATTTATAGCCTGTGACATGTTAAAGACAGACATCACAAAGTGTGTGAAATTACATAAGCAAGTTGCTGCAAGTACAATTTAACAATGGTAAAAACTTTTCATTACAATTGGTCATTTCTACACATTTAATATCTGATGCTTTTAGACTGCAGATTAAGCATTCATCTAAACTTTTAATTGTTGAATCACAGCACATTTCACTTTGCCCATGTCACCTTTGTAACTTTAATTAAAAAAAGGGCATTTTACAATTAATTTTTAAAATGAAACCAATCAACCTTCCTTAATATCCTGTTCCAACTAAACTGAAAAAAACACTTTTCTCTTTCTCTTCTCTACTGCAAGTGACGGCACATTTGCATCATTTTAATTTTGGTCAAGTTCTCCCACCTGAATTTGACAATGACTCAGCCACTCCAGAATCCCATTTCAATCTTGTCAGACCTTAGTTTTACTCCATCAGTTATGTTAACATTTGGTTTCACCATCGCACATTGCAAAGATTTCCAAATGGAACTGGGGGTTAGCTGACTAATTAGGACAAAACATGTGTTGTGTACTCTTTGTATTATTTGGCAGATACTGTATAACATATCTATGATCTGCTTCTTGCAACTGAGAGATCATGGCGGATGTTTACCAACTGGCTGTGCAACCACAAGTGTTACCTGATAGGTAACCACCCAGTTAATCAGATTACATTTCAGACCCAAGAATGTAATACTCAGATCTTCACCCTGTCAAATAAATGGACCAGCCGCTGTGGCACAACTCCAGAGGCTTCACCTCAGGCGCTACTGTCTGAGGGTAGGCCCTTTTCTATTCCAGCATGACTGTGCCCCAGTCCACAAAGCAAGGTCCATAAAGGCATGGTTGGATGAGTTTAGTGCTGAGGAACTTGACTGACCCACACAGAGCCCTGACCTCACCCCCATCAAACACCTCTGGGGTGAAATGAAATGGAGATTGCGAGCCAGGCCTTCTCGTCCAACATCAGTGCACAAAAACACTCCGATATCTTGTGGAAAGCCTTCCAAGAAGAGTGGAAGCTGTTATAGCTGCAAAGGGGGGACCAACTACATATTAAAGTCTATGTATTTGAATGCATTGCCATTAAAGTCCCTGTCGGTGTAATGGTCATGCGCCCCAATACTTTTGTCCATATATATTTGAATAATGCCCTTATTTTCTCAAGTGGTACACCGTTCTGTCAAAAGACTTCCAGGTCCTTTAAATTCAATGGTTGGTCTGCATGGACTACATGTTTGAAATCTCTCCCAAGTGGCTCATTTATGATGTGGTCAGGAGACTGTAAACAATCTTCAGTTTATTCTGCTGCAGGTACCAAAGGGTCGACTTGGCCACATGTTTTAGATCATTGCCATCCTGGAAAATCTAAATGTGCTTCAGGCACAGCTTGTGGGCCTGATGTATGCAAATCTTCCTCCAATATTTTCTGGAAATGCACTGCGTTGATTTTGCCATTAATTTTTACTAAAGTCCCTGTGCCTCTGTAGCTCTCACACTCCCAAAACAGCAGAGATCCATCTACATGCTTCACAGTGGGATAGTATCTGTCTCTTGTCGACTCCTCTCCATACACAGAATTTATGATTGTGACAATAAAGTTCAATGTTGGTTTCATTGCTCGAAATGATTTTGCTCCAGATGTTTTGAAACTTCTCTAGATGCTGTGTGGGATATTGTTAGTGGGCTGTTTTTGTGGCATTGGTAACAGCGATGGCTTTTTTCTGACAACTCTGCCATGCAGCCCATTTTTGTTCAAGCATCTCCTAATTGTGCATGCTGTTTCAAAGAAGTCTGTATTTTAGATGAAGTCGCTTGAGTTTTTTTCTTTGCATTCCAAACAATTTTCCTGGCTGTTGTGTATGAAATCCTTGTTGGTTTACCTGACCGTGCCTTGGTATTAACAGTACTGATGGGCATTTTCAAGACATTTGACCTTCGTGGCCATCTCAATCTGTTTGCGTGTCTATTATCAGGCCAATCGTTCAAGGGCATTTAAACGTTTGATTAGGGTACTAAGTGGGGGCTGGGTGGTCTCGCGGCCTGGAACCCCAACAGATTTTATTTTTTTCTCCAGCTGTGGAGTTTTTTTGCTTTTTCTGTCCTCCCTGGCCATTGGACCTTACTTTTATTCTATGTTAATTAGTGTTCCCTTATTTTAATTCTTACTTATTTTGTATTTTTTCCTCTTTCTTCATAATGTAAAGCACTTTGAGATGCATTATTTGTATGAAAATGTGCTATATAAATAAATGTTACTGTTGTTGTAGGGTAATCTGTATGGTTTCAGTTACAATTATGATAACTAAAGGACACACAGAATTTACCTGATCATTCTGTATACAGTGTTATACATTTTGTGTTCGGCAAAATCTTAGTTCATTTGTAATATTGATTAGTCTGATGGATGTGAAAGTGTGATTTAAATCAGCATTCCTTCAGTATTCTTACAATTTATCAGCTCAGGTTTGATTCAAAGGTGCACTAAAGGTCTTACAATAACTGCACATATGAAGCATTCTACTGGCAAATAGGCGAAGCTTAAAATAATCACACACACCTACACTTCCAAATGAATCATTGATCATTTACAATTCTTCTTTAACTGTTTATTTTTGAGCTACAAAAATGTAAAAATGTTCCTATAGAAGTTTTCACCTTTTCTAGAGCATTCTCCCCAAAATAACATGCCCTGGTTTGAACAGTTTCTTTTTTTTTTTTTTGCTCTCAGACACATTCAATACTGTCCAAAAAAGAACTTCTTGAAAACATATGAGCTAGCATAGTTTTTTCTTAAGTATATAGTACTGTATTATGCAGAACAATCCTTACCTTTTCCATATCCACAGACAGCTCTGCAAACCACTGCCTTGCATCCTTTTGCTGTACCACACATGCGACATGTAAGCAAGCTTTAAATAAAAGTAAATGTAGTTTGTCAAATAATCAGACTTGATATTTTGCTTTTCTGAAATAACAAAAATGAATTAAAAATAAAATGAAAATACACTGGATATATATTAATGGAAAAAGAAACAACATTTTCTAGAATGAAAAAAATTATACTTTGTATACTTTCACAAAAATCTTTCAATTTGTTTTAGCCCATTAACCAGCAAAACAGCTTGTGCACTACAACGTGGCAAATACACAAATACTCTATGTACTTTTACCCAATAAGACTGAGGTGGAACAAAGCCTGATTATGTCATCTTTTAAAAAGGTCTTAATTCACAATTTAAGTCGCAGCAAGACAAAGGCCACACAAAATCCATTTTCTATGTATTACATAATGTCTTGAATGTCACCAGGAACAAAGGGAGAGGGGCTACTGGCATCCTGCAGGCAACCATTTCTTTGTTAGAACTGCCAGACACCAGACTAAGCCACTTCACTGTGTACAAACTGCAAGATTTCAGATGATCGACTGAATCAACTGTTCAAGAGTTTGGTTACCCTAGAGTTATTACACAAGAGCAGGATCTAGAAGTCAGTCTGGTCTATTTGAGAAACTGTTTCAGAACTGCCACCTGTACTGCTTCTGAAACATCTGGTAAGACAACAAGTCTACATCATTGACTGCACTGGAAGGGCAGGTTCCAGGCTGCTGGCCTTGGAGCAAAGAGAACTGTCACAGACACTGTCCTCACAACTCCTAGACATCATACCAAACTAGCCTAGGCCAGACAAAGGAGTTTTCAGCAGTGACATCTGGTCCTGAAATTCATCCTGCAGTTTGGACATACTGTAGCTCCACTTCACTGAAGGCAGGCTGAAGAGGATGTGTTACTGGGATGAGATTGTGCAGCAAATCATCATTTCCTAAGTAAGGTAAAATGACCTGTCTTTACAGCAAGACAATGCCAGGCTATAGGTTGCTGCTGTGGTCTCAATTGTCCTGAGGAATACTGGTATATGGGCTTTGACTTGTCCATCCTTTTTTCCTGACATTAATATAATAGAACACTTCTGGGATGCCCTGAATTGTGATATCTGAAGATGTAACCCTCTGGCTGTCAATGGTCACCAGCTTTGTCAGGGCTTTTTGCAGCAATGTAATAATAGCCCATGACTTCACATGCAGAGTCATATTGGCTCTATGCAAAATACATATCGAGCAGTGATAACTGCAAAAGGTGGTCACACAAGATATCAAAATATTACAAGATGACTTTTGTTAATCTTTACAGTTCTTATTGCATTAGTGTTTTGTTGCTCTACTTTGCTCATTTTTTTTAAGGTTAACTCAGTAATCAAGGTAGAAATTTTAATCGTACAGCAAGTGTTTTGTTTCTTTTTTCCATCAGTGCACATAATAGTATAGCATGCGTACGAAAGGCAAATGTATGTCTAAAAAGTTTATAAGTCTCAAAACAAAAAAAAAAATGTCACTGATTAAAGAACATTATTTTTAAATTAAAATAGGAAATAGCAAGGATTTAAATGTTAGGGTCACAGAAATAACTGAGCTTCATGACAATTTAAAATTTTATTAAAACTAATTTTTAGCTGAACCATTTGAAATGTATATATACTGCTTTTTACACTTACCAAGTGCAACCATAAATGGAGGATATAAAAGACATAGGTCTGTTCTGTATGTGTCATTCACAATTCTCCTATTTAAAAAGAAAAGAAAAAAATAGCTAGATTGTCTGTAAAAGGTATATAGCAATAATAGCACTTGTAGAGCTTTATATACTTTGCTAGTGATCAAAGATAGTGAGACAAGTAGAATGACTGGACACGTCATTGCAAATTGAAAGCCTCCTGCTGACTTGTTGCATGGCTCTCAGCAAGTAACTATACAGTACATGCCTGAATGCTCCATCGCAGTATGAAAAATACACTGTAAAGTTAAATATTAACAATATTCTTTAAAACATAATCCCCAAATACTGCATATATACTGCATTTATAATAAATGTGAAAGCTTCAACTTTGATTGCACAGTTCAAATTAAACCAGAATACTGCCAAGACAAACAATATAGCAAACATACAAGAAAGCACTATGCAGTACTGCAAACAAATACTGATAAATCTGTTTCCATTTTACATACATCAATTAATATAAACTGCTGGATCCGAAAACTGAAAATATTTACAGTAATCTCTCCTCCATCGCGGGGGTTGCGTTCCAGACCCCCCCCCCCCCACGAAAGGTGAAAATCCACGAAGTAGAAACCATATGTTTATATGGTTATTTTTATACTGTCATGCTTGGGTCACAGATTTGCACAGAAACACAGGAGGTTTAAGAGAGACAGGAACGTTATTCAAACACTGCAAACAAACATTTGTCTCTTTTTCAAAAGTTTAAACTGTGCTCCATGACAAGACAGAGATGACAGCTCCGTCTCACAATTAAAAGAATGCAAACATATCTTCCTCTTCAAAGGAGTGCGCGTCAGAGAGAGAGAGAGAGAGAGAGAGAGAGAGAGAGAGAGAGAGAGAGAGAGAGAGAGAGAGAGAGAGAGAGAGAGAAGCAAACAATCAAAAATCAATAGGGCTGTTTGGCTTTTAAGTATGCGAAGCACCGCCGGACAAAGTACTGTAGCTGCAAGGAAGGGAGCAAGCATTTTTCAGCATTTTTTAGAGGAGCGTCCGTATCCTCTAGGCCAGTGTGCGAACAGCCCCTCTGCTCACACCCCCTCCCGTCAGGAACAGAGAAAGTCAGAGCGAGCGAGCGAGCCAGCGAGAGAGAGAGAGAGAGAGGAAAGCAAACAATCAAAAATCAATACGTGCTGTTTGATCTTTTAAGTATGTGAAGCACCATGCGGGAAGCATATCACTTGCAAAGCAGCCACATGTAAGCCCAGCAAAGATGGCAGCACTGTGAAGGTAATCTTTCAGCGTTTTTTGAGGAGCGGCCGTGCCCTCTAGGGGTGCAAACAGCCCCCGTGCTCACAATATATTTGAGGAGTTTTATTTAATTCATAATACGCGCTGTGGTTGGGTAGCTTCTCAGCCATCTGCCAATAGCGTCCCTTGTATGAAATCAACTGGGCAAACCAACTGAGGAAGCGTGTACCAGAAATTAAAAGACCCATTGTCCGCAGAAATCCGCGAACCAGCAAAAAATCTGCGATATATATTCAAATATGCTTACATATAAAATCCGCGATGGAGTGAAGCCGCGAAAGTCAAAGTGCGATATAGCGAGGGATTACTGTAATTGCATTTGAGTTTAATTTTAATTTCTGTCTTAAGGTAACTAAACTGCAAGTTAAGAAACTACATATAGTACCATGCCAAAGGCAGAAGCATGTCTTCTTGTCCCATATCCTGAACATACTGAAGAAGTGGTCTATACGGATGATAAACAATTAAACAACAATCCTAGAAAAAAGTAAAAAGAGTTTATACAAAACATTCATTCTGTGAAATATTTACATGCATTATTGAATATATCAAAGATCAATACAGTACTTTTAAACATACAGTAAGCAGCAGCTTATTACAGCTGCATTGTTGGCAGCATCTTGACCAGCTGCATCACCGTGTGGTACGGCAACACTAATGCTATGGACCGCAAATGCCTGCAGAGAGTGGTAAAGACTGCTGAGAAGATCACCAGGACCCCACTGCCCTCTCTGCAGAGCATCTACAACTGCAGAGTCCACAGGAGAACTGCCCCGATTCTCAAGGACCCCACCCACCCCCAACATGAACTGTTCACACTTCTACCCTCAGGCAGAAGGTATAGAAAGAAGTATGAAATGCAGGACTTCCTGGCTAAAGAACTCTTTCTTTCTCAAGGGCATCAGACTCCTAAATAACTGATTGGAGTTTATAACCATGGTTCACCTCATTCTATCTACCTCACACAACTGTATTTGACTTGTCCATCACACACCTACCTGCACATTACACTTTATATTTCTATTTTGTTTTTATACTTTGTGCTGCCTCTGTTACTTACTATCTATCTGCTACTTATTATTTATGTTTATCTTTATATGTTGGTTTTGTCATTTAGTGTGGACAGCAAAGAAAGAATTTCATTGTAAAGGGAAATGTGTTTCGCTACTGTGCACATGACAATAAACTTTGAACATGAACTTATTAGTTCTAGGAATGCAATTTAATACCTAAAACAAAAGTAAAAATCACAAAATCAGACCAGATTTTAATTCATGAGCAAAAACAAGCTTTAGCTACAAACGCAAACACTAACCTTTGTTTTCACTCTGGTTTATAAAAATGTTTTATCCTCTTTCCATCTAATGACTGAGCATTACAGTCAAAGTGTTTTCATTTTTGGCAAAATATAATAGTTTAATAATTTATTTTTGTTTAACCTCTATGCAAAAACCATTTCAAGTATTTCCAATTTCAAATGCCAGCAAGCTAAAGAGTCTTTGTCACTGACGCTACACTCAAACATTACCTAAAAATTAGTTCTTACTCTCTCAAGGTCAACGAGATCTCTAAATTTAGCCATACATGTCATCATAAGTAGTAACTTGGTCTGCCTATCAGTTTCACACTTGACTTAAGCAAGCTGCGATTTTGACTGCCAAAATATGTTAATGATAACATTTGCAGAAAAGCATCTGTTTTCAATATAATTTGTATTCAAGCATTTTTTATTTTGTAATTTGCCTGTATGATAGCTATAACAGTGTGTGCAGGGGATACCACTAGAGTAGCTGATAGTACACTACAGTATACTCTTTATGACTGGTTTCTTGTTCAGTTTCATGATAAACTAAAGTAATGTGTATGGAATTATGCTATCACATGCTTGTTCGCTATATGAGATCCTTATTGTGTACTTGATCCCTGGTAATAGAATAGATGTAGTTTAAAAAAAAATAAATAAATATTTGTTATCTCTTGCCCTATGTTTAGATTCAGCACTAAACTAATGCCTTTTCTCTTTAACCTGTTGTGTCTCAACCTCTCTTGCTTGGCGTTTCCTCTCATGATCACATCCCTGTTCACCTTCTTTGCCATTTCGGGACGTCTCACTCATCTTCTTTCTACTTTCTGATTGCCACCAATGGGAAACAGGCCCTCATTACTCAGTGAGTGAACATTGTTTGTATTTTTGCAAATTCTTCCTATACTTTAAGGTGACTTGGGATGTGCCTTGTTGGTATTTAATGATCCAACGTTACTCAATAAATTATTTTTGTCAGTGAATTGCTCTATTTTAACACCTTTTTTGGGGGATTTTCATACCCCTAACACATTGTGTCATCATCCCTACCACTGACCCACCAGAGATAAACTGATTAATCAGACCAAAGCCAAACTGACCAATCAGATTGGGGAGTGCAGTGAGTGTGTACGCCTGATGAGCCCAGAATTAGGGCGAAACACGTGTCGCGTACTCTTTGCATTATTTGACAGTAAACTATTTCAACCATATATATATTATATATATATATATATATTATATATACATACAAAATGCATAGTGCAGCTCAGTGCAGGAAATGCTGAAATAAACTCTGAAAAACAAGAATTAACAATATGTAAACAGTTTTGCAAGACCTGGGAGGCCTGAGGGGTGCAGTGTCCAGCCTAACTAAGCTGAACTAACCATTTGTGAGCTTGATGGCGTGTGGGAAAAACTGTTCTTATATCTGCTTGTTTTAGCATATGTTAATTTATAATGACTGGCCAATGGAAGAAGTTCAAAAAGATTGTGGCCTGGATGGGAGGGGTTGGTGATGATTTTCCCTGCCCATTCCATGACTCTAGAATAGTAGAGTTCCTGTAAGGTGGGTAGACTGGCACCAATGATATTTTCGGCAGACCTGACTATTCGTTGTAGCCCGTTTCTGTCATGTTTAGTCACTGATCCAAACTAGATTGTTATGGCTGAGCTGAGAACAGACTGCTGTGTAGAACTAAACTGGCAGATCCTGTGGAAGGTTGAACTTCCTCAGCTGACGCAGGAAGTACACTGGCTGTTGTGCCTTTTTTATGAAGGATCCTTCATTGGTCTCCCATTTCAAGTCCCGGAAGTTAATAGATCCGAGAAACATGAAGGTTTCCACAGTTATCACAACAGTATTAAGTATGGAGAGGGGCGATAATATTGTGAGAACTCTCCTAAAGTCCGCTGTAATCTCCACAATTTTGAGAGTGTTTAGCTCCAGATTGTTTTGACTTCACCAAAGGGCCAGCTGCTCAATCTCCTATTTGTATGCAAATTCATCACCATTCCTCAGGAGTCATCAGCATTTTTGATAAGTTTTACAAATTTACTCATGCTCACAAACATTTTCATAAAACAGGGACATTAACTGCTATAGTTTAGTGTATAACTTCCAAAATTAATAACAACTAAGTTATGGATAAATATATGAAATAAAGTTAAGGCCACATATTATATTTAACACCTTTTTAAAAGGTGTTTCTTACTTTTTTATGACACTTACCATAAGTTCCAAGAGATAAAATTCACATTCCAGTATCTGTGCCATAAAAGAACAAGTACTTGAATTAACAAAAAGTAGTATTATTAACAAACAATGCATTTAAAATGTTCTCTATCAACTCAAATATACAGATTAAAAAGTAATTTGGTTAAATTTACATTGATGTCTAATTGAATGCCTCAGTAAAGGCAACAACATTACTTAAACTGATCAATTGTTCCTTTAATCCATTACTGACTATCAACAATACAGCTTTGATAGTCAATAATGAAAACAATGTTAGAACATTTCATAATCAGTTCCCACACTTAAATTAAATACATTCCTATGAATATTTGTCACAGAAATACAGATTAAAGTGATACGTATTCAAAGACTTTAAAATGTAAGTACTGCCCATATGTCAAATTAAACAGTCCATATTGTACCCTCTAAGTACACCACAAGTTTTAACCCTGCTTTGTGGTATGTAGCATGTCCATGTCAACTCAGTGCTTTCCACAACCTGCTATAAAGCTTTGAAAGCAACTGTACAATGGGAGTGGAAACTACTGTTACAAACATATCCAGACAAATAACAAGACTTGCTTAAAGAGTTAAATTAATACATACATGATTCATTCTGTATGGAAATTCCTTTGGAAAAGCATATGAGAACCTAGTCTTTACTAAAATCACAAAAAAGAAATAATTTAGTGAAGCAGAAAAAGAAAGGTGGCAGTATATCAGTTAAAGTATATTATCAGTTTTGAGCAAAAGAAATCCACATACCCCTTAAGAAGAACGTCTAATAATGTATATATAGCATTGAATGCATGTTAGATAAGCATCAAAAATATCACCTTCCAGGTAAACTTTGAACTTTCAGTTTACTTTATAATTACTGATATTTAACAAAATGTATTGTATAAAACAATTAACTCTTCAAAATAAATAATTATACAGTAATTTACTCAGAATATTATTATTTTACTTCATAATTAGCTACTATATTTCTACAAATACTTACATACAGATGTAGCTGCAGATATCAAACGGGTGTTTGAAACAACACCAAATTCCTAAATTTGTACAGAGAAAAAAAATGTTTACCACTGAATTCGACAATTCAAAATTTATAAAAACAGATCAAAATTAAATGATACCTCAACTTTGGATGCCAAAAATACACAGGTTGGTGCCATAAGAACTGGATCTATACTCTTCAGGGAATATCTGTAAATAAATATAATGTACCTTATCAGCTGTCAATAATACTGAAATATATTTATTTGACTGTTCACACAAACAAGTTTCTCTGTTATAAATAACAGTATATTACTAATATCACAGTACAGTATAATAAATGGATAATTTCAGAACTGAATTGTAGGAAAGACTCCCTATTTATAATAAAAATACTAAACAGTGTGTAACAAAAGTAACAGAGGACATACATTTTAGGACTAACAGGATAAAATTTTAAAGGCTTTCCTTTTCATTTTATTTAGCAAGTATTACCAATATATTACATTTATAAGGATCTTAAAGCATGTTGAAAATGTTCACCATATTTTCCTTTCTTCTTTATATTTGTAAAATGTTACCTGGCATAGAATCTTTTGAAGTAAACTGTTGCTGTGGCTATTACTTGCTGTCTAAGTTTCAGGTGTTCTCCTAAGGCTTGAATAACTGCAATAAAATGGACATATTAGCAGACATTCTGATTTTGAATTTATTAAAAAAAAAAAAAAAGAAGAAGTTATTGTTCAGGTCAAAAAGTGCATAATTCACTACCTGCAACCTAATGAAATGACTTGTAATACATTGTTCATAAATATTAATTAGATATACTATTCCTGATTTAGATAAGCACTGGATTCTACCAGATTAGCTAACTACAGGCCAATTAATCTCTCTTGTTATTTTCAGACACCATTTACATAAACTTACATTTAACATAAAAATACAATGAACTGGATATTTGTTTATACTGCAAGAAAGAGTTGCTTTTGAAATGTAATGACTTTCATCCCAGAACAAAATTTACATTTTTTTTTAAATCTTTAGTTCTACGTAAAGAGGCTCAATTAAACCTTTTATTTGTAAACATATGAGACAGAAAAAAATCAATTGTTTATTTTTACACAGTCCACTTTATAAAGCACTCCAATACCCCTACCCCATATTAAAAGATGTAGCAGTTACCTTAACTGGAATTTTCAAATTGGCCTCTGCACTAGGATGAGCATGGGTATATGTATGAGTGGGCTGGATTGACTGGCACCTAGTATGGCATGGTTTCCTGCTTTGCATAGGGTCCTGCCACCTGCTTGCTCACCAAATAGATATGACACATCTTGGTGCAGGTATTTAAAAAAAACTCTCAGTGTTAAAAAATTTTCTACCCAAAAATGATATTATCTATATATCTTTTTTAATAAACCTTAAAGGTATACCCCGTCCAAAAATGATATTTTGTTTATCTTTATGATGGAATTAATGAGTGCTTGTGTTGTATTGTTATTTTTGTTGTTCTTTAGTTATTTTTTATATTTTTAAATATTTTGTATTTGTAATTATGTATCATTCAAATGTCCTGACACTCCCTGCATTTTGTGTGTTGAGCGCCCCCGGGGCAGTGCCACCCTGATGCCACCACTCCTGAGCCTATCCTCTCTAGCTATTAAATTGTGGCAGAAAAGGCTCAGGCACAGGAAAACATGGTTTGTGAAGGAGTTGTGAGTACTGCAATTTTCTTTGGATTTTCTGGTTTTCTTGATTTATTCTGCTCCTATTCCTGGACTACGGATTTTGACTTGTTTGAATAGGATTGCCTTTTGGTAACACCATCTTGCCAATTTTTGTTCTTTTGAGCATTTTACTTGTATTTTATTTTTTCTAACAAATCCTACATATATAAGAGATTCTTTTGTTGCCATTTTGTACACAAGCTGTAAGTTTACAGTCAACTTTTACTTAAGGTGCTTTTACTTATTATTTTGAGAGGTCAACTTGTTTGGGGTCTGCTAGGCCAGAAGACTACAGTTAGCAGTTTTGAAGCCAACTAGATTTGGGATGAGAATTTGTAAATTATGTCATATAATTAAACTGTCAGGTATATATATGCTTACAATGTTCCACACACATGTATTTTGCCAAAATATGGTTAAAATAAACCACTTCCAGAAAATGCTCTCAAACAAGAGAGAAGACAGAAGTACTCTCAAATGCCACACAAATCCACTGTATCAGGAATTTTCTGATGTCCATTATTCACGAAAACATGACACTAAAATGTCTGTTAGCTATCACTAAAAACAGTTTGGGGGTAGGAGGGTAAATGATACACAAACTATCATTTCTGGATGGAGTATTCCTTTTAAAGTTTATTAAGTTGTGAAGTAAGACTTTGAAATTTTCCATTTTCTAAACAAAGATAATATATCTTCAATACTTAACAATATAGTTCAAAAATGTGTTTTCCAGTATTCTGTACTTACACACTATTTTTACCTTGTTTTCAAAGTAACACAAAAGCATGCCAAAATTAAGCATGGTATATTAATTTACAATGGTGACAATTTATTATTATTTTTTTTTAGTTTTGCTGTATTGTTAAAATGGTGGAAGAAATAACAGTATTGCTTTATTTACTATTCTCAAATTAGCTTTTTCCACTATTGAGCTTTGCTGATCTAAATTATTCAGTTATTACTAAGTGTGAATCTTTCTCCTTGGCTACGCTATTGTTCCAGTATCACGAAGTTACTGCAAAAAGCACACTATAAAAATAAAGATATTTGCATACACTGTGGGCTTTGTGAAACAATGTCTTTCAGAGTCTCTTACAATATGAAACAATAATTAAAATCTGGACAACTCATAAAACCTACGCACACTTCAGCATTCATGTCCACTTCTGAATCAAGTTGTGCATTATCAGTTCTTTTAGATTAGTTCTCCATTTAAGGTTTTTACTTCATTTGACCATGAGTCAAAATAAAAATCACAAGTACATACAAGCTTATAGAAATTTCTGCACTTGTTTTAGAAAAAGCTGAAAGAAATCAAGTCATATTAGATCGTTCAATAGTTAACAAAAGTCACATCACCAGCAATATTGAAGTACAAAGCAAATAGATTTTTTTAGGAAAAATAATCAAAAATAAAAATTTTTAATGGTTTGTTTAATGTTCAGTATTTTTGAAGTTGAAGTTGCATCTTCACAATCATGGTACTGTATATATTAATTTGCCACTGAAATTATATTCTAAAGTAAATTTAAAAAAAAACAAAACTCTCCTGCTCTTGTGCTTTAAAATAGAAGTATAGGGTAAGACGGTCCAAATGTAAATACAAACCACTTTGAAGCAGAAAAGGCTCTCATTTTAGAAAATGTGTTTTCCACATATCTGAGGCATGGTTGTACAGTAACAACAAAAGCAAACTAGAAATAATAAATTGTGGGTGGAGTTGTGGAAAATTAAAAAACCTTCGTCAAGGATACAAGACGCCTCGACTCACCGGTATGAGAAGACCCAATATAGTAAAACGTTTGACACATTTTGATGTTTAGTTATGTAAGATTTTGGGGTTTCCTCCCTGTTTTTGTCCCACAACACCTGAAAAAAACAATTTTTAGGCCATTTTTGGAGCATATTTTATGTAGGAAATTACACCCTTATGATAAAAAGTAAACCAATTTCTTCAGCAAAAATGATCAGAAGGACTTGAAGTTGTGCATTTCGCATTATGCAACTCCAGAGGTTCCTCCTAATTGGAATCAAGTTGTTAAAGTTACTCCTTTTCACAAAACTTTGAAAAATGGGGGTGGGTAATATAGATAAGGAGAGTTTCACTTTATACTATTATGGGGTTCTTGATCACAAATATAATAATATTTTTGATATTTGATTCTTCACCAGTGGTCCTGGCTATCTAAGAGTCACTCCCAGGAGGATACCCATTAGCTTCATAACATGATCATAAAAAAAAACAAACTTTGACTTAAAAAATACCAAACTCACCCTTTAAGGGTTCAGATCCTAACTGTAACTCTGTCCCCTCTTCTGAACAAGCAGTGTCCGTCTCTCTCTCATTGTATTCTCTTAACTATTTGCCTCACGCTGTATTTGGTTATTATATAAATAATTTCGATATACTAAAAATGATACTGGTTGATCCACTCTTATAAACACAATCTAATTTATAAAAAGGTTGTTGGCAACCTGTTGCTTTCTATGTTTACTTCAATTCTCCTCCCAGTATCATATCTATTATCTTTATGATTCTTATCTATATATATAAAAATGGAATGGGTGGGTCGTCGGGTGGGCCTTTTTTTCATTCCGTCGTTTTTTCGACGTTTTGAAAATGTAGAATGATTATTTGATTTTTTTGTTTTTATTTGATCGTGTCTATGTAGCCGCCGTCGTAATAAAGTATCGCTAAAATCGTCATTTATCGTAACTTATTTTTGACGTATAACGTCGCCGTCGTCAAGGTCAGTGATACCAGTGCAAAAAATCTGCTTACGGTTGAAAGACACGCCCTACTCACTGGACAGTTAAAAACACCAATCAAACTAACGATGACATCAAGTATTACCCAATCAAAAGTAGGAAAGGAGGCATCTTCATAAAATGCGTGTGGGATGATTTGCATGAGACGCTGCTTTAAAAAAAAAATGATAAAAAAAATACGGGATAAATCCCGTCCAGTATTGATTCAAAACGGGAGGCGCAATTTCATTCTCAATCGCGGCACGATTCCGTATTTTAAAGGACGGGTGGCAACCCTACAGTGCCAGGTAACAACCCATACAATCACATTGTGATTCAGACTAGGAATGCAATGAATGTAATTACCCCGATCTACATACAAGGCGAAAGTCTTGCAACATTCAAAGATGATGGTTTGAGATAAGTACACCATACAACATAAAAGAGCTTATGAAGCCTTGAACCGAAAAAAGCAACATCTCAGAGATCGTAAAAAAAAAAATAGGAGCTAATGTCGTTTTACTCGCTGTAGATTTTAGTCAAACATTACCAGTTATTTCACGAGGGAGACCAGCACATCAACTCAACGCGTGTTTAAAATCCATGCTTCTCCCACGCTCGGTTATATGTCGCGTGTTCTCGGGTAGGTGCACCAAAAAATTTATACATTTAAGCATGTAATGGGCAAACAAAAAATGAGGTATACCCAAAGGCACAGCAGTAGTACTTAATGTAACTTTACTTCTTAAATGTTAATGTTTTACTGTTTAATAATTTATACGCTTCTTATATGTTGTTCAAATTCTTTTATCAAAATACCACTGACAGCGCAATGCACGATAACATCGAGTGAATACACCATACGCATCCGCCCACGGCTGCCCTGCTGTGCGCAGATAGGACTTGATTGTACAATAAAATAAAATAAAGATAAAAAGACTAAAACAATCATCACCCATAAAGCTGATAGTAGACGTGACGTACTATATGTGTACCACATTTCAAGTGTATAGGTGCAACGGTTTGCGAGCTACAGGTCATTTAAAATCCTGGACAGACACACAAATTGCCACGGTAGCAAATTACAGAAGAAGATTTTACTGTTTAATAATTTATATTTATATGAAACGAGCTGTATATACCCTGCGTTGCCCGGGGCAGAAGTAACGTAATCGGTCAAACACTTACATATATACCAAAGTAAACCTAATCGGTCAAACAGTTACATATATAAAAAAACCGAACCTAATCGGACAAACAGCTTCATATATACAGAAGCGAACCTAATCGGACAAACAGCTAATCTATATACATAACCAAACCTAATTGGTCAAACAGTTACATAAATACAAAAGCAAACCTAATCGATGAAACAGCTTCATATATACAGAAGCGAACCTAATTGGTCAAACAGTTATGCATGTGCAGAATAATTTTACAAAGATTATACGTGTTAACAATCATTAAAAAGAAAAGATTGAGGAACTGTTCTTCTATATGTGATGAAGCTGGATGAAGCTGACTTGACGAAGACGTAGGTGGCATAGATTGGTTTTTCTAAAACAGAAGAAAAAAATGAGTATCTATTATTATTTTAAATTAGAATGAAAATGAGAACCTTGATTAGACATAGATTATCCGTATTAAAATATGTGCACGAATAAACTTTTGCTAACTCTCTAGCAAAAGTTTATTCATACAAATTGGCATGGGATGGCTTTGTGAAAAACTAAAAATTAGATAAAAATAAATTGAGAATGCGTACTTCGATTTGACTGAGATTATCTGTAATGATGAAAAAAAAGTTTAGTATGTTTTTTTTTTCCATACGGGAAGGATGTAAAACCTTACATAGGCACCCTTCAGCCCGTACTGAAGGGTAGTGTCAGATTCTTACTGACTAAAAAACACCCTTTTTATTCCACAGCTAACCCAAAAACCACTATTAGGCATTACTTTGGGGTGGCAGTAGTTTAGTTATGAAACAGCTGGGTCCTGAAAAAAATCTGTCTTATTAGTGGCTTCATCACATATAGAAGAACAGTTCCTCAATCTTTTCTTTTTAATGATTGTTAACACGCATAATGTTTGTAAAATCATTCTGCACATGCATAACTGTTTGACCAATTAGGTTCGCTTCTGTATATATGAAGCTGTTTGATCGATTAGGTTTGCTTTTGTATTTATGTAACTGTTTGACCAATTAGGTTTGCTTATGTATATAGATTAGCTGTTTGTCCGATTAGGTTCGCTTCTGTATATATGAAGCTGTTTGTCCGATTAGGTTCGGTTTTTTTATATATGTAACTGTTTGACCGATTAGGTTTACTTTGGTATATATGTAAGTGTTTGACCGATTACGTTACTTCTGCCCCGGGCAACGCCGGGTATATACAGCTCGTTTTCTATATAAATTGGCATACAGTACTTTATTTAAGTATTCATTTAACAGTAGTTCATTGTTATTCGACCACCAATAAAACAAGAAGCTCATCCCAAACAATCCTTGAAATAATCCATCCAGCAAGATATTACTCTCTTTGGCAAAGTTCAACACTTGAAAATGTAGAATTTTACTGAAAATTAACAACAGATTGGTGTTATTTTCCTTTTCCCCAAATAGGAAAATGAATTACAGGGAGCAAAATGCCACATAATATCAATTATACATTAATGTTATTACATTGGAATGTTAAAGGTCTCAATCATAAGTTTAAAAGAATAATGGTGCTCTCACATCTCCGATTGCTAATACCGGATATAATATTTTTGCAACAGATTAATTTACTTATCAGGGATCAGTTTTGGCAGCAAAGTGATTCCATTGGACAGTAAGTGAACTACACCTATAACAGGCATACACAAGGACAGAGTCCTGATCACGAGGCAATTTCATTTGTTGCCACCAAGAAAACAGCAGACAGTTAATTAAAGATAACGTTTTGGATCTGTGGAGATTTATCTGCCCTTATTCTGTACAGTATCTTTTTCAGAACAGTACAACATATTCACGAAATAGATTATTACTGAAACCAGTCTTTTGCCTTCTTTTCAATCAGGCAAATATTATGCAATTGTCATCATGTACCATGTTCCTGTTATTTTTAAATCGCCATTCTCTACCAATAGAATTTACTGTTGTTGAATGAAGCTTAATGCAACTCCAGACATATCTGTGGAAACACTCTGGGAAATATTAAAAGCACAGCAGAGGAACAATTTATTTAATATGTTTGGGGTTCTCTGTAAGTAGTTCTGATATCCTTTTACTTTGTAATCTGGTTTTATGTCAAAGAATCAAGCCTACCTAATGATAAAAAGAAGTCATTGCAAATAGCATTGATTCTTTTTAAAAACAGGAGAAATAGAGCAACAAATCCTTAACTCACACGACTCTTATTAAGATCACAGAGAAAAGGCTAATAAGAGTTTGTTTAACAAATGCATAAAATAGATACATAAAGTGGATGAACAAGCACACACAGCATGCAACTGCATGCAAAATACATTTTAGTGTCAATTCTGTAAAACTATATGTGAAAGGAAATTCAGCTGTACTGCTTCTTATTATACAAGACTGATGAATCTTAACACTTTCTATGGTTTATGGATTACAATGAATTAAATTTTTAAATCTTTCACATATAGCAAATGTGTAAATGACTGTTGTATTATCACCTTTCCATTGTAATTCCTGCTTCTAGAAATAAGTCACATTTTATTTAAAAAAAAAAAAAACTTTTACCATTCGCAAAGAAGATCTGCAATTTCCAGTATTCCTCTTCTGTCAAAAACTTCAAATCTTTCTGGCGTTCTTTCATTAAGTCTTGCTTATCAAGTATCCACTGCAAACTAAACATAAAAGCAACATTTAATGTATGTCATTATCCACTAAAATCAGTTACTACAATGTTATTTACTAAATTAACAAGTTTTCTTACAATAAAACAATCTTTATTTAGTGTAAGACAGAAAACATTCATCAATTCATTCACTTTCTGAAGTCAGCTAAATTACTGTAAACTTTATGCTTGGCCAGTTTACTAATCAGTGATCCAGTCTTTTGTAGGGAAAATTGGACAATTTAGATCTGCAGCTTATTAATTGATCATCACCGGAAAGGCCAAATAAAACAGTGGAAGCTATGCATACTGTATACACTATTGAAAAAGCAATTCTGTTCTTACAAACCCTTGCAAAATCCATTAAACTCTGTTCCTTCAGAATTTCCTTTCATAAGGCACACCCAGTAATCAGTAGCAATCTATGCACAATCCTCTCACTAAAAGTGTCAAGGTTTCCAATGTCAAGGTGAAATGTTTTGTGCACAGCTTTGTGATAAGAGCAATGGCAGACTTTGCGTCAATGGCAGGAATTTAATTGATGCATAGTTTAACATACATGCATGCATAGATATGACTGACAAAGCTGTGCTATTGAATACATTTCAGCATTTTTTTTATTTCAGCAGTTTTTCCCCACATAAACCTTGTACACTTAGATAGCACAAAAGACCACATTTTGGTCACCAAAAGTACTTTGACTTTCCTTTCTTGCAGACTAGAATATGTCTTACTATACAATGTCACTAGCATGCAAAGCAAAACAAATACCATCAGAGAAACATGACTAAGTTGTTACGTGCCCTGTTAGCAAAAGTTGCTTCATAAAAGTAATACAGAACACACAAACTCTTCTTACAATAAATAAAACATTTATTTAAAATTAAAAAATGTTAAAGGAGTGAAGAATAAAGTTGGAAATGTTAGAATTTTTAGATTTTATACACTAGTAATGGGTTGGCCAAAGTAAATATCATGATGACATGCAAGACGGCTTGTTAATACTTGGTAACAGAGGACTCTGATCCAAAGCAAACCTTTTACCTTTTGAATCATGTGATCTTATGTAAAGTGAGATAAGGCTAAGTATAAGGAACCTAACTGGACCTCAAAAGTGGTGGTGTCTGCAAAGAACTCTCACTAAACAGTGGTTTGTGCTTGTCATGACAATTATAATATTGGAATAGAACAATCTAGATGAGAACAGGCCATTCAGACCAACAAAGCTCACCATTCCTATCCACGTAATTACTCTAAAATAACATCAAGTCTAGTTTTGAAAGTCCCTAAAGTCTTCCTATCTATCACATTACTTGGCAGCTTACTCCATGTGTCTACGGTTCTCTGTGTAAAGAAAAACTTCCTAATGCTTGTGTGAAATTCACCCTTAACAAGTTGCAACTGTGACCCCATGTTCTTGATGAACATTATTTTAAAATAACAGTCTCAATCCACTGTACTAATTCCCTCCATAATTTTAAATACTTCAATCATGTCTCCTCTTTATTGCCTTTTGCCTAAACTGGAAAGGCTCAGCTCTTACATTCTTTCTTCATAATTCATCCCCTGTAGGCTTGGAATCAGCCTAGTTGCTGTTCCACTATGACCTTCTAAGGTGTATTTTTGATTTTCATACTTCCAATTGTGTAGTCAAACCTAACATTTTAACTTTCTACATGTAATACTTTAAATTTACTGAAATTAACTGTCATCTGCCATAAATCTGCCCAAGTCGGTATGCTGTCCAAGTCCCTTTGTAATGACATAACTGATTCCAGATTATCTCCCAATCCACCTATCTTGGTATCATCTGCAAACTTAACTAGCTTGTTACTTATATTCCTATCCAAATCATTTATATCTATCAAAAATAGCAGTTGCCCTTGCACTGACCCCTGTTGAACACAACTCTTAACATCAGCCAATTCTGATAAGGTTCCTCGCACCATAATCCTCTGCTTCCTATATCTGAGCCAATTTTGCACCTATCTACAAACAACACCCTGAACTCTCACTTTCAGTTTGATACCCAACCTCTCATGTGGCACCTTATCAAATGCTTTCTGAAAGGCCAGGTAAATAATATCATATGCTCCACCTTGATCATACCCTTTTGTTGCTTCCTTATAGGTTTCTACCATGAATTATTTTACCTCCTCCTTGAATGCTCTTTTATTACTAAAACACTGAAAGGATCTCTTTAGGTCATCTTTCAGTTTATCTGCTATATTTCTCTCTGTCTTTTAGCCTCCCTAATGATTCGTAATGGTTCCCCTCATGTTCACATACACCCTACGATTCACATTGGAGTTATTAACCTTTCACACCTTATACAAATCTTGCGGATACAAGGGGGCACACCAGTTCCCTAAACCCAACATAAACAGACACAAGGGACAAGTTCAGCAACCCACACTGCTTTTTATTTAGTTGTGAGAAATGCTTTCCAACCATTTCCTACCAATGTATAGTACAATAAGCATAAAATTCATAGCACAGCACTTCTCTCCCTCCTCCTCCTGTAAGTTTTCTCCACCTCCTCCTTCACACTCTGCCTCGTCCTTGTCAGAGAGGCATCTCTTTTTATCTTTCACTTGGGAGTACTTCTGGTCTTCCATACATGTGGTCCAAAACCACTCCCGGGTGAGACGGAGAACCTATGAAGTAGATCTCCCTGTCTCTGCGGCACCACCAGAACCCAAGAGGGCTGAGTTGAGGAACTCCATGTCCTATGTTGCCCTGTGGGAATCTGAGGTACTGCTGCAACCCAGGGGGGCTGCCATCTAGCGCTATAGGGAAAATAAATAATGCCCTGTTCACAATCTCACCCAAACCATCCGTCCCTCACATTCTTTATTTATCCACAGCAGAGGTTTTTCAATTTTCCTACTAATTCCAAACTGAGCTATTTTCCTGTCCTGCATTAAATATAAAATGTTTTTAACACTAGAATTACCAGAGTCTACAAAAAAACTCGTAGATCCAGCCCACCTTAAAACCATTCTCACCTCTCTTTTGTCTTCTAAATGTGCTGATTAAGAAGAGCAACAAGCAGCCGGCTATTCCATCCCCCACCATCGCAGAACGTTCACGTTCAAGTTTTCCCAGCTCATGCCTTGTTTGATTATCTGGGAGTGACTGAACAGCTGGAGTTTTACAGTGGAAATAATAGATCGCTATTTGGAACACACGCATTTCATGTGTGTTCCGTTTCTACAGTAACCAGCAAGCCCGTGATTCTCGAAAGAATCACAAATCCAAGAATGGCAATCACTTTCTGTTCCCTCCGATACTTGGAGGGATGAAATATCATGGAGGGTTGGTGCATCCTGGGAAAGTTCATTTAATTAAATAAACATTTGTACTAAAGCGGTTTCTTTTTGGAGCTGTGACTCATCTGGTTCTGGTGTTTCAGAAGTGCGTTGTAGGCGCCTTTGTTTATTGTTTTTATCCATGCAGTCTCTTTTTTGTTTTTCTATGGCTGTGTCGTCAGCAAGAAGTCGTTTGCTGACGGCGGCGGATTTGCGTGCTGAAGTGACCATGGCGGCGGATCCGGGCATGGAGGGCTACATTACTAAATGAACGTGGTATATGCAGTGGTGTGGGCGGTCGCGTTCGGGAGGCTGTACAACCTGCCGTGCACGCTTTACCTCAGGTTTAGTTTACAGGTCGTAGCCATGGTAAAGTTTTCATTTAATTAAATAAACATATTTGTACTAAAGCGGTTTCTTTGTGTGGGCGCCTTCGTTCATTGTTTTTATCCATACGGGTTCGTTTACAGGTCGTAGCCATACGGGCTCGTGTTTGTATTACTAATCGTTGAGCTCCTTCCATTTGGAGCCGTGACTCCTTTGCCTCTGCTGTGTCAGAAGCGCGTTGTGGGCGCGTTCGTTCATTGTGTTTATCCATACGGGCTCGTTTTGTATTTCCGTTAGTTGAGCTCTTTCATTGTGGAGCTGTGACATCTTTGCTTCTGGTGTGTCTGAAGCGCGTCGTAGGAGCCTCCGTGTATTGTTTTTATCCATGCGGTCTCGTCTTTGTTGTTCTGTGGCTGTGTTGTTAGGTAGAAGTTGTTTACTGTTAGGAAGCATACTCCAACTTACACACACTGACTGCTGGCACAGTGGATTAGAGCAGGTGTAGTTTACAGGTTGTGGTGTTTGGGCGCCACGCACTGACTCTGGGAACTACTGGCTCGGTTTTGTATTACAAATTATTGAGCTCTTTCCGTTATGTGATTCAAGCATACACTAACTTACACACACAGACCGCTGGCACAGTGGATCAGAGCAGGTTTAGTTCACAGGTGGTGTTGTTTGGGTGCCACCTACTGACTCTGGGAAGCCGCTGGGTTTGACTCTGAGACGCATTGCGCATGTGGTGCGTTCGCCGTCCGTGCATAAATTAAACTGTGGTTTAGTAATATAGATCTGTGTAAACACATTGTTAAAACAGAAATTTTTTCATATTGTAGTAATAACATCAAATAAACACTTTCACAAAAGGTTCAAGAATGATATAGAGACCAGAGTTCGATTCCCCGCTGGGGAGGAAGTGTTTTTTTTTTTTCTTTGTAACCTCAAACGGACATAAAATGTATAAATTGGTATGCACTGTAAATCGTTAAGTTTAAAATGTCGATCGCGGTTATTTCTGTTGATTAATTCATGCTTTTTTACTTAAGAGTCAGAACAGGAGCTTATTCAACTTCTGCTCTGACTCTAACAGCGCCACAGTATAAATTCACACACGATCTGACGCTGTTCATTTTCAAATAATATTGCATTACTTTGACGATGTTTTCTGATTGGTACTATTCTCGTCATAAAATGATTTCATCAAAACGTCACATATATTTGTCTCTTTTTTTTAAATGTGCGTTGATCACCGCCAGCATGTTGTAGCACACAGCAACTGGCCACCTGCATGTTCTTGCATGCACTGAATAAGCACACTGAATAAGACAGCGCTATATGCAATCATCAGATTCAAATGTTAACAGTTCACACACACGCAAGGATCGTCTTTCTTACATTTACAACGTGTGTACCTGTTACAATGTACTCACTTCTCTCTATGCTGTGGTTTCTATTACACACCTGAACTGGAACTGGAAATTCTCTGATGTGGAGTCAGTTCTGTATGGTTGTGGGCGTGGGTGTGAGTGGTGGACATAACTGGGAATTACTGTGAATGTGCGTGGTGTTTTGAGATAATGAAAAGAGCTGCAAATTACAGGTGCATGTTCAGTGTAATAGGAACCATAGCACAGAGAGGCGTGTACACTGCAACAAGTACACATGTCGTAAATGTAGGAAGGATGCTCCTTGGGTGAGCTATAGTGCGTCTTTATGTGAAAACAGCAGTGTCAGATGGGGAGTGTCTGATAATTGCATATAGTGCTGAAGTTACTGCTCTTTACTATGCTTTCCTCTGAATGTCCTGGAGTACAAAAGAAACAGCATACAGCAACATGTGGGGACTGGCAAGATTGGGGAAAAAAAAAAAACCATGCAGTTGTATGTATTGTGATACACTGCAGAGCTATAGCGTGTCTGTATGTGAAAACAGCAGTGTCAGATGGGGAAGGATCCAGAACGCGACTGAGAGAATGAAAGTGAATAAAAAAAACTAAAACAAAGCTAACCTTTACAAATATCATAAATTACACTGGCTGTTACAAACTGAAATCAAATGTATCTTTTTATTCTAAAATAGTAAAAATAAGAGCAGTTCACTTCTCAAAAGGAAGTCGAGCAGGATCGAACTCGTGACCTCTTGATTCCCAGTCAGCAACTGATACTATAGTGCCACAGCGGCAGTCGTAGTAAATGAGTGTCAACGTCGCACACTAAGGCGGCTTTTTTTCTCGGCAGTTATATTTTTGAATAAAAGCGCACTTGTTCTGTTATATTTGTACCTTTCATGAAAGTGTTTCTTCAATATTTGGACTTCAGGCTTCATACATTATATAGTTTATGCCTACATTTTGTCATTTACTACTAGAATATGAAAAACGTTTCTGTTTTAAAAATGTGTTTACACAGATTACTGTAGAAACAGAACACACACGAATGAAATGCGTGTGTTCCAAATAACGATCTATTATTTCCACTCTAAAACTCCACTTCACTCCCAGATAATCAATCAAGGCATGAGCTGGGAGAAGTTTGTACACATTCTAAGTTGGTGGGGGAATGGAATAGCCGGCTGCTTGCAGCTTGTCTTTATCTACACATTTAGAAGACAGAAGACGATGGCGGAGAGGTGCGAACGGATTTAAGAAGCGATTAAAGGTGGGACGGATCTACGAGTTTTTTCGTAGGCTCTGGTAATTCTAGTATTAAACCTGTTCCACTGCTTCTCAGCTGTGTATACACTTAAAAGCTTATCCCTGTCTATCCTCCTTTGCTGCATCTGCCCCAAATTTGCTCTACCAATGTCAAACTAAACCGTTTCAGTCTTATCATCTGCACTCTTCCAAAAAAACTGAGAATTGTATTATATTATGGTCACTTGACCCTAGTGGTTCAATCACCTATACACTATGAATTCTGTCCCGATTATTACAAAATACTAAATCCAGACAGGTTTCTCCCCATGTTGGTGCTTTAACATACTGTGTTAAAAAAAGAGCCACTGATTACTCCTGCTCTTGTGCTCCGCTATTTGTAAGGTCACCCCAGTTAATATTCAGGTTGTTAGACACCCATGACTATAATATCCCCCCGTAAACTTGCCATCTTTGAATATTACTAAAAAGATATGCATTGAAATTACTGTCTGCATTGGGCAGTCTTATAACACACTCCTAAAATTAGACCTCTTTCCCTAATGCTTTCCAGGTGAAGCCAGATGTCCTCACTAAGATGGGGCTCATCGTCCAACTGAACAGGACTTGTGTTTGCGCTTTACCTTTCGTCTCGTGACAATGATCCACCTACCTGTCTGGTCTGGAATCTCCTTCCGTGCCACCTTAGGGGTGCACACTCTCTCTCTAAAGGACACCTGGGCCATGTCCACTAATTCTCTACTATAACGCAGGCTGGCCAATTCCTCATCCAGTTCAGCGAACCTGAGCTTGAGGTACTGGATCAACTGGCATCTCCTGCAGACATAGCCTTTATAGAAGAATGGCTCCTCCGAGCCATCATCTAAAAAGTCCAACATCGATCAGGACTTGCATTACATAAATGTAAGATAAAAAGTCCACTCTTTCAAAATCTTGAAAACCTAGGGTACCTCAACTCTAAATTATACATAGCAGACATTTTTCTTGAATGCGACTGTCCTAAAAGTATCAGAGATGAGACACTATTTATGACAGATACCATCAGAACTGTGCTTTATGTTTTTATTAGACAATTTTGGGATGCTAATAATCCCTAATGCTCTAACAGGTCTTTTAGGATGGGGCATTACTGCTTAATGAACAATTATTTGTTATCATTTGCAATAAACTCCTAGAATTACCATGTTATTTTGATAACCTTGACAAGTTCTAACCCACCTTCCATTATGCAATGAGAAAAGTGATGTCTTACTTTACTTAACATAAGAATAATAAACACATTCAGGGGGAAATGATATGACTATGATAACACAATATTACCATCATCGCACAACACCTCATTTCCCAAAAATGTTTAAATACTGCGTAAAAAGGGATGCTGTATGGGCAGCACTTCTTTATAACCACTGGATGGGTAAAAAGTATTGGCTATAACATAGCTAATAATTCAACAAAAAAAATGAACAACAATAATAATTATATTCAAATTGGCATGGCAAATGAAACAAAAACACAGCAAAATACAATTAAATGATCAATGTTGCAATATGGCTGCAGTTGAAGGTTTTGAATGTATTGCTAAAGGTTGATTTAATTGAAATTTTAAGCATCTCTCAAATAAGCTTACATTAAAACATGCAATTATTATTGATTCTTCTTTGTTAAATACTATATATGATTTGTTTAATGACATTCTCAACTCCTGGCACTCAAAAAACGTCTCCACAGTTACTGTAAAAACTCTGATGTGATGCATGGATTAAATCACGGTTGGGCAGTGTTGGTCCTGGAAGCCACAGTGGCTGAAGGTTTTTGTTCCAATCCAGTGTTTTCATAAAAAGTCAATTAATTACTAATGAAGAACTTATTGCTCAAGTGATATTTTGATGCTTCACTTTAGTGATCTTGCTTGTTAAGGTTCCCCACCCTTAATTGCTTATTTCAGTCTTAAACAGCTACATTCACTGTTTTTAATGGCTCCTTATTAGCAATAAAATAGAAATGACAAAGGAGCCATCAAACTTGTTTCCATTTACACCTGTGTGGATTCATCATGCTCCATTTGGTAAATAAAACATTTAAGAGAAAAAAGCGACAGATTGAAAATTGTCCGTTTTAGGCTTCAAAACATATGGATGATATCCTTGGAAAGGAAAAACTCTATGATACAAGAACACTTTAGATTAATGAGCCATAAAATTAAACAAGGTTTGAGATTGGCAGCTCTGATAAAGGAGCAAAGGCTTTGCATTAATTATTTGATTGTAAAGAAAATGTTTACAGATGTCTCTCCGAGCATACATACATTTCCTAATGGGTGTGCAAAACAAGTGCATTTTTTTGCTAAAATATCCTAACAGATACATCCGTAAAAAATCACAGCACATCTTGTTTCCCATTTGATGTACACAGATTTTTCTGGATGTACCTATTTAACAATATTTTAGCAAAAAACAAAATGCATGTGTTTCAGGTGTTTTGAGAATATGACTGGGTAGCTGATGAATGGGTTATGCAACATGTGCAACAGAAGATTTTTTTCCCATTACTTACCCTTGTACACCATTGGTCAACATATGTTTGTATTATATCTTACATTTTTTTTTCATTTGGCATGAAAACAGAAGATTAAGATTTTTTCATGGCCATCACTGCAAACTATGTAGGGTAAGAAATATATAATAAAACATATTTTTGGCTGGAACATTTATTTAAAACTGTGGTAAAGTCATTTGGATCACAGAGTGCAGCTTGATTTATTTGGCTTGTGTTCACAAGTAAACTAAATTATAACTGAGTAGACTACAATGATCAGAAAATACATGTACAAATAATAAATGAACAGACTGCTATTATATAAAAATAAAGGAAAACAAATAACAATAATAAAAAGTCAACAAAGATTTTTAAAATCTTTTAAAATCCTCTTGGGATTAATAAAGTATCTATCTAAGACAACAAAAAAGCAATTTAAAAATAAACCAATGGAGGCACCCTGGCTTGACCACAATAGCATGTATATTTAGTGCTTCTGTAAAATATGAAGAGTTTAAACTATAATGGAATGTCAAAATTTTACTAAGCAAAACAATGAGAAAAAAATGTTTTTTGCATTGTGACAAGTAAAGAAAGCAAGATGACAATAATGTAACTTAAACGCATATTGGCTCTGTCCTATAGTAGCTCCTTTTAAAGGAAACCATATATAATTCATGCAGCTGTGCATGAGTCGATAATAAAGAGCACATGCTTATTGAAGGAATTAATTAGCTATCTATAAGGTTTTCATGTAACATGACCTTGAACATTTTCTCTAGCAAGGTACTAGGTAAATGTGTGTGAAAGACTAAAGCACAAGAATCATTATATAGAGGTAAAAGACCCACAGGAATATAGGTTTACATTTTCTTTTCTGCTAACTCAATCAAAGTGCCATGGAGTCCACTGTCATATGACATACAACAAAATTTGATGAGGATGCATTTTACCGTAAACAGTATGTTTCAGGCTTTGTTCCAGTTCAATACACACAAGAAGTTGCCAGTTTTGGTTAAAATTGGATTTTGTGTTATTCCTATGAGTGAATTTTAAGAGATTTTTTTGTGCCTAAAGGACAGAATAAAAATGACAGATGGGCAAGCTTAAGGGTTGCTTTTATCATCACTGTAAAGCATGAAGAACAAAATATGGAAATATAATATTATGTTGCCGAAAATTATTATATCAATACCTTTAGTCCAGTTAATAGATTATAAATGCAATTTTATATTATTAGTAATTTGAGAAATTTTCAATTATAGTTCCATATATTTGAAAAAATTATAATTATGCATCATTATTCTTTACAGGTTTTATTGATTCACAGCAGTCTAAATCCAGGAAGGGTTTCAGGGAATATCTCTGTGCAGTCAGATATGCCTTTCACTATTAAAGCTGACAACAGCCTTTATTTAAAGTTCACTCTTGGAGACTGGAGCCTTGAAGCAATTCTTATAAAGATGTTATTTTATCTGAAACCTTTCAAAATCACTGTTCCTTCTCCTTTGGGTTGGGGGTGGAGGGTTTAAAATCAAATCGACAGGGTTTTAATAGCTCTGAAACTAGACAGGAAGCATTTACTCTGTAAATGATGAGAGTGGAGTAGGATTTCTTTAGCTCAGAACTTAAACAACCTTAGTGAAAAGTGAAAGACAAAGTAAATAAATGCAGTGTCATTTAGTAGTTGTAAGTTTCACATACTTACAACTAGTACACAAAAGGCGGTATAACAATTTTAATAAACATAATCTAGCAGGTAATTAAGTGTAAAAAGCTTATGTCAAAAATAATGGAAACTAATTAATGTACAACAATGTAAAATCTGAAATAAGAATAAATTAGTTCTACGTTCATGCTACCTTTTTGATAAAGGTCTTTGAAGAGAATGTGATTTTCCACAGAACACCCAACAATATTCACATTTTGAAGAGTAATAAATAATCTGATGGAATTGTAACTAAAATACACTTACAAAGCAAAAAGAGCTACAAGTACCTGGCGGTTCACATAAACAACAAACTGGACTGGTCTGACAACATGGTGGTGCTGTACAAAAGGGCCAGCGCAGACTATACTTGCTCCATCCAACCTGATGGAGCTTGAGAGGTGCTGCAAAGAGGAATGGGCGAAACTGGCCAAGGATAGGTGTGCCAAGCTTGTGGCATCATATTCAAAAAGACTTGAGGCTGTAATTGCTGCCAAAGGTGCAGTATTGAGCAAAGGCTGTGAATACTTATGTACATGTGATTTCTCAGTTTTTTTATTTTTAATAAATTTGCAAAAACCTCAAGTAAACTTTTTTCACGTTGTCATTATAGGGTGTTGTGTGTAGAATTCTGAGGAAATAAATGAATTTAATCCATTTTGGAATAAGGCTGTAACATAACAAAATGTGGAAAAAGTGATGCGCTGTGAATACTTGCCGGATGCACTGTATCTGCAAATGCAAATATGGTGCTTCTGATAGCCCTTCATTCTATAGCTGTCCATGTGTATTACACATATGTGGATGCATTCCAGCTAGATATAGAAGCGTTACCAAAAAAAGTCAAATTATGTCTTATCAATAGCCCCATTTGAACCTGTGGGGAATCGTTCCTTCAAAATGAATGTAGACTACATACTGTATAATGATAAGCCACAGATATTTCATTTGTCAAACAAAAAAAAACACTTTTCTTTCTTTTTTCTTTTAACTGGATAATTCAAAGGTAGGTACTGGCACAATTGGCTGCAGGATTGGACAATGAGAGGAAGTGAAATAACAGTAAAGTGCATGCCAAAGGGCCTTGTTTCATTAGTGTCATCAGTCCAGGAGAGACAGGAACACAGGGATCCTGGCCATAGCAGTAAACTGGGAGATTGCAAGGTGACCAGAAGAGGCAGCTCATATTTTACAGGGACATCACTAGCAAAAACCTGTGACCTAACATCATCCTTTAGTCCTCCTTGAATTTTCAGTACTTTGGAAGGACAGGATTGAGGAAACACATGAGCGTAAGCTCAGGAAATATGAAGCCCTGATCCTTGACTGCAAGCAAAGGGAGGATGGATGGAATGCCTGGAACTTCCTAGTGGAAGTCAGCTGCAGGGGTTTCTCACTTTCGAGTAAATTGGGAGTCCAGGGTTCAGGGGCCCAGCTCTCAAGAAGCTGGTGAGTGACATCAGCAAGCAGGCAAAGACAGCATCTTGGTGGCTTTAGCTTAAGACGCAATGGCAGAATTTAGCCAGTGAAAGAGAAGTAGGTAGATCCAGGATGTTGTTTGTACTGTTGAGTCCTGTCCAAGGTGTCATGAGCTAATTATGAAAAAAACGGTGAAGAGGGGCTGCCCATTTTAAAACATGGTATACCCATGATATTCTGGACCTCAAGGCTCTCTCCCAGGGAGAGAAGGGAAGAATGACCCCAGGAAGGAGAGGAGGCAGCGACTAATGCCAACCATTTCAAATTAGGTACAGGATAATTCTTGTTAGGTGAGGCAGTTGCAATGATTTCACCATGTTTTACACAAGGTTAGATTCTAGATAACTACCATTGTTTAATTAAAATTTGAACTACTAATGCAAACATTGACAAATTCAGAGAACAAATTCCACAATACGGTGCTCTTTCCAACATAAGGTCACTGTGCACCCTAACTGTTTTTAATTACGAGCTCCATTCATACTAAAGAATTTTCCTTTCATATCAAAAATTCTGAAACCTCCACAGAAACTTGTGGGAAATGTCCCTTTGATTGAGCTAGCTCATTTTTTGTAACAAATAACACTACCAATGCTAATCTCATGCTCAAACAGGAAGCTGAAAAAATGTGATAAAAGACAAAACAATTTTATAATCCCGGACACAAACACCAACAATGTTTATGAAGTGGGCATAGTCTCGAAGAAGGAGGCAGTGTGGGTGCTACTCTGATGCAAACCTATTAATAAATAAATCATTACAGAGTCATTTCAATACACAACATTAAAACTACTATCACCAAGGCATATGCACTAACGCAGGAGGTAAACAATATTGAAAGACTCATCCACCTTAATAAAAGGATACGTGTCTGTGTATTAGTCTAGCTGCAGTCCCTATCATTCCAAAAGATGGAGCATCACAAACATTTGTATGAGTAAAATGCGCAAACATTCACACTGCTTTTACGAATCCCATAGAAATGAACAAATTGGTAAAAACATGTTGGGTATGGAACAAGTCACCAGTCTACATGGGATAGCTAGAGAGATAAATAACAATGGAGAATGTCTACTTCTTTGTTCTGCAGTATGAATGATCTTTCTATTGGTAACATTTCCTTTGTCCAGAAACAAATCCAGAAGAAGATGCTCAATAGGTAGTACATTTCATAAAGATCATAACAGGCTGATCCTGGACTATATGAGGTTTCTTGTGAAAGACCACTTCTAATCATTGCAGTCTGACTATCAGACAAAGACTGGAGTGGAAGGTAGAAATGTCTATCTGCTACACACGGCTTATTCCCAACTGGACAAAGCTGGCAGCAGGGTGTTTTTTTTTTGGGATTTCTCTAGTACCATCAAAAACATCCTGCCATTCCTGTCAAGGAGTATCTACTCAGTAGATAAGCCTATGGAGTCTTGGATAAGACAACAGTTTGTGAAGCTCAAGGACTGAGGTAGAAAACTTTGTTTCTTGACACAAAAAGAATTGTCTGCAACAGCAATAAAATGCCGGATTGGTCAAGTGACACAAATAACCTATACAAGAAAGGGCACAGGAGACTCTGTTTTATTTAGACTACAGGTCTTTAATGTGGGCAGTTAACATCCTTTCCATGTTCTACAACTCTTGTAAGCAACCAGTGTGACTTTCTATGCTGTAGTGTTCTGGGCTTGTTTCATCGCTTCAAGAGTGGTCCATCAAATCACCAAGTCAATTAAGCAGGAAAGCTTGTTTACAGGACACACTCTTGACTCACCAGAGCTAGTAGCAGAGAAAAGAAAAATAAACACAAAACTGATGACGATTATGGACAATGCTGTACATCCTCTCTTTAAGACACCATTATTAAATATATTTAGCTAACTATTTACTCAACAAAACTGTATCAAGACATGCTACTGTGGCTTCTTGATACCTATAGCAAAACACTTTTAGGACACCTCTCTGTTACTGCTCTATTATCTTTAGCAAAGTCAGATGTTTTTCCTTCTTTGTTGTAATTCTTGCCGTGTTTGAGGTTGTTGTTGTTTAATATTACTTGAGCTTCTGTAAAAAGCTATATTTCCGTTTGAGACAAATTAAGTACTATTTAAACATATTCCTCCTATGTTAAATCTACCTCTGATTAAGTTTCTTGTGAAAAATAGAACTACCAAAGCACTTCTACTTCATTAACTCGGCTATTCTTGTGGTTTTAAAAAAAAAACAAATTTACAAAATGTAACTCACTCAATCACAAGTAGTCAAAAATAAACACAACTCCAACAAAAAAAATACAGAAAGGGTACATTGCAATAGTGATAAAAAACACAAAAAAAATAAAATAAACAAATCATTAGAAGAGCTTCAAAGGCAACAGACTCTGCACAGAATAAAGTGATGTCACTCTCTGTATGCAGTTTGAAAAATCTACTTCTTTGTGAAAGGCTTTTCTTTGGGGTGCTCCAGTTTATCTGGGCATTCCATTTCCTGTACACATTGCCAAAATCCATACATTACAAAAACTAACCCTTTTGGACAGAAAGTGTGAATGTACCGGAGTACGCCCTGAGATAGCATGGTATCCTGTACAAATATGGTTCTTGCCTCTTCCCAATGTTGCCATTACAGACCCAAAACACCTGAAACTCAATAAATTAAGTTTGATTATGGATGAATGGATGGATAGACAGAAAATATTTAATTAAAAATGCACTACATTTAAATAATTTTGGACAAAAATCTGTGCAGACTTTTCAGACAGCCATGGTGTCACAAACAGTCCTATCCATTAAAGTGCATAGGGAGAAACAGATTGTGATATCCTATACAACAGCAATAGCACATAGCCTTATGTTATGCAAGCCAAGAGGTTAAGCATGTGCATAGCGTGTAATCAAATGAAAAGGACTGAACAGATGTTATATACATATACTTTTAATGTGCTCGGGGTACATTTAATCTATGCAGTTTAGGGTGACAGGGAGCCTGTGATTATCATGGTAACACTGGTTATAAAGCAAGAAGTAAACGTGGTGGAGGGTAAGTAGGCACTTTTGCAGGGCTCAATCACATAGCCAATTACAAAAGAGTAACAGAACCCATTAATAAAGCATCTGTTTAGTTTTAATTCAGTTAATTGCAATTTATATTTTGTATCTGGTGGCACAGCGGCCAATGTGAAGAAAAAATGGGATGGATGTTATTTACTACACATCACATGAACAAAAAACATTTCATCTTAATTGAGAAGAGTTACCGACACATTTTTAGTATTCAGTGTTAAAATAGGTAGTCATCTGCAGTTAAGAACATGCAATAATATCAATCCAGACTTACACAGGCAGAACATAAAAACCCTACACAGACCCTGGCACTTTGCAGCAGGAATGACTGCTCTTTGCTACCACTCTGCCCGATGCCAAAACATCTGTAACTAAACTTAAACTTCAACCTGATTAAAACTAAATGCATAACTATAAGTTTTGCTCAGCTCGTGTCACTTGTTTGCAAGTTGCATGCATGCTTTATATCAATAGCTGTCATAAGAAGACTGATGCATGAATGTGCACGATGACACCAGCATTTTTTTTTTCTAGTTTCAATGAGCTGCTTTGTTCTTGGTTAATCTGGGTAGAGGTCGTGACTTCTTGTAAAAACAAACAACAAACAACCAGTCACAAGTCGCTTACTGGGACTGGTGAATAAGTGATTAAATTTGTGGAAAGAGAGACATATGGAAAAGGGCTTGAGTAAGCTCATTTTAATATCTCACTCCCATTAATTTAGACAAAACATCAAACTAAAAAGGAAATAATAAAATTATACTGCTCTTGTAAAGGTACGAACCAAAAAATGAGAACACCAGGAGATAGAGCATATACTTGACAACAAATAGTTTTGAATAATCATTTGTTTCTATTTTGAATTCTAAACACAAAATTGGAAATTCAAAAGCATGTTGTTTCTTTAAAATTAAAATGATCTGCTTTTGCATCCACTACAAAGCAACTAGTTGCTTTTCAATCGCACCTTGCAATATCCCTTCTTGCAGCAAACTCTTGAACGATGACTCCTCAATGCTGATTAGTCTCGATAAAACACTACCTGCAGGTTAAGCATTTCAAAGCACAACTCTAGGCAGCTAGTGTGCTATAAAAGACCTCTGCATATAGAATATTTTAGAACACACTGACTTTTGTTGTCTTGTAGGCAGATATTGTGTTTTGCAAGTTGGTGGCTATGTGCTCCCTATCCACTATGCCACATTTTCATCAGTCAAACAAATAAAACATCACAAAATTAAGGTTGAAATTTTTTATGCCATAAAATTGAAAACAATTTTGTTTGTGATATGTGCCCCACTGTTAATGATGTTTCCAAAATAGCTAGCAGGTTTCTTGTGTCAGCCAGAAATTTTCTTCCAACTCTCATTTTTGACATTTTCATTTTGTATTAAAAAAATAAGGCATTTGCATTCAACTGGCTGTGCACTTAAGCCTTTTTAAATGTGAACTGTATTAGGGAAGCCCAAAACCTGAAATATGGGAACATCTATATATATAATTCACTAAGCCGCCGACAAGTAGACACCCATGGAAAGCATGCAAGACAGCCACGCCCACCAACTCTAAGACCATTGGATACGACGACAACTCGCAGAGCCATGCCCACCAACTCGGACACGACACCTCGGAAAACACGCCGTCATTTATGTTCGTCTGTGCTATAGTCCACATGCATCTCTGAGCCACGTTGACTTTTCGGTTACGACGCACGACCGCGTGCACCATCGCAAACTGTTTTACACGATACATACAGCAATTCGCATCTGCGACAAACATGCATCTTCTTAGATGGTCCTGCAGGAACACGGAAAATGTTTCCCCGCCCAACAACACTCCTTATTCCCCGGCCCGCGTCCACCCTCGCTCTCTAGCCATTCACACTGCCTGGTCATGTGCCCGGACGCAACAACTCACCGACCACCCCGTAAGTCGCTTTCGTCTGTGCTAGGAGTCCACATGCACCTCTGAGCCACGTTGACTTTGCATTATTCTTTTCGGTTGCGACACCTGACCGCGTCCACCATCGAAAACCATGGGAAAGGAAAAACGAAGCCCCGCCCAGAAACTCTACCCCTCCTCCCACGTGATAGGGAACGCACCTCAGAGCACTGCCCGCCAACTCGAACAGCTCATCAAACACATACTCACTCACTTTGATCTGTGCTGCGGTCCAAATACAGCTGTGAGCCACGTTGACTGTTCATTTGCCCTCCATGGCTACCGCTTCAAATGTATTTCATAGAAACAACACTTCTTTCAATGTTATAGAAACTGTAACTGTTTGTTTCTATCAGTCGGGTTTTTCTGGAAAAATGTCATTGACGAAACTGTTGCTCTCAAACTTCACAACATGGCTGTTGCCTTTGTTTGCCAACAAGCAGCCAGAACTGCAAAGAACAATGAAAAGTCTACGTGACTCACAGGTGCATGTGGACTGTGCAAAGACGAAAACGACTCAGGTGACGAGTTGGGGTGGGCACATGAGCAGGCAGTGCATACTGAACGAGAAATCAGCAGACTAGCATGATGGAGGGGGTGGAATGGGCGTCCTTCCTCTCTCCTCTCGTTCCGCCCTCTGCGCCCAAGCGCCGTCCACCCCCGTCCCTCGCTTTGGGAGAAGAAGGCGCGACGGCGGCCCTCCAGTTTTCAATCACGGACAATTGTATGTTGGTTCGTACCGTGCATTGTTACAATGTTACTTTTCTTGGTGGTTTATTAAATTATGGATTTTTCAAATGTTAATTTTTTCCCTGTGCTTAAAAATCATTAAAAAAGCGGCCCGATTATGCAGCGTACGCCGCAGGTTGGCTAGTTTTACTAATATCTCCAATCTCAAATTTGCACACACACTCTTTTTCTATGCTCATTCCTTAAACAGGTGAACAGAATAAAAAACACTTGCTATCTGAGTTTCAGCCTTGCATAAATCTTTAATAAATGTGCATTCCACGAAAAAAAGCCTAAAACAGCACGATGCATGTTTATAAAATATCACCTTAAAAAAAAGTAGAAAGCAAAGAAATTAAAAAATAAACTGGAAACACTTTGACTAACAGAATTGCATTGAAAAATATAAATAAAAATCTTAAACTACCAGAAATCATACATCTTTCTGAAAGTAACAAACTGCATGAGTTGCATCAGTGATTAATGTTATTTGCTGATCTGCAGCCATACAGATTCTGTCATATCATATCAATACTGCATAGATGCCATTTTTCTGGAAGTCTGACAAGATGTCTTCTAACTTAATTTGATATATGTCAATTTTTTGCCTGAACTCTAAATATTGTTAGATATATTACCTGCTCAGAACACAAACTACCAGCTATGCGGTTTTAAAGCATAGCCCTCAAAGATGTATTTTTCTTCCTGCGCACGTGTAAGGAAATTGAGAACTGTGTAACTTAAAATGAGCAATTTTATGACTTTTTAATGGAATGCTGATGCAGTCTTTAAATATATGCTTTCTTAAACATATATTTAACATTTATTGTCTGAAAAACATGTTACTCAGTTATTTTCAAAACTGCTTAGTCTTGAACAGGGTCACAGGGATCTGCTGGAGCCTATTCCAGCTAACATAGGGCGTAAGGCAGGACCAAACCCTGGACAAGACATCAGTCCATCGCGCGCACACACACACCTACGCACACACTCAACCACACACTAGGGCCAACATAGCATTGCTAATTCACCTAACCTGCATGTCTCTGGACTGTGGCAAGAAACTGGAGCACCCAGAGAAAACCCACACAGACATGGGGAGAGCATGCAAATTCCACACTGGGTAGACCCTAAATAAATTAAATCAATTTAAGTTTGAGAAAAAAAAAATTTACAACTTATTTTTAAAGGCATGATAATTGTCCTATTTTTGCTATTTTAAATATCCATACATCAATCTACTGAGCCTACTTAGTCAAATTTTATCTCTCCAGCAATTGACACAAGGCAGAAGCCAATCTTGAATAGAGTGCTAGTTTATTGCTCAGTACACTGAACATCAAACCAGTTAATCTGTAATTGGTATCTTTTGGTGATGCTGGAAGAAAACACTAGGAAAAAAGCCCATGGAGACAAAATGAGAATGTGCAAACTAGACATTGACTGGTGAGCTGGTTAAAATTCACATCTAGTCTACTAGTGTTGTATGGTGGCAACTGGAAACACCCTTCCACAATTATTATGAAAAATTATTTAAACATTATTTTTAAAATGTGTGTCACTGCAGAAAATTGCTCCTCCTTTAGAACACACTGCATGTTCTACTTTTAGATGGGTTTGCACTTCTATGTTGATCCATGCATGTTCCATTCAGCAGGGAGTACCCTAGTAACAGTTCAGCATGATCGTTTACTACAGCACTTGCTACTGCCAACAAATGTGCAGGGCTGCAAAATTTGATGACAGCAATAAAATTTCAGTAAATGAAGGTAGATAGATTGAATGTGTACGAGCACAACTGCAGGCTGACCTGTTGTCTGAAGAGACATCAAAGCAGAGGTTGCCTGTAGCTCCTATTCGTTGGAAATTGAAGTAGAATAGCATTACAGAGAGCACCACAATGCAACTGGAAACCTGGACTGTCAGTATGGAGGACAGCAACTAGCTATCACAACAGTGTCAGTAGGGCACTAGCGATTGACAGATTATCTGTAACATCTGATCACATTACACTGGGAACTGGAAAAGAATAAACCCCAGGGAGTAAGAATTGGCATGATGTTAGAGAGATAAATAACACAAACTATACAAACTATATAAATATATATTTGGTCAATACTGCAGTGTAAACTAAACATAAAAACATAACAAAACTTGTGAATGTTCTGTGCAAATAAATAATGTCAATGAGTATTCTCCACTTAGGTTACTTGACTTACTAAATAAACACAACAGACAAATAAATAAGGATTATTTAAGTCCACAACTCAGAACAAGTAGGTCATCTAGTTAAAAAAAACAGTATGTTAGTCAACCTACTGGAAAGGTACAACTTATAGGTCATCATTTATTATTATAGTATGCACCATCTCTAAACTTTGCTTTCATATTTGGTGATGTGGTGTTTTCAATGAAAATTTAGTATACAGTGAACCTCGGTTTGCGAGCATAATTCGTTCCGGAAACGTGCTCGTAGTCCAAAGCACTCGTATATCAAAGTGAATTTCCCCATAAGAAATAATGGAAACTCAGATGATTTGTTCCACAACCCAAAACTATTCATATAAAAATGATTAATACAAAATATAAAGTAAAAATACATAAAACAAATTAACCTGCACTTTACCTTTGAAAAGAATCATGGCTGGTGTGAGTGAGTTTCTAAACTCTTGTGGGATTGCACGCAACGGGATGACACGCGGAAGAGCGTCCCAAAGCAATCGCAGTCTCCCAGCGCTGTAGCAGTTCGTCGTAAAAGTGAATCTGAAAAGATCGTGGACATGCTATAAGCGCCTGCCATCGATGGGTGATACAAGGAACAAGGAACATTATAAATGCACAGGGCTCTGCCTGACTGCTGTGTCTGTTTCAAGCTGAATAAAGCTGGTGTTGCTGAAGTACTGAGACTCAGCTTTGTGTTTTAGTGTGCAAGACGGGGACTCGCACGTTACAGCACACACACACACGAGCGCATTCACGCACACACATACACACACACACGCACACACACACACAGTGACAATGCTAATGCTGCAGTAAACGGTATACGCTCGTACGGATCTTTACTATGAGTGAAGCACGTCGACTCAGACGGAGAATAAGAGACGATTGCCCACAATCCCGCAGCGAGAGAGAGAACCATCAGCTCAGTTGTGATCACATGACACTCAGCAGACAAAGAGTATACATGCTGCTCGTACTGCAAGACCTCGCTCGTTTATCAAGTCAAACTTTATTAAAAATTTTTGCTCGTCTTGCAAAACACTCGTAAACCAAGTTACTCGCAAACCGAGGTTCCACTGTACCTTACTACAAACAGAGGGAACAGATGTTGTGCATGTATATTCTTTGGAAAAGCAGTATTCATTTGAAGTTTGCATATTCACCTATTATCTGTCAAGTTTTCTTCAGGGTAGGTTGTCTCTCCACCAAAATATCACAAGGTTTACAAATTAATTTGTGACTTAACTGGCTCCATGTGTCTCTGTGTGGTTTGGTGAACTCTGCAGTGGACTAGTACCTTCTCTTTGGCTCCAAGATCACCTGTACCTACAGTACCTACTGTGAGAATGAAGTCAGCCACCACTTAAGTATTTCTTTATATTCTGCCTTCACGTTAAAGATGATGTGAGATAGCAAAAGGCTGACAAGTACTCATCCAAATTTGCAATTTTATTGCAGAAACCAAAGAGGGAGAAAATGAATGATTCAATAATGATATACACTGTAGTACTGAAAGCAATGTTGTGACACAGTTTTTACTCAATGCTGTAAATTCCAAAAGGAAAGTATAATTTTCAATTTGGGTTTACCATTCAGGTTAGGCTTGTATCTGTAAATACATTTCCATTAACAGAAAAAGAAAATTGGGGAGATTACAAAAACTACACGGATAACACAAGAACAATAAAATATGATTAAGAAATTAATCTAAGGAAGATTATAAAAAAATGGAGGTTACAAAAAAAAATCATCTTTTTTCTTACTAACAGCTTGATCCTATTTTCTGAATGCTTCGAAATGTTTCACATTTTGCTTTTCTTTATTGTTTTCTTATCATGACAAAACAAATTCATTAACTTGTTTGAAAAAATCTGGTATGCAATACAGTAAGTCCTCAAATTAAAACAATGCTTCATCTTTTTTAACATAATACATAAAAAATTATTTACAACTAAACTCAAAGTTGATCTAAGTACAGCAATGAAAAATATCCAGAATAAGTCATGCATGAGTCGAGCTGGCACGTTATGGCAGAACATTGAAGCAGAACATTTTCTCCTAACATAAAAAATTTTTTGTCTGAAAGAAAAGAAAAAACAATGTTCCTCCAGGAACAAAAAAGTGAAGTGGATATTCAAAAATTTTGTTTTCGATTATTTCCTAGTGTTCAATAGTTCTTAAGACAAAAACCAAAATGATGATGCTCACAGTACCATCCATTATTAAATTCACTAAATCCAATTTAGGATAGTGTGGGCTCGGCAACATCAGACACAAAGCAGTAACCAAAATGGGCTTTGCCATGGGGCAGGCACACTTATGTAAAGTCTATACTCATACAATATGAATTTAGAATTGTCAATTGAAGAAACTTAAGTATCTTTGTGATTTGAAGAGGGATGAGGGGGAAAAAAAAAAACACAACATGGAGAAAATGTTCTGAGTCCACACACAGGCCAGGTTTATAACTTCACATAAAGGGACAATCAATAAAATACATATAAATATATTTAACTAAGGGGCTTCGCTCGCCCACCCCCGGGTTTGGTTTACCGGATATACAATTTAAAGAGATTGTTATTTTCATGGGAATTGTTACATATGCATTGCGTTCACTTTTACTTTAAAACTTTTGTAAAAACAATACTGTACTTGTTCTTTATTTCCGGCCCCAGGCGTGGTTAAATCTCATTCTCACAGGACGTATAATGCTGCTCGTGTTTTGAAGGGGGGGCGGCTGAACACATGCTAAGGAGTAGCGGTTGGATCATCTGCTGGCTGGCTTGCTGCTGCTGCTGGCGAACTGCACGTCAATCATTTAAAAGCCTGTACAGCAGCTGTGCTTTTGCCACTTTGCGTCTCTGCTGCTTGCGTTGTGAAGGAGGGGGGACTTAACGCAAGCTAAGGAGAAGCGGTTGGATCATCTGCTGTCTTGCTGCTGTTGGTGAGTTGCGTATTCTGCTTGTTGCACTGTGCGTCGATCATTTAAAAGCCTATACAGCAGCTGCCCTTTTGCCACTTCGCGTCTCTGCCGCTCGCATTGTGGGGGGGGGCATTGTTAGGGTTTGGGATTTGGCTGAACGCATGCCAAGGAGAAGCGATCGGATCATCTGCTGGCTTGCTGCTGCTGGCGATTTATGTGTTCTGCTTGTCACTGTTTTAAGAGCTGGGAGCACATGAAGCGTGTCTGCCAAAAGCATTCCAACAACTGCTAGGTTAGATGTCCGTGAACTTGTTTTAAATGTTGTCTCACGTGACGTTAAAGTGTCTCTCACGGGATGTCAAATTGTCTTCTGAGAAGATCACGTCTTGTCTGCCTAGTCTCCCTTCCAAAATTTTTTTTTATAATAGAGAGATAACTTTGAAACTTATAGTCCACTGTAAAAAAAAAATAAAATAAAGTAATACACTAAAACTGTGTTCCATAATCCTATGAGTATTAATAATAAAACATGTGAGTTGGATTTACATACAGAATAGTTGCACACAACTATAATACTATATTAACAGCAGAAACCTGGTTATGTAATAGTGATGGCCATAAATATAACATAGATGGGTACACTTTATTTAGGAATGACAGGGGGAGTCAACATTTATGTAAAACAGGATGAAAACTCAAGCCTTCTTCAATTAGATGGTGAGTCACACCTTAAGAGGATACTTAGGCTAGAATAGAAACAATTGGTTATTGATGCCTTATATTAAGAGTGTGTTACAGACTCCCTAATGCAGAAAATAATTTAAACTGTAATTTTTAAAAATATTAAAAAGGAACTCTTAAACCCTTGGCACAAGTATTTTTGGAAATTTTCTCAGCACACTGGGGAAATTCCTAAGGACAGGAATCTAACAAATACTATCCCACTGCGTAAAAAGAGTAATTGACCTGATCCAAAGAACTATAGGCTAATAATATTAACATGCATTACAATCAGTCAGCACGAGATAAAACACGGAAGATTGTGTTTCAGTAATATGGAGGAATTCTATGAGGAAACAACAACAGCATATGCTAAGAGATGTGCATATGATTGGTATTTATCTGAATTTTTCAGAAGATTTTTGACAGGGTAAAAGGTGTCACATGAAAGCTTAGTAATCAAACTAAAACAAGTGGGATTTCAAGGTGTGGTGTGTAAATGGGTACAAAATCAGCTCACATTAAGCAAAGGGGTTAATCTCAGGGATACGCAGGTGGATGAGACTATAGTGTCCAGGACAATAAATATAACATCAAATCATTTCACTTGCATTCATTTTCCGATGATCCTGCACCAATGAGGCGTATTGACAAGCAGGATGAGGCAGAGTAAATAAGTCTGGTTGGAGAACTTTGTTTCTGGGTGCAAAGAAAATTGTCTGCAACTTAACATTAGCAAAACTAACAAACCAGTTAATAACACTCTCTGCCTCCAAAAGACCCTATGTCCAATCTCTATTCAGAGAATGCACATGGAGGTGGTGCACTACTAGAAGCACTTGGGGGTCCACATCAGTGTCAAGTTGGACTGGGTAGGTAACACAGGGAACTAAATTGGGACCAGACTGTTTATTTGATGTTGTGATTATTTACATGTTTTGTAACTCTTTAATAGCCACGGGCAATTTTTATAAATTATTCAGCAGAGCTGTGTATCAGGAAAAGCTGCTGGAATTCCTTTATATTATAGCAATTAGTCTATATACTGTAATGCTTGACTGTGACTGCTCTCTTTGGTTAAGTAAGAATTTGTTTATTCGTTTCTGTAATTCTTTGTATGTATTTGAAGGTAGTTTTACTGTGCTATTTCTTGATCTTCTGTTAAACACCAGTTATCGCACTAGGAAAAATAACGTACCTATCTAGCTGTGGTGAGGGGATTTTTTTCAGAATTAGATGATGCAGTCAAGTTATTGCCGAAGGACATGGACAGCATACAGGCTTATGCAGATTTGTGGTACATAAAACTTAAGTAACTGTAAGGTAACACAATGAGAGTAGAAATGTTAGATTTTGTCGCCTGGATAACTGATTTAGGAATGAAGCATTATATGAGAATTAAACTTGAAAATACACCTCATGAGAAGGATCTAGGAGTCAGAGTGGACTTACCACTATTTACATCAAGACAGTATACAGATGCAATCAAGATGATTAACAGGATGTTAGGTTATACTCCACACATTGTGTTAATTAAGTCAACAGATGTTACACTATATAATGCAGCAGTGAGGCCTCATCTGGAGTACTTTAGTACAGTCTTGATCCCCATATTGCAAAAATGACGAAGCAGCGCTAGAAAAATGTACCAGCGGAGAGCAAGTAGGCTCATTCAAGGACTGTGAAATATGAGCTACGAGGAGATTTTAATTAACCAAGATTAAGAGATGACACAATTGAAGTGATTAAAATTAGTACAGTAGATCTGAGCTATTCGTTTACAATCAATTCTTCAACAGGAACGGGGAACAGTTGGAAACTGGTTAAGGGAAACTTATACACAAATGTTAGAGCCTTTCTCAATTACACTAAAGAATAAATGACACATGGTATCACATTAACAAGTAGTATGGTGGAGAGTAGAACGTCAGGAACTTTCAAGTGTCAACTTGAGAATCTACATGAATAGAAGCTTGTTAGGCTGGGTGATTGTCAAAGTATACAGTGGCTGGGCCAAGCTTTAAACTTTTGGCTCTGGAAATGTGAGGTAGCAACATAACCACTGTGCTGTGGTAAACAAAGTAAAAAAAATGATCAGCTTTTTTTAACTGAATCATTACATAAGGCACCTGGTGAACACTCAATAAATCACACCATTATTAAGATAAAGGGCCAGCTACATACATGGGAAAAAACAGGGAAAAATGTTTTTTAAAATTTAAACGATCGACGCAAAACTCAATTAATACATGGTAAAGTATTCGATACTTTTCCAGCTACATTAGCTTTGACCAGCGTCAAAATATTAATAATCCACTACTTGTACTACAATTTCGCACACCCTGTGTCGGGAGACCTTCGGTCATATTCCAGAGCACACACAATGATCATTACGGTAAGCTTTCCTCTTCCAAACGACAGCAAAACACAAATTTCTGTTGACTCTTGCCGGGAGGACACACACTCAAATCATGAACTCTCCGCAAACATACAAGTGCATGGAAGCTTAGCAAGTTGGGCGAAACAAGTGGGGATAATATAAGCAAAAATGTGTTAGAGGCATATTCTTAAAATGTTCAAAAATAGTATAATACTTCAGAGACATAAACAAAGATTTTTTTACTATACGGTAAAATGAAAATAGTGCAGGGATACAAAGATGAATTGTATACTTTACATAAGTAACATTACATAAAAAAATCACAAATAAACGTTTTCGTAAGAATCATGACGAAAAGACTATCTTATTTCCTAATAGTTTTTATAAACTGCATTTAACGGAAGTTAAATCATATAATGTTAAAGCCCGGTTAAAAACCAAAATGTTTTATTTCCAGAAACGATATCGTTTAGAATCGAATACTTACTAGTGCGAGCTCTGCCAGAAGTTCCCTGCCATGATGTCCAAAAAGAGGTAGAAAATATATGTCCTTTTAAACTGCAAAGTACTGCTTATGATTTTATTTGTCGTTTATCTTTAGGATTTAACTTCTTTAATGTTTTGTTCGTAGCTCGATTAAACCGAATTTCCTTCGAGCTCGTGTGCACAAAAAAATATCTTCCCTCTTACAGTAACGTTGCCAAAACATTGGTTCCGGTGGTGAAGCATTGGCCACTCGGAAATTGGAAAAGGCGAATAATTATACAGTCTGATCAAAAGCCGATGTATAATCATTTTGTGCATTTGTTTCCAAAGCAGAACTGAATAGTTTAATCTCAGCAAAAACGCACCAGCCTACCATTTAAAAATGATAATTACATCAAAGTAAATCCAGTCCAGTTTCCCATTTACACTCACTGTATGAACCCTAATCAAGTCATTCAATCTGTCAGTGCTGGGATTAGACAGAAAAAACATCAAAACGGTTACAATATGTCTTGTTGTTTGCAATGTGAGAAATAAACATATGAACAGAGAGAAAAATTCACACACGCGGGCAAAAGGAGCAAACTTTACGCACAGTGCAGTGGGCACGAGATTTTAAAGCCAGGATGTTGAAATTGTGAGGCTAACTCTGAACTGCCAGAACAGCTTAACAACATTCTATAATTTCTAGTAACTGCATTAAAATGATGTAAGTAACAGGATTCTTCCATAACAGATCCCATCATTTGATGTGGGTGTTTGATTGGGTGGAAAATGTCTTAGGAGACACTTCAGAATATGCACTGGTGTGAGTTAAGTCTAGATTTGGAATTAGAGGTAGTGTGAAGTCTCACTGGTGGGTGTTAGAGTATGAAAGAATATAAGAAGAAAGTGGGACCTGAGCACTGTGGTTTGGTACTTGGGACTTGGCTAAGTGTGCAAGCCAGACCCCCAATGGACTCTTTAAAAATAAAGGTGTTAGAATGGTTTTTCAGAGTGATGCTTAAGGGGAACCATACACATGAAGACTCAATAAAGAACCTTTAGTGATTTAGACCCGTAAGAGGTTCTATACAAAGCCATTCGGATAGAGAACAGTGGAAGGACTTTAGTAACTGCAGTTATACTGCCGCTCCAGGGGTTGGTACTGTGTCCTAATGTCTCTCTCTCTTCCTTCCTCTTCCAGTTGAATCCAGTTGATTGATGGCTAGAACACCTCTGATGTAACTTCTGGTGTCCGTCCACCTGGACTCACCTCTTCCTGTCAGAAGGGCACAAAATGGGAAACTCTGCCTTCTTGGGACAGTTCTGTTTTGAATTCGCGCCTGCATATATGACTCCTCAATAATTGCATTTTTTTTTTTTTTTTAATTTTGCTGCAACCGGTTGTACGGGAGGGCTGGCTTGGCACCCCAACTCTTTATCGTTATCCTCTCTTTTTGTTACACCATGAATAACAGATTTATAAAATAACACTGGGTTACTGATTTTAAAATGACTCCTGCTGCATATAATAGGACAGGGTTATCTTGCTCTCTTAGTATCCTGGTAGTATCCTACAATATATTAAAGATTTATGCTTTTCCACATATTAGGACCCTTTTCCATGCCCAAAGAATGAATCTCATATGGAAGAAATCCTTCCCAAAACAAAATGGTCCCTTGTCAAGCAACTGATCTATGAGGAACCATGTATGTAACCCAGTAAAGTGTCATTTTAGAACTATTATTTTAAAGTGTGTAGGTAGGTCCAGAGGAACATCAGGATGTTGTTTGTTTGCTTTTTCCATTGTTCTATTAGGTCTCACTTGTATTATTCTGTTTAGAAAATAAAAACATCATTTGATATAATTGTGGATCCCTTAACATTATTGCTTCTGTGGCAGTACTGCTGGAGGGTGATCCCTTTTTACAAAATATGCATATTTACAGTATATCGTGTGACATTGTGATGCAATGGTTACTATTATGACTGTCATGGTAAATTGACAAATTTGAGAAGACAATAAAATAAACAAAAGATCTAACTGAAATAGTCTTAAGACTAGGAGATGATGGGCTTTGTTTAAGGAGCAGGCAACAGAGTAGTTACAGGGTAAGCAGTGCTCAGTTTTGTTAGTCAAAAAAACAATACCTAAACATTAAAGTAACAGTGAATGCCAAAAAAGATTCTTAACAGTACCTAATAAATAACTATCAAAAATAAACCCCATGAAAAGTAGAGTTAAGTAATTGTGATTACAACAGCCCCAGGAGACCGGGTTCAAATTGCAGTCTTGTCAGTTTCTATGTGAGTTTTTCTTGCTTCTCCACATTACTACTTAAGTTTGTCCCCAGATATTCTAGATGTCCTTCCACATCCTAAAATCTAGCTGGCTTGTTTAATTGACTCAAAATTATCCCAATGTAAATAAATGTGTGTGTGCTGAAGAGTGTACCCTGTCATTATGGTACTAAACTGAGAGAGAAGGACTATGTTACCTTTTTATGATCAAAAACCAGGAAAATTGATCAAGTTGTTTCCCTCCAGAACACTGTAGAGAGCACCACATTGTAGCAGTGACATTGTGTAGTATATTAGCTGCAAGGGTGATGGTGCTATTTAAGGGGTGCCTAGGAATTGGTGGTTCAAGGATATAGGAAACTGGAGAAATTATAGTCTTGTGTCCTTATAGCCAAAAAGGGTAAGCACTGACTCTGGAAGAGAATCTGGGGCTTGGCCTGGAAGTGACCCCAAGTTAGAGATTAAAGCCATCTCTGTCCAGATGATAGCGGAATCCATAGTCGGGAGAACAAGAAGAGGAAAATTGCAGTGGCAGAGAGAAATAAAGGCTGGAGAATGATAAGAGCTGAGGAGAAACACTTTTTGTACAATGATTGTAGTTAAACCTTAGCATTATACAAACAACCATTAACTTGTTAATTCTACTACAAATATATGCATTAATTAATTTCTTAGTTCCCTCCATATTTAGAAAGTGTCTGTATTTTTAAGCAGGAAAAAAACAGCTTTTTTTATAATTTTAAACAATTCAGAAATGGTCAATTTAATCTTCATTGGTCTAAAGTGAAACTATTTCTTCATAGGAGTCCTAAAATGCATTTAGTCCCTCTTTTCAAAAATTGTCCAGCTCTTTTATGTCCTTTTTGTAACATGGAGCCCATACTACCCACAATATTCTAAATAGTGTCTCATAAGTGTGTAACAAAGCTTAATAATAGCCTTTCTTGACCTTTACTCAACACACTCTATTAGATTTCTTAATTACTTCTTTACATCTGGACAAGGACAGGTCCATAGGCAGTTCTAAGTCCTTCTTGTAAGGTGACGTTAAAGTTATAATGTGCAATATTACATTAAATAGTTTTACCTGTTAGGTGTAAAATTTACTCTTATTTACATTAAACTTTGTCTGCCATCTATCAGCTCAATTTTTCTAAATCTAGGGTATACATCATTCCATCTGGCTTAATGCCATCTGCAAATGTAACCATCTTGTTGATTTCATTTTTATTTAGATTGCTGACCCATCTACAGACTTCAAACATAAAGTGTCCACATAGTGGTAACCTCAGCCAGGCATGAAACCCAGCCCAGGCAATGTAAAGCTGCAAATTTTCCCATTGCACATCAAAGCCTCATTTGGTGCATAATGTTAAACCACCCTGTACAGGTTTGTACTCCATTGCAGAGCCAACTTTCTCACTCACCCACACTGTGCCAATTTATCCAATGTGCACATTTTTGTAGTGTGTTGTGAAAGTGGAGTGACTATAAAGAAAACCCTTCTGAGCATAAGTGAAATGTGCAGACTTCACACAGTCAGTGACCAGTTTGGGATCTAAATCTTGGTTTATGGTTTAAAACAAAGGCTACCTTGCTTCCCTGGCACAAGGGCCATGTCCCAGTATAAGCAAGATAAATCACACTTGAGCTCTCTGGTCAGTTAGGGCCCCTTACTCAGACAAAAAAAAGGAGTGAAACATATCAAAGCAGGTATTCAGCTTTGGAGCTAAAAAGGCTAGGAACGGTGCTTCTGCACCTTGTCTTTTTAACACAAAGAAAAAACAAAAAACTGGGACCCCTTTTATTATTTGCTTTTTTGTTGTTTCAGTCCCTCAGTGATCCTGTACTGGAATGAGTGGATTTAAAAAAATAAATGCACTACGACAATTTATTTTTTGTTGTTGCTGTCCCTTTATGACCCTACATTTGAACGAGTGGGTTTGGAAAATGGCATGTACTAAGGAAATTAATTTTTTGTTATGACATTCTTCATAGAAATGAAATATCAATAAATATTATAGCTCAGCAGTCAAGCTAATTTAGGCAGCATTCACATCACTAAGCAATAATGACCTAACTTGCATTTTCACAAGACTTCATGAACTGTCTTAACTGGAAAGAATTTTTGCAAGTGCTAATTACGCCTTCTAACAAGACTAGGTGACATTTGCATGGAAACTCTACAAGAAGCCTTGCTCTAATTGTTTTGGACACAGGCTATAAATACAAATCTTTTGTGTAAATACTTCACATAACTCTAAAGACAACTTGTGGTAATCATTTTAGGAGAACATGCAACACCCCAGCCCCAAAGGCTACCCCTTGTGCCACTTTGGTTATCTTAATTTAATGGCCTTAATGTTAATATAGAAATGTACACTCTGCATTGAAAATGGTTACTAAATTAGTCTTCTGCAGCACTTTAGTGAGATAAGAACATTTAAATTAACGTAAAGACTCCAGCAAATTTTCAGTCTGTGCTCATGTGATGCACAATGACAAAATCACACACAGAGCAGCCAGCTGCATCCTGCGTGCCAGTCATTTGGAAGATATGTCAGCATTTTGACTGTTTATCACATAAGCATAACACCATCAAGTTTCATATTAATACAATCACTTTTACCTTTTATTGTTTGGTAGATGATATTATCCAAAGTGGCCTTTAATTTAAAGGTCCATGAATACAACCTTGAGGCAACTAATCAACTCTACAATCACAAATGCATACCTATTATATATAGTTATACCAAACGCGCTACACTTAAAAATGCATTTCTGAAAAAACTATCCAGCTAAACAGCCAATAAAAAACACAACTTGAGCAGATTAGACGCATGTACTTTCTACTAACAACCGCAGCCTCATTTGAAATATGCTCTGCATTTAATTTTTTTATTAGTGGACTTGTGGATATATGCTCTTTTAACTAGATTGTCATTCATTATATGACAATTTTATATTTATTTCATGTGTGTTATTTCAACATAACCATAAACATTTTCTTTAATTTCTCATCATTTTATATTAAGCTACTTGATGAAACTAACAAGTTAATGCTCAAAAATCAATCAGCTTTGCATGTGAGCATATGAAACAGCCAGCCTAGTCAGGGAGTTTTTGAAGATATAAACATCTACACAGATAAACATATATGAGTTTTTTGCAGCATCAGAATATTCCAAAATGTTGCAAAAACTATGGGTAAAATTTTTATCATCCTGTAATGATTTCAAGTCACTAGGCTAAAGTCATTATGATTTAGTTCAAAATGAAGTGTGTCCTGGGGTCCAAAGTTGCATATTTACAACTATGTATATAAACTGGCAGATGTTCATTTTATCACAAGATCTTAGCAAACCACACATCTTTTTATTTGTTATTATTTAACTGCATTGTAAACAGACAGGGAGGCCTGTTCTCATCAGATTGTTCATAATAAGACCTCTGGCTGTAAAATCACTACACAAATGACATAGAGGAGCTATCACTCCTATTACACATGTTAAATTATGATATAAGATCAGAAAGCCCTGACTGAAGCAAATGCTTTATAAATTACTATATTTAAAAAAAAAAACTATAAAAGGTATTTCAAGAACGCTATTTCTGTCCACATGATATGTGCTTCCTGCTAGTAATTTGGATGACTAATTTTTATAGCTCAAGCAGCTATTTGATGCAACTGTCTTTATTAAACAGTTGTTAAAATCACTTACTTTAAAGGTCATGACATTTGATTACATTCAATATCATTGATGACTTTATTTTATTAACATGTGATTGTATAAAAATCTCTTGTTTGCATAAAATTATTAGCTGTTCTCAAAAGTGGAATAACAGATACATTTGGTACTTTGAGAATTCCTGTATCTAAGGGTTGGCATACTATAAAACATTCAAATGGAATAAAAAAGGTAAAATATTAATCAAAATTGGTGTTGCAAAGCTGCAGAACAGGTATTTGTATATGTTTAATTTCATACTGAAACATACCATTTTTCCATTTCCAGCTTTTTTAATCCTTAATTTAATTTTCATCATCCATCCATCTTCCTAACCCACTTATCCACAGGGTGATTGCAGGTCAACTGGAGCCTATCACAGTAATCATTGTGCATAAGTCAGGATTAAATTCCTGGACATCCCCCTGCGAGTACATCACAGTGAAAACACACATACACTGGGGCCAGTTCAGCAACACAGATTATACCTAATCTGCATATGTTTGGACTTTTGGGGAGGAAATGGAGCACCGACAAGAAACCCATGTGGACATGAAGAGAACTTGCAGTCTCCACAAAGGGCATGCCTGGGACGCAAACCCCGATCTCCTTGTTGTGAGGTGGCAGCACTACCACTATGTCACTGTAATTAATCTTCCTTTAATTCTAAATGTTTTGGGTCATAGCCCATAGCTTAGAACAGAGTATACATCTGGTGTCAAAAATTTGCTAAGAACTATAATTTGAAGAAAAGCATGTGCTTACTAATTTTTATAACTGCACAGTGGAGTCTATCTCACTAGCTGCATTATATTCTGGGACTGTGTCTTCTTACTTCAGGACTGCACAACATCTAAGAGCTTGGTGATGGTAGCACAGAATATTACCGATACACATCTTCCTTCTGTCTAAGATATACAGTATATTCATATACAGTATATGTCATTTTTCTCTTTCTCTGTCTTCTAGCAATCAGTATTGAATCAATTATATGCATAAATTATCAGGTTCCTCAGCCACTACTCTTACTGAAAATTATGTGAATAGTGCTAATGTACAGTATATGTAGTTGTGTTCAATGTATACTGTTGTATTATTATCTGTTGTTAGTATTAAACTACTATCACTAGTCCATGGGAGACTTGCAAGTAGATCTGATTGTATTGTGTGCATCTGACAGTAATCTTCAACTTCAGAAACTATCCCCTTAAAATGTTTTGTTTCTTTTATTCAAAACAAGCCAGCAATGCTAAGTTCTCTAGAATTCTATATATAAAGATGATTATCAGCAAAGTTGCCTTACAAATCATGAGCACATGTCTTGATTATCAGCAGGAATGACTTTTATGTCTGGTTTCAGTGTTCTTGCCTGGATTACTCTGTTCTGAAAATCTGTAAGTATGTGCATACTGTTACATACTGACATATTGTATAGGGAGTGAGGATCAGGCCTTATGTATATTGACATCAGTATAACACCTGTCCCTTTGATCATAATTTAAGGATCTGAAAAATTAATGGATCATTAGCTCAATTGTCAACTTAAAATGCACTTGAATAGTCATGAGTCTTATAAGAAAATTTAAAATTTTTAACATGACTTCATAAAAGCTGATCACAGATGTATACGCTCAACAGATTACTCCAGTGTCTTTAGTGTTCCTTTAATTTAAAAAATGAAAAATTTAGAAAGATTATTAAAGCAACGCTGCCCAAGGTTGGTCAAATTGCCCAGACATGCAAAATGTATACATTGAATGAATTAATGAATAAATCAATGTTATTTTAGGAATAACAATGACTTTAATAAATGTAAACAAATATTTGGACAGCCTGTGATAGCCTGGAATGATGTCCAGTGTTGTTTCTGCCATGTGCCTAGAGATTTCACAATAGTCTCCACTACTCCATATAGCACAGAGTTGGACACAGATTTAGTGCTAGGCCTGAAGTCACAATAAAAATGAGAAGATTTATATATCAAAGAAATTGCTTAGGTTTAATAACAATAAATAGCCTTTTGTTTGTATGTGAAAATAATTGGCAGCAATCTGCAATGGTCTTTCTTGTTGTATAAACTACGTTCTGTGCTGTCCTATACTTTCTGTTAATACTTACAGTATAAAACTATGTGCAAATGGTCAAAATACATTTTTGTTCCTGTCAGGACTATTTACCAACTGAAACCAATTTATGTCAACTCTTAAGACAAATATGCCCCTTATTTCTTAGCTCTGTAATATTATGACTCCACAGTTTTGCTCCTTGGCCTTCTTTACATGCAATTAGACTTCAGTTACATCCAAATGAATTAAATCACTGTAGTGCCTAATTGGCTAATCTTTCTATTTTTAATTTACTAAATTCTTAGCAGGAGTTTGACAAATATTCATAACGAAGGTCTGCCATTTTTTTGTACATAGGTTGGAAATTCCAGAAGTGATGTCTCATGGATACATCAGAGGCCTAACTAAAACTATAAAAAGGACTCTTCTTGATTCTGTGCTGCAATTTGAAGGTGTCAACCCACTGAAGCATTTATTATTCAAAAAGGAGACAATCAGAAAACACAGCAATATGAGCCGAAGCCCAGAAAGGATTTCTTCTTATCGTCGCCATTTCGAGGACAGTAGTAGCTCTGCTCTATACCATGTGCGGGTTTCAAGCCCATCTCCTCCTCGGACCAGAGAAACCCGCCAGCGTTCATCCAGCTTCACCCGTTCAGCCACCATGAAATCAGCAGCTGGTACAGTGGGTAGACGAACAACTACAGCCACCTTTAGACCACGGATTTCAAGGTAAATATGGAATGCAGAAGCAGAGGTGTAGTTCAGAAGTCAGCCTTTAGCCAAGCATAATCTAGTCCTAATCCTTCAGAAGCTGTTCCCTTTTCTACAAATATTTTAACTTTATGAATTTGCTTTGCTTAATTTTACTATTCTCTTAGGACATTGATATTGTTGATGATCACATAGTTCAGCATAATTGCTAAAATTGCCTTTTTAAGTTATTTCCGTATAATTAAATATACCATTGCATTAAGGTTTTTATGTTATTGAAGCCATACATATATTTTGCATTAAACATCACTGTGAACCTATTTTGATTAAAGTATATTACTAATAGAAAAAATACATAATGACACAAAGCAGCTTGGTGGCCTAGTGGTTAGTGTTGCTGATTCAGGGGTCCAGCATCCTGAATTTAAGTTGCAGTCTGCACTTTCTCTGTGTGGAGTTTATATATTCTTCCCATGTATGCATGTGGTTTTCCTATTGTACCCCAGGTTTCCCTTCCGAAGACATGTACAGTATGTTAGGTTAATATGTGATTTAAAATGGGCTCCTGCGTGAGTGAGCCTGTAATGGACTGGTGCCTTTTCCATGGTTGTTTCCCACCTTGTGCCCAATGCTGTCAAGATGGGCACCAACACCCTGCAATACTGAATTCCTTTAATGAGATATTAGGAACTTGTATGTTTAATGATAATGTTATATCACCATTGTTAAATACTTTTATTGTAAATTGATTGTTTTTATTAGACTATTTATTGTTTACACAGACTACATGAGGTTTGATACTATTATGACCGTGATCACTGTAATTTCATGTTTACACATAAAGAAATCTTCAAAATACATTCTATCACACTGTCCGGAAGGCAATAGACATCACTCTTCAGCTTCAGTTATTTGAAGAGTTATATTGCCTTTTGTCTGTGTATTACAAACACAACATAAAACACTAACACCATAAAATTTAAGATTTACTTTACATTAAATGTCAAAAATAGTTAACATCTTTTAAAGTTGAAAAAAAAACTATTTATCAGGAAATACTATACAATTTGAAAATTCACACTTTATATGGGCACTTCATGAACAAAATACAATTAAGATCATGTGCCAAAAGTTAGTTGGTGCAATGGTAGCCAGCATAATGTTGTTAAATGCCAGCCTAATCCATTTTGAGCAGGTCTTTTTTGTGTGTACATGAAATTCTTTCACACTTTAAGGCTTTGCGCCAATTGTTAAGTCTAACTTGGTCCAATCTCAGTCAGTTTGAATGGGCGGTCCTCTGGAGCCCCTTTCAGGAGTAGTCCCTGCCTTCAGTTCGGTTTTACCAGGATGGGCAACAAAATTCCTGGAACCTTTAATGAGGTTAAGAAAATGAATGTATGTATGAATGAATGAAATAATGTTTCAGTCTCGGTTTGCAAAAGAAAACAACACATTGGTTCGGTTAGTAACCCTATCACTGTCTATGTGGGCTTTCCAACCGTTCAAAATATTCACAAGGATTTTCTGTGATAAAACCGATTTTCTCCCTCACCCTAAAGGCGTTCCTGTTAGGTTAATTGCACTCTTAAAAACAAAAGGATCCAACTGAAAAATTGGTTGATGGGACAATTTTGGCACCTTAAAGAACCTTCCATATAAATACTCCAGAAATAACCTTTATTTATTTAGATCAGTAACAGATTCCATAATTAACTATGTGTGGGCGTAAAAAGATTTGGAATGAACTCGGTTTGAACAGACGCGAAGGTACGAGAATCTGTCCATCTCTCCCTCAGTTACACCCGACGATGATCGTGTAGACTTTAAGGCATATTGTCAAAATGGACAGGGTGTTAAGATGGGTGGATGAAAGAGAAAATAGCAAGAGCTGGCAACAGAACATTTCGACATTAAAATGCGTCTGCACTCAACACAAAGAAGTACTTACATTTCATCAATTTTACTGTGTTCTAATGAAGGACACACTTTTATTAAGAAGATAATGAGACAAAACACATCATCACTGCAATTGTCTTTCCTAAACAAGTGCCACTCCACATCCTGTAAATTAATTAAACTCGATAATTCACACAAATTCAACGAAGGCAATTTCAGGGTTAAACTGAAGTGAGGAATATCGCACGGCTCGTTTACAGCTGACCGGAGAATATAAATCTGAAAGCAAAGTCAAGTGGTTTGACCACTGCTGTTAAGGCTGTAGAGGAATCATATAGTCAAAATGCCTTTGATGTCTTTTACATCTGTAACTTTGAAATGCTTGATTCAATTTGTTTTTTTAAACATTTCAGAATTACACTTTATATTGAACAAGTATAAGATGACACTAGTCGTACGGGGTATTTGCCACAATGGAGATCAGATTTTTTTTTTTAAGATTTCACCCTTGATATGTCTATACCAGTTATTTTCCCCATGAAGGATCAATCGTTTTATAGAGGTATCCGGTTTGTCAGTGTTTCTTGATGTTATTGATATTGCCGTTAATGAACTGTCTTATTTCAGCATGGGAGCCATCTGCGCCGGGCCATCTTTAGATATCGATGCGGCTGCCGCAGCGAACCAGGAATTCCTAAGCACCCGAACCACCGAGAGGAAGGAGATGGTCGCCTTGAATGACAGACTGGCTGTGTACATCGAGAAGGTAAATTCAGCACTGAATTTCTTTTTGTTCCAAAAATAAAAACACGCAAGCAAAAAGAACCAGTTTATAGCTACGCAACAAAATGTTTTTTTCGGAATGTTTAACCCAGTTTAGCTAGCCACATGAAAGGAACGCCCTCATATGGCTAAAGAACTCTGAAATGTACAATTTAACCAACTGTTTATGTTTTTCTATTCATGCTAAGGTCCGGACTTTGGAGCAACAAAACAAGCAGCTGGAATGCGAGATTGAGGCTTTTCAGAAACGTTTCATGAAGCCCTCCGGGCTGAGAGCTCTTTACGAGGAGCAGCTGAGAGAACTGAAGAAGATTGCAGATCAGATGAAGGTCCAGAGGGTAAGAAAGTGCTGTAAAGACTTGCTCTGAGATGAGAAAATGTAAAAGTGTAAAATGTATTCAGTGAGTCAGTGGATACTTTAACCTCGAAGAAATATTTAATTCTGCTATACAGTTTATACATCATGTCGGGATTTGCAATTACACGCAGCTCTTCGTCTTTACAAATACATAATGAAACTCTTCGGCAAGTGAAGATCGTATTATGAGAGTTATTTTTTTTATCTCCATAAAGCTTTGTGAAACACCGAAACGAGAGTCCTATATTGATTCTGTGTGATATATTTTTATGCTGACTTTTAAGCCTAAACAGAACGAAGAACCGGGTGGATTTGTAAACGTATGAGTAGTGAATGCCGCATACTCGACTGATGCTCAGCAGCGTTACTACGCTTTGTATTCAGATGTTTCATTTTGATTTTTATTATTTGTAAGACTTAAAAATCCAATTTCTGTATTAAAGCCGTTTTTAGATTACTTTTTCTTAATCGATTTTTTAACTAGTCTCTGCATTTGATTATCGATACATAAAATCCGATCCACCACTTTGTCCCGCATACTTAATTGTACATGGAAAACGCAAAATTCTTAGGTTCGATGGTCGAAACTCCCGAATGTATTTCAATTAAATTAGCTCTGCAGTGCATGAATGAGTTCTTAAACATACCGGTTGATAGTATGCCTCCCAACCACCCTCCGCTCTCCCCAAGCCCCTAAATCACAAATAACCAGTGAATTTGAATTTTATTTAGCTGGTTTGATAATATTATAAGACAGTGGGATAGACCCAGTAAATCAATAAACATGTAAGCAGGGACAATGTAAAAGGAAGTGCTGTAATAGTAATGATGATCTTATAAATGATATATTTCCTGAAATTTGTTTTTATTTATGTATACCCTATATCATTATTAATATTTAATTTAGATATTAGTTACAGCCCGTACCCTATTAATTTATGTAATGAGTGTCTGAATAAAGCAGCACAGCGTGTGTTTGGAGAAGATCACATCTGTGGTAGTACACTGTCACTTTTGGAGAGGGAAATGCTCCACTTGGCAACATATGCATAATGTCATATGGTTCTTTTCGGTAACATAATGTGATTGCTATTCCATTGCAGTATTTGAAAATATATATGTAAATGCACGTAAGTCTGTACTTATCTTTATATAATGCATGTTCATTTGAGGTGCTACTTGCTTTATTGCAACAACAGTCAAGTAAAGCTTCTTGGTCAATAACAGGCTTTCGAGGCATTAACATTCTAAAGCACGCAGATTTCTCGTCATTGTCAAAAAAACGGAATATTTCCCTTGCAGTTAAATGTGATGTCTTTCTTTACCTCTTACTAAATACCGCTACCCTTTTAATCTAACGTTGCATATTTATTTTGTTCTTAAAGGATATGGCGATTGCTGCAAAAGAGGCAATGGCTGGACAGCTTGAAATGATTAAGTCGAAGTACGAGGAGGCCTTAGAAGCAAGGAAGAATGCTGAAAGGGAAATTGAGACATTACGTCCTGTAAGAAAGTTTTGCTCCCTTCTTTTCCGATTTACTGTTATTTGCATAATGATGAAGCAAGTAAGGCAGAGCTATGAACTTGCTGTATAATCTTGAAAAGGTTTGGCCACTCATTTTGAAGACTACGAGGATTATTGTATTCCGGATGACAGAAAACCATAAGAAGCATCTGAAGCCATAAAATGCGTTTTTAATAATAATTGTGAAAATTAAAATAATTGTTTGAATGTTTCTCACACCTAAAAAATACACATCATTGTAGAGAAGGGTGTGTTTCGATTTTTGATTAAATATCTGTGAAAGTGATAATTCTGATATTATTAACAGATTGTCAAGATTTTATTCCCAGAAATTGTCTGTCGAAATGGCGAATTGCAATATTTTGGATAACTGAATGAAATACCATTATCTAATTGTGTGCACTTTACTTTTTGATGCGAATATAAATATTCACTTTGTCTTTTAAAGGATGTCGATGCAGCAACCGCTGGACGCATAGCTCTCGAGAAACAGCTGGACAACCTGGAAGTAGAAATAGAGTTCCTTCGCAGAGTACACAAAGAGGTGATGAACACATTCTATATAGAGTATATATACATAGAACACAATTACATTGACATGTAAATAACGAATGCATATATTGTTCCATTAGGAAATCGAAGAGCTAATGAAACAAATCTACTGTGCTTTCTCTGGCGTTGAAATGTCTTTCACGCTCCCCGACTTAGCCACCGCCCTCAAGCAGATTCAAGGCCAGTATGAAGACATAGCTGCCAAAAACTTACAGGTATATATGAACGAAGAATGTCCGAACAATGTCTGTTTTGATAAGTTTACGACATTCCAGAAATATAGAAAATGTATGATGTATCAATTATTAAATAGCCGTTTTTAAGTCTTATCACGTGTAAGAATGAGTGCTGTGATGGTATGATTTCGATTTCTTTGTGTGTACTAATTTATTCTAAAATTCTGCTGTAGGAAATGGATGACTGGTACAAATCTAAATTCGTAGACTTGAACGGCGCCTCTACAAAGCATGTAGAGAGCGTGAGACACACGAGGGAAGAAATTGCGGGCTGCAAACGAGATGTAAGTAATCTGTTCTCAATATTAATCATTAATTCTATTTTCCGAGGTGTTGACTTTTTAAACGAGTTTTCAATGGCCATTGAGTCCTGGGTGGACTTTGGTTCAAAACTTGTCCGTGTTAGGTTAGATTATCGGCTTAAAAGTTTGTTACATTTGTGCCATTAGCCAAAAAAGGTACATATTTATTGTTTTAATAAAACACAATACATATTTAATACAGTATACTTATTAACCTTCTCTTCCACAGGTGACAACTATACCTGTTTGATATAGCCAGATTTTCGTGACATTGTTTCTGCATTCAAAATGTATTTACAGATTTTAAACAAAGAGAGAGAACTAGAAAGCCTCAAAGAGAGAAATGCTGCTCTTGAAGCACAGATCAAGGAAGCACAGGAAAAATACAAAAAGCAGTACGAGGAATTACAGGTTGGCTTCTTTTACACTTCTCGCCCACTCTTGATCATTGTAGGTTTATGGTATGACACCGATTCATGTCTATCAAACGTCCTTTGTCAATTCCTCAGGCGACCTATATACCATCTTTGCATCCTTCTGTGTCTGAAAGATGTTTTTTCTTACATTTTCCAGGAAAAAATAATGAAGCTGCAGGAAGAACTGAAGTCTTTCAAGGAGAAAATTGCATTACACTTGCGAGAATATCAAGATCTATTAAACATTAAAATGGCTCTCGATATTGAGATTGCCACATACAGGTAGCAGCACCCTTTGTTTGTTTGTTTGTGTCTTTTTTTCCTTTGCTTTTCTAAAGAAAGAAACTTACAATAATAATGAAAGAGCCTGCAAGTTGGATTGTGTGTGAATATAATGGCATAATGATTTAATTTTGTTCATTTTAAAAATGTTTGCTAGCTCATGCTTACAGAAAGTACAACTGTGTAAAGCCATGCGACCTCTCTAAATAAGTCGTACCTTCCATGGTTTATTAAAGCTAGAAGGAGATATAACAAACACCTTTGAAATAGTCTAAAATTAGAAATATTTAAAGGTTTGTAATCCATTTTGTTTTCAGTTATCTTCTGAAAATGTATTCTTCTACACCAGCCTCACTATTTTTTGGCTGATATCTTTATCTAAGACAACTTACAACATCTGAGATATGATTGGTTGCGTTTCTTTTTCCATTTGGAACGCAAGCAGGTCCAGTGACTTGCTCTCAGTCACACAATGTCAATGGTAGGATTTGAACCCATGCCTAACCTCAGGGTTGGAGATCCACAGTCTTAACAGCTATGTCACACCACCTACTGTCTTTAAAGGCTGGACGATGCTTAAACTTTAATGGATATGCTTAGTGCCAAAGAGGGATAATTTGAGCACAAGATTAACTACAGCCCTCCTTCATAAGGCTGCTGGAGAGACAGAGACCATAAATGCAGATGCTGAAAATGAAGGTTAACGATGAAGAGTTTTTCAGTTCAGTAAGAGGTCATATTTTTAGGGAGTTGTACATCAGATTAAATCTCAATTAAAAATTTTTGGAGCAATTTTAATTAGACAAGTTCAACATGTTTTTAATATAACTTACTCAACACATCATGAAATATGTACTGTACATGCAGAAATATTCAGCCATTTATCAATTTTCTGAAAATGTCTTATTCAATACTACTTTCACATAAAAGCTGTATCTTCTTTTTTTTTTGTCAAGAAAACTGATTGAGGGTGAAGACACAAGGCTAGCAACTACAGTTGGAGTCATACATCTAATGGGTGGAATGGTTGGAGCAATTGGTGTGATTGGACAAGGTCAGGTTGGCACCATTGAAACTATTTCCAAAGAACAGGCAGTGGAGATGACAGAAAGAAAAACTGTACTCATAAGGTAAAAGTAACCCTAAAGGTGTTCACCTATGTTAAATGACATTGATTTAAGATTTGATCAGTGATAAATATAAAAAAAAAACAACTGAAATCTTGTTTTTGATGAGATAGTTAGTTATTGTTTAGACGCCCGGAAACTGTCTTGATACAGTTTTATATTGAAACTCAAAATTTCTTTGTACCATGTAGTCCATGAACATACAATTATTTTGCTGTGGTGACATATACCTGAGCATAATCTAAATTATGCACTGATGGACAATTAATGGTGGATTTTGTTTCCTCTTAGAACAGTTAAAACAGAAGAAGATAAAGTGCAGAGAGACACCCAAGAACGGACCATCAGGATTTCTGGTGCTGCTGATGATAGTGACGAGGAGTAAATTAAAAAGTTCTTGACAGCAATGAACTAACAAAGTAGACCGCTTGCATATTAATTTTGCTAACAAAATTGCCTAGATTAAACCTGATAAAACTGAAAACCTGGCACCTGTAACTTTTATTATGTCTGCAATAAAGCAATAAATGATCAGCAATGATTGAGAATGTTTTTGTGTATTAATTATTACAAAATTAGTTTTATATGTAAAAAAATAATAATTTTGTGATTATGTTTAGTATACTATTTCATGAATTTCAACACATTTAGAAGGATTTAACTTTCCTTTTTAATAAAATAAATAAAAAAGAAGGCTGTGAAACATAGGTGGATGAGAGTTTGAAGTATTAGCATAACCAATAAATAACATTTTTTAAAGTAAAATGAAAACTTGAAACTGATGCAGGAGATGTGTTGAACCTGAAAAATACCTTCTTATAATTGTCATTAAAGAACACATTCTAGGCATTTAAGAGCCTTTTTCTCTCTTGAACACTCTTACAAATAAAGGTGCTGTATTGAAACCATTTGTAGTTCCTAAAAGAGCCATCAACATGAAAGTTCCTGAAGAACATTTGTTTATTTAGACCTTAATCAGTTAGTGTCCTGCTATAGGCAGCCTACCATACATTAAAGATTTCAGATGTTTTTCTACTTATGAAGTTTTTCAAAACACAAAGAACCAGCTTCATGCACAAAGAGCTCTTCCAAGAATAAACTGGTATTGTATTTCTGCAAGGAACCATATAACTCAATAAAGAACAATAAAGTGCCATTAAAGAACTATTATTTTTAAGAGTGAATGGTCAGTTAAGCATCCTTAAGATACACAGGCTAAAGTTAATTTTTCATTGTGACTTATATTCTCTTTGACTTTAGGAGCATGAAACCAAAACACACGAATAGTTAAAAAGACAAACCAATCCAAAATTTCATGCCCTATTCTACAAGGATAGCACAGTGATTAAAAAAAAAACAAAATCTGTAATTTTTAGTGTTCACATTGAAAAAGAATATACATGGTATACTGAATTAAGAGTGTGTTTAAAGTCCTGTTGTGAAAAGCTGGTTAATGAAGAAAATAAATAAGAACTGCTGCTCAACTCCGTGTATCTACAGTTTAAGTTCATATTTTAATAACACATACCTATCACAAGTCCACAATGAAACCAAATGTTAATACTGTACTCATATATATAGTTGGTCATCCACATCAAAGATGTTATTGCAAAATTAAGTACTTCTTTAACACAAAACTATAAATCTGTAGATTTTTTGGTGGATTCCTTTAGCCAAACTATTAAAGTAAATTATGTAGATTTAAAATATTTATTTTGACTGGAGCAAAAAGCAGGTTAAACAGGTTTGCTCAGGATCCTATAGTGAGTCCAAACTAAAGAAATGTTATGATTTGTAGTTTAACTGAAGTGAGGAAATGGCTATCATCGGAGTAACTTACTATGCAATTGGCATATTTGGTTTGTTAACTTGTATAATATTCAGAATATCACATAGAGTCTGATATTAAAGAGTATGGACATAATGTTACAGAGATTAACCCTGATACATCATACGTTTATTCACCTGGGTTCAACTTTAACCTGGTCACTACATGAGTGTAGTGTACAAGTTCTCCCTAGGAAATGGTTTCTTTTGGTCTCACCATTAGGAAATTTGGTTGTGCATCTTCACTTCAAGCTACTAGATGTGAACAGATGTTGGATTCAGAATGTAGAATATAAATATCTTACCCAGTCGAACTAAAGGAGAATTCCCCATTCCAGCTTCTGTCATACCTGAGTGAATCCCAAATGTCACTCTCCAAAAATAATCTTGTGGAGTGCCACTGCCAGTTGCAAGTTCTACTCGGAGCATTATTTATTTCCTCTTACATCATAAAGATGGGCATGTTACATTGAGAGACTTTAAATTTGTCAGGTGAAGGTAAGTCTGGATATGTGAGCATTTTTTAAAATAAATTGTCATCATGTCTAATGCCGACTGCTCTCTTTCATTTGAATCTCCTGAAATAAGGGTAATTTAAATGATCCTACAAGGGCGAATCATATTGGGGTAGTCCCATCATTTACTGTAGAGCCTGAGGAAGTGAATGTTGAGTTGATGTTGGTATTTGCAGAGTGAATGAGAGATCTTCCCATAACTTTCAAGCTCACAATCTTATCATATGGAAAACAGTCTTTATACACAAGTTCATTTAATTAGAGAAGAGGAAAAATGAAAAATGCATGTCATGCACAGTCAGGTGCAAACATTTGTGAACACACAGCTAATATTTTCGTCATATAATGAAATAAAATGTCAACCTCATTTGGGCTAATTTGATTTCTGTTATGCTGTTCTGGTTAATTGATGTTAGAAACATCATATTGTTTACCAACAAACTTATTAGATTAATTTTTGACTAAAAAACAAACATGTAGACTGAAATGTATGTTATTTCGAGTGTGAATATAACTATTACTATTGTAGAATTAATTTAGTTAGTACATTGCTGCAAGAAATATTTTAAGATATTTGTGTACCACATGTGCTTTGTAGTACTAGTACTGACTTTAAGTAATGGATACATTTATTTTCCTAATTAAAGTGTTTTTTAGTGGGAAATTAAACATTGGTAATGGTCTACAACCCAAACCCCTGTAATAAGCAGTTTTTATGGGATAAAAGCTAGTGACACACTTTAAAGGATGTTTAGACAAGTACTGAAATTATCAGGAAACCTGGTGTTTGTATTTTTATGGTAAGGAAACTCTGTTTGCGGCACAGTGGCGCAGTGGGTAGCGCTGCTGCCTCGCAGTTAGGAAACCCAGGTTCGCTTCCCGAGTCCACCCTGCGTGGAGTTTGCATGTTCTCCCCGTGTTTGCGTGGGTTTCCTCTGGGCGTTCCGGTGTCCTCCCACAGTCCAAAGACATGCAGGTTAGGTGGATTGGTGATTGTAAATTGTCCCTAGTGTGTGCTTGGTGTGTGTCCTGTGGTGGGTTGGCACCCTGCCTGGATTGGTTCCTGCCTTGTGCTCTGTGTTGGCTGGGATTGGCTCCAGCAGAACCCTGTGTTTGGATTCAGTGGGTTGGAAAATGGATGGATGGATGGAAATTCTGTTACTGCAAAAAAAAAAAAAACAGCTTGAAGTGCAAAAAACATTGCAGATAGCATCAAGTTTTGCAAATAAATACATGAAATGGACTACCACAGTTTGAGAAAAAGGTGATTTTTACATGTGAAGCAACCTTCACTCAGATTAAGAATTACACTGGGCATATGTGGAGACCAGATGGTTAATGGTACAATGTAAAATATATGGTGCCAACTGTTTGGGGGTGCCATTTCAGCATTCTGGCACACAGGCCTCTGGATAATGCCAAAACCACCATAATGACAGGACCTGTTTATTTGAAAGTGCTGAAGGTCAAGCTCCCAAATTTTGTGGCAATACATGGTACAACTGATATTTCAGCAGGATGGGACACTCTGACACACAAGGAAGATGGTGAAGCATTGGCCAGGTATCAGTTATTAGATATATGGCCTGGCAATTCCCCAGACCTCAATCTAATTGAAAATACATGGGTGACAATGAAGAAAGCCATTGCTGAAATGCACTCAACATCATTCAGGAAGACCTGAAACACAAGATCAAACAAATTTGGGTGTCACAGATTACAAAAGACTTCTGTCGTCATCTCTGCCATTCTATGCCTACTTGGAGCTATGCTGTACTTATTAATAAAGGATGATGTACAAAATACTAAAAACACTTCTAGTAGTGCTAACAGTTACTGGATTATTGTTAAATGCAATTTCATTCACTGTTTTCACTGTGCAAAAATTGAAGAATTACCATTGGCTACATTTATTTTACTTGCTTTTATGTTTTGCTTTTAAAAAGTTTGTGTATATGTGCATTTCACAAACTTTTGCACCTGTCTGTATACCTGTTGGTTTGGGGTAACTCCTGAACTCTGAAATAATAGTGTAAAACTTGTAATGATGTGTAACGTTTGTGAAAAATATGATTAAGTCACTGATGGAAGAGTTCAGATTATTGTGGATTTAAATAATATTCCAGGTATGTATGACAAGAAGGAAGTACCCTAAGTTCTTGTCTATAAGCCGCGGCTTATCTAAGGAAAAAAGTTGTGAAAATGAAAAAATAGAATATCGGCTTATACATAAATCCGGTTTATACAGTAATCCCTCCTCCATCGCGGGGGTTGCGTTCCAGAGCCACTCGCGAAATAAGAAAATCCGCGAAGTAGAAACCATATGTTTATATGGTTATTTTTATATTGTCATGCTTGGGTCACAGATTTGCGCAGAAACACAGGAGGTTGTAGAGAGACAGGAACGTTATTCAAACACTGCAAACAAACATTTGTCTCTTTTTCAAAAGTTTAAACTGTGCTCTATGACAAGACAGAGATGACAGTTCCGTCTCACAATTAAAAGAATGCAAACATATCTTCCTCTTCAAAGGAGTGAAGCAAACAAATCAATAGGGCTGTTTGGCTTTTAAGTATGCGAAGCACCGCGGCACAAAGCTGTTGAAGGCGGCAGCTCACACCCCCTCCGTCAGGAGCAGGAAGAGAGAAAGAGAGAGAGAGACAGAGTTTGTTTTTCAGTCAAAAATCAATACGTGCCCTTCGAGCTTTTAAGTATGCAAAGCACTGTGCAGCATGTCTTTTCAGGAATCAGCTTTACAAAAGATAGCAACGTGAAGATAATCTTTCAGCATTTTTAGACGAGCGTCCGTATCGTCTAGGTGTGCAAACAGCCCCCCTGCTCAATCCCCCTACATCAGGATCACAGATAGTCAGCGCAAGAGTGAGAGAAAAGTAAGCAATCTAGCTTCTCAGCCATCTGCCAATAGCGTCCCTTGTATGAAATCAACTAGGCAAACCAACTGAGAAAGCATGTACCAGAAATTAAAAGACCCATTGTCCGCAGAAATCCGCGAACCAGCAAAAAATCCGCGATATATATTTAAATATGCTTACATATAAAATCACAATTTAAATGACCGCTACGCGCGCGTGTGTTGACTCGGCGACGCCCAGAGCAGAAAGAACGCGCTCCGGCCGCTCCAACCGCGCCATGCAGGGAGAGAGAGAGACGCCAATATCTCACACTCTATCCCCCCTTAAAGAAATTAAACGGGTGCGAGTGAGACCACTGACCTCCCTCCCTTCTATTAGTTATAGGTTATAGTACGTTCGGCTTATCCATGAGTCCGGCTTATCTATGATACGATTTTATTTTAAAAAGTCGTATGATTTTTGGTCTCCGGCTTATACATGAGTCCGGCTTATAGACAAGAACCTAGGGTACTCCAAAATTTAGGCTTTAAATAAAGACATAGTAACTGTGAAAAAATACAATCATGAAAAGTGATGGACACTAAAATACTTTGAATGAAAAGACAGAAGTTTTCATTATATAATTTGGTTACATTTTGCAGACAATGAAAGTGACGGACATTCAGCTTACAGACTCACCTAATATTACCTATACTCCATAGCTGTGTGAACAATAAAGATGAAGAAAACATTAAGATAACACAAGGAAAAAGCCACTGGAAACTATACTTTGACCTTGTTTTTTTATTGGTACTTTTAGGGTTTCCTCCAACTTCCCCAAAAACTTACCTCTTACCTAACTGTAGGTATGTAAAAGTCATTGCACCCCTGCCAAGAGCTTGTTTCTGATATTTGTCCCAAATGGCTGTCATAGGCTCCGCCCCCACATCCCTTTACAGACCTCAAATTCTATTATGTAAATTTGGAAATGTCTTGTTATGTTATGCAAACTGTTAAGTGAATATAACTTTTGGGTCAACTGAAACTCCAGGTTTCATGGCAAAATATCTAGTCCAAAATTAAAGTACTTTGTCCAGAATTAAGGTACTTTCAGTTGTAGAACAGGTTGAATGGTTTACGACACCAGAGAATGCTATCATGATACTTTCTTCCAATAATCGCATAAGCAATAGCTACATCTTTTCTTTTGATTAAGCATTTTAAGGCTTCTTTATTTAATTTGATAATGAGACAGATAAACTATTACAGTAATTGTTAACAAATATATTATTTGCATCTTTGATATACACTGAAAACATTGATTATGTATAATAATAATAATAATAATTCTTTGCATTTATATAGTGCTTTTCTCATTACTCAAAGTGCTCAGGAATTGCAGGTTAAGGACCTTGCTCAAGGGCCCATCAGAGCAGAGTCCCTATTGGCACTTACGGGATTCGAACCGGCAACCTTCCGATTGCCAGTGCAGATCCCTGCATATTCTAACAGCATACAAATGCAAATAAGAAATAGCTCAAAAGCAGCATGAAAACATCAAAATGAAGCCATTTCCAGGTGTTAGGTTATTTTATTAAAATATTGGTTTTCTAAAAATATGAATTCTTCTGAAAAATGGCTTGACATGTTATTGCTTTTAAAGTGAATTAATTATATTTAAAGAAACTAAAAAAATGAATGTAATTCATTTTGATGCATGAGATTAGTTTGAGATATTCATCCATCCAGAATCAGGTGCAAGGAAAACCCCTATTTGGGACAGTAGTACGACATGAGCAGATTCTCATTTAGGCCTAATTAAGTATTAGTCAACATACACTATGTTGGGATGGACCCAAAGAGAACAGCAAATTAAATCAATCAATAAATCAACTAACCAATCAATCAATCAATCAATATATAAATAATACTGATAAGGGAGAAAGTCCAAATTTCACAAAGGACAGTTTCCATTCATCTTCTGCAAAAGTTAAGAAGCAGCACTAACTGCCCTATACGTGTCATTAAGAGTCATCATATTATAATTACAATACAATACAATACAATTTATTTTTGTATAGCCCAAAATCACACAAGAAGTGCCGCATTGGGCTTTAACAGGCCCTGCCTCTTGACAGCCCCCCAACCTTGACTCTCTAAGAAGACAAGAAAAAACTCCCAAAAAACCCTTGTAGGGGAGAAAATGGAAGAAACCTTGGGAAAGGCAGTTCAAAAAGAGATCTCTTTCCAGGTAGGTTGGGCATGCAGTGAGTGTCAAAAAGAAGGGGGTAAATACAATACAATACAATACATAGAGCAGAACAAAACAAATCCTCAATACATTATAAAAATAAAAAAATTACAAGTATGGAGCAGAATTTAACAGTAGATGATATCCCATAATATCCATCCATCCATTTTCCAACCCGCTGAATCCGAACACAGGGTCACGGGGGTCTGCTGGAGCCAATCCCAGCCAACACAGGGCACAAGGCAGGAACCAATCCCGGGCAGGGTGCCAACCCACCGCAGGACACACACAAACACACCCACACACCAAGCACACAATAGGGCCAATTTAGAATCGCCAATCCACCTAACCTGCATGTCTTTGGACTGTGGGAGGAAACCGGAGCACCCGGAGGAAACCCATGCAGACATGGGGAGAACATGCAAACTCCACGCAGGGAGGACCCGGGAAGCGAACCCAGGTCCCCAGGTCTCCCAACTGCGAGGCAGCAGTGCTACCCACTGTGCCACCGTGCCGCCCTATCCCATAATATGATTTGGATTTGTTTAGAGTCCTGGAGACCTCAGCCATCAAACTGCCTCCCCCATTTGGCCATTCCACAGCTGAGACAGTGCTGGGCCAGCCAATCCGATGAAAGGACCCCTCTACCACACAATTCCTGTGATCCTCCATCAGGGATGACTTTACCTTAGACAGGCAAAACAACTTGGCAGGTGGGTCGTGGCACCAAGTGCCACATTTGAGTACTGAGAAGAGAAACAGAATAGGTGAGGGTTAGTAACAAATTATAACTATCATGTTACTTATGTTTTAGTGCTAATGACTAACAACAGAGATGCAGTCTGTACAATTACCAGCAGTAATAGATGAGAGCTAAGTTATCATCCAGCATCAAAGCAAGTTGTTCAATTTTCTGACACCTGCATTTAGTTATGGTGTTAAGCCAGTCCTAGAATTTTTTAGTTTACATTTATGGCCTGAATGTGGTCACAACCTTGGACCAACATATATACCAGATAGCACAAATATTCTACAGTACCTTATTTTGAACAACCCAATTATGCCTAAACACTTATTTAGTGTGCTGAAGACTCCATTGCATTGTAAAGTTTTTGTAGCTACTGTGTATTGCGGCCCTTAAATTTCAATAAGGGCCTTATATTGATGTTCAGCCTTATCGCTTTCCACATTCTACACAGAATAGTTTTAAAATCAATCATAAAATTGTTCTTTTGTTAAACTATTGTTAAGTAAAACAATGTTATTAAGTGAGAACTACCAGTCGTGCCATGCTATCAAATATAATCATTCATCAAAATAAGTGAGGACATAAAGGAAATTCAAGATCAAAAATTGTACTGGATGTGAGTTAAGTCATTTGCCTATATCATAAAAAAGAATACTATTAAGACTATTACAGATCCACAAAAAAAGCAGATCAAGGAAGTTATCTTTTCCTTTTAACATCTTCTTAATTTTACAGGTAACTTTCTTATTGCAACAATTGGGTTAATTTAGTATTACATCTAACTAGCAAAATGATATGATTTAAAATGGTATGATAAAGTATGAAGCATACACTGTAAAGACATTCACAGGAATTACATGTAATTTTTCACAATAAAATAGTGCATTGAAAAAATATCATACAATCACAGCAGTCTAAGCTATCTTCTGTCATAAGACACCAAATTACTGAGAAACTGTCTTTAGACTAATCTGCCTTGCATTGTGGGACATTCTCAGTTTGTGCATTTTCATAGCGTTTCACTTAAATGTGTGGTAACATGACAGTTAAAAGGAAAATCCTCGCTAAAGGGGCTCTGAGAGACTTGTTTGAAATAACGTTTTCATTCAGACAGAGAATCACAGACACAAGTAATAAGTGACCATATAGTGAGGTGGACAAGAGAAGGACTTTACCTTCAAAACTCATCATGATGTAAATTTTGGAGGAAAAGGGGTGATACGCTTCAGACAAAATGCTGTAAAAACACAGTACCATAACTGTGTATTTTCACAGTCAAAAATGTAATGCAATAAATGGCTAAAATAGTGATTTTAAACAGATAAAAGCATGAAAATTTCCATTTAAGCAGTGTCTAAACTGTAACTTTTTCAATGAATAATTGTTGCCATAAAGTCACAATGGCACAGGAACTAAATTTGCATAAAGTTAGTATATTTGCATAAGGAACTCCCCCTTTGCAGCACCGCTGTAAATTGTTTCTGACGACTCCGTCACCTTTGCACTGTGAAACAGGAACCTAGAGATGGCTAACAAACTCATTTTTGTGTGTGGTGAAGTTTTTTTGTGAATATGGAACCAGATTTATGTTTTTTTGATAATCTGGCGAACCTGTAGCACACTCTTATGTTCCAAAAGCAATCTTTTATTTTCCACTAGTCGACATGAAATAATTCTGCTACACACTGAAATTGGATAAAAAAGATGAACGGTAAGATTGACAGCAAAATAACTGTTAGCTGAATTGCTAGTCAATCAACTGTTACAAACAAGTTGTTTCAGAACATCTTTTAGCTAAAATTATTTTAGTAAATTTACAGTACTTTATTAGCTACTAAAATGCAGTGCACTTAACATATAAAAAATCAGGACATTACTGTAGTTCAACAGCAGCATACTGCTCACATTAATTTTCTGACCCAGTTTACTGTGAAGTCACTGTATTGTATTTTATTTTTGTTGTAACATAGATTGATATAATATATATAGTACAGTAAATCAATGTGAATGTATTGCAATTTGTATAGACAGTAATTTACTGTAAATTTAAAGTCATCCTTTTTACAATGTACATTTGCATACATTTAATGGATTTATTATATTTATCTATCCAAGACATTTTTAATTCTAACAGACAGACTGAATGGAAATTTAAGTGAATGATAAAAACATAAACGTAAGTTCCAGTTTAGAAGAATTAAGTAAAATACAGTGTCACTCCACACTTACACACTCCACTCGTGTAAATCTCAGTATTAACTCTGAATTCCTATCTATCCATTTTCCAAACCCGCTTATCCAGATCAAGGTAGTGGGCCAGCTTGAGTCTTCCGGTGCAAGTCAGCAACAAATCCCGTACAGGGTGCCAGTCCATTGCACGGTGAACACACAGACACACACTAGGGCCAATTTAGTATCGTCATTCCAGCTAACCTGCATTTGTTTGGACAGTGGGATGAAACAGGAGCCCCGCATAAAGGGGAAACATACCTACAAACAGGGAGAACATGAAAACTCAACATAGACAGCAGCTGGGACTTGGACGCCGGTGTCTATTCTAGTCTATTGCAGTAATGTCATTTTGAAATTTTCCAAAGTATTTACTGCGTGGGTTTTTCTTTGGGAACTCGGGTTCGTCTTCTGCATCTCAAAGATGTGGAAGTTAGGTCATTTGAAGATTTAAAATTGGCCAGGTATGTATGAGAGTGTATGTCCATGACTGCACCCTGAGATGAACTGGTGCCTAACCTGAGTTGACTACTTACTTGCGCCCGATACTCTATAGGAATTAATCGAGTTCATTAAATGGATGGATGGGCAGATTTGCTTTATGTGTAAGTATTAAATAATCCAATCACAATTTAAAGAAATTAAATTATTTGAAAATTCGAAAAACTTGGGTTACAATTGCAGGTCATTGCATAAGTTACAACTGGCCAAACATTTACACTTAACTATATTAAGTTTTAGTGAGAATGTAATAATAAAAAGAATTGCAACTGAGTAGAAAAGAATCTTCCAGCACATTTGATAAAGGCGATAAAACAAGTAATTTTATTAGTTCTGTTAGCGAATTAATTAATAATCAGAATCTAATGAGAGTGTTAACTCAGTTTAATTAAGCAACAGTTGAAGTAATAGTTACAAGTTCAGCCATTCCATTAGACTCAGCATTTATGTAAAAATGTATATTGGACTGTTTTCAGGTTACTTCTTCACGCTGCGACAGACTGGTGCCAAACCCCGTGCCAAACCCCGACAGCATTAAAATCCAAAGCAGAATGGCACTCTAGGCAGAGATTTACGAACTCACCAACTCACCAACTCACCAGTACTTCAGCAGTCTAAAGTCTGAAATCAATCTATCGCGTATCTCTTTAGAAAGTAAGAGGAAGCTAGTGATCTCCACGTGCACTGAGTCAGGACTGCATATGTATGCATCATCGGTGTCTTGAGCGACTGTGCTTTTGATTATGCTGTAGTTTATCATAGGTAGAAAGTGTGATTTAGTGGATGGAATTCTGATCCACAAAACGCCGGTCACTTACTGGGTCCATGCTCCAGCCATAATAAATACCGACAGCAGGAAATTTCATTCAGATTTTTGGCCTTGGAACCATTGCATTCTCCCACATCTTGCCAGTGGAGATTTTTTCTGATCTCCCCGGCCATCTGACCATAACATCCGACGTGTCATTGGATACTTGAAAACAAATCTATAAACAAGAACTCTGCTTTAACGATTACTTGTAGATCTGTGTCATGTGTGTATTGATTTATGCTTGTTTACTATTACAGGTATGCCATTTATCAATTCCTTTTCTTATTTAGTTTTACTTATTTATTTTTGGTTTCTTGTAAAGGTTTTTAAGCTACATCCTTTGTTTGAAAATGTGATATAGAAATAAAAATGTTATTATACCCTGCCTTTGGTAAAGGTGTCTACCAAATATTTAACTATAATTGTTGAATGAACTTGTAACCACAACTTGTAATCTCAATACCCTTCTGGGAAAAAAAGCACATTTTTGACAAATATCATTTAAAATATTTGAGAAAAATAGCAAGTTACTTCCTGGAACACAAACATAGACAATGTACAATAGTGGATGATGGTAAACATCTCCAAATTAAATATCATTAACATGACATTTGGACTATCATTGGGACATATTACTGATGTTATCAATATAATAACCCTTGACATGTGAAGCGCCAGGCATAGTTATGTAGAAGACATGCAGTCAACTTCATTAACAAACTCACATGGACAAGAGTGGACCCATTCAAGACTGCTTCCTCTGGCTTTGTACATTCCTGTGGTAGACTGAGAAAAACATTGCATTAAATATGGGCTGCCGGGAGGGTATAAGGAACATAGGACATCCAGGACTTTTAGCAGGAAGTCTATTTTAATGTAGAAGATTAAATTATTTATATATAAAAACAACTAGTTAGAAGAACACTATGCCCATATTTGGCAAGTGGTGGAATTTGAGCATTTACAATGGTTTTGTAGTTTTTTTAATCATGATAAGAAAAAGGTTCCAAATTTAATCGAAGAATTTCATTGATCCATATAATTTACAGCTTTTCTTATTTGTTTAAGCTCATTTCTTGAAACACTGTTGGCATTCTCATAGCTCATAACAGTGTATTGTATATGCTGTGGCAAAACACCCTAGTCCATTTGCAAAAGCAAACCTCTTGCCCAAAACTCTTAACCCATGCTTCAAAATTACAGTGTTGTGTCAATGTCACTAAAACAAGGAGTTCCTTTCACATTGTACAGAACCATGGTGGCCAAAGTATTTATATGTTTTGACAGTATGACAGTGGACACTGGAAATATATTCTTTATCTTCTAATTCCAGTCTTGATGTACATTGCATTGGATTTCTAATGTACTAAACTGTTATTGTTCTAGTTTCTGTGTATCAGACTGAATATTATTATACATACTAGGTGGAAGGGGCTATACTGGAGGCTTGATGTAAGGATAACAACCTTAGTAAGAAGCCTGGCCAAGAAAACTAAGGAAATGATTGTGAATTATCAGCAGACTGACACTCTCCCTCCTCTTCCACTATAAATGAATGGAGATGAGGTTGTAATTGTCACCTGCTTCAAAAACTTGGATGTGCATATTACAAATGACCTCTCTTGGAGGTACAATACATCCTGTATGGTAAAGAAAGCCCGCCAATGCCTTTACTTTTTGAGGAGGCTGAAGCGGGCTTGTCTGGGCTCCTCTATTCTGACCTCCTTTTACAAGTGTGTGGTAGAGAGCAATGCAACAGGTGGTTAAGTCTGCACAATGGGTAATCGGCAGCAGGCTACCCAGGTATCGAGGACTTTTACACCAGCAGGTGCAAAAGTAAAGCCTCATTCATTATGGAAGATGTCACTTATCCTGCACATATACTGTTTGAACCCCTCCCATTGGGCAGGAGATTGTGCAGTTTACAGGCTAGCACTACCAGGCTGAGGAACAACTTCTTCTTGGATGCTATTAGACCAATGGATACAGCTAAATCTGACTATACACTCTGTGTACTGTGTTTCAGTAGTTTTGTGTTCTAATTTATTGCTACTACCTTTTTACTGCTGCTAATTACAGGTCATGCTGCAATAATATGTATTTTAGTCATAGTTATCTTTTTGTATTTATGCATTAATATAATTTCATTCTATTTATTGTTTATCTGTGATACCTTTAGCACAAAGTTTAAGGGGTTTAAGGGGCTACTTTTTAATTATGTAGGTTTTTTTTGGGGGGGGGGGGGGGGAGTTATTGTTGGCACTGTTTAATTACCAGGATGTGAGACCTGAGTACCAAATTTGTTTTCTGCACATGGATGTTGGAATAACAATAAAAGATCATTGATGCTTGATTTGTGCCTTCAGGCACTGATTGCAACAATAGAAGGTTTTGTCTTCCAAAACAGGACTTGAATCTCTTAAAGTCTGTTACCATTATTTTCTTTAACCTTATTGTTAGAATGTTTGCTGTTCTTGCTGAGGTTTCAAAAGACCTGTTTTGCCACCAGCATGAGGAATTCATCTCATACTATACATTGGAATTCAGTAGGTGAACAAATTGCATGTTCTGTACTGTGCTATGAATTTCATATTGAATGTCTTTCAGACATGCATTATGTTACTGCAACTGTCAGTTTCTATATTGTTGTACAGTAACTGGAATAAAATGAAGAATGACAGTATTGAAATACACTGTTATATACCTGTTTTTCCTGTGGAATGACTGGATGATGGAAGAAACTACAGACCAACTTATATTAGTCTGCACCTGGAAACTAACTTCTGTCATTGTAAGGCCAAGATTAAAAACATGGTCCACAAGTGTGGCCTGTATTTCATCTGGGACAGCTCTGTGCATTTATACCCTTCTGCCTCTTCCTCCACTTTGTTGTGTTACACTCATGCCACAGCCATGCGTACCACTGTAATCTTTCACTGTACATTTTAAGTAAATTACTGGCAGCAGAGCTGCCTCCATGTCTAGAAATCACATTCAGTTGCACTAAATTTCTATAGATGTGTTTGACAATGGTCATACTCATGAATCCCATCTGTGAGCTAATCTGACAGCAAATGGCATTGATTGATTGAAGATATGTGAAACTTTCACTCTGTTAGTAAAGTTCAGGTTTCACCAATTTATCACTTTAGGAGACATCACAACAACTGTGTGTCACTGCAATTAAAGAGACATAGGAGTGACAGATTGTGGCAATTAGAAGGACTTTTCTAAAACTATCTAACTGCGAAGCAGCATAAATTATTTTGACCAAAGAGACAAACACAATTGAAAATTATTCCCTTTCTGGATAACATGTTATTTATTCATTTGAATTGAAGCATCTGCAATTTGCAAAAAAAAAAAAAAAAAAAAAAAGTTTGACAAATTTAATTCTGTTGTGCATAACATGTTGTGAAGTTATTCACGTGTCTTTTAGAAAACTTAAAGTGTCATTAGAAAATTAAGTAATTGACAAAAAATGTAATGTGACTGAGCTTAAGGCTAGATGAATCCTTATCGGATACTTGTGAACATAGTTTGAGGTTTACTAGCATTCTTAAAAATAATGTTTCTGTAATGGCACTTTACTAGGTTGTGTGGTTTCTTTGTTGGAGAGAGAGAGACATTTCTTTGGGCTTTGAAAAGTTCCTAATATGTGGACAAAACAGAAATATTTAATGTATAGTCTACCTAGCGTGATACTGGGAGATCAAAAAAATCAGAACTTGGTTTTTTTTTTTTTTTTTAATATTTTTATTTTATTAATTTTCATTGTAATCATTCCATACAAACAGATCAATTTATAACCCAACAAATTTGAAAACAAATCAAACCCCACCCCTGAGAAGGAGAGCTCAGCTAAAGGAAAATTTCTTTAAGCTTTTTAATAAGGCAACATTAGACAAAAGAAGGGGAGAAGTAAATATCTATATAAATAAGAGATGGAGAAGGGAGTTAAATGCAATAATAGTTAATTCTCTTATTCTTAAATAATATTGATTAAATCCTGCCAAGTTTTGAAAAAATTTTGTACAGATCCTCTAACTGAAAATTTGATTTTTTCCAATTTCAAATAATATAAAACATCGGTTTCCCACTGACTTATAAGAGGAGAATTAGGATTCTTCCAATTTAACAAAATAAGTCTGCGTGCCAAGAGTGTAGTGAATGCAATCACCGTTTGCTTGTCCTTCTCCAATTCAAGTCCGAAAAACAAAAACAAAAACAAAACAGAAATATTTAATGTATAGTCTACCTAGCGTGATACTGGGAGATCAAAAAAATCAGAACTTGTTTTTTTGTTACTGTCCTTTTAAAAAATGCAACACATTGCTGTTTCACAAATCTCTTATAATTCTTTAATGTCTATATGTGGTGTCTATTGTTGATCTAAGTAAATAAAGGTTCTTTCTGGAACCTTCATGTGGATGGCACTTTTTCGATCCAACAATGGTCTAAATGGCACCTTTGCTATAATAGTGTGTCTGGTTCCTCAAACTCCTTTCATAGATGAGAATGGCCTGCAAGACTGCCACTGGCTTTCTTGAAATGAGGAACCCTCTCGAAGTGTGTGTGACTCTGTGTATTGTCTCACCAGACTTTTGAACAGCTGAATCTAGTTGATCTTCATTGTGTTGGCAGGTGGGAAATTCCCATTTTTTTGTGTTCTTAAATAAACAAAATATTCATCAGCACACATAAAGACACACAACAGACAGTAATGAAAGATGAAAAGGTATAGAATACATTGACAGAGTAAGCAAGGAAAAATAGGAAAAAAAATTCTTTAACAGTGGAAACCATCAAACCTTCTGTTAAAAAGAAAACGACTTAAATTCCTCTGATCAAAAAAGCAAGCTCTGATTACTCAAATAGATGACTTGCTAGAGGTTCTTTCAGGATGCTGTACAAGATACACTTTCTCAGTATAAGGCGCCCAGTTACCACTGTGAGCAAAGTCAAAAACAGCCATTTCACTTACACTCTTAGCAATAAAGACCCCAGAGTGGTTCTTCAGAGTGATGCCATGGGGAACCATTTTTGGTTTCTATAATACCCGTCCACATGAAGGTTCTAGAAAGAATCTTTATTTTATTTAGATCTGTAACAGCGCCCATATACAGTAAATAACCATGAATAGATGCTAACAGATTTATGATTTCTGAGTGGGTTTCTGATTTGAAAAGGACTCTTACTGCATACGGTAACAAAGGCGAAGTTCAGGTTTTTCTTACTCTGTCAGTGTCTGGCTAGGTAAAAGATATCAAATGTTTTATACTTATTTTTTCAAAGTACAAAGAACCAACTTCAAATGCAAAGAACTCTTCCTAGAAGGAAGTGGTGCTTTGTCAAACAAACTTTCAACAAGGAACCACACAACCCAATAAAGAAACATAAATTACCATTAAAGAACCATTTTAAAAAGAATAATAGTCAAAAGACTATGCAGTTTGAGGGTTTTCAAATGTGACCAGTGTTGTTGACGGCACACGTATTAAAATTAAACCCTCACATTGAAACCCACAAATATAGAAAATAATTTTCTGCCGTAAATGTGCATATTATCTGTGAGAGGTAGCTCATATGGAGCGATGTGCAAAAGTTTCCAAGAGTCACACAAGATGCCGCAAGGTGGGAGAACTGCGACCAAGGCGTAACCAGAGGCGTGGATTTGCGAGTTTGAACCCCAACCCGAATATATTTTATGACAGTTCCAACTGATTGATTTCAGGTGGATTTATGATTTACATGCTTTCATTTCCTCCCGTTGTAATTTACTCCTGACCACGCCCCTGACTGCAATGCTAAGAATCTCATAAAATAGACCGAGTTTTATTAATGTTTGGGAGAAAGCGGGCATCCCCTATCTATCTGTCTTTACTTGTTGGTGCCTGTGAACACCCAACATCCTTGGAAGGAGAGAGAGCGTATACCTTGAACAAGCAAGAAAGTCATTGCAGTTTGTATTGGTTTGTTAAAACGTCGCTTCATCATACAGGCAGTGCCTACAGCATTTTGTCGAAGATCATATGACTGCACTTCTAAAGCAAAACCCATCCGTTTATTTATTTATTTATTTGCCGGATGCCAAGTAATCAGTCAGCCAGTACCAGCTACGGGCATTTTCTAGTTTATCTCTGCCTGCTGTTGCCGTCTCTTTGCTATTGCTTTACTACCTTTCCTATTCATTACTGAGGCACCCCGAGACTTTTACACATCTGTTTTTAGTACTGAAACCGCAGGTTCACCGAACAATTGTCTTCGCAACACCTGCCTTCTCCCGTGCTGAAATGTATTTATGCACATTTAGCAATGTATTGCAAGTGCTAACAATGTAATCACTGCAGTGTTTTTATTTATTTATTTGTTTGTTTGTTTATAATACCCTTCAGGACTGCATCAGAAGAGCGGGCTTTAATTTTCTCATACATTTCGTGCTTGTTTTATTTATTACAGCATTTGCTACACTGATATTTCCAATGCCCTCATTATTCATTATTTAATTTGCAGTATCTGTTTTAAATTACTGCTTTCATCAAAGGTTTAGGAGATCTCTTGGTTGGTTGTATTTTCCTTTCACCGCTTAGTCCCTTCTCCAACGATCTTCTGTAAAGCGGCCTGAAACCTTTGACAAACGGACGAAGAGCTTGGTGATAAGTTAATGAGGAATACGGAAGCGTATTAGGGCCCCAAAAAAGAAACAAAAAAGGGCCACATTGGAGATAAAAAGCACTCTAGTGAAACTCTCACGTTTTATTATCAAGAATCTGTCCCTTTGGAGATAGTTAATGTTCATGTGGAGGTTTTCTGAAAATGTCCTCCCATATTTCAAAAAGGATGGATTGGCATTTCTTTTGCTCTTCTTTAAGAAATGTTATCAAGATTCCCTAAAGCTCCCTGCGAGATATTGAAAGGAGCAGGTTCATAAAATAAACAAAACAATGGATCAATCCTTAAAAAATACGTGAAAGATCTTTTTTTTCTGTTTTGTTAACCTGAGTAAATCAATCCATGCATCCATTTCCAGAAATTTATTTTTCCATTACAGGGTTATGCATGCTAAACCCCAGTAACTAAAAATCGGTCACTGAAATCTCTCACTCTTGCAATAATACGTTAAACAAAGACCGACACATTTAAACATGCTTACTGTACCCTCTAGTTGGAGCTTTTTACCAGTGATTGTATTTATCACAGTGACGAGTAAGAATTAAGTTAATGGTGTGTTTTACAGATAGTTCTTTTACGGTCCAAGGGTATAGATATGGCTTCTGGCTATTATCTTAACAACTAAATGAAAACAACTACTTTAAATGAAAAATGAAAACATGCATGACTTGTAAAATGGACTATTAAAGCATGACCTGTTCACCCATTAAAAAGCTGTCTATGTGTAGAATATTATGTTTCAGGCAATGATTTCCACAAGCTAAAAACAAGAAGATTACATAAAATATATAAACAAACAAACAAACAAACAAAAATAAATAAATACATTTTTTAAAATGAATGAACTAAAGAATCTTTTAAATTGAAATACAACAAAATATAATCAGGTTTGGCTACTGTTTGTTAAAGTGTAAAAAGCACATTAATACTGGTCACACTTTAGTCACCTACCTCTTAAATGTTAACTTACTAATCACAACACAGCTGCATTCATGAAGCTTAGTGGCACACTGCACCCAGAGCCCACTGTATACATTGTGACAACATATGACCTTGTAATACAATCATGAAATAACTACCTTTGAAAAATAGATACTTTACTTTAGAGGTACCCCAGTACATACATCCATCCATCCATTTTCCAACCCACTGAATCCGAACACAGGGATCTGCTGGAGCCAATCCCAGCCAACACAGGGCAGGAACCAATCCCGGGCAGGGTGCCAACCCACCGTAGGACACACACAAACAAACCCACAAACCAAGCACACACTAGGGCCAATTTAGAATCGCCAATCCACCCAACCTTCACGTCTCTGGGAGGAAACCGGAGCAAACCCACACAGACATGGGGAGAACATGCAAACTCCACAGAGGGAAGACCCAGGAAGTGAACCCAGGTCCCCAGGTCCCACAACTGCGAGGCAGCAGCTCTACCCACTGCGCCACCGTGCCGCCCCAGTACATACATTGAACACGAAATTACACATTATTAAAACTGTAAGCCTTAGAGGTATATGATTGAAAATGAAAAGGTAATAGGGAACAAGTTACTTTAGATAAATCCTTTGAGTTTTTAAAATAAATTTTAGTAGTGGAAAGATGAAAATGTCACTCTATTCCTTAAGAAGGAAGACAAAGTGTAAACAAGTAATTATAGATTTACAAGCCGTAATATTATTCTGTGTAATATATATAATCACTCTCAAACAGGAAACAGGAAGCTGACTTGCATAAAAATGATATTATAAACATGATGATTTTGTTTATAAGATAAAGATCTGTTAATTTCTTGAACAGTGAACTTAAATGGCAGACAAAATAACAATAATTTTCTCAGACTTCCATTTTGTAATACTGTATATGGTTTAACACTAAATGATAGAATTATAAACAATTCTGAGCAATGAGCTTTTTGCATAACAGAAAATTATCGTCACTTCTGCACTAGTAACCAAGAATCAAATAGAACCAGACTAACCCTGCTTGCTGTATTGTTTCCATTATGTTTTTTTTTCTGACAGTACTTGGAACTAACCAGGAAATTTGTGTGAAATGTGTGCTTATTTTTGTGTTAATTATGCAAACTCTGAATGGTCATAAATTACCTAATAGACATATCTTCACTCAAAACTCTGTTACTATGTGCTTAGTTTTTAAATGCATACTGAATTAATTAAATCTTTTGTGTTTTGTACAATGTTTTGTTTTATAGAAAAAGGAGTATCAACAGTATTTGAGCAAAAAAAAAAAAGAAAAGAAAAGAGCAAATACTTATTGACTGTCTTTGAGGATCTATAAAGATGAATGTCTTATAACATTATATGGCTCAAGCATTTTGCACACCATAAAACAGAAATCACTGAAATGCATTACACTAATCACAGCAGTATCCTCCATACCATCTATATAGGTGTATAGCTGTTGCTTACAAATAGCCAAATTGCAAATTAAACCTTTAAATGTTTATGGCTGTATTAGAAGAACATGTTAAACAAGGTTGTTATCTAGTTTTAACTCTGGTGCTAGTAAAAACATCATTACAAAATGGGATTTAATGACAGACAAAGACTCCGTGGATACTACTTTTCAAATGTTAAGGTTAACAAAAGAGATCCTCGGGATCTGTGCCTGGATCATTGCTCTAATTTATATTAATGTCAAATGATTTCATATTGTGACAAACTGTGAAATTTGAAGATGACGGCAAAAGTATAAGATAAATACCACTGAAGAATAAGATAGACGACTGAAAAGGTGCAAAATAATAAAACTATGCAAACCCATGTAAAATGCAGTTTAATGTAAAGAAGTCAAAAGCTCAATATGGGGCAAAAGAACCAACACACACCTTATGTGCATCTGTCGACTCACAGGACATTCCCTTTGCATTTTCACTGATCTTACACTATACTGGAAACGTGCTGAAAACAATTAACAATTTGTATGTACTAAGCTGATCGAGAGCTATCCACAATTTTAGTACTACAAAGTTTAACAGAATATCAAAAATATTATTAGAGAAAATACATACTTAAGCAAACAATTATGTAAATAAATAAGCAGAAAGAAAGAAAGAAAGAAAGAAAGAAAGAAAGAAAGAAAGAAAGAAAGAAAGGTGCAGATATAAAAAATATTGATTATTAAATATAATCGATTATTAATGAAGTAATCTCTAAAATTACGTTTCTAAGCAAAAATAAAAAAACAGCAAACATTGACAGTAGAATAATTCTAATAATATAACCATAAATAAGGACCACTCCAACAGAGACCAAAATTAATATAGCATACATAGACATAAAGAACATTGCTCAGTTTTGATATGAGAAAGAAGAAGACAAAGTATCTCCAGACTCGGAAGACGACTTTAGCGTAAAAGAAAAAAAAGATATATTCAGTTAGAGATGGATTAAAAAACATATGCTAAACTGTAAAAAGGGTTTTGAGTCAGTGCAAAAAGAAAATATTTAATGGCCCTTGCAGACATCTTCTTTGAGGACCCATTGTTCTTTCTTTCTTTCTTTCTTTCTAGTGGTAGTAGTTTCATTATTACATTTCACTGTGGGAAACAGAAGATTTTGAAAAAAAAAAGTTATATAAGTTTATTCCATATAATTATGTATTGATTTATAAACAGGAATTTAAATTATTTTGGTTATTTTGCTGTTACGGAGAATCTTCAAAACGCGTGTTTCAGCTATATCCACATTAATGGTAAAACCTGTAATTCCTTGAACACGATTAAGAATTTTCATAATTCTGCATTGAAGTTAACAATGAACTGAATATTTTACATAGCAATAGATACAAAAAAGTGATGTTGTATCCTGCGTAGTACTGTTTAACTTACAACATGGTAAAGGAAAATGTCAGTTTTGTTCTCTTATGTTGCTATGTGTCCCGACCATTTCGTGCATTTGTGTTTGAAAAATGAGTGTTCTATGGTATATAGTTCGCAAAGTCATTTAGTTAAATCTTTGAAAATCGAGTGTTAACTTTTATTTATAATTTAACATTAGCATTTTTTTTTTTTTAAATAACCTGTTTTTACCGGAAGCATACTAGATTAATCTAGTAATTGACCTTGAGTAAATTACTGTTTTGTTTAAAACTTTCATGTTGAGAGGTTCGATTTTCTTTTTGTTATGATTTACATTTACAAATTACTGTTTATGAAAAGCTTACAGATATGGCGGTGGTTTACCTCGATTGTCTTCACGCCGTCTCCACGTGCACATCATAGTTTAATTTGAAGCGTTGTAAATAGCTGGTGGGCGTATTGTGCTAAAACAGTTTCAGCCTTGTACCCAATACTACCAGCGCAGAATAAAGTTTCGGGAGAATTTGAAGTGGAAAAAGAAGGCTCACATAGTGAGGACAGGTGGGTTTGACACACAAGACTCATCGCCAATATAATCGAAAGCATGAACTACAAACCTACTCAAAATGGCTATTAAAAGCGAAAAATGACGGCTTACCTGTACCGTAACCATACCATTATATATCCAAAATGTTAGACGGGTTATCAAAAGGTTGATTCGAACGATTCCAACTGCATTAATATAATTTGAAAAGCATTATATTTTAGTTTTGATTACTGCTTACATTGGCGGTAGGAAAATTTTTTATCAGCAAGCCACTCTGAACTGTACACACAATCACCCACTTATACCTGGCTTTTGAATTTGAAAAAACGAAGAGTGTTCAGAAAAAAAAAAAAATCACAGCTGCAGAGAGAACATGCAGAATTCACCCATCATGCTTGACTATAATAAAGGCCGAGACGGCGTATCATAGTACCACCAAACTGAGCAAATCAGTTCCAATTACATAAAGGTAGACTCGGAGTAGGTTATTTTATATTATTATGTTAATACCAAATGGTGAAATTTCACAGTCAAACGGTTTAAATGGCAGATTTGAACAGCATATAGTCCGGGGGCTTACTAACAAAAATGAAAGTGGCAAAACAATAAAGTGCAAGGTAAACTCTCTACTGCTATACTCCACTATACAAATAAGGACAATATAATATTTTCTGAAGATAATATGATGTCGAAACCTATTGAAAATTGACTTAAATCTGCTGTATGATAAAAACAGCATTAAATCAAGGTTTGTTTGCTGATTTAAGAAGAATAATTTCTTGTGCCCCTTTTACAGGGGCTTTCACCAAAGTGAATAAAATAACGAAAATGTGCTGACAGAGCCTTCAGGTGATATAGTTCAAAGTTAAAAACGTGCCACCATGATATATTTGTTTCTACATTGATTTTGGATAAATACATATTGACTAAAACTTTGTATTTTATTATTTGTTATTAATTAATGTGTGTGTGTGTGTGTGTTTCTGTGGTGCAGTATGAATGATGACGTGTGGATTTCAAATGTAACTTGAAATTCATTGATTACTATTAATTTGTGAACAAAAGAAACCATGTGTTAGTGCAAGAATTAGATCAGTGGAAATAAACATGAATTAATTTATATAACTAAATAAGGTTGTGAAGCTTAATCTAAATACGCATATTACGGTATTTCATTTAAAAAGTAAATAAACAAAGTAAAAGTTAAAACGTATCTTGTTGTTATTACTTGAAATACTAAATATAGTATTCAGTTTTCAAAAAACCCGGGAAAATTGTCCGGCATAGTCACATTGTGCTGATGTTAAATCCTTGTCTGCCTATAGCTGGTGACATTTATAAAGACATGTATTTTTTAAAGTGACATTTTAGTTGATAATTTGAGCCGAATGATACAAACGACATTTGAAGTGTATCTTTCCATCTAAGGCAATGTCTCAGTTTACATCAACAAGCGTTGAAGTATGCTGTCTTAATGCAACATACGTACTTTACCATAAACCAAACGATTTGAAAACACCGAGTTGGAATGAAAAATAAGATCTGATATAAAAGTTTGCCTTACAACAAAAACAAAATGGAAAAAATACTAACGAAATTCTCATATTTTAACTAGTACCATTTAATTAAGCCGTAATTCAACTCACTGCTAACGCTGAAACACTATCGGATGCTTCTATAGGTCAATTCACTTAATTCTAGTATAGCGAGTATAGGTTCATTATAATCGTTTACATTGGACGTCAATCCAAATCATTTCAACAAAATCATTTCAATGAACACAGCGATAATTAATACTATTCCAGACAGGCCTTTCCTCTTTAAAAATGATGTATACTGTGTATTCGTGACCCCCAAACCGTCACAGATCATTTTTAATGAGCCATTTTGTAGCTACTTAACAATTAATTTGTCGACGAAATAAAATAACTACAGAAAATCAGACATGGACGTCGAAAGATATGTCGCTATAGTTTGGTATGGTCGACCTCTGATTTTTGGGAGCCTAATTAATGCCAGTGCCGAGGAAAGATCAACCGATCTGCCAGCACAGTGTCATAATGCTGCAGCAGCATAGGAGCTGTCCCTGGTGCTGACACGTTAGTGTTGTCTATTGAATTTTAACAAAGCCTGCAGAATTACATTGTTTCTAAAACGTAGAATTACAACAGGTTTAAAAAGATAATTCTTGTAAGAAAAATGAAATTTTGCTCAAAATGTTGTCAGACTGGCAAATGAATGGACGTAGGGACACACAGACAGACGTACTGATAGATAGATAGATAGATAGATAGATAGATAGATAGATAGATAGATAGATAGATAGATAGATAGATAGATAGATAGATCTCTCAATTTATGAAAAATTGAAGTGTTTGATATTATGAAAATAATATTATAGCATTTGCTATGTGTTGTTAAACAACATAGTAGCTTAAAGTAACATTTTTTGTTTTTACAATTGTCTTCAAGAAAATCGGCAGTTTTTTTCATTTGGTATCTATCCATATTGGCATCTTCTTTGCTCTGCAAAATGATGTTGTCTTATGGTAAAATGAAGTGTCAAATTACCATATTGCTATAACAAACCTCCTAAACCTTGCAGCCTGCCAGGTAGCTATCTACTGCCCTATTAGAGACTAATGAATTCAAGTAACTTTACCAACGTATTGATACTTGCTTTTACGCTTATTCGTATTATTTTTATTTTGTAATATACGTGTAACATCAAAAACTAAAGAGTATTAGATATTTAAGGATATTAAAGACGAATGCTTATTGAAATGTTTATTCTCCGGCTTTAGCTGTACAATAAAATTTTATTTTTCCTAAAAGGTCTCACAAAATCTAATAATCCAAATTCACTTTCAGAAATTAAACAAATGTTCTTAGCGGCTGAAAACTGCAGATTTTCATGGCAAGCGTACATTTGCGATCAACAATATAAAATTTTATTTTTAAATATAGTCTCTTGTTTATTTAAATGAAACTTGTGTTTAACAGCAATGCAACCAGTAATTTAGATACATGTTACTTATAAAGAACAATAAAATAATAGTGATTGACAAATATGACCAATAAATAACAGATAGATAGATAGATAGATAGATAGATAGATAGATAGATAGATAGATAGATCATTATATGGTCAGTAGTCCTCATCATTTTTGGAGATACATTTGTAATGTAAAAGTATGTTTCTCTGTTAAATCAGAACAAACCATAGACTATGAAATAACATCATGCAGGTTTTTATTGTGCAGATCAGAAGAATAACCATTTCATTTACACTCCGACAATGATGTTAAAACACCTTATTTCTAAATCTGTGTAAATGCCTTTGTATATAGTGTTTTTTATTTTTAACGCCTCCTCCAGAAAGATGTATTTGATGAGTATTACCTCTTGTCACTTAAGTTGTAGAATTTAACATCGGATACATCTTGCCTTTTACATTTATCAGTAAAACCTTGTTACATCTTTTTTTATTATTGTGTTGTACTATGGCGCCGAGATTATCATTAACGCAAAGTCCATACTGTGATAAGAAACTGTAATCTTTGAGGAACATTCACCTAAGCGCAAAGAAAGCAACAAAAAACTTACGTTTTTTGACTTTATAATGCAATAGTGTTATACGTCGTATTACGGATGTATAAAATGCTGAATACAGCAACAACATTTAGCAAACAAATTGATTATGAACTGCTTTTTAAAATTTGTTGATTAAACATAAATAATGTACGGTATAAACGAATCCATATGTGTATTTCTGCTTAGAATATAATCACAAATAAAAATACATTTGTATATGATTAAAATGGTAACTGAAAAATTAATATTTATTTTATTTTGTGTTCATCATTCTTCAATAAATCCACTCAAACTTAGCCACCAGTCCTAATAAATTTGATTGAAAAGTGCACGATTTTTCCTCCCAAATTTATTTTTAAAAAAGATTTAACATGTCTATGATATCAAAAATTACAACTCTTATTTCTAGTTAAATAACAGATATTAACCAAGCTTATATTTTTCTTTCCGTTTTCCAAGTGGAATACAATTTTACATAATTAATACTTTAATATTAATTATAGCCAAAAGAGCTTAAATTCATTGTCCATGGAAAAGCTACGCAGTTTACGTTTTGCATTCACCACAATCCGAGAGATTCTGACACTTCATGCATATGGTTCTAAGTGCTTTAAACCCAATTAGGGGCGGCTGACACACAATCCTATTCATCCCAATCATCCCCTGAATACATTTGCCTAGAAATGAACTTCACAAATAGAAGCTGTAGTAAATGTGCTTAACAGCAAGGAAAATCGAATTGAGTGACGAGCTCATTCTGGAGCGATCGAGTGAGAAAAGGTATGAATTTATAAGGTACACCGAAACATTTCAATTCAGACTAAACTTTACTTTCTTTTATCCGTGGCTTTTCAACCGAAAAAAGTGAATCTAAGTTAGGGAAATCTGTCTTAAAGGGGAAAGCTGACTTTGTGCAAGCTTTGAATATTTCAATGAAGCCCTCTTCCTTTTCAGGGAGTGTTTAAAGAAACGCGAGCATGCTTGAGCTGCATTGAATCGGTTGTCACTTACTTCGCCAGATTCCTAATGCGATTTTGAATATTACTCTGGGTTAAAATCCCAATCATGTCATCTGGTGGGATTCCCATACAAGCATAATTACTATTCAAATGCTGACTTAATATCCCACCCGCATCTCCTCTATGCTGCACAGCTGGTCGAGGCTTCCCTCTCTGCAGCTTGCGAGTCCCCCTTTACTACAAAAACGAGGAGGCAAATCAAATAAAAATTAATCATGCGGAGCACACATTAAATACTCATAAAATAACATTTGCTAAACGGCCGCAGTCGACAATGATTATTTTAAAGCGTCACTTCTTATAGTTGTTTTTAAGCTTAAATGAGAGAAAACGCATTTTAGCATGTGGAAATGGCTGCATTAGGCAAATACATTTTTCAATTAAAATCGAGAGTGAAATGAGTTACTTGTGTCAAAAGCGGTAATTCAGAAACATATGCAATATACAACGGCTTTTTATGTTTATAGAACATCTTCATTTATTTTGTAACACAACATTTGGCGAAATTGAAGATGTATAATTATATTGATGAACGTAAATGTTTACGCTTGTTCTGAAGTAGTACTCTTAGTACCACAGTTCGATTTTGACGGTTCAAAGTCATTAACTACAGCGTAAGGAGAAAATAGCATTACATAAAAGAGAAAAATCGATACATACAGATCTTTGCTTCAACTCTCGAAGAAATCACAAAAGATTAAAGATCCATAGTTATGGTTAGAAAATTTTTTAGAACATTTAACATTAAATCTGAGTTACATTTTTGCATAGAGCATCACGCATACAGTAATACAGTATGTATATTCTGGGCTGCAGTGAGAAATTATATATATATATATATATATATATATATATATATATATATATATATACTGCGTGTGATTAAATATTATATAATATAATGTCAAAGATGGACAATGGATATGGAGTTGAAACCCTGGACATGACTGTTATTCGCACGTTTTCTCCTTATTAATGTTGATTTCTGTCCTGTGTTTCATGCATTCATTGTGTACGAAATACATGCGTCCTAGGTTATGAATAACTGTGACAATATACCTTATAACGAACTGGAATCATGCCCTTGTTTGGCTCCCATCTTGCGCTCACTTCTTCACAGCGTTTCCTGAAACCCCGAAATAGATAAATGAGTCTGAAATGGATATAATATAATATAATATAATATAATATAATATAATATAATATAATATAATATAATATAATATAATATAATATAATATAATATAATATAATATAAGACTATAGGCCCTGGGTTTAGTTCACAGCGTTGTAGATATCTGTGTTCATTCTTCATGTTCTCCCTGTGTTTGCATGGCTATATTTGCCGTGTAAATAACATGTGGGGACATGTTTGATTGCGGTGGACTGACATCCCTTCCTTGCTTGGCTGCTGCTTTGCGCTTAAAATTGTAAGAACAGACTCGATTCTTCGTGACCTTCAATGAAAAGCGGAGTTTAGACAATGGCAGGACTTCATAACATTACTGCCGTTAAAATACAGATATGCAATTTAAAATATTAGGTTAATTGAAATTCAAAGGAAACGTATACATATGACAGATCTATCTATCTATCTATCTATCTATCTATCTATCTATCTATCTATCTATCTATCTATCTATCTATCTATCTATCTATCTATCTATCTATGGATAATTTTATTTAATATTCTGAATTAAATTATTTTTAAACTCTCTATATAAATAATCGTACGTTATCTATTTTATTTGATAAAGACAAACGGACTTTTTTTTAGAATCTTCAGCCCCTTACCCTGGCGTTCACCTCTTCGTATAAAAGCACACTATTCGATGTTAACAATATTTCTGTCGTTTTGTATCCTAAATGTCTCTATACCCTTTCTAACCTCGCTGGCTGTATACCCAGGCATTCCCGCTGGGCTCAGTGTAATGCTGGACCTTCTGTGCGCTGAAACAGTTTGATGAGTTGAATGGAGCTCCCTGGTGGGACATTGCTCTCTGCAACTGTGTCTCTTTTGGTAGTTGTTGTTCTTCAACATCCATGCCTCATTATGTGGCAACCTGTTAAATCAAAACCCTACATTTAAGGAATAGTCTATAGATGAAGCAATACTTTGGACATTAAAAAAAAAGAGTCTATCTCACAAAGGTAACTGCTCTCCGCTTTGGCAGAGAAACAAGTGCACTTTAAGTCTATAAAAAAAGAGTAGTGGAATGTTTTGATTAAGTCCGCAACATTGTCCCAGAATAAAGCTGAAACCATGTAATTAATGTGTCTTTTTAAAGGGGACAATACAGTCGTTCAAGCTATTTAATTTCATTTAATTTTCCATCCCATTTGCTTCGAACACTGCTTTCACTTTTAACACCCAGCCTTTCATTTCGACGCTTGCTCCAGTGAGCACATTAGATTGGTTTCACCCTTGCTTTTTCGGAGAAGAAAAATATAAAAGAAAATGTCTTCCTTCCCTCTTTTGTGAACAATTTATTTCAGTTGGAGAACTTCAACTTTGAGCCACAGGACAAGAATAAAAATTGGATGGCTGGTGTGAATGGTCTAGAAAGCAGTCTTTTCTTTTTTAGGTGGATGGGAACCAGTCACAAATGGCAACATTAATAAATAACTTTCTTCACAGTCCGTCTTTACATGGTTCTATTGATAAAATTGTTCGCGTGTCGTTCACGCTCTTTGACTCATTAAGGACGGAATAGAGTGGCTCCCCAAATAGAGCAGTGGGATACCTTTGCAACCAAAAAGTCTCCACCTTTGCTCTTCCAATTTAAACTAAGTGTCATCCTAAAGTCGTCAGGGCAGAGGTTATAGGGACATGTTCATGGCTTAAATTTATTGCCCTCAGCTCCTTGTTTTTTCATTCCTCTTTTCGGCTATTCATGCTGTTGATCAAAGGGGTCAAACATAGTTTTTCATTCCCCGTTGCAGTCACAATCGGGTTCTCTGGTCATTTCCCAGACCTATAGTGCATACTGGTCTCCTAACGTGTTGTGGGGGCTTATGATGAAGAAAAGTAATGTCAATAGGCCATTCTTGACATTTATACACCCGGTATGTTTCACCCTTTCTGTTTTACAGTGAATCAGTGACCTAAGACATTTGTAGGTTGAAAGGCATGGGTCTTCAATAATGCCATCATCACCTACCGTATATTGAAAAACTTCATATATATAAACCGAACCTTAATAACATGAGTTATGAGACGAGTTTGAAACAAAGCTTATTAAAATTTGAAATATTGCGATAATTAAGATGTTCTAAACTTAATCGAAGGAATATATATATATATATATATATATATATATATATATATATATATATATATATATATATATATATATATATATGTGTGTGTGTGTGTGTGTGTGTAAATATATATACACACCCATTTACACACACACATATATATAAATATATAAATGTTCATATATATGCATACAACATCTAAACATGTTTCTATATAATGTGCGTAACGCGAGGCTTATATTATCATGAATTTAAGTTTTTTATTGCGTTATTATTGTATATGTAAATATTTATTTTGAACATAACATAAACACCGTTATATGCATATTTTCAATTATATCCCGTATTTATGGATCGACCTTTTGTAGGAAGAGTCAACATCAGTTCATCGAAGTTAAACTTTTATTCGAATTGCTAAGATAGAAAAAAGTTTTATATTAAAAGTACATATGGATATTAACAAGAGTGCGTGTAAAATATATGCAATGCTATTAATGGAAGAGTTAACTGATCTTTAAACTGCATTATTATTTTTTTTTCAAATATAAATATCCGTGTTTATCGTAAAAAAATAAAATGATCTATCTATCTATCTATCTATCTATCTATCTATCTATCTATCTATCTATCTATCTTTAAAAAGGAACAAAAAATAACATTCACGTGAGATCTCGCAGTTTTAAGGAATAATAAATGCGGGTTTTTTTAAATATTTACTTCAAGGAGAAAATGCGTAAAATGTTTTTGAAACTCGCAAATCTTGCATACTGTGTATAACCGATTTCGGTTCTCATAACGCCTTTGTACTTATAAATAGAATGAGGCAGCTGAAGAAATTACGCCAAAAGAAGACTAGACTAGGAAACCAGAGTGTGAAATGAAGAGATGGTGGTTACTTGAAAACTGTTGCTATTTTTCTGGTGCTTTCTCCTCAAGTACCTGCCCCAGTTCTGTGAGGCACACGCCAGGAATCAATAGAAGTTAACAAGTCTTCCAAAACATTCCCGCTGTCTTTGTTAACTGAGCCTTACAATAAAGCCAGGGAAAGGAAATAAAGATCTTTGAAGTATATTAAACCTTAAAAGATTCAGCCAAGTAGATTTAAAGTAGTCACCGATTTTCAAAAACTGGTTTGTCCGTGAACAAAAAAGGAATAAAATTTATGGAGAAATTATACAGTGGATTTGTCACTTAAAATATCGAAACTGTCTTGGGGACAATGCCACATGCTGAGGATTAATGATCCTTCCAGACCTTTGATTCATCTGATCCTTTTCTTTGCCCTTGACAAATTGGATTTTAGGAATGGGAAGGTCGCCTGGCCCATTGTTTTCTGACCATTTCGAACAGTTCATTATGCAGTAGGGTTAGGGAAAGTCTCCATGTGACCCTCTTGGAAAAATCTCTGCAGCTGCTAAAAGAGCCAAACTCTCTCACCGAACTGTGCGCCCTAGTGCGTTAATGTGCCAAGGGGTACCCTCCTGTTCCAGTTGAAAAGCCGGCGCACATACACAGCCGCGTCACTTTGCAGGCGGAGATAAGCCTGTCTTCATCTCTCTGTCTCAGCCCGTCTCAATCAGTCCATCCTTGTTTGGTCTTCCTCGTTCTGATTATTTTCTTATCTGAGCCAACATGCTAACAGCCAGGTCTCCGGCCATTAGCGTGTGCGCGGAGAGCATCATCCCAGCCGGGCTGAGGTTTGGGCCGGTACCTGGGAATTTTAAACTTGGCAAATACATGACGGACCGCAGAGAACCTGGAGTTAAGAAAAAGGTAAGTCTATTTAACTTTTTTTTTCAGTTTCGAAAATCTGGCTGTTAACTTTATTTTAAATATCTCTCTGTTTTGGAAAATGTATCAATTGGCATATAACGAAAACTGCAGGGTTATTCCCTAAATCTGTTTGATTCCGATTTATTAATATAGGTAAATAATGCAATTATTAAATGTACGGATTTAAAAATCAGAATTACTTTCAGGTAAAAGCAAACAAATTATCCGTATTATTATAATTAATTGTATGACCTGTCAAATTCTATTAATATGGCTAAGGTATTGCCTAGCGTTGTCAGTTTCGGAACAGTTGATTTATTATAGGGAAGACCTCGAATCGGAACATCAACATAGCCTCAAGAGTTTCATTGGAAAATTCAATTTTTAATAAACCGTTTCAATTTGTATTTATTTTTATGTGTTTTAAAAGTTTACCTTTTCAGCATACAGAAACGACAGTATAACTGCAGCTTTTATTCTATGGATCAATTGTAATATGATCTTGCTTTTTAAATTCCAAACTCAAAATACTAAAATCAATATACAAATTATTTATAAAATAAGCAGAAACTGGAAACATGTTGCCCTCCAAATTTTATTTTAAGATTTAAGCTATTTTATTTATAGTTTTTGGAAAGGTAATTAATTTGATTTTTCATTTTCTAATCATTATGAATTATAAAAACGAAATAATGGAAATGATCTTTTTTAACATCCTTATTTTTATTTTCGGTAAAAAGTTTAACTGAACGCTTGTAGTGCTATAATCAAATACCCATCTATTCGTAACCTGTCAGTTATTTTATGAATCAATATCCACTGCAGACACGTCCATATTTGTTTGTAAGCATTTTAATACATAGTTTGTATGTTTAATTATTTATTGTTTCAAAGTTTATGCTTTCCTCTACTTTGTTGATGCTCTTATTCCTGTTTTAATTGCGAGGTGTTTTACCATACACCTGTACTACATTACACAGTTCCCACGACAAATAATAACAACGAGACAACTGCCGTTTGCAACAGATTTACTCTAGCAGTAAAAATACAACTTTCTGGTCTTTTAAATATGTTTGCTTTAAAATGCACCGAATTAAGTTTAAAACCTCCCAAGACTTTGCTTTGTCAAAACCGTGTTCTCCATTGAGGATTTCAAAGAAAACAATTTGGTAAAGCTTCGGAGATACAACACCAGAACACCCCGCACTGTTATTTTAAGATGTTTTCATATCTCTGTGTACGCAACGTAGAATGTTAAATGCAACTGTACCGCTGAATACCGAGGCCAAGAAATCTGCTAGCAGTGGTTCTAGGAAGGCGTAAAGGGGGAGGAGTGGAGGTTGTTAGTGACACGATGTTAGGTGGGTGGGGGATCTGGTTGATGTTTGTGGGTCAAAATACATAATCTAATTGGGGATCTGCTTTGAATAGGTGCGACTGCTAAGGGGGGACTTTGTGGACGAAACTGGCAGTGCCGTTCCGGAGTGGATAGGGTTAATTCGTGCCGCAAGAAACGGTCAAGAACAGAACCTCGAAGCCATAGCAGATCATCCCGGAGGACAGGTAATATTTATATACACATACATGTTTTTTCCTACCATTTCACGCAACAGAAGTTAATTAAGGTTTATATTAAGAAGCATTTATTTACATTACATTCTCCTTGTTTCTTTTTTAAAACAGGTATTTTATAGAACACTAAGAGAAATTCAATTGGGAGAGGAGCTAGCGGTGTGGTACTCCAACTCACTGGCTCAGTGGTTCGACATTCCAACTACTGCTACGCCAACTCACGATGAAAAAGGTACACTTTGTTCTTGATGCAATTCTATATTTTGAGCAGGAATACTTATTGAAATAAAAAAAATATTTATTAAATGTAAGCGCGCCTGCGCTCAAACACGCACAAACATCTAATAAATACAAGTAATAAAGAATGATATTGTAATTGCATTGCTGTGTGATGTGAGGAGTCAAAGATATATGTATGCCAATACCTTTTACAAACCATTTTATATAATTAATTATTCTTTCAACGCTTTATCTTTATTAACTAATCATATTAATCAATTGATTCAAAAGTATTCAAATATTTTATATACTGTGGAGTCATTATTATTATTATTATTATTACATCCATGCTTGAGTTGATTTTTACAAGTCTGTCAATATCTAAATGTTCAATTATACAGTTGTTCTTATAGATCGTGTACAATTAAAAGGCAACAAACAGTCTATTCGTTAAACTTGTCAGATACATTATAATCTAAATAAACAATGTGTGTCAAAAATTTGCTTGAGATTTGCAAACGGATGAAAGACAAGTAACATTATTTGTAAATTACTACATTTGCCTATATTCGTTTAAAGAATGCTGACCGTTATAATTATACTAATACTAATATATATATATATTAGTATGTAATAATTGGGATTATTGTTACTAATTTTCTGAAAAACTTAAAAGAAATAATAATTAATGACATTATGAATTTCTGCACATTTATTTACCTAATTTAATGTCAGTTTCGCATCGATCTCAAACGCGCTTATTTAATGATTGCTTAAATGCTGATTACGTTAACCAGCGTTAATCATTAAAAAAGTGTATTTTAACGTAGCACACTCTGTTATGTTTTGAGCGCCCAGACCTAAATCAAAAGTTACAGGGTGATAATATTAAATAATCGATTACTGAGGGATTCGGCGTATACAGCGTGTTATGTAAATATTTTTTTTAAATAACGATTTAATTGCGTTAAAACACAGTGTTCAGATACGTCGGTGAAAGGGCAAATCATTTGCTAAAATGACTAAAGGGTGGAGAAAAATAAAGGATTTTTAGCTAGAATCCTACTTAGTTACGTGACACTAATACGGGGAAATTTTAGGTTAATAGGATTACAGAAAAGAATACTAGATAAGGCGTCTAAAGGATCTATATGAAGGATTTACCAGACACTCCCCTAATGGCAACAAGTAAAAAAAAAAAGTTCACTTTCGGCTTTACTAGCAGAGCTTTCAGTAGCTTCCTATTATGGACACAGTAACTCAGCAACTTGTTAAAACGCTTAAAGCTGTCTTTATTCTCCTTGTTAAATTGAAGCCGCTACATGTAATACTTCGGAATGCTTACTAGGTGCGTTTTTTTCGCATTCTCTGCGGGACTATCCTACTACTAGGAAGCTGATAACGTAATAAAATTAAATTGAAGGATCCGCTGTTCGGTGGACTAATCGAAATTGCTCATAAGGCAAATGCTTAGTCTATTAATACCTGTCAGTTATTAGCCGTAGTAGAAAACCGAATAAATGCGTATAAAAAGCTAATTTGCAATTAATGTTATGTAATTCACTTTATTTCAAACTCATAAATTAGAAGCGTGTTTTACGGTAACTTAATGTCACAAAGGGTATTGTTATTTAATGAATGGTAATGCTTATATAGCTCGTATATTGCATGAATTTGTAACGAGTTTTCTTTGCTATAAATACTGTTTTTGGGCCAGTATAGCTGGGATCCTTGACATACGCTTCCTATTCTTTCCCATCAACAGATGGGCCAACTGTATTGTCTGCAGTGCCCTGCGATTTCAAGCAACAGCTGTTATCACTTCCACGGAAAAGAAATAGTGCATCAATGGACTGCTGCTCTGGGCCAGATTGGCCTTGCTCATTTGTGGATTTCTACACCAATGCTTAACGCACAAACACGCACGGTATATACGATGCCTTACCAGATATACAATAACAAGGGCCCTGAGGTCTCATCCTGCCAGGGATATGGGTTCAATCGCCAGCCCTGCACTCTTTGTCACCGGTCTTGACGACTCTTTTCGGTACATTTTAACACGCCCTTTGTTATTTTTGGTTAAAAGCGATTTTAAACTGTCCCAACAAGAGTGATTTTGGATGTGCCAAGCATTTTAGGGGTAGACTGTACTCGCTGTGAACTTGTGATAAAACGGTGGATAGATGAATAACGAGACAGTTGGGTTGCAGCACGTTTAACAGCGGCCATGATTGGTCATCCAGACGCGAGAAACTGTTATCTGAAGAGAGGATGCCGATTATTTTAGCGTCATTTTAACTGGGACGTATTCAGAAAAATATATATTTCAAATATCATTTGCGTGCTTTTAATACGTTTACAGAGGGGCTCTTATACTATGAAATGTCATTTTCTGAGAAAAAAGGTCATTTAGAGATTTATATCTGTTATCATTTAGACCTTTATAAATGTTTTACTTATATAACTTCATACATTATTTTAATTGGGATTACAAACCAGTCTATAAAATGTATCTTAGTTTTAACAGTACTAAAGATAGCAAAACATACCGAAAAGCAAGTCTTGTAGCAGACTATATGGCAAAATGTTACTATTAAATGCAATGGAATCTGGTATAAATGGTTGAATACTTTGCAAAGCCAAACGCACTTGCACACAGAAATGTCCATGTCTGAGAATTGAAAGATATCATTTTGCGTAACTCGTTTTATCTTTTATTCATTTTTAGGAGAAGAAAGGTACATCTGTTGGTACTGTTGGAGAATATTTAAGTATCCCAATACTCTGAAGGCGCACATTCACTTTCAGTGCTCACTGACGAATGGCCGAGGCTACCTAGCTAACGAGCCGAGCCGAAACACCGAAAGCTACAACCGATCTCCCAAATCAGCGGACATAAACACAGCCGGTCATTTAAGAAACGGCCATAACCAGAACTCTGCAACTGTGGACCATAGCAAGAGGACAGCATCGTCATCGCCGTTTTTAAGCAAATCCGGAATAATTAAGAAAACGTCTGGACCAGAAGAACAGGACAGGGCATTAGACATGAGTGTGAGCTCCGCAAGAAACCCTAATCATCTCCTTGGTTTGGGCGGAGGTGCTTCGTCAGTTCTGAACACAATGGGGTTCCATCCTGGAATCCGCTCAGCTTTTAAGCCTACGGGGCTATCCAAGGTCCCTCCATCGGACTTACCCAGAGACGACAATAACGTCAAGCCGAATGGTCTTGGATTTAGTAAACTTCTGGGAAACATTAAGACATCGCGCTCAGTGACTGATACCATAGCGGGCAACCATACATCCAAATGTGTCCACCCCATTGAGGCCTCATCGCCAGTTTTGCCCTGCAACAATTCTATCAGGGGCTTTCCTGTTTTTCCACATTTTGAGGAGACGTCGGCATTCAAACACGTTGATAGCCGGCTGCCCCCGGGGCTGTCTCCGTCTCGCTACTCGCAGATTTCATCCGGTTTGCATTTTGAGAGGTTCTCGATTCCCCAGTTTGATGGAGTCAAACCGTACAGTGGAGAATGTAACATCCCCATTATGCCCTTCACGGTCTATAACGGGGAGCTGCTGTACAGTTCCCCATACTACCCCCTTAAGTTTCACTTCAGCAATTTAATCAAGTACCCAGATTCGGTGTCCTACTTTGGAACTCCAGCACTTAATCCTGACCTGAGCTCAATCACGAACATAGACAGAGAGATCGCCATGCACACACAGCAACTGTCTGAAATTGCAGTTGAGAAAAACCGGGCACGACTCGATGCTATGCCCAGCGCAACCTCAAGCTCCGGCAAGCCCAAAAAGGGGCACCTCTGTCTGTATTGCGGAAAACTGTACTCTCGCAAATACGGCTTGAAAATACACATGCGAACTCATACTGGTTACAAGCCTTTAAAGTGCAAAGTGTGCTTCCGGCCCTTTGGGGATCCCAGCAACCTTAACAAACATATCCGCCTCCATGCGGAAGGAAACACCCCGTATCGCTGTGAATTCTGCGGCAAAGTCTTAGTTCGTCGGAGAGACCTCGAGCGGCATGTGAAATCTAGACACCCGGGGCAGTCCATTAAAAAGATGGACGATAAAATGGAAAACATTTTTCAAGATCAGGAACAAAAAAGCGACAACAGCAACGACAGCGATGTTGATGTTTGTTACACCGACGATCAAAGTGATCAGGAATCAAGCAAGAACAATGGACATTAGATAAATAAATGACTTCCAGGTTATACTTGACAATTATTTATAGACTCGATGTAATGAAATGAAAGCATTATTTATGTGTTTAAGCAAAGGAGAACCCCGAAGCTGTAAAGAAAGAGTTGGGAAAGTGCCTCTGCAACAATTAATTACGCTAAAATATCTTATTTTTGATTGTATTATATATTTATAAACTCGAATTTTATTAAAACAGTGGTATATGTTTCCATTCGTGAACTGTGTTTCGATGTGCAGTACATGTAAAAAGAAAGCTGTAAGCGCGGTATTCATTTCAATAACTTAAGACCTTTTCTCAAGAAATCGAAAGCCTACTTGAATTCTACTTCTTATAAAACTGAAGACGTTTGCATTGCTAATTATTTGCATTCAGATGTGAAGTGTCCAATTACTGTGTTTTAAATGAAGCCCATGTGCAACATCTTAGTTCTACTAAGTCTTGAAATATTTTATTCGCTATCAAAGTAGAATCGGTTTTGCGATAGCCTACAATCCAATCCAAAAGCGTGCTCATTTCCTTTCTAAAAGTGTGCCTTTTATCCAGAAAGCCGGTTACGACTTCTGACATCATTTGATATTAACCGGTGGCGTCCACTGAATTCGTATGGTCAGGACGCTGCTCTTCAACCACCTGTTTTTAACATAATTTTTGATTTAACGGTCGCAGCCTTTGCTTACTTCCTCTTGAGGCTGTCGGAATATTCAGTTAACAAGAATCATGCAATAAATGTTGGTCTGTGGCGCCTTTTTACTTATCTGAGGCAATAGTTTGATCTCTGTAAATTAGGTACACGTGAAGAGCATGATTATTTTAAGCACGCAATTCTATGTAGCTGAAAGTTTATTTAGAAGTACATGTGGAAAACGTTTGTTTATGATGGGCTTTGTAAACTAAACTGTCTTTTCCTCAAGTCAAATACGTTGTCTGTTTTTTAATAAATGTTCATACAAACCTGGTTGTGTTTTGGTTTTAGTGCAATATCAAAAGTACCTAATAGCTCAAACTGCATTTACGTTCACCCACGTCACCCCATTCCTTCAACTTGTTTGTGCTATTCATTAGTCTACCCAAATACAATTAAACAAGAGCAGAAATCCGTAAACCGATACGTCGGTAAACGTAAATTTATTAAAAGGTGCTTATTTTCAGTCATTTTTTAAAAGTGGTGCGTGAGTTGGCTCTTTAAATCCAGTAGCAGTTTCCTGGACAATACATTATATGTAACTGTACCTGGCGCAGTATGTACTAAATTCTCAAGTAGCCTACTGTAATAGGTGGGTGGACGGATGAACCCGTTACAGGTGCTGAAACGTCAGTCACCACGTCTCACTGAGCAGGGCCGAACAGTAGCTCGAGTTTGTGCTCCCGCTCCGCTGGTGGGCTGGCAGACGTTAAGGTAGTTGGAGAAAAGATACAGACAGAGGCGACTTTTCCGTGAAGGTCACGGCGTTAACCTGCTAACACATCTGTTAAATATAGTTCGGATCAGACATTCCAATGCAAAATATAACAGCAAGGATAAACGAATACGGTGCTTTAAACACGCAAAACCGTAATATAGTTTTGAAATGTAAAATAGTAATGATACTCTAGACTGAGGACCTTTTTCTCTTTAGAATCTCGCGATGATTTTGAAATACTAGCATCATTAAAATATTTTACAGCACTGGCAGATACGTTGATAACATGGGGCTGCAATATGAAGTAGGATACCGAAGAGGTATACAATCAATCAATCAATCCGTTTTTATGTAGCGTTATTAGCAGCAAGTAGCTCCAAGGAAACTCAAGGCAACGTAAACCCAGAATGCTTCATACTGGAAGGATCTATACCCAATGTATATCATTGTATGTTTTATACGATTGCTACTACATTCTGACCCAGAATGATTCAAGTCGGCGGCCATCAAAATGATCGAATTACTAGTTATAAACAATATTACACAAAGAGTAAACATTTTCCGACGTTTATTCTTCAGTTCTTGATATTTGTACGGATGGTTTCTAATTTGTATAAACCTCACGATGTTACATAAGATTACGTACACATTAAAATGCATACTATTTAAAGAAGAAAAAGGAAAATCGTCGTTAGAGCTGAAATACCTTCAAGGACACAAAGAAAAAAAAACATCCACTTTTTCTAATATTTACGTGAGAAAAGTGTGTGTCGCCTGTTTAAGTATTTACGGTTTATGTTATCTTTGCCAGACTGAATGCTTCAATAGTCTTCATTGAAAAATGATGCCATAAATCTGAGCGATGTTTAACAAGAAGTCCAAGGCACGGTAAATGTCCTGAGTGCAGCAATATGTCAGTCCAACTCGCGCCTCACGGACAGCGTTGAGCACCGCCTTGCTCAAGTTGCCCAGGAAGGTCCGTCTCACCGTTTATTTGAATTATCTTAATTAACCATGATTTTACAGTTTGCAAAATTTTTAATATTCACAGTTTCTTAAGTAGGCTCCAGTGAAATTACCAATAAATCTACGGTCACATTTGTTAATGAGATGAACTGCTGTGCAGAATGAAACGATTTTAAACGATCATTATGGCTTATCTATTATATATATATATATATATATATATATATATATATATATATATATATATATATATATATATATTGTTCTGTATTATTATTATTATTATTATTATTATAAACCCTAAAACAAAACTATAAACACAGATATTCATTGATTTATTCATAGAACAGCCAAGGGAAATGACGAAAACTTTAGCGAGGCGTAAAACAAAATGTACCGTGAAAGATAAATGTCAAGGTCAGGTTCAAGTTTATCCTGACAAACAGACAAAAGGCCAGATAAAGATCTTTAGGAACCCCGAGCAATCATCTGAGGCGCACTGGGCTATTAAGTTACAGTTAGTTTACTATGCCCCCATGTAATGACCCCATTCTTGCGAGGTTACAGACAGTAAGCTAACAATACTATCTAACGGAAGTTACGGTTGGGTTTGGATAGTGTGTAATTCTTAGACGGCAACAGTTCTTGTTTAGACTTTAACCGAAGGCGTCAACGTTTGTTTCGCAAACAATATTTTGGGTCATTTTAATTAAGGATAATTCTTTCGTAATATTCCTTTTTTCATATTGCAAGTTAGAAATATGTACCTGGTACTGTCCAAATCTAAATTCTTATATAGTGTTAAATCACAGACATCCCAAACAGCTGTAATGAATTTAATAAATGGGTTTCCGACTTAAGTTTTTCCCAGCAAACATAACGAAATCGGTTCACTGGATATAAAACACGTTTCTTATTTATTTACGCCGATGAAACTATTTAAATGAAACTCTAAAAATACAATGAATTGTGACACTTTTTATCATTCGTCAAAGTGTATCGTTAATTTGTAGATTTTTATGTATACTCGCTGTTCTGCGGAAAGTTCGACCGGTGATCGGATTACAGCTTGTATCCTGAAGGTTTACCTGTCAGTACCCAAACGACTGTCGATCGTGAACATCCATACATCCTGCGTTAACATCTGGCTTGTGGATGGGTCATGAAACCGCATTTCAATGCACACTAATATCCTATTTCTTACAGGAGCCACATTTATTACTAACGGGTGTCTTTGGAAAGGAAATGTCAAACCGGTGTATCCGGAGGGACACTCTAAACGGAGAAGAACGTGGTAACTCCACGTAGACTTTGACTGGAAATCCAGCAAGGTCTGCAGGACCTGTGAAGCAGCAGCAGCTCCAACCACTGTATGGTGGCTAGGAACCTGTTACCTGACTATGCTTGCACTTTCTAAACACATGCAGCATATGCAACATCAAATCTACATTCATAATAAAGCACACAGATGCAAAGATCAAGTATCTCAATCAGTGGACATTAAGACTGACCTTCCTTATGGAACTTCATTTCAAAAGTTAAGAAATAGCAAAATATTTTAACATCTACCAATTCCCCCAACCGTCCTCTTCACATTTTAGGAGGCTGAATTAAGGAACACATTGAATCTGTGTTTCATGCAGTATTAAAATTTAGAATTCATTTGTTTGTATGACATTGATTTAAGTTAAAAAATCATAAGAACTAAAAGAAAAACAAAAATAAAAGAACTCTGCTGTTTACATAAGTATTCAATCCTAGTGTCGGGGAGCTCTAAGTTTAAGACAATTGCCTTGACCACCACAAGTGAATCATTAAATAACTGCCACTTTTTCTGGATTAAAAAAAAAATGCAGTTAAAGAATCATTATTCAAGCTCTGAATCTGAAGGGCAGCATTGGAACTGAAGACTAAAGAGCATTCCACATCATTTACAGGTTAAATAATAGAAACACAAACAATAAATTAGGAAAAGAGCCCAAAATAATATTAATGTATTTGGATGTCTCAGTGACCATGCACTGTTGGTTCAGTTCTCAGGAAGTGGAAGCTACATCAAATCACCAAGCAAGAAGGAGACTTGAGTAAGCAGCTATAGAGATGCTAACAATTACCTTGAAGGAGACAGAGTTCATTTGCCAAGATTCGAGTTAACAGCACCAGTCATTCATATAAAGAACCTTGAGTAACATTGGCTTACACAGGAGTGTGGTACCAAAGAAGCCATCATTAAAAAAGAACTGTATGAAAATATGAATGGAGTTGGCCAAAAAAGTATGAAAGGTGACCCTTTTGACATCTGGGGAAAGGGTTTGTGATCAGGTAAGATCAAGATAGAGTTTGACTGAAGTTCAAATAAATATATTGAATGTAGTTCAAATGTAACCCTTCACACATTTCTACAATAATGTGTGGTGGTGTTAGCATTATGTCATGGGACTGCTTTTCATCAGTAGGGACTGGACATCTGATTAAAACAAAAGGAAGAACACACAGTGAATAATATACGAAAATAATTCCAGAGCACCTACTTTAGTATTGCAAATCCAGAAACTTTCTCAATAGGTATCTTTCAGTGGGACAATGATCCTCAAACACAAGGCCAAAGTAATCTCTGACTGACTCAAGGACAACAGGAGGAATGTCCTACCATGGCCCAGTCAAAGCCCAAATCTCAATTTGATTGTCAGTAGTATTTGAATATTATGGTGTACAAGCATTGTCCAACTAACAGCCTGGAGGAATGGACCAAAATGGTTCTCAAACTGTGTGCAAAGCCAGGATGTACATGTGTCTACCCCAAAAGATTTAAAGCTGTTACTGCTGCAACCAGTTGGTCTACAGAAATTGAAAATGTCAGGATTGAATAAATATGCAGACAACTTATTTGATTTTTTTCTTATTTTGTTTTCTAAGATAAGACAGTGTCAAACTTAAAGGCTAATTTTGAGTTTCAGTGTTTTGAAGTAAAACTAAGAGAACAGTTTTTTAGGTGTAGAATTCGTTATTCAGTCAAACCCTAGAATTAGTCAATTTTCTGGATACTTTTACAAGTCTAGATATATACCAACATATAAACAGTATATGAATTTCACATCACATCTCAAAAAATGAAGGAGTGCAAGTTAGGTTAATTCTTGACAGTTCTGAATTGGTTCAGTGGGAATCAATATTGTGGTGGGCAAAAGGATGGTGATCATAAGGTGGCTGGCTTCCAACTTCCCACCATTACACATATCAGCTCCTTGATACCATGAACTGGATAAGCAAGTTTAAAAATGGATGGATCATTCAAAATGATGCACAATTTTGAATTGGTTACTTGATTTTGTAAATGTATGTGTTCTTAGCTGCAATTACTGTACATTTTAATGATTTTAATGATTAGCAGTAGTCCAATTATTTTAGTGAGCTTCTTCTCCAGCAGACTAAAGACATCTGAATATTTATGCAGTTGTTTACCAGGCATATTTTTAGCACTCACTGACTGAAGGGCATGTGGATTGCAAATGAAATGGCTTCATTTGGCAAACAGAACACCAGAAACTTGCTTCATAATGGGCAGCATAATGTCACATCTCTGAACCTGTACCTCAGTGGTATTCCAGTAAGGGGTGTTATAAATGGCTTTGTGTGTATTGTTCTCCAAGGTCACCTGTTTTATTTTACAATACTCAATATGAAAGGTTTATTAAGAATGCAAGACAGAGTGTAGATGTGTGAAAGATTAGATAACCCACACTGAACAAGAATAAAGAGATTAATGCAAAAAATAGCTCAAAGTATATATTTTATTTAATTCCATTAATTTACAGAAGTGATCTGAGTGGTTGGACTAAGCAAGAATGAAGTCAAAGACTTACTTCAGGAGTTTCTGGGGAGTGAATACAAGAAAAACTAGCTTTTAGAATTTAGATTGCCTTGGATTCTGTTTATCATTTATTATAATTATTATTATTATTATTATTATTATTATTATTATTATTATTACCACTACTACTAATAATAATAATACAGATTATTTATATAGTATCTTTCCCATGCTCATTTACAGAATAACTCCTAAAATTTCCAGGGATAATACGGCTTTATAATGGCAAGGTGTCTCATCTCGACACTGGATGCTGGATCATGTGCCTGTAATATAAAGAAAATGAAATAACTGTAAAGCCACCATTAAATGTTAAAGGTAATTTTGATAATTATTCTAAAAATGATGGGGAACCAAGGTAATCAATTAAGCTCAGGTGGTAAATAGTTATGATATATGGTTGTCCGCTAAATACACAGTTCAAGAATACTATAAGGAAATAAAAAAAAATCAAGAGCCATGACCTAAATCAAAGTAGTCATATCGTGTTTTTTCACACTGTGTTCTAGATCAGGAAAATGAGATTTCAGTTTGCTTAAATATAATCTGAGAGCTGAGGTTCCTTAACTCATCAAATAAACATAAAAATATGGCTGTATTGTGTATGGGGAATGCCAGTATGTGAGTGGGCACTGTTATGTTGAAATAAGCTCTTATTTACTTAATTAATTGCTCATCTTCTGCATTGTTGTTCAAGCATGATAAATAAACAGTTTGTCGTGCCTTTTTTGCTTTGCCTGAGCTCTGGCATTAGCGAAAGTCCCTCCTCATTACAGCAGATTTTCACTCATGGCATGTTCCCACTTCACACGTGGAGTTCCTAAGGCTCACTTGTGGATATCTGTTTTTAGGCATTTTCATGACATAGCCAAACCAGTGCAACTGAATTTCTTCCACTGGTGTCAGAAGAGACTTTCAGATATGCCTGTTTTCAGGGCTGGCACTTGGGGTGCGGAGGCAAGGCAATCACTTCAGATGGCACTTTGATAAGGCCTGCACTTTAATGCAACAGTATTTTTATTTTTTATTCATTTTTTTTTTACAAAATAATATAAAAAAAGGAGAGTACTTACATACAAATCTTGTTCCTTTAAAAAATGGAAGGTGGGTATTTTCATTTTAAAATTGTAAAAGTTGGCATAATGCAGTTTGTACAGCATCACTGCACAGTGAACTTCAAAGAGTGAAAACAGAACATGTGCATTTTGAAGGTACAGGTCATTGCATTGGGGTCAATTTTCCTGATTTTCACATATCATATTGTGTACAAATGGAGTTCTCATTTTGTAAAACTTTGTTAGTTTTGGGAATGCTATTAAAGTGTCAGACACAGTAACAATGTCAGTCAAATGTGTCTTAAGTTTGCACCGTGTGTGTTTATTTCAAAAGTCAGGGGCTTTTTGTTTACAGGACAGAATTTGAAAGTGCCAAGCGTGCACAGAAGTACCGAAGTGTGCAGGATGTGTGAAACAGCCAACTTTTGTTTCGCATTCAATTCCACAATTGCAGAACTCAACAAAAAAAGGTGGTGGGGGGGGGGGGGGTTTACGTCAAACAGAAGCAGCAAACATTTGCTGTTTTTAGTTCATATTTTTGTGGGTTTTTTTCAATTTAATCATTTTAATTTTTCCAAGAATAATATATATTATTCATTTATTATTTTGTCTGTTGTTAAATGGATGTACTACAGTGGTGTGAAAAACTATTTGCCCCCTTCCTGATTTCTTATTCTTTTGCATGTTTGTCACACAAAATGTTTCTGATCATCAAACACATTTAACCATTAGTCAAATATAACACAAGTAAACACAAAATGCAGTTTGTAAATGGTGGTTTTTATTATTTAGGGAGAAAAAAAAAATCCAAACCTACATGGCCCTGTGTGAAAAAGTAATTGCCCCCTGAACCTAATAACTGGTTGGGCCACCCTTAGCAGCAATAACTGCAATCAAGCGTTTGCGATAACTTGCAATGAGTCTTTTACAGCGCTCTGGAGGAATTTTGGTTCACTCATCTTTGCAAAATTGTTGTAATTCAGCTTTATTTGAGGGTTTTCTAGCATGAACCGCCTTTTTAAGGTCATGCCATAGCATCTCAATTGGATTCAGGTCAGGACTTTGACTAGGCCACGCCAAAGTCTTCATTTTGTTTTTCTTCAGCCATTCAGAGGTGGATTTGCTGGTGTGTTTTGGGTCATTGTCCTGTTGCAGCACCCAAGATCGCTTCAGCTTGAGTTGACGAACAGATGGCCGGACATTCTCCTTCAGGATTTTTTGGTAGACAGTAGAATTCATGGTTCCATCTATCACAGCAAGCCTTCCAGGTCCTGAAGCAGCAAAACACCCCAGACCATCACACTACCACCACCATATTTTACTGTTGGTATGATGTTCTTTTTCTGAAATGCTGTGTTCCTTTTACGCCAGATGTAACGGGACATTTTGCCTTCCAAAAAGTTCAACTTTTGACTCATCAGTCCACAAGGTATTTTCCCAAAAGTCTTGGCAATCATTGAGATGTTTCTTAGCAAAATTGAGACGAGCCCTAATGTTCTTTTTGCTTAACAGTGGTTTGCGTCTTGGAAATCTGCCATGCAGGCCGTTTTTTGCCCAGTCTCTTTCTTATGGTGGAGTCGTGAACACTGACCTTAATTGAGGCAAGTGAGGCCTGCAGTTCTTTAGACGTTGTCCTGGGGTCTTTTGTGACCTCTCGGATGAGTCGTCTCTGCGCTCTTGGGGTAATTTTGGTCGGGCCGGCCACTCCTGGGAAGGTTCACCACTGTTCCATGTTTTTGCCATTTGTGGATAATGGCTCTCACTGTGGTTCGCTGGTGTCCCAAAGCTTTAGAAATGGCTTTATAACCTTTACCAGACTGATAGATCTCAATTACTTCTGTTCTTATTTGTTCCTGAATTTCTTTGGATCTTGGCATGATGTCTAGCTTTTGAGGTGCTTTTGGTCTACTTCTCTGTGTCATGCAGCTCCTATTTAAGTGATTTCTTGATTGAAACAGGTGTGGCAGTAATCAGGCCTGGGGGTGGCTACGGAAATTGAACTCAGGTGTGATACACCACAGTTAGGTTATTTTTTAACAAGGGGGCAATTACTTTTTCACACAGGGCCATGTAGGTTTGGATTTTTTTTCTCCCTAAATAATAAACACCATCATTTAAAAACTGCACTTTGTGTTTACTTGTGTTATATTTGACTAATGGTTAAATGTGTTTGATGATCAGAAACATTTTGTGTGACAAACATGCAAAAGAATAAGAAATCAGGAAGGGGGCAAATAGTTTTTCACACCACTGTATATTGTGAGAGTATTGGGTTGTGAAGCTTGTATTGTGATATTTAATGGAAATGGAATAGGGGTTTCATCTCATGGCTAGAAAAGATATAAGGATAGATTTGGAGGTACTCAGGCAGCATTATTTAACATGCTGCTCCTGCCTGTATAGTTTAATTCTATGATTTTTTTTTACTTTTGTTTCTAAACTCTTCATGTAAGTGTATTTCCATAACTTGCAATTTATTGGAGTGTTCATTGTGTTAATATAGGCAGGTACATAAATAATGCATACAGAGATTTTGGCTCTCTGGGCTGTTTCACATCTTATTGATAAAAGGATAATTAAGAGCTTTTTATATTTGACTACAAGAAGAAATCTGGTTGTTGATTAGTTTATTATCAGTCTTAACTTTTTAAAATTTTGACTTTTTGTAGCTCTTTGCCCTCCACAGTAATTTGTGAAGTGTGAGATCTCTTGAAATTGTCATTGCCCTTATTTTTGTGAGACTAATGACTAGTGATGAGTAGGCCTAAGCCTTGCAGAGTTCACTTTGCCATGAGTTCACCAATATCACAGAAATTCGTGTTAAGTTTGCTAAATGCATCAATGTCAATGGGAAAGGAGGAATATAAATACAGTAAATATACAGTATACAGAACTAAAAGTTCACCATATTTAGGTTTTTCTCATGGCACCCTCACTAGTCATTTAAAGTTTGTACAACTAATGCTTCAACCACTTGAGCCAACATAGCAGTAAATAGCAATGAGCTGACATTTCAAGTGCATTGAATCTGGCCAACCATCAGCATTTAGTTCTTTATAAACCCAAATTTGGTACTTCACTACCACTACCTATCCTCAGTTATGTAATGTATTATTAAAGCATTGTAAAATAAAGAGAAATGCAGCACAGAAAGGTTTTGGGTTTTCCGGCCCCGTATACTGTACACTTTTGCAAAAATATCACAACAGTCCAGAGTATTCTTTAACAGAGTATTACTGAACAACCGTCTGGTGAGATGGGGGAGCATTTATAGGGCAGGCCGGAATAAACAGGGGAAGCGTGGGTAATGAGTTGCGGTGCATCCTGGGAACGTGATGTCATCAGCGGGTAGGAAGATGAGGAAGTGGAGGAACGGGAGCTTGCTCAGGGTGTCGGTGTTTCCTTCTTTCTGGGAAGAATAAGGAGAGAATGGTTAGTTGCCCGCCAACCCCTTATGGTTTTTGGGTTTCCGCTACTTCCTGAGTCGTTCTGCGGCTCCCCAAGCGCGTGTGCGTGACAGCATTTATAGGAAATCCTCAACTTAATAAAAATAAATAACAATAAAGAAGTATACAAGGCCATGTTAAATATAAATGTACATGTATTTGTACTTAGAACTTTAAACATATAGTTTAAAATAGTAGAATATTTAATTATTTTAAACGTGAGTATCCAAACCCTACTTTTTGTATAATTAGACAGTCTTGTGTATATTTTGTTATTTAAAAGTCATTACTTTATTTTTGGCCTGTAGAGCCAATAAGCCTGGCCTTTGAGTTTGGGACTAGGTTGCCAGACAAATAGTGCCCTTCTCAAAAGATAGATTCATGTGTACAAAACAGTGAAACAGCAATACTAAAAATTTATAGCCTGGCAATACATACATACTAATTGGGTGAGCAGGGGGAGATTTTATTACGGGACAAGAGGGGCAGGATTCCTGTGTGGAGAAAAAATTCAAAATGACAGGGAGATGCATGGAGATTTCATTAATGTGCACTCTTCCAGATAGGAGCTAAACACCTTTTTTCTTGTGTCAGTGGCATGAATTTCAATAAATGCAAAATGGCATTCGTTTTAAAACGTTGTGCAAATCGAAACACTGAGTTTTGCGAAGATTCAGTTTCTCACAAAATGTTTTGCTTATCGTTACGTGTCCATTTGTTCTTCATGCCTCATTTTTACAATGTATCTTTCAAAAAACCCTTAAAATGCCATATTTGCATCCTCCTTCTTTTGCTTCTCTTATCTTTTCTTGCTCTGCAATGTGTAGTAATTTGTCCTTACCTCTGCTTGAGCTCACCATTTTTAAAACCACTATCTTTTTCTTTCCAAACTAGTTTAATAATGCTGCATTTTGGAATAATTTGTAGCTTTCAACTGATAAAGTAGTTAGTTACAGGCAGATGTGCCTGAAGTTTTGAATAATGAATTAGCTTTACCACTAATTTTAAATATCATTATGTGTAATATATATAATCTGTAAGCATATAAATCAAGGCAAATAAAAATTTATACAGTGATAAAATGTGATGTATGAAAAAATAAAGAAATCTAAAGTCTGCTAAAATAATGCCAAAGTAAAGAGAAGAAAAACACCAGGTGAAAAAATATTATTTTTGTATCACTGGGGGCCAAAGCCTTTCTCAAATAAACTGCAACAGACAACAGTGTCCATGGCTTAGCTGGAATCAAATGCTTCTCTGATGGTGGTTGTGTCACTATATAATTTCAGTATTTCACATTGACTCCGATATCTCATTCCATGGGAAAGACACTTGATCAAGCACCCTCACTAGTATATTGAGAAGAATAAAATTAAGAGATGAAAATTATTATTAGCCCATGTGCAGTGCTGTCACAATTTCAGTTGGGAAAAAAAAATAATTTGCACCTATACACGACATGAACTGTGGCACCAGCAGCTTTTCTAAGGGTATGCTGTGATAAAGGAATAGCCTTTATATGAGTAGGCACATCATTCCAATGTTGGTAGCTACAGGATTCACCTCTTATGGTAGTTTTATTTATCCACAGAATTGTGAAAAAGACAGCTGTTTTGTGATCAAAAGGTATGCAGTACAGAAAATAATAAGCTTTGTAAGGTAAATGGGAACAAAGCCATTCATGGCTTTGTACATTAGAAAGAGAATTTTGAAGCAATATAGTGGGTTTAGAATTGTAGTTAGGTAATATTAATTCCTAGTTCAGTTAAATTTATTACATTTTTAATTCTTAGTTCAACTAATTAACCTCCATATTAAATAAAAGCATTTTTACAGCATGCACTCTCATATAACTGATTATGGAACAAATAAAATTATAATGCAGCACAAAATATTAAAAAGTAGAATAAAATCAAAAGCTGCAAGCATAAATAGCACCAAGAAATGTACCCTACAAAGGAGATGCAAGGAAGTAAACCCAAACCCCACGTTCCATGAAATGAAGATTTAGAAACCAAATTTAATTACGATAAAAAAGGTACATAGCAAAAACAACTCAGTTATACTACTGGAAAAACAAATACATTTTCAGAAAAAGCACTCACAGTCCAAATTAATGTGCAGTATGCTGTTGTCATTAACAACAACAATGAATTTCTTATATGGCATAAAATCATACAAGGAATGCCTCAATGGGCTTTAATAGGCCCTGTTTTTTCACAGTCCCTTCAGACTTGACTCCCAAAGAAGACAAGAAAAAACTCCCCCCAAAAAAAATAGGGGAAAAAAATGGTGGAAATCTTGGGAATGGTAATTCAGAGAGAAACCACCTTCCAGGTAGGTTAGGTGTGCAATGGGTGTCAAAAAACAGGTTAAATAAAATACACAAAACAGAACACAAGTAATGCTCTTCACAGAGCTAGATTGCTACCTCATAAATACAATACAATAGTACAAACTACTTTGTCCTTGCACTGTGCTCCTTTCCAAGTGCAGGCGCAGAACACCACAAAAGCTCTCAAGGCAAAATGCAAGAATAGAATATACCACTTGCTATATACAGATCTGTCTCATACAAGGATGCAGATTTGTTAAAATACATCAAAAACAAAGTAGAAACTAATTAACATAAATAAAAAACAATAATGTCTCTCCATTAGGTAATTGTAGAACCACCAAGAGATTGTAGAAAAGAAATCAGACAAGCTGGACACAGTCAGTCCTGGAGACATTTGCCAATAAGCCACATCCCATCCTATTGGCAATTCTAGAGCAGGGTAGGTGCTGGGCTGGCCAGTCTAATGAAAGGGCTCTTCTACTGGATGATTCCAGTACTTTTTTTGTCTGAGACGACATTTCAATGGAAGGCAAACAACTTGGCAGTAGAGCAGTGGCACCAAGAGCCACATGAAGATACCGAGAAGAGAAACAGAATAGGGGATGGTTAGTAAGAGCTTATAAATATCATATTACTTATATTTTAGTACTAATAACTAACAACAGAGATGCAGTATGAACAGTCATTCAGCAGCTCTAGTCAGGGTATGCTAAACTGAGTTGTGAGTCTTCAGCCTGGATTTAAAAGCTGAGACTGAAGGGGCACCTCTTATAGTTGCAGGCAGACCATTCCACAGCTTTGAGGCTCTGTAACTAAAAACTGGACCTCCCGCTGTTATTTTATTAATCCAGGTGTCTGGAAATCTTAAGGTCTGTTCAGGTTTGTGAGAATCAGTTTTTGACTAGCAGTTTATGAAGTCAATTTGTGAATATAAAATTTATCATTGGGGTGAAATACAACAAATTTGTGAAATAGCGTTGCAGTGTATTGGCTCAAAAGAGTCTGTTTATTTTTTATGAGTTTGTTTGTATTTTCCTCTAATTAATATTTGCAGACTGCATTGATCAGAATTAGGTCCAGATAACATAAACTTCATGACTCCACTCCGGGCTTGTTACATGCCTGTATCTTGTTTTTAATAAGAGGCAACATACCCATTTTAAAATTGTCTAAGCAGAGAACATAATGAGCACATACAAGAGGCAGAGTGCAATTCGGCAAATTAAAATAATTGAGTAGAAACTATTTGCTGAATATATGAAAAAACAAACTACTTAGAATGAAGTCAGAAATATGGGACATTATATTTCTAATTTAACAAGAGAACCAACAAAATGAACAAATTAACCTTTCATTAAGATATATATATCCATTATTATAAAAAGCGAGGGTTTGACTAAGTGAAAAAGTGCGATTACTTTGGCCATGCCTGGAAAGTATTGAACAGTCAGACACTAAAGGACTTGATCACTGTCAGTGACAAACATGCACCTTCACAAAGCACTTTATTCCACAAATAAGTTTATAATACTGTAACAAATACTGAAACAAATCTGTTAAACTCCTACAGTGGAATTTATAGGGAAGAAGATGAACAGGATGAGTATGAATATGATGAAATTTTGTTAGAACATGGGCTGAATTTAGTCCTTTCACAAATATTTCATCAGCTCTCTCCATTATTTAAGCATCACTCTTTAAATACAACCATTATTCACTGTGCCGACCTTTGTTAACCTGGAGACGGGGATTAATGCTGTAAAATCACTGGAATCCAACTCTAATCCTGGACGTCCGCAGTGGGCTGCTAGTTTTCTTTCCTGCCTCTTTCTTCATCAGGGACCAATTTCTGCTATTAATTCTATTATTGAGCCAATGAATGACCAGCTAATTCCAATCTATTTCTATTCATTAATTAGGAGACAACTCTTTTTGTTAATTAAACCTGTTATTTACTTCCATGGCTTGCTGGTGCTCTCATTCTGACACAGCAGACATTTCCAAAACGTCTTATAAAAAAGAAAATAAATCAATTATCAAAATGTTTTATGGACCTGAGCAGATCAACCTTACTGAGATGAACTTCACCTTTGTTTGTTTTCACATATTGTATGATGGACACAGGTTAGCTGGTCTTGTGCTGGCTCACTTTGTGTCTCATTATTGTTTGACTGCTAATTAAGGAAAATCAAAACAGTTAAGGGGTCTCAATTAAGGGGTCTATGCAGCAGAAACTGGTCACAAATTATGAACATGTTTAGAATGAAAGCCTGCAGCCATTGGGACCCCACAGGATCGAAGCTGGACAACCTTGCTGTAAATAAAAGAAATTTTGCAACAAAGTGCTCCTGTGAGGCTGTAATTTGATGGCTTTATGTCTTACTTTGCCGTTGGACCCGTTTTTGGTTATACTATGTTGAGCACAAATATTTCTCAAACAAAAAAAAACCAAGAATAAACAAGAAAAATGAAACCCTCTGATGAAACATTACTCGAATAAGTATTAGATTTTGAAAATCCTTTCAAGTACAGAAACACATTATGAACTTATTTTGGCATTTGCTTTTATAGTATGTTACTCATTTGTTTTCTCTTAACCATAAATACATGTATTAATGATTATGTCTGCACACACTATTACCTCTTACTAACTCTCTGCTACTCAAATGGATTCAATAGCAGGTATTTTTCTGTCTCCCTTTCTGCTTCAAATCGCGCAGCATTTTAGGTGATATCCTTAATGCAGTAGCTCACTTAGTACATACTGTTCATGTACAAATCCATGCACAATGACAGCACCTTTAAGATACTAATACAATGACATACAACACATTTCCTGTTTCATTTTATATGTGCAATGTTCTTAAACTGGTTGGCTCACTTAGTACTTGCAGATCACAAACAAGGCAATACAATGACATTGACAATACAAAGACATTGCCTGAAAGACATTAATACACACCCTGCAATTATCGCCCTGTCCAAGAAATTGTTTCTGTCTTGTGGCGGCTGCTTGCTGAGATTGTCTTCCATTGTCCCCGGCTCTAGATTGACAAGTTTTGGAAGAGGGATTGATGGACATTAATACAAATACAAATCATCTTTCTGTTTTCTTTGTAATAGCACATGTAATGGAGTTTAAAATTTTGAGTTTTTTTTAGTTTATTAAATAATAAATTTAATTTGAGTGCTTAATTAGATAAAGATGTAGCTTTTAAATGAACAAACTGTATGACCCAAAGTTTATAGCTATACTATAGCGCTTATAAGGGAAACTAGCGTTATGTTTAATTGTGTGTATTTAACTAAGAGTTTAGGGAAAAAAGGTTTGGGGAAAGGAATGCAGGCACAGGACAAGAAGTTCAGACAAATACAGTCAGGAACAGCTGGGGCGATGGGGGGAGTGGATGCAAAGGAGAAGCGGAATGAAGGCAAGCGTTTAAAGCGCTAGTGAGGAAGGTAAAAGTCTTAGTCTGAGATAACTGTAAACAAAGGGTCCGCTAGATCTGTTGTTCTTTTGAACCATCTAAATAAATTGAAAGTTATAAAAATGCTTTTTAATACAGTGTTGAATTCTAGGTTTCAGATAACTATGCTAATGTGGGACCTCTGGGAAACATATGCAAATGTACAGCAAACACTAGGAAGAAGTGTAATCTGTTAGAATTTTTTATATTTAATCTCGGGTAAACTAACCAGTGTGGTATGCTTGACAATATAAAGTGGGGGCTTTTGGGGGCTTTATTATTTAACCTGAACCTCATAATTAGCTTAGAATAACTTCAGATTGACAGAAGCAGAAGACCTCCAAGGGAAATTCTTAACTGTCCATTTTTGGACTAATGCTATATTATTAAAATAGCCAGTGAAGCTATGGTATAAAAGAAAGCACCAATTGGTGTTGACACAAATGTATATTCAGCTCTGAAAATATACATACATTAGGCAAGTTGACATACTTGCTTTCAAAATGAAGGAATGATCAGGTTTGAATATAAGAATACTACTTTTCCTATAAAAAGGCAAGTTTTGGAGATACACTGATAATGACATGCTGTCTAAGGACAAAAGATGCAGTGTCAGCAACAAAATGAAAATGCAAGCAGACCAGATCTGCTTATTATTAAGAAGTATTAAGTATTAAGAAGAATGGATGCTTTCTATTGCACAGATATCTCTCCTGGTTATATTGAGGCAAAGCTTGCTGTTTCAGATACTGATCTGAATGGTCAGGCTGCATCTTTCTTCTACTTTTCACTGCTAGTATTTAATGCCTGCCTTCTCTGCAAATAGAAGTAATGATTAAATTAAAATTTGAATATTGCCTCACTGAAACTTGCCTTGCTTAATTGATATCATCTGCCCCAGTGTGCTTGTTCGATTGGTTTACCCCTTTAAAAGGTGGTGATCTCGAAATGGAGCACCATATCCTAAAATCCTGAGAGGACCTGCAGTTCTTGAAGCAGGTTTCAGGCCCTATTGTTTAGAGCAGTTTCAAGTGCAGCCCCTACTCAAGAACAGACATATGGGAAAGTCCCTGAGAGGAGTGTGGCTTATGTAGCAGAGTGAGTTTTGGCTCCTTGTTATTGTTTTGAAACTTATGGTGCCAACGTCAGCTATATTGCTCTGTTTGATTTTTGCAGCCCTTTCAAAGATAGCGATCTATGATGTTCAGGAGGAGAGCATCTCTTGAAACAGCTGCTGGCCCTTTGGTTAGGTAAAGTATTCTGAATCAATTGGTGTTGATGTTTGGACCAGAGCAAAAGAGACTCCCCAACCTTGGAGAAGCCCTTTCAAAGCTAATTGTAGGCGATTGCCTTTATTTTCAGTTACTGAGCCCATGAACCTCTGTTTCTTTTACCTCTATTTGAACAGTTTTGTTTTCTACATTAAATAGGGTGACCCGGTTGGCACCTCAACATCTTCTTCAGGGGACTCCTCTCGAATACTGTTGCTTAGATCGCACCTATATTGTAAACAGAAATAATTATTGTAAAGTCTGTACAATAATTTGAATGTATTTAAAAAAGGCGTGACAATGTTCCTAGGTTTGCAAAGACAAACCACAGGGATAGAGAGAGAGAGAGAGAGGACAGGAGATAGAGAAAAAAGTGAAAGTGAGAGAGATCACATTTCCAACTAAAGCACTCCCTTTGACCCTGATCTCTAGCCAGAATATAAAGGGCTATGTCACTCAGATGCTCGTGGGGTCCCTCTGTCCCTCCTTGGGCTGTATATATACCTTTTTGGAAAGTGTTTTTAAACATGCAAATGCTCTGAAAGATATCATTAAGCTAAAGGAACAGCTTCTGACTATTTTGTAAGCTGATGAATCATCCCTGTCACAACATATTAATTAATACTAAGCATTCTGTAAAAGTGATATATGTGATGACTAAAAGAGGGAAGGCCTGTAGAGTGACATCCTAGTGGAAGAGAGTTGATGTGGTTCAGTTATATTCCAATTAAATAGAAAAGAACAGATTAAGTTAGCTTGAGGTAATACACCAGTGTAGATAAAACACGCAACTACATGCAAAACACCTTATGAAAAAAAAAAGCACAATATGTAAATATGAGGAGGGACCCAAAAATTCCCAGAATTGGTCAATAGTATGGGAGTATGGTGTTGTTATCAAATATGACACTAGGTACTGAATGTTTGGTTAATCAGTCTGCCGAGTGTCATTGTGCTGATATCATTGAGAACATATTTCTGACATTTAGCCTATAATCATGTGTGTGACTTATTTCTCCAAGCCTGGAAAAAGCACTTCAGGTCATAGTGAACATCAAGAGAATAGTGATTGTATTTTTCAGCATTCACAAACTTGTTAGTAAAGAGTTTGTTCTCTATAAACAGACTGTTATTTAGCAACATTACACTGAACTGAATCTGTAGGAAAGCATTAAGGAAAAACGTCCTGAGCAGTAGCACACGCAAAACTGCATTTTGCATGATGACAGCACTCCTGCACACACCACTGCACCCTGGCAGCCCGTCACTCAAAGAGTTTTTGACCAAAAACAATGTGGTTGTTGCTTTGTACCCCCTGCCTACCAAATTTGCTAGATCTCCCTCTCTGTGACCTCTTTTTTTTTTCAAAATTAAAACTGAGACTGCAAGGAAGCCAAGTTGCTCTCATGAAGGAAAACCAGGAAAAAAATTATAGGAGGCTCTAGACACAGTAAGTAAAAATGAGAACACGAAATGTTAACAGAAATGGAAGAAGTGCTGGGACAAGTGTATTCCATCTCAAGGGAAGCATTTTGATGGTGGCTAAAATGGAATTGCTAGAAGCTGTACTATTTTGTTTTTAATTCTGAGAATTTTAGGACCCCCCCCCCCCCCATATAATACACATATCTGCCATTTTAAAAACACTAATCAGAGTCTTATGCTGTATTCCAATTTGAACTGAGAAGTTGGAAGTTTCAACCAGAATGCCCCCACATGTGAGAGTTACTACTAAGAAAGTTAGGCCTGTTCTGTCCATTCTGAGTTTGTCTGACTTCAGATTAGATGTCAGTCCAAAATGATGACATATATTATGAACTTTAGTGAAAGCTGAAATATTATACTGTTTATTAGCACTTCTGTCTATTTGTGTCTCTTTAAATCAGTTGTAAACACAGCACTACCCAACTTCCATCTGTGGGCATGTTTCTACGGTGTTTGGATGCACAAAATGCTATGTAATGCATTGTTATCAACTGCTATTTATTCCAAAAAGCAAGCACAACAAAAGTTTTCTCGGAGGCATCCATATCTGAATGTTTTACATTAAAACACTAAAAAGAAACAGAGGAAAAAAAATAAATATATAAAAATAAATAAAAATAAAATTGTTGTTCCAGAATCTAACTTCCTCAATCATGAAATGTTCCAATTATTAATATAATCCTGTTTTCACACTCTGCAGAGCTACAGTTGTACAAAATGATCAAATTTTGGCAAACATTATTGATATTTCTTTGGGGTAAAATTCCCATTCTTGGTCCCACAACTTTATCTAAAGTCCCATGCTCCACCTCTGTTTCTTCTCTGTAGTGTCATGTATTCCTATTGTAAAATTGTGTGACCCATTGTTTCTGCTAGTTTTCACCCTAAATGAGTACCTAATTTCTGATTTGTTCTCTGATACAAAACATGAATTGCAAATGTGACATAATGGCGCAGGGTGTCATAGAATACGGTCAAAATGATTAGAAGCAAACAGAAAATTTTCACAGAAAACACTTTCAGAAAGTCATTGCCAAATGTAAAAAATGACCCGTCTTAACCTATTTAGCAACACATTAAAAACATTCTGTATAGTATATTTTAGTAGCAAACACACTAATATACCACTTTAGGTACAGTACAATTGTTTAAATTTAAAGAGGGTCGGTTTGGTTAATATTACATATGGATATGGAGGAAAGAATGGAAATGACAACCTTTTAGTTTTTAGTCTGGTGCCTTAACCACTAGACTACACTAATACATTATAAATATTGTGGCAGACGGCTGGGGACCCTAACCAGCCGGGACGCCTGGATGGTCCACAAGAGGGATAATACCTCCCCTGGGTCACGAGAGGGCAGACGCCCTGGTCTGTTTGGGGGCCACTGGAACAGAGCTGGGAGGCTCATCTCTGTGGGAGGACGTGCCCAGACGTTTCTAGAACCCTGGATGGCAGCACTTCCGCCACACCAGGAAGTGCTGCCGTAAGAAATCCCAGGGGCACCCAGAGTGCTTCCGGGTGCTCATCTGACACTTCCGCCACACCAGGAAGTGTTGTTGGACTGAGCACCTGGAGCCCTTCCAGATAATTATAAAAAGGGTCACCTCCCTCCAGTAGACGAGCCGGTGTTGGGAGGAAGGAGACGCAGCTTGTGAGATGGGGAGTGGAGGCGACAGAGACAGAGACAGAGACAGAGAGAGAGAGAGAGAGAGAGAGACAAGTCTGTTGGTGATTAAAGGCATCGTGGTGCTGTTTGTAAATAAACGTGTGTTTCAGACATTCTGGTGTCTGTCTGTCTGTGTCCAGGGGCTGGCTTTCCACAATATGAACATTATGAACAACACAGCACATCCTGTCTCTGACACACTAACACTGGGGACTTTCAGCCAACTAATTATTCAGCAGAAGTGTGTCAAGAAACACTGCTGGAGATCCTTTATATCTGCAGCAATATGTCTACATGATACCTCACTGTGACAGTGAATGTTAAGTCAGAAGTTTTCTTTCTTTTCTTTTTAAACTTTTCTTCCTGTTTAATTCTGTGGTGTGTTCAGACCATAGTGTGTATATGCTGTATATATTTATCTATTTATGCATTTATTTCTTTAAAGGGCTTCTGTAAAGAGCAACGTTTCCCCCCTGGAGTCAAATAAAGTTCTCTATCTATCTATCTATCTATCTATCTATCTATCTATCTATCTATCTATCTATCTATCTATCTATCTATCTATCTATCTATCTATCTATCTATCTATCTATCTATCTATCTATCTATCTATCTATCTATCTACATGTGTGTATGTTACAAAGCTAAAAGGTGGTCTTCGGCTTTTTGGCACCTTTTATGTAGTGTGATTTTTATATTTACTCATTCAGTTATAAGTGTGGCAGTTCCAATGTAAAATAAAAAGAGGGGATTGTTCACATATTACCTTGTAACGTAAGTTAGCATTAAAAGTGTGTATTTTTTCCTCGCTGTCTAAAGCTAATGGACAACTGAACAGCAAATTAGAAAAGCCAAAGAGATTTAGGTAAAAATAATTTTGAAAGTGTTCAGAAGGAGGAAATGCTTTCTTACATGATGCCAGATTATGGCTTGGCCAATATGCACATATAATAGGAGGCCTTGACTAAATGGATTACATTAATTATCCTCTTTTGATGTTTGTTTTTTTTTTAATTAAAACTCTGAAAACACAGAACAGAATTGGATAGATACATAACAATACACCCATAAGCCATGTGAAAATTCAGACATTAACCCCTTCACGGATTCATTTATTACATATGTATATTCAGTCTATAAGTCATTGTTTTAATGTTAACATGTGCTAAAATTATGGTAGTTTGCCATATATATGCTATACTTATTACAAAACTTAACAAATACATATTTTTGTTGTGTGTAAACTCATGTCAGATTAAAAGAAATTCTGTGTAAAATGAGCATGGGTAAAACAAATGACTTTTTGTATTCAGCAGGGTGGTAGTGGTGTTAGCACTGCTGCCACTCAGCTCCAGGAGGTTGGCATGGACACTGCCCAGGTGGAATATTCATGTTATGCTCCTGCCTGTGTGTTTTACTCCTGGTTCTTTAATTTGTGTACTGTTTCCCAAGAACTAATGTATTAATTTAGTCAGGGGCTTAAAATTGAAGTGCTCTGTGTGTGTAGGTGTGTGTGTGTGTGTGTGTGTGTGTGTGTGTGTGTGTGTGTGTGTGTGAGGGTTGATTCTTTCCTTGTGTCGTATGTTTTCAGGGTAGGCACAGGCTTCTGTGACCCTGAATTAAACAAAGAGGGTAGAGATAATAAATGGATGAGGGAATCAATATTATCCCAGAGGGAATTCAGTGTATGCATACATGCAGAATTCTAAGAGGTGTCTGAAAGAGCCATGGATTTTAATAAAAAGAAATGATATAATTGTAGAGTTCTGTCTTCAGGTGGGGCTTTGTTATCATTTAGTACTCTGCCTTTAAGAAAATGTCAATTCCAATTTCAGTTGTACAAAGTAATAAAATGTGGGCAATCATTATTGATGTTTCTTTGGAGTATAATCCTTGCTAGCAGTGCTGCTGGATCTTTTCAGAACAGAAAAAAAAAGAAAAGAGACCGGCATTAGCACATCAAATAAAGAAAAACATGTCTAACACATGCTGAAATGAAAGAACGAAAAAAAAAAATCAATATAAATCTCTAGAATTGAATTTTAGGACTAAGTAGTAATTGCCTCTTCATTATTTTCCAAGATGATTTTTTGTGAGAAGCTCAAAATGCCAACAGCAAAAACTCCAATAAAGCACACCCATTCAATGCCACCAGTGTTACAATCTATTAGTGACGTTAATTAGCAGTAACACCAGACAGAATTGATTTTTGAGACCTTCTGTTTGTGTAGCAGGGTACTAATTAATCTTGTGTTTATCACATTAGCCAATAAATTGAATGCATATGCACTATAGTGCAGGGAAGGTATTTTCTTATTTTTGTTAGCAGAAGTGCTTCACCGTAGGAATTTATTAAATCTACAAAGTGGGTATACAGTAGCTTGATAGTCAAAAACGGAGATGACAAAAACACAATATTGTAGGGACTGTACTGCAGATGAGGTGCATTATGGAAAACAGTGGGCTTTGAGCATTAGTGAAATATATAAAATAGTTTTGTTTGTCCAGGATGAATGCATACCCTTGAAAAAATACTGTTTAAGTGAGAAAGCTCAAAGGGGCAAGGAGAAAGAAGAGAAAAAAAACAGTAAGAGAAGAGAAGCAGAATGAAGCAATATATAAAAGAAGGCCAGAAGACATACTGTAGGTGCTGCTAAAAGCTCTGAGTTAGAGAAGGGTGACTTCGGTAGAAAGATTATAAAGGGTGAGTGATTAAATGTCTTTAAATGCAAAAGTGTTTTACTATAGCTGTCATTTGAGAAAAAAAATGATGTTGGAATTGTTTTTCTTTGGGTTTACTGATTTTAACCAAATATGCAAATATTATTTATAATGTAGCAAACTTTGAATATTTTTAACCGGTATGAATACTAAGGCACTATATGTTAATATAGTTCATGTGCTTAAATGTGATAATTGAAAGGCAACTCAGTGCCAATTTGCCATGTACACTGACTTCCGTCTCCCACTGTATGTCTTCTTTCTTGCCTTTATGCTATACAATCATTTGTAATATGAAGCTGAATTCCAAGAGAGAAGATGTTGATTTATAACTCGATCAGCCCTGATAACTGACCAAATTCTGAAAAGCACCACTACATGACATGGAAAAGGATGTAGCAGGAGTAGATAATCATCTAAGTCAGACTGGCACATGTGATAGAGTGGTGTACATTCATACAAGAGAAGGGAAATTGATAGCGGCACCCACCCCCACCCTGTACCTTGAGCACCCTGTATGTTCCCTGACAGCTGCCCTTTCGAATTCCTTTATACAAGTCCCTAGGCAGCTTACCCTCTTTTTTTTGTACTGCTCAAAAAATAAAGACAGCTTTACATTGTAAAACAACCTGACACAGATGCAAAGTTAATTTTTTTTTAAATTGCCTCCTCTCCAGGGTCTATTATTAGCATAACATCAGACTACAAATTGAAGTGGCAATCAGAATCCTTCAGGTGTGGCTGCAGAATTCTTATGGTTTCATAACTGCTTAAAATTGTCTGAAGTATAATTTTTGCATTTTATGACATTTTGAATGTTCTCAACCACACTCTTAAAAATATTGAGCATGCAACAGATGGGCAGCATGGTGGAACACTGAGCAGTGTTGCTAGGTTTGAATCCTGTGCCCGGTTACTATCTCTGTAGAATTTCAAAAATTCCTCTGTCTGTTTGGGATTTTCAACCAAATTCCCAAAGATCTGTTGGTTAATAAATTATAATAATAATAATACATTTTATTTATTTAGCGCCTTTCCCATGCTCAAGGCACTTCACATAGTTTAAGAAAGAACAGCAGGGTATACAGTACATAGCATTGTACTAAACCAGATAAATAAGTAAAGAAGAGTAAGATAGTAAATTCAGAGAAAAGCCTATCAGACAACATAATTGATGGTCCAGCACAAACACACACAGGTTACATGAGCATCTTGACAGAGAAGTAAACTAAGAGAAGGGTAATAAAGTCAAGTAGAGCTAAAAGCCTTCCTGAACAGATGAGTTTTGAGTTGTTTTTTAAAAGAATTAATGGAGTCAGCTGATCTAATTAATTTCAGTAGGCCATTCCAGAGTCTGGGCGCTATACAGCTGAATGCCCTGTCACCCATGGAGTGTAGATTAGTGGGGGGCACAACAAGATTGCCAGAATCAGAGGACCTTAGTGGGCAGACAGGCACATAGTGATGGAGAAGGTCACTGATGTAGTTTGGCTCAAGGTCGTTTAAGGCTTTGTAGGTTATTAGTAGAATTTTATATTCAATTCTGTAAGACACAGGGAGCCAGTGAAGGCGAAGCAGGATGGGTGTTATGTGCTCGCTGCTGCTGGTTCGAATAAGGACTCTTGCAGCTGAGTTTTGAATAAGCTGGAGCTGTGATATAAGATTAAAGGGGGCACCTGCCAGTAGGGAATTACAATAATTGATGCGGGATGTGATAAAAGCATGGGCAAGTTTCTCAGCATTAGAAAAGGAGAGGAAGGAGCGAACACGTGATATGTTATGGAGGTGAAAGTAAGAAAGTTTCTTAATGTGATTTATGTGGGCGGAATAAGAAAGGGAGGAATCAAAAATGACACCAAGATTCTTTGCAGTAGAGGCAGGTCTGATGAGATGACTGCCAAGATTGACTGGGAAGGAGCTCATTTTATTAAATTGCACTTTAGTCCCAATTTGCAGGAGTTCAGTTTTGTTGCAATTTAATTTTAAAGAGTTCTGCTCTATCCAGATTTTAATTTCACTGAGGTAAGTTGTGAGCTGAGAAAGCTCTGATGAAGTTCCACTTTTAACATTGAAATAGAGTTGAGTATCGTCTGCATAAAAATGATAACCCAGTCCAAAGCTATGAATAATATGGCCAATGGGAAACATGTAAATACAGAAAAGCAGAGGACCGAGGACAGAGCCGTATGGAACTCCTTGTATGACTGGCGCTGTGCTGCATCTACTGCTGACAAGACTAACAAACTCTTGGCTATCAGTCAGATAGGACCTGAACCACTGGAGGGCAGTGCCAGAGATACCCAGCATGTTAGATTAGGTAAATGTGCAGCTCTGAACTGACCCATGTGTGGTTTTGTGTGTGAATTGACTAGCACTCTGCCCAGTGCTGTTTCCTGCTTTGCACCCAGTGTTACCAGGGCAGGCTCTGGGTCTTTGAATTTGATTAGGTCAGGTATACAATATTATGCTATATTTTAATCCATTGGTTGCAAGGATTGTCTACCAGTAAATTTTATAAAAAATTCAACTACAAAACTACAAAATCCAAAAGGAATGTTTAAAAACTCCAAGAAATGTAATAATCTCCTCTAAAAAACACAATTTTGGGGAATGAACAACAGCCTTATCAGAAACTAACAACAGTGAGGCAGTAGCACTAACTAATAAAATTTGGAGCAACATGGAATAATTACAAACTACACCATTAATTCATTCTTTCATTAATTGATTTTTTTCAACCTTTTTTCCAAAACATATTTAATGTGATGGCATCATCATCTATATTTTTTATTAATCTGACAGCTTCTTGTACTTTGGACAAAAAACATCTAGCAAAAAAATTAAATACATATTTAGATTTGTAAATATACCTTTCAATTTTAGGAGTTATAAAGTTGAATTTGATCTTATTTTGCTACTTGAACTTTTCATGTATTAGATTAATAATGTGGATGGCACTGTGGCACAGTGGTAAGACTGCTTCCTTGCAGTAAGGAGACCAGGATTCATGTCCATCCTGCACGGAGTTTGCATATTCTCCCTGGTTTCCTCCCACTGTCCAAAGACATGCAGGTTACGTTAATTGGCAACACTAAATTGGTCCTAGTGTATGTGTGTTCATGACACAGGTTAGAAAATGACACGATAGATTAAAAATGTACTGTCTTTGATCCCTAGCTTTTTTTAATGACTACAATTTGGGTAGAGGTATGTTAATATGACAAGGCCTGAACTGGTAGGGAGGAAGTGCAAGAGATTTATCCTGGATTAGGTTTAAAGGTCTTTCCCTACCATTGGACCATTGGCCTCAGGGCTAAAAGGTGATTTGGTCCAAGAGTGAGGTGTAGAAAGAGGTTACAGTTGAAGAGAGACAGACAGATTATTGGTGGTGCATTTAGGTACCCAAAAGACTAATTTTTGGATTGTGTCAAACTAGGATAGCAGCCATCCTGCCCGATTATCAAAGACTAGTCTCTATATGGTCAGACTTGTTTTCATTTTTAATTTGACACTTTCTATTTTTTCTTTGATTATCCTTCTGTTTTGTGGTTTATTTTAATAAATTACATTTACCTTGATATACAATTTATTTGGACTTTGACACACTTTGTTCCAAGTTTGAGTAGCACACAGTGGTTCCCATCTCACTATATACAGTATGAATTCTCTAAATCTGCTTAATCCAACTTTTCGGTCACTTGGAATTGGAGTCCACACTTGTGGCATCAAGCAACAGAAAGGAATCAACACAGGATGGGCCACCATGTTAACACCCACAATCACTCACACTAAGACTAATTAGAGACATCAGTTAACTTGAAAAAGCATGTCTTTGGGAAGTGAGAATGATTAACAGAAATACAAGGAGGCGCATGTGCACACTCTACATTAATAATGACTGTGCTGAGAGTTGAATCCAGGACTGTGTGGTAGCCATGGTCAACAGTATCCCGTCCACATTCAGAGTTAGAATTTTTACAGAAACAAATGCAATATTTGATGCGTATTTCTAGGATAAAACAAATCTATCGTGATTTTCACATTCAGTAATGAAGAATGCAATGAATGATTGATAAAGACCACCTGTGATTTGATTACAAAATGATATACAGTATTTGTTGCTGTTCTTCATAATTCGTGGGATTTTTTTCATTATAGAAAGGTACTATATTGAATTAGGGGTGATTGTTTGAAAGGATTTTTTGTCATTTTCATCAATGGTATATAATCAACCATCTGCTCATTTTTAACCTGTTTATCCAGTTGGTCAGTGGAGAGCAGGTTGCCTTACCAGCTAAATATTCAGTTCAATTTAATTCATTTTATTTTTTTATAATAACAATGTTAGCTGAGTGCCTTCTCAGAGTGCTATAACAAATTTATAGGTAAAAAAAATTTACAAACACGTGTAAAATACAAATTAGTTTAAACACACAGTAAAACGAAGCTACTTCAAACTATTTTACACGAAGGGATTCTAATAATATTTTTCAATGTAACAATAAATAACTGGGAGATAATAAAGTGTTTGGGACCAAACGGTACCCTGTTTAATATTAGACAAAAAAAATCGTGAGTGGTCTTCCCTAGACTTTTTTGTATACTCAGATATGAAGATGGATATTTAAGGAATAAACTGCAAGACAATGATTACATTTTTATATTATGTCCATTAAAGAACCATCAACAATAAATCAAATCAAATTAATAATATATTGAACAATTATTATAAAAGTAAAGTTGAATAAATCAGACTCTGCAGCTGCATGAATAAAAGGTAAAGTACCACTTCCGGTTAACGGAAATAGCCCAAAAGTTGATAGAAATCTATGTTTGTACCAAATACTTGTATGCAAAATCAAGTTATTGTGTTAAACATACACACACACACACACACTGACAGATAGACAGACAGACAGACATAATTCCAAAAATGGTATTTTCGGACTCAAGAAGGTCTAAAATGTTGCGATTCATTAGAATCTCAAAATGTAATTTTTGGAGATTCTAATACCGGTACTTTCCCTATACTTCGTATACGAGAAAGTCAGGGAAATCTCGACATTGAATTTTTGGACGATTACAATACTTTCCCTATACTTCGTATAGGAGAAAGTAAAATAATGGAAAGGAAATGTTCAAACAGTACCTTAGATGTCAGGTGTACTTTTGTGTCTCTTTCCTTTAGGCTTTCTCAACATTTACTCTTTGCTTTGGAGCTCTGTCCTCTTTGGGTTCGAGTTCATTAACAAACAGTGACTTCCGGTACTACTGTTTTTTAAATAGCCCCCGGGATGAACTTCAACCGGGATGGACTTCAACAGCAAGACCAAGAGTGATGCTAGGGTTCATCATGGGACTTGTCCTCTGGTCTGAGGTTGAAAGAGAAGAGGGTGTTAGCAACCGTGCTTTCACAGGCACTGGTGTCAGTGTACTTACCTTATTAGAGCCCTGCAGATGCCCCCAGTGTTTAAACGTACAACACCATTAAATATATTATCTTTCAGATATCCCCAGTTGTCAATGGAGGGGAAGCAAACAAAAACTTCAGTCAGAAACATACCTGGAGAAAACGTCTAGAGGGTCATGGTCTGTTAAAACACAAAGTGAAAAGACAAAGTCAGACGCAGGTACAGATCTGGAGACCTTGGCCATCTGGCTCTCTGTTCTGCTATATATGTCTGTGCTGTCTAGTAAGAAGAAAAAAAATGCTCTCATTCTCCATCCTCATCCTCTCAAACTCCAAGGGTGTGAATACTTTCTTCTCAAAATAGAATTTCCCCTAAACAAGCATGTTGTACTGTGTTAATCATCATGGATGTAAAGAGAAGTTAAGCAAAATTACACCTTTTATTGGCTAATTAAAAAAATTACAATATACAAGCTTTTGAAGCAACTCGGGTTGTAATTATCTTACCAAAAGAAGGGGCCTGAGTGGCCTCGAAAGATTGTATATTGTAATTTTTTGAGTTAGCCAATAAAAGGTGTCATTTTGCTTAACTTCTCACTACACCCTAAACAAACAGATAGACAAACATACTTTTTGAAAACCAACTTGCAGGCAATAAAGTTAACAAATAAATCATGAAATTTATCGGGCCTACCATGCTTCCTTGGGTGCTCAATTAGTTGTTTTCTTTAATGTTCTAATTACTTGCATTGTTTACTTTAGGAATCATCCACCTGCTTACTCAGCAGATAAGCCTTGTGATAAGATTGTCCATCAGAATATCCTTAAAAATTAGCCTTGTCTTGTAACAGGCAAGAATAAATTCCACTCAAGTATCCTTACATTCTGTGCTTCTTGCCATCACAACCCCAGTCTGAAGTATGCACGCTTGATTATCAGAGGCGAACCTTCCCCACTACTAATTGCCCACTTCTGCCCCGTGAATTAACCCTCACCTCACACTCATTGTGTGATCCAGTACAAATAATTCAAACCTGCTTGGAGGAGAGTTGTAAGAAAGAAAACATAAATAATTTTACTTATACAGCAGTTTGGGTTTATGCTAATTTTTTTATAGGTACAATTGAAAAGACAGTCTGAGATATATACTAGCATTTATTATGAGGTTATAAGGTTTGTACCTGTGCCAATTGAATCAAAAATCTGTTTACAAATGCTACTTTACTCAAAAAATTAGTGAGAAAAACTGGGTGTCTTTATTTGAATTACTTCTGAAATATAAATCCAGTTTATTTACCTGCAGCTCATGATAAACCTTTTGTTCAGACACATGATGTCAAATCTGCATGGTCTAATGGTGGTGAGTTCACATTACAGATAATGGAGCTAACAATACAGTGAGCTTTAAAAGTAGAATCAGCTCCAAGTGTGAAACCAGCTATTTAATCACACTGAGAGTTTAAGATGCTTTTCTCGTACTTAGGTCACATTTCTACCTGAGTGTAGAAAGATAGTTTGCATTCAGTCTGAGAACAATAGGATTTAATAATCTTAATGGTACAACGCCCACTTTCCACAATCAAAATGTCTTTAAAGTAATAATTCACACAAGCACTCTACAGTACACCTCAGTAGGATTTAATTGTAAGATAAAGCAAAATGAAAACAAACCCCCATTTAACTTCTAAATACTCCACAATGAACTTGGCCATTCTTCAAACATTCTTTAAGTGCATTTAGCATGGGAAGAACGTGGTGAAAATAAAATGTATTATTATTATTATTAATAATGTATAGATTTGATCATAGAGATTGCTATGAAGAAATGCTTTGCAACATGCAGAATTTAATAATAGCTGCTTATAATGATGGTTAAGCATACAAACATTTCCATCTCATGATTCATGTTGATGCTTGATTCATAGTTACAGATCATGTCATTTGTGCTTACAACAATAAAGCTGTACATTTGAATTTTGAAATGTAAAAGTCTCTGTTTAGACTTAGAAACATGGTGACACAGTGGTTGGCACGTTGAATTACAGTTACAGGTTTGTATCCTGGTCATTTGCATGTTTCCTCCCTTGTCTCTATATGCGTTTTTTTCTCCACATCCACAGTTCTGATCCCTTTTCACGAAGATGTACAAGAAAAGATAATGTGGATGACTATGAGTATACATGTCAGTAGAGCTAGTGATAGATTGGTATTCCTACCTTGTGACCTATTCTGCCTAGGACAGGCTTGGTCTCACCCTGAAACTTAAATAGTTCAGCAATGAATTAAAGAATGAAGATCTGCTAAATATGAGTGTAACAATATATTAGATGCATGAGACAATGCTGCTTTAATCATGTTGACCACTGAACATGTTCACATAATCATGTTGCCTGAATTGGGTTCCATAATGAAGGGATAATGTGAAAGACAGCAGAGCAGTGAGGTGAATCGGGCCTGTTAGATAGATAGATAGATAGATAGATAGATAGATAGATAGATAGATAGATAGATAGATAGATAGATAGATAGATAGATAGATAGATAGATAGATAGATAGATAGATAGATAGATAGATAGATAGATAGATAGATAGATACTTTATTAATCCCGATGGGAAATTCACATTCTTCAGCAGCAGCATAATGATACAATAAATAATATTAAATTAAAGAATGATAATAATACAGGTGAAAAAAAACAGACAATAACTATGTATAATGTTAAATATTAACGTTTACCCCCCCCTGGTGGAATTAAAGAGTCGCATAGTTTGGGGGAGGAACGATCTCCTCAATCTGTCTGTGGAGCAGGACAGTGACAGCAGTCTGTCGCTGAAGCTGCTCTTCTGTCTGGAGATGACATTATTTAGTGGATGCAGTGGATTCTCCATAATTGATAGGAGCCTGCTGAGCGCCCTTCGCTCTGCCACAGATGTTAAACTGTCCAGCTCCATGCCAACAATAGAGCCTGCCTTCCTCACCAGTTTGTCCAGGCGTGAGGCGTCTTTCCTCTTAATGCTGCCTCCCCAGCACACCACTGCGTAAAAGAGGGCGCTCGCCACAACTGTTTGATAGAACATCTGCAGCATCTTATTGCAGATGTTGAAGGAAGCCAGCCTTCTAAGGAAGTATAACCGGCTTTGTCCTTTCTTGCACAGCGCATCAGTATTGGCAGTCCAGTCTAATTTATCATCCAGCTGCACTCCCAGATATTTATAGGTCTGCACCATCTGAACACAGTCACCTTTGATGATCACTGGGTCTATGAGGGGTCTGGGCCTCCTAAAATCCACCACCAGCTCCTTGGTTTTGCTGGTGTTCAGGTGTAGGTGGTTTGAGTCGGACCATTTAACAAAGTCATTGATTAGGTCCCTATACTCCTCCTCCAGCCCATTCCTGATACAGCCCACGATAGTAGTGTCATCAGCGAACTTTTCCACATGGCAGGACTCCGAGTTGTATTGGAAGTCCGATGTATATAGGCTGAACAGGACCTGAGAAAGTACAGTCCCTTGTGGCGCTCCTGTGTTGCTGACCACAATGTCAGACGTGCAGTTCCCAAGACGCACATACTGAGGTCTGTCTTTAACAGAAGTTAGAAGCAGCAGGAGGCTTCCACTATACTCCTGTCACAGTTGTGAGCATCTGATCCTGGAAAGAAACAGCTTCAGGTGTAATAAAAAAACAGACTTACACTTAAAGCAAACTAAAACATGAATAAAACATTTAAGTTGGTGTTTCATCTTCTATATTTTTTGGCAAGTTAACACTGTATACTCTGTATTGGAAATATGAAGAAAATCATGTGCTAGCCACATCATATTCATGATTTCAAGGTTCAAGTTTGCTTTATTTCTTCATGTTTAAACAAGAAAACATGAAATTTGCTTTCTCAGTTGCATTTAATAACAAGACAAAAAGAAATGAAACAAAACAAATAGAGACAAGACAGGTTAAGGTAAGTCAGTTTGATAATGCAAATTTACACAACAATTGTTACAGGATACGTATCAAACCTTAATTATTTTCTCCAATATTCCTTATTAAAAAGTCATATGGCACTAGGAAGAAAGGAATTTCTGGAGCGATTTGCACGGATTTTAAAAGCGACTATCCTTCCTGACTTACTGAAGTTCAGTTCTACATGTAATGGATGTCTGTCGTCAGTTGAGATTATTTCTAGTTTCTTTAGCATTCCCTTCTGGCACATACTTGCCAGATCATCTACATCAGTCCCAATAACGTTAGCTACATGCTTAGTAATCTGTTGGAGCTTTTTTAGATTTTGGTTTGTTAGACCACTAAACCAGGAAATGAAACTGAAAGTGATAACAGACTGGATCATACAGCGATAAAAGGACAACATGAGGTCCTTGTCTACATTAAATAATTTGAGTTTACGGAGGAGAAATAAACACTGATTGCGTTTACAGAATATTTTTTTTGTATTTGCATTACAATTAAGATTGTTATATAAGTTAGTTCTGAAGTATTTATATTCATTTACTATTTTTACCTTCTCCTCCAGACTAACAATGGATGAACATACAGATTTCTGTATCTTAAAATCAAATATCATTCCTTTGGTCTTTTTTACATTCAGAGTGAGGAAGTTTTTATTACACCAGCATACCATACAGTCCACTTGATTTAGATAGTGGCTTTCATCCTCCTCAGATATGGTCCTATGAGCATGGTGATTTCACATATTGAGAAAAAAATATCTGACCTTATAAATGTAATGGAAGTCTTTTTTCATCAGCAGTCTTACTGAGATGATATTAGGTCCTTGATATTAGCTAAAATCCTGACAACTAGTAGAGTTTTTAGGTTATTTCAGAAGGAGGTGAAAGTGTTCACCTACTGTCCTTGGTACAGTGCATTATGTACTTTACTGTACAGGCTTTTGTGAGTTAGAAATTGGGTCGTCCTTTGAAGTCCTCCTTCCATTCTGTATGATGATGAAAATGGTGCATATGTATGTAACATCACACAGATAAAAGAGTGAACAGAATCAATAAACCAATCCTTTAAACATTTACTGTATCCACTTAATCCAACTAAAGGATGTGGAAGGCCTACCATGTTCTGTAGTCAGTTGAAGTTTTATCTTTACAACTAACTTAGTGTAGCCCAGGTAGAAACTTGCATAAATAACTGATTGATGTAAATACAGTAAGTTACTGATGTAAAACTGTGAGATGTTTCTGTTTTAAACTGTTAATTTTAGAGTAGTAGTTATTTTATGTGGTTATGCAGACTTTTATTTTGATAACCAAATGTGGTAGAAAAACAGAAGGGGGTGGACGAGAGAATGGACGAGAGAAAAAAGAGCGTGGCGCTGAGGGGGTGTAGCGAAAAGTTTGGGAGGCAAATTGCAAATTATCAGCAAGATAATTTACAGGAGTACAAACTCTGATATAGACTGAGAATTTCAATTAGACGTTCGCAGTGTCTATCCGGCGAAGAACCACTCATTAATTCAGCGAGGGGAAGTAGCAGCGTGAACCGACGGAGGCAGCAGCTAACTCAGCTTAACACGCTTCTTATGGACGATCATTTATTTGGAGACGGAGACAATTTAGGATTCACTCAGCAGCTGTTCCCTGCTCATGGACAGAGACGGAGGGATTAGGAGGATTTGTTGAACGTAAAGTAAGGTACCACTTTTATTTTATTTATTGGCTCTGGTGGAGTGAACTGACCGCTGAGTTTTTGGTCTCAACGTTCCCAAGCACCAAATCAGGCCTGCAACGATTTGTTTTAATACAAGTTTGATTTTGTTTTATTGTAACGGTGTAATATAATGCAGGTTTATTTCTTTGGGTAAAAGAGAATTCCTGATTATTTCTAGTTTTATTAATTTTGTTTTGTTAGTTTATAATTAAATGGGGAGTTTAATTATGGAATTTAATTAGAGTTATAGTAAATTAGGCATTAGAGTAAAGAACTCAGGGCCCCTTTCTACACACAGTTAGAGTAGACGGGCTACATTAGTGCCAAAATGATGCTATTTCATTCGAGTGGATTTTAATTCTCATTTGCCATTTGGTTGTAAACAAAGATATGCAGAATTATTAAATCAAATCAAAACTCACCTGGACCAAGTCTAAGTGTCAGTATTGTTAGATTCAATCCCTAACATGGCTGATGGGTTTGAGGCTTCCAAAATACAACCACAAAGTTGGCCAGGCACTTCTCCGGCCAGCCCACAAGAGGCTTACCCAGTCCAGCTTATTCAGAACTACTATATGCTGGCTTCTGACCTATTAGACCTCAGAAATGACCGCTGGCTTTAAAAGCTCAAAGGGACTATGAAAGTCCCAAAATAGAGAAAATGTCCTGCAAGAGATGGGATTATTGTAATCCCTTGGTTTGTAGAAAAAAGGGCAACACAGATTCTTCATAAATAGATGATTTATTACCAAAAATGAAAATACAAGAAAATTCTAAAAATGAGAAAAAAGTAGTTGCCTAAAAGGCATTCTTCCTGCAAAGTCCAAATGCACAATTTGTGAGAGAAAACCAGAGATATTGGGAAGATTAAAAAAAAAATCATCCAACAAAAACTCCTTCACAAGCCAGATATTTGACTGGTGGATCCTGCTTCTGGCTGGAAATATGCAACTAGAAGATGGACCCAGCAGCTATAATGTCAGGGTGGTCCCAACTTCTGGGCCCCCACCCAAAAAACACATAAAATACAGGCACATTTAAAAGGATTGTGCATAATTACAAACATCACATAAAATACAAAAAAAGTTAAAAATATGAAAACTAAAACTTCAGAAATGATAATAAAATGTAAAATATGCATAAATTTAGACTATTACACAGCAGGCAGAGCTGAAGGCGAGTTCAAGACAAGTGTCTAGAGCAGGGGTCCTCAATCACAGTCCTGGAGGGCCACAGTGGCTGCAGGTTTTTGTTCCAACCCAGTTGCATAATTAGAAAGCAATCCTTTGCAATAATTTAATTTCATGGCTTGTTAGTGCTTTAACTCAGGTTATGTCAGGTAATTCTGATATTCTAGATTTTTTTCCCCTTTCTAAGGATATCATCCAAATGGTTTGAAGGCTAAAATGAATGAGTAATTCTCAGTCCTTCACTTTTTTCTCTTCACTTTCCTTCCAAGTATTTAATTAAACCCAATAGTGCGTGATAAATACACACAGGTGTAAATGGTAACAAGCTAAATGGATAAATGCTGGTCTCTTTTGTCATTTGCATGTTATTGCTAATTAGGAGCAATTAAAAAACAAGACTACAGCTGTTTAAGACTAAAATAAGCAATAAGGGTACAAAATCTTAACGAGTGAGATAAATAAAGTGAAGCAGAAGTGTTACTTAAGCAATAAGTGCTTCTTATTAAGCAATTGGATTGGAGCAAAAACCTGCAGCCACTGCGACCCTCCAGGACTGTGATTGAGGATTCCTGGTCTAGAGGTCAGATTACCCCTGTAATGGAGCTGAGCTCAGTTAGGAGAACCTACAAGAAGGTACAGAACGGATGATCATCGTCATCAGGGCAAAAGGTGGGCATTTTGTGGGGACATCCAGTTAATTAAAAAAAAAAACTTTCCTGCTATGTTAGGAAGAATTTCTCTGGATTTGACTGAGATGATGTGGCAGCAGTTGAAGTTCTGTCTAAAAGTGGCAGCATGTCCTAGTCAATAGAGGGCACACAACCCCAGAAATTAATATATGGGGCCATGATGTTCCATAGGTAAGCAGCTGGGGAGATGTCTTGGCAACTTGTACTTAAGGGCAACTGGATGTTCAGAGGGATGCACTAGGAGTTGCTAAGGGCAGTTTTAACCTGGTGCCCTTGGAGAAAATATTAAGCTACCCACACCCATTTCCTGTGACTATCAGATGGGGTTTAAATCCACCTTTCAGCCAGAGAGAGACAACACCCAGCTATTTGTGATAATAGGTGCCAGTACCTAGGGAGATAAAGCTTGAGAAGGCTTGAAAAAGAAATGCTTTGCAAATTATACTGTGGTGGGCAAGTGGGTGAGCCACATTACCTTTCATAGAGACAGGGACTAAAGTCTCAGAGGTGCAGCACTTTTTTCTATTTTTTCTTTGTTTATTTGTACTCTTGTGTACTCTTTTTTTTGTGTATTGCTCCCTTTTTGTCAATTTTGCTTTCTGTTTGTTGTTATATATGGTAAGGGTGCCATGAGAACCTCCTTCTGTCTGGCAGAGACATAGTGAATACATGGGCCCACGTAAATGACGGCATGTTCACTGGCTGCTGCAAAAATATAAAGCATAGCTGGGAGTTCTAGTCAAGAATGGAGTACAGATCTGGGTGAGCCATCATGAAATCAGGCGTGAGGTTGAGCAGGCTTCTTTGACATGTTGTAAAGAACTTTGAGCTACATCTTTTGTATGAAAATGTGCTTTGCAAAAAATGTTGTTGTGATTTTAGTGCTTTTTTTAATAGACAGGCAGATGATTCATGTGTAGGCAGAAAGAAACAAATTGGGGAAAAAAAAAACTCAAAACAGTACATTCTGAAAAAACAAACATAAGCTCATTAACTGTATATTAGAACTATAACTGTAGTGCAAATTTAAATCCCCAAAAGCCAACGTAGAAGTGAAAAACATAGAAACATCAGAAATCAGGAGCTTTAAATGGTGGCTCTCACAACAGGTAGGCTAATTCAGTTCTCTTTTCTAAACTCTCTCTTTTTCTGTCCTTTGCACTTGTAATACCACAAAATACTTACTGTATAATCTACAGACACAAATAATTAGATTTGATTAGATATACTTTATTAATCCTCATGGGGAGGAGAAACCTGATGAACATAGCAGGCAGAAGGAAGGCTAAAAGCAAAGCCTCAGTTCCTTCCTGATATTCCTGCCACTATCATGGGAAGATTCATCGGATGAGTTACCTGTAAAAAGACGAGCGTTCTTTGATTTTGTGTAACTTCAACAGTTTCAGCAGTTGAATCTCTGCGCTGTTCTGATGGATCTATCATCTACAAATCAGCACAAATTAAATGGTAACAGAATACATTGTAAAGTAGAATTGTTGATGCAGTGAAAATGCATATTTTTAATATATAAATATGATGATGCAATTTTAAGAGCTGTTTCTTACTCTGAGTACCTACTTCCAGAGAAGAAAGCGTGTATGTAATATGTTAATTTAATCAAGGATAAACATTCTCTGCATGTGCCTAACCATAATTCAAAAAATTGTGATAAGTGGTGGCATTAAGTCTGAACAATGAGATATTAATAGAAATAAAACCATACATAAGCCACAATGCAGAGACCTTCTTCGTGGAGAAAAATGAATATCTTAGCACAGCTCTTGACAGCCTAGTGTATTTCAAAATGTTTTGCATTCAGGCCACCTTCTCTGCTGCAGCATTCAGTTTTTGTACCGATGACAGACAAGCAATTACATGCATTCTATAAAGCTATTCTTCTTGTTTCCTATGGCATGCGCGGGCAAATTTTCAATTAAAGTATGCTTATTAAAGACTTGTTGTGTGGGAACGAAATGTCTTGAGGATTCAGAATCACGTCTGTAACTAGTTGTATGAAGTGCCAGGTTTTGTGGGGAGCAGCAGGTACTAAGCACAGCCCACACCAGCTGTAAAATACTGGTGAGCACTCTAGTATGGAAACAAACACATGCAAATTAGGGCACAGTTCGCAATTTTGCTAGAATGAATGGTCATTCATTTGCAAATGAGTTATTCCATGTTTGATGTAAGAATAATTAAAAAAATAATAAAAGTGCTTTATTCAAAAATACGATATCCGTGGAAGGTGGTTAAATGGATCATATTAATCAGATGTGGCTGATAGATGTGTAATGTAAATGTAATAGTGTGAATTGTCCCTATTTATGGAGAATTGCAACTAGTAGACAGGAAACGGGCAAATCTGTCCAATGGACATACACTCTGCAGCTATTCATGCAATCGTACTTCATCCAGATTTTGAGCTCAAACAAACAAACTGCTGTGCAAACTTCATAACTCCATCACCTTCATAAATGAGATTAAAGAAACAATTGTCCACAGACCAAAATCATTACATGTTCTGATGTTGTCCTGATGTTAAGAATTTTACTTTTTCTAAGCTTTGTTTAGATAGTATCATATTGAATCTTTTCTGTATTCTTGTAGGTCCATCACAGCCAGATTACAGAGTTGCTTAAATGTTTGATAGCTAAAGTTTCCTGTTAATCAGTTATCAAGTGTTTTAATGCTGTCTAGACTTGGATACATGAAAAAACCCTATATTTTGTAAGATGATTGTTTTTTTGTCTTGAAGATTAAAGATTCCTCAAAATCAGTGGTACAGGACAAAACACTGAACCCCAACACCCCAAATACTTACCTTGGCTTTTAATGTTGGTTTAACTTAGGATTTATAAGTGGTTCTAGAGCCAATGAGAAGATCATTATAATAATGTTCAGGAAAATTCTGTAATGTAATTGAAACATAGGAAATGTTCTTGTCTGTTGCTGAGTTTTTAGTTCTTCAACTGTGCCTAGGTAGCTTGGTTTGGAGAAAAGGTCCAAAGACTGGATGGTTCAATTAGTTACAACACAATCACAGTTGCATGCCCAAATCATGAAGACATATAGATGGTATACGGAAAGTATAGAAGCTACCCCATCTTTTAACATCTTACATACATGGAAGGTTGACACAAAGCTGTTTTTGAAAGGAATGTCAGGGAAGGATTTAGAATCGGAAACTTAGCTCACATGTTTGTCAGTTGTTTTTTTATACAGTCTGATGACTCAACTTCTTCTGATCTCCTGGAGATACAGCCCTGAAGATCCAGCAAATGGCCTTCACTCCTGAAGACAGCAAACCATTGTGACCAAGATAAAGGAATTCCATTGATTATTTTGATTGTCTCTTTCCTTTGCCTGCAATAAATGGGAGTCTATTGTGGATCTACAACACTTTCTATTTTGTGTACATTCCATTTTGACAATCTTAATCAAATATTACTTAAACAGTTTGACTAATAATTGAAACAGTTTCCATTAAACTGCTTCTTCCTCCATTTCCAGAAAACTCTAGGCCATAAACTCTAATCTGGTATCTCTTAAGGTGCTGTGGCAGATGGCCGGGACCCATGCCCGGTCGGAATGCCCCTTTCACACTGGATCTGGGGGAGCAGTCATGGGATGCACACTACGTCCCCTGGAACACTTCTTGGCAGCCCCCCTGGGTTGCATTGGGGCCAATATTTTGGAACACCGGAGCTCATTCCTGTTGGGCTCTGTGGCCACCGCCAGGGGGAGCTGCACGGTCTAACTAGCCCATCTGGGTGGGAATGCACCCACGCCCCGGAGGTGCATCCAGAAGTAGGTCAATGAGCACCTGCAGCACTTCCGGGTGGGCTATAAAAGGAGCCGACAGTCACCACTCCGGGCACCAGAGTCGGGAGGAGGAGGACAAACCTACCTGGGAGGAGTGAAGGACGAGGAGTAATTTTGGGTGTTTTTGCTGTTTTCTTTGGTGGTGTTTTGGGACAGTGTTGGGCCTGTGGGACATGGGGAAGACGTGCCCCACGGCTGAAGAAAAATTAAAAACCTTTTTGTTTATTTTTATACGTGTCTCTGCTGTCAGTTTGTGTTGGGTCGACACCTATATAGCGCCTTTGCCACAGTGCTTACATTTAAAATTATCCTTCTTCTTCACCTCATGTAGTGCCTTGTACTCCAGGTAAGACCTAAAATATGTTTATTAGTATATACAGTATGCAAGTTGTGGAGACTGGCTCGGACACAGACAGGCAGACACGTTCATGTCACCCAACACACGTTTATTATACATTGTATTTACAGTAAAGTGCACAATCCAGTGCCAAAGCACCATTCACCCTTCCAAGTCCTGGCCACAACACAATGCCTTTCTCTTTCTCTCTGGTCTGCCTCCACTCCTCTCCAACACGCTTTGTCTTCTTCCTCCCGACTCTCGCGCTGACTGGAGGGAGGCGGCCCCTTTTATATGCCCCGGATGGGCTCCAGGTGCATCCTCGGGGTCTCCATAGCCACACCCTGTGTGGCGGAAGCTCCCGTGGTGAAGCCGGAAGTCCACCGGGTGTCCTTAAGTTTCTTCCCCCCAGTACTTCCCGGTGTGGTGGAAGTACTGAGGGCCAATGCTCCCAAGGCATCGGGGTGCCCCCTGGCGGTGACCACGGGCCACTACAGGGTTGAGCTTCCAAGTTCCGTACCCGTGGTACCCAAAGCCACCAGGGAGGACGCCCCCTCGTGTCCTGGAGGAGGGCACCACAAAGTTAAGTCTATGTGTATCTATGGCAATATAAGAAAAAAATCAGACTTGTGTCTGCATAATCATTTTAGAAAATAAATTACAGAGATATCCTTAATAATTCTTTAGTTTTACTGCACAATACCAGGCCTGGGATCATATTATATGTGTGCTTTCTAGTCATATATCAAGCTTTAAAAAGAAATCAATTTGGTAAACATTTAGCTCTAGGTGACCAGTGATGTCTTGCAGCTTCAAGACGCTGGTGTTGAATGCCAGCCTGGAAACTGTCTGAATGAAGCTGGCACAATCTACATTGATTTTTGACCAGTTCCTCTGATGTCCATCACAAAGTGAATTAAACATATTTCTGTATTTGCTTGGTACCAAAAATGACATTTGTGTTTGTACGAGTGTAACTTGCAATGAACTCCTGCCCCTTCCAGTGCTCAGCTGAAACTAATTCAATATTCACTGTCCTACACCTAATGCTTCAAAGGTGGGTCCTGCTACCATGTCACGGTCCAACTGGACTGACCAAATTCAGGAAATAGATGGATGTGTTCTGGAACTTTTTGCACCTAGGAAGATAAGATCATCATAGATTCACATGAAGGAAGCAACAGAGTGGGTGTTATCTGTCTTCAGACTGTAACTGGCTGCCTTGTCAGCCACAACTGAGTCACAAACTTGAATCCTCAGTATTTCTGAAGTACTTCAGTGGGTTTCACAAAAAAAGAGGTGTTTATCCTTTTATGATAAAGGAGCATCACTTTAGCCTTAAGTTTTTTGTGCTTTTGACTGCAGGTAGTAGGATTTCAATTCATTACATCAAGGGTAATTTGAAGTGAATTTGGTGCCTCATGTGCAACTGCCTGGCAGCCCTATTTGCTTTTGTGAAGGATTTCTTTTTCATCACACAAGCCATAATGTTTTTCACACAGAGTTATGACTCAGAGACTCCAGCATTTCTTTGGTTCTTTTTCAGGTTATGCCAAAAACAAGTGTGCATCCTTTTCCTACAGTCCAAGTTTTGACTGCAGGTTGGGGGACATCACCTTGCCTATGGTTTATACAGAGCCTACAAGACCTCATGTACTGCTGACATAGTTGTCAGCTTACTGCAGAAATGAATGATGCTTATACTGGCAGCTGGCCAATTCTGAAAACGGCTGCATTGTTATGGCCTTCTTGTTTATTGCTGCCTTTGTTAAATATAACAACAGCTAATCAATACACATTCCTGTTACACCCCCACCTTGTCTGCTGCTTTCTGAATAACATGGCCTGCCTCTGAAACAACTTACTATGTATGCCATTGAAAAATCTGCCTTGGAAACTGCAACACGTTTCCACTGAAAATAAAAAGAATCGAGAGTAATCGTATTTAGTCCATAAATCTGTCCATCCTTTCATTTACTAAACCTGTTTAATGCAGCCTTTGGGTCAAGTGGGTGTCAGAATGTATCCAGGAACCAACCATGGATTTCATATCAAGCCATTGGAGGGAACATAGAAAGACACACACCATGCATGTACACGAACACAATCACACCTGGCTAGTTTAGTCACCAACTGCACTTGTCTTTTGAATATGCGATGAAAATGAAGTACCTGAAGAAGAATCTGCAGAGACACAAAAAGAACATACAAACTCCACATAGACAGTGATTAGGCTGGGATATGAAGTAAGTCTTATGGAGGAGAAAGTCAGCAGCATTGGCTTAGTGCAAAATTTGTGGGCCCGATACAACAGCGGAGGTGGGCTCCCCACCTTAAAAAAAAAAAGCATTTACAGAGCACACTGTGACATGTCATGTCACTGATCTGGATTTTAATGATTTTAAATTGTTTTAGTGCTTACTTTACACATTAACTGTGGCCGGTATGCCTGGGGATTGCATGATAGCATACACATGCAGTCTTGTTGAACAAACAACTACTATGCTGAGGCTCATTAACTGACAAGCTTCATCAGTGGTTGTGGTAGGCGGTTAATTGGTGTGGTTATAAAAAGTGATGGGTAAGCACTGAAGGGAGAGGGAGGAGAAAAGGAAAGAAAAAAAGTAATGCTGAGAATGAAAAGACGTGATTTGGAAGGATGATCGGGAGTGGACATATAAACTAGATAGAAAGAGAGAGAAAAAAAGCAGCCAAGCAGTTTACATCTCCTTGAAAGTGGCATACCTTCCTGAAGATCAGCGTTAAATCTGCTCTGCCGCGGCTAGGAATAGGGCAGATGGTGACAGCTCTCTGCAGGTATGGACTGGAGATGGCAGAGAGAGTGAAAGCCCAAGAGTCCAAGTTCAGGGTACAATCGAGTCTGCTGATGGTGAGCAGAGAAGACATATGGCATCAAAGGGAAACTGCAGACTTGAGTATCGGTGGCAACCAGTGTGAGGACTGAGTGGATGGAGTGAACACAGAAAAATCTAGCTTTATCATCTGGCAAGTGGCAATGGAGTTGATGGGGATCCATTCATGGACTAATACCAAGAGGTGCTGCTGAGATGAGTGCTGCCTTGGGGAAAGGATGTGGGTTGTCTGTTTTTCCAAATGGTTTTAATTGTGTTTGTTAATATCTATTTATTGCACTCCTGATAGCTCTGTTTACAATAGATTGATTCTTGAATATTTTTGCATGGTAACACTTAATTTTAAATATGCACTTTTGGCACCCTAATCTATGTTGTTGTCTCCTCACCTACCCTAGTCCATCCTGACTTGTTGAACTGCTAGATAATCTGAGAGGAGTGGTGCCCATAGTTACAGGTGTCATGGCTTCACAAACACCAATTTAACATACCCAAATGTTCGATTTTCCCACACGTAACGTTTTTTGGATGATGGGATTTAACATAAAGCAAGCTTTTGTCTAAACAAGTGTGAGTCTTTTAAGGCTACATTGACTTTGCAGCTAAAAGTGACTCTATCCTTATTTTTGATTGCTCAGATTAATGTTATGATGTGATTTACAGATTTTTATCTTGAATGTACTCTACATAAGGGGCGGCACGGTGGCGCAATGGGTAGCGCTGCTGCGAGCAGTAGGGTGATCTGGGGACCTGGGTTCGCTTCCCGGGTCCTCCCTGCGTGGAGTTTGCATGTTCTCCCTGTGTCTGTGTGGGTTTCCTCCAGGCGCTCCGGTTTCCTCCCACAGTCCAAAGACATGCAGGTTAGGTGGATTGGCGATTCTAAATTGGCCCTAGTGTGTGCTTGGTGTGTGGGTGTGTTTGTGTGTGTCCTGCGGTGGGTTGGCACCCTGCCCAGGATTGTTTCCTGCCTTGTGCCCTGTGTTGGCTGGGATTGGCTCCAGCAGACCCCCATGACCCTGTGTTTGGATTCAGCGGGTTGGAAAATGGATGGATGGATGTATTCTACACAAAAGGAATAAAACTATTTTGTCAGCCTGATAGAAACAAAAAGATGAGTACGGGTTTCTGATCTACTTCACAAAAGTTGAAAGTGGAGATTTTTTTTTGAAGTCTTTACTTTATATAACCACAAAGTTCATGGCATACAGTTGGGGCCTTGTGAGTAATCCCTCACCCACCCGGGAACACCAGTCCTTGATACCTCATCTAAGGAAATTATGAAGAGGAGTAGAGAGTCAAAGTCAAAGCGAACTTTATTGTCATTTCAACCATATACAAGTATACATATAGGCGATATTGCGAAGCTCAGGGTCTACAGCGTTAACAACATGAAGAGCAAATAAAAAATTAAAATTAAATTAAAAATAGAATTAAAATTTTAATCAAAATTTAAAATTAAAATTAAAACACAAACAAGACAAGACATTGTGCAAAGACAAGATTGATGCAATGTATGGTATTATGCAATCTAGATACATAAATATAGTTAATAAATATGTAATATAATAAATAAATAATATATATAGATAATACAGAAATTATCAGTGTATGGTAATAGTTTTTTTAACACATGTGTAAACAATGACAGGTCAGAATGTTTCACAGCAGAAGGATATCAAAAAATGTCAAAGTGCAGTGTGCAAAATACTTAAAGGTCAGTATGAGATTTTCAGTTCTTTTCTACATGCACACTCGTCTTTGCAGAAAAGTGGCTCGCATGTATAAAAATTCTGTTTTTAGAGGTAGTTGAGGCAGTGTGGAAGATCCCAAGCGGCAGCATGGTGTTAAGGAGTCTGACAGCTTGGTGGTAAAAACTATCCTGCTGCCGGGCAGATCTGGCTCTGATGCTGCAGTACATTCTCTTGGATGGCAGAAGTGTGAAAAGTCCATGTGAGGGGTGTAAGGGGTCCTGCACAATGCTGCAGGCCTTGTGGAGACTGTGTTTGTAAAATATGTCCTGTAGTGAAGGGAGACGCACCCCAATAATGTTCTCTGCTGTCTTCACTATCCTTTGCAGGCGCTTGCGGTTGGATATCTTTCAGTTGCCATACCAGACAGTGATGCAGCTGGTCAGAACACTCTCAATGGTGCCTCTGTAGAACATGGTGAGGATGGAAGGGGGAAGACTTGCTCGCTTCAGGCGCCTCAGGAAGTGTAGTCTCTGCTGGGCTTTCTTGATGAGGTGTTATGCGTCCACGTAAGTTCCTCAGTTATGTGCACACCGAGGAACTTGGTACTCAAGGTGCACCCTTGCTGAATTCCAATGCCCACATTGAATAGTCTAGACTTAATATCAAGTTTGCAAGCACAACTCTTGCTCTGCAAATACAGGGACTGAATGGCACACAGCATTGGTTCTGAAAGTCCACAAAGCACATTTGGACAACATTGACAAAATCTCATTGCTATAAATTTGCCTTAGCGGTGTCAGGAATGACATGTTATGCAACTCTGCTATTATATTTGTCATTTGCATAGTTACTAACATTTGTTGTTATGTAGGTGATGTCACTTCAATATCATTTTGTGTTGGAGATGTTTTGCAGTGGTATTTTGAATTGTATTTCTATGGTTGCAGCCATACTGTTGTCACACACATGCACGTGGGAGGCAGCTAGAAGGAGCAAAAGCAGGTAATTCCACGCCAGGCCAGGGGATGGTGGGGTGCAGTAAACCTTTCTCTTTTATCTCTGCAGACCAGACACAGGAAATTCTGCCTGATTTCTGAAGGTGTCACTTCTGGTTCTGGCCACAAAGACGTCATTTCAGGTTCCGCCCCACCATGACATCACTTCTGCCGACCTGCCTTTAACCAGACCACTTCCTGCATTAACTCAGTTCTGTTTTGGACCCAACTCTGTATACAGCTGTACTTCATATTTGAATTTGCAGCTAAGATTTAAGTATACGGATGGCTGCCCCAACCCTTTTTCCTGTGTCAAGGCTATTCATTTCACACTGTTTAATGTCACTATGCCCAATGTTAGTCACAAAATCTTAACCTATCTAAAAAAACATTGCTGTGCATATCAGATGTTCTTACTATGGATTGAAAACAAAACATTAAAAACTTGTATTAGAGGTAGTTAGATGTAAGAACCCAAGACAGAATCTGAATTATTTAATTTGAAACTTATCTTGGTGGAGAATCAATTTATGATTTTGGTTTGGCCATCTCTCCTTATTAGACCATTCAAGTTTTGTGAAGTTTTGATTGACATCTTGCTTCTTTTTTCTGTCATTCCTCCTTCTTTTTTGTCTTTTCCTTTGCATCTGGCCACTTACCACCCTGCAGTGTTCTCATCGCTCATGACCCTTCAAGCATGTGCTCAAGGATGAAGAAAGTCCTCAGTGTTAGTGTATCAGAGAGAGGATGTGCAGCATTGTTCATAATGGCACTCAGTTTTTTTTTAATTCTCTCCTTCCCTACTACCTAGACTGGGTCCCATAACTGAGCCTGTCCTTTTAATTAGCTTGTTGATTCAGTGGGCCTCTCTTAAAGTAATGTTACTAGCCCAGGACACTGAAAAAATTACTCTGGCCATCACAGAGATAAAGAAGATGTGAAGGATGTCACTAACCACATTAAAGGAATACAGTCTCCTAAGAAAAAAACAGTCCAACCTGTCATTAATGTGGACCCCCAAGTACTTGCATCACCACCTTAACAGAGACCAGATATAGAGGTTCTTTGGAGCGGAGAAAGTCAATTACCAATTTCTTGGTTTTGCTGATGTTAAGATTCAGACAATTCTCTTTGCATCAAGAAACAAAGTCGTCTGCTTGAGAACTCCTGCAGTGTACGTTGTCTCATCCCCTTCATCAGTACACCTCAAAAGGGCCAAATATAGGAATGTAATATTACTTTTGTCTCAAAGTGATTATGAGTGCTTTCTTGCCATGGATGTACAATGGTGCGTTGAGTGAAACTGTATGTGACAACAGGGCATATCAGCATGTCCATATAAATGATATTGCGTTGATAGACAAGTGGAGGACTGGGCATTAGAACATCATCACTGGTATTAGGAATGACCTAAAGGGCCCCTCTCATCACAGAGATCAGGCCAGTTACAAAAACAAATTTAAAGATGAAAAAAAAAACATTTTATGGATTTTAAGGCTGAACAAAACCATGAGAAACTGTTGCATCACATGATGTTATAAATTACTCAGTGTCCATTACTGAGTTTGCAAGAAAATGCTGCAACAGAGCCAGCAGGACTGAAAGATACTGTAGCTGTCTGTGATGGTTCCACGGTCTGGGTGGGGCTGAGTTGACTGACTGGGAGCTTAATGAGTGGGGCTAAATATTTGAATGGCAGCAGTCTTCTAGCAAGGGCTGAGGGCACATCATTTAAAAAAGGAGGGTTCAAGAAAGGGTGCTGAGCCTTTTTTAGAAAATGAATAAATTGGAACCTCATGCAACCGGCTTAGTGCTTGCCTGTATGGGACATCATCTCAGTGATGATGAAGAATATAACAGCATTTGCTGATCCTGTGATACCTAACCTAACCTAGCAGGCTTGGAACAGTGTAAGATAAATGTGATTTGTTCCCTGTCATTATCAGTTTTGGAGGTGTTTGTTGTCACCCATAAAAATGGGAAAGTGAAATCATAGGTCTTGTTAGGCTCTTAGATTGCATTATTGCTGTATTCAGTTGTTCATTGGGATGATCCTGTGGCTGAAGACTTCAGTTACCACCAATCAGCAGGAGCATGTAGGGACCAATGGGAATTCTGAGGGTGCTGTAAAAGAAGTTGACACAAATGAAATGGTGGAAACAAAGCAGCAGCCGTCTTTGACAGATGGTGTTTCAGTGCATATATGTCATGAAAAGTGGTCTTTCCACATGATGCTGGCTTGGTTTATGTTTGCAAAACTGTAACCGTGTATAATGCAATTTGTGTAACTAAGATATGCATATCCTAACTGATAACATCCTCCATATTTAATTTATTGTGCATTCTGTAGTACCACAGAAAGATTTCAGTGTTACCACGGGGTATTTTTCACATTACAATACAATACGATTTATTTTTGTATAGCCCAAAATCACACAAGAAGTGCTGCAATAGGCTTTAACAGGACCCTGCCTTGACTCTCTACGAAGACAAGGAAAAACTCAAAGAGAGACCCCTTTCCAGGTAAGTTGGATGTGCAGTGGGTGTCAGAAAAAGGGGGTAAATACAATACAATACACAGAAAAGAGCACAAGCCTATTACCAAGATGTGTCAAGCCACCTGCCAGTCACAGACCTGGGTAGAAATAACAAAATAAGCAAATAAAAATAATGAGTCTGAAAATGTTTCATTATTATTATGTTAATGCTATAGCAGCTTTCATGCAAATTACAACAAATTGGGTACACACTGGGTGGCCTATAAAAAAAAAGTTATTTTCATGGTTTCTGACTTCATCTGTGAGACAGGTAGGTTTAAAACAAATGGTTTTTTTTTACAGGTTGGGGTGGCCCAACAGTGGATATTGCGAGGGGAGGGTGACAAAACCTTTGCACTATGCCAATGCACAAGATGCAGAGTATGGCCTATTTTAGACAATATGGAATGTCTCAAAAGCTGTAGAACGTAAATATGTCTGTGAAGACTCTCAGTCATCCAGGTGAAATTATCTGGAGGTTGAGTCATGGCAACTGGACTTCTTCCTTGTTAGATAGATACGTTTCACTGCTCATCCAAGCAGCTTCTTCAGTCTGAGTAATGTTATTAGAGAACGCAAAGGACTTCAAATATGCAGTGAGGCAAAGTAGCTGTTCATAGAATATGAGGATGTGTTCACTGCTCAAGATGAAGAGTGCTGTTGAAGAACCTGGCACAGCACTCTCTTAGAATGAAAGTTGTGTAGCTCATCAGTATGCCTTCTATTCTTCTGATGGAAGAGACAAAGTTAACAAAGGAAAACTTTAACGATAAGTAAAGATTAAATAATCTAAAAGTTCCTGGTCAGTCACTGAAGGGCTAGTAAAGAAGAAATGTGACTAATGGAAGTTCTGTGTGGACTTCAGGGTGCAGAAGATGTGACCCAGTAGGATATTATGTCATTTAGCCCTTTGTCTTTAGTGGATTATTTAAGATCAACCATTAAACTCTGTTTTTTAACGTGCACATTTTTCTTGCCAATTTAACATAACAGTCATAAATCTCCTTAATCCAATTCAGGGTCAGGAGGAGCCTATCCTGGCAATACTTGGAAGAGCCGTCCACTATTTATTGTAATTGATTTATTTAGGAAATGAACCTAGTAAGGAAAGCTTTCAACACAGTGTTAAGTTTAATTTTTTTTTGTCACATTTGGCTTTTAAATCAGTTTAAGAATATAATGCTGGCTGGTACAATTGAGGACCCTGACTGGGGCACATGGTTCTTAGATGCTGTCTTTGTTGTATAATTGAACAGTCACATTGTGTTAGCTTTTTCAAAGTAGACTGCACACACTATTGAAAGACCACCTACCTTTGAAATAATTATTTCACTTTTAAATTTATTATAACCTACGATTTCTTTCTCATTTCACATAGTTGTTCAATATTCTTTACTGTATTGTTCCATTCTCTGCTATTTCTATGTGAAATTCTGCATGGAATTCCAGCTATTTCAATCTTAAAAGTTTTCAGTTAATTAAATGACAAGGTTACCAGCTCCAGTTCATTCCAAAAGTAGTGAAAACAAAATGGCTCCTTTGTCAGAAAGAGTGGTCCTTGAAAGGTGTGGTTATTCATAGTGATATATTCAAAGAGTCAAAGAATAAGGGTTGCATAAAAGTATGAGGACTAGAAACCTGTAAGCAGGTTTGATAGGAAGCCATTCAGCTGAATAGAAAACAAATTATTAATGTAACTAAAATGAATATTTCCAAAATAAAAAGAAAAAACAAAAATGATTAGAGTAATTCATTTAAAAATGAAAAATAGGCTTAATACTTATTTTATTTGTTACAGTAATAAATACACTATTTACAATATATTGTGTATTTACAATAATAAATAATAATTGTGTTTCATACAAGCATGTTCCTTGGGATGGCCTGTGGATGGTGTTTCAGGAGTATGGGGTGCCAGGCCAGCTGTTGTGGTCCCTGTAGATCCGCATTGGCAGCAGTAAGTCAAACTCTTTCCCGGTGGATGTGTGACTCTACCAGGATTGCCCTTTGTCTAAATTCTGCTTATAAATTTTATGGACAGAATTTCTAGTTGCGACCAAGAAGTGGAGGTTGTCTTGGTGATCTCACAAGCACATGCTTTTTGCAGATGATGTAATCCTATTAGGTTAATTGGGCTGTGACTTCAGACATACACTGGGATGGTTTGCAGCAAAGTGTGAAGTGGCCGGGATGAGGATAAGCACCCCTATGTCTGAGGTCATGGCTCTCTGCCACAAATAGTATGGAGTGTGCTCTCCAGTTTGGGGATGAGTTGCTTCTTCAAGCAGAGTAGTTTAAGTAAATAAAGTAGTTTTAAGTTCACAAATGAGAGAAGTAGGGTGCGTCAGATTGACAGAAGGCAAAGTTCTCGATTTACCGGTCAATCTATGTTCCTGCACTCACCTAGGTCAAGAGCTTTGAGAAATGACTGAAAGAACTACATTATGGATAAAACTGTCAGAAATTAGTCTCCTTTGCAGGGTGTCTGGGCCCAGTTTAAGAGATTGGGTGAGGAGCACAAACATTTGGGAGCCACTGCTCCCCTGCATGGCAAGAAGCCAGTTGAGATGGGTAAGACATCTAATTAGGATGCCTCCTGGATGCCTCTATGGGGAGGTGTTTCAGGAATGTCCAATTGGGAGAAGACCAAGGGCCAGTCCTAGCACATGTTGGAGAGATTATATGTCTTGGCTGGCCTGGGAATACCTTGTTATCTCCTCATAGGAGCTGGAGGAGATGGCAGTTAAAATGGACGTCTAGGCCTCTTTTCTCAGAATGCTACTCCATAAAACATGTACATGGATAATTGTCAGAAAATGGATGGATGGATATGTTTCATACAGTAATGCTTTTTTAATTACAATAAAATAAACTCTCCTTACTGGGTGTCATACTAGTACAATTGTTACTGCTACTCATGCTACACTGACCTAGAATTCTGGGTTTCTTTCTGGGTTGTTGTCTTTGTGGAGGTTGCATGTTCTCCTTTGGGCACTCCTACATACCTACAAAATGCGCAAGTTAGGCTAATGTGTGGTATTAAATTGGTCCTGTATAAGTGTGAGTGTGATATTATACCTGCATGGGCGTTATGATAGACTGGATTCGTTTCTGACTTGTGCATAGTGCTACCGATAGGCTGTGGCCCCTTGTGACCTTGAATTTAATTAAGTGAATTTGATGATATTGTGTTACGTTCATTTCTACTTGTTTATCATGTTTTACATGGTGCATCTACTTATTTATTACATTTTCTATAATTCTAACTACTGGCTTCACATTCAGAGTTGGCTCTTGTCTTTCATAGGATAGACATTTGGCTCCCTATGTCCAAGCTGGTTAGAAAATAGATGACTGAGTAATGCAACTTACTAAACTTTCCACCAAGGCACTCTCAGGCTAGGTGATACATATATTATTGTAGTGTCTCCTGGTTTGTTCTTGGACCTTCTCCTCAGTAGGCATATTCTCTTCTAGTTCCAGCCACTTTAAGTAGTTCCTTTTCTGTCCAGAGAAGCTGTACTTATACTCTGATGTTCTCCTGTATTGTTGAGCTTCTCATCCCTACATCAAAAGTGAATCTACTAACCTTCCATGGAACCCTCATTTTGGTCTGTTGATACAGCAATTCTGTCGATCACTTTCCAAAGCTCAGACCATAGGAGAAAATGGAATATAAATTGTGTAGTAAATTAAAAGATTAGTCCTAAGAGATTCTGCTTTATCTTTACACACTGGCATGTTAAAATAGTCTGTATGCACCAGTGAGACTGGACTCCTTCAGTACTGTGTATCTTCGGAGAATCCTCCTCTCTTCTCTCCTCTCTCCTTTCTGATTACTTAAATACTCCTTGTGACGGCTGTAATTGATTGATTAAGAACAGGTGTTTTCCAGGTTAGAGGCTGTGGTCTTCTTCCATCATCCGTCCCCCTTTACGGGGACGGCATTTCCTGATACACACACATACAGCAAATGGGACAATGGAAACAAAACACACTCAGAACTGACATTTAACAACACTAACTATGTAGCCCCGCTACAACGTGTCTGCCTCGGGGGTTGCCAACAAGCTGTTTCGTCGTGTGGTGAGTGTGACAACGCACTGTACCAGTGTATGCTTCCCAACTTGACCTGACCTGACTCAGTGATCCATTGAGTTATGTTATTGGAAACCAATTGGCAAATTGTTCTAGGAGGAAAAGCCAAATAAAGAACAGTCCAAAATATGACTCTGCTATATTAGCTCTAGCCAAAATTTCTTCTTTTATTACCTGAATCAAGATGACAATGTATTTCACTGAGTTGTCACCTAATGCTGATGTCATATTATGTAACTTCTAGTTGTTGTGTATGTCAGATTTGTTGGCTGAAATTATCAGCGGACTATGTCAATTTACACGACTGAAAATCAGTAATCATATCAAATAGTTATATCATGCCGACTTTCCAGCACAGTTTTTCTTACCGTTTTTGTGACAGACAATATCTACCTGGTGCTGTATGAAGGCTTAACAGGAATGACGAGTACAGCTGCAATTTCTGCCCAATATTCTTTTTCCCATTCTGTCATGGTATGACAAGCAAAAGATATCACACAGACAAATTTCTCTTCTGTTTGTAAGGTCCAAAACACCTGCATTCCTTATTCCTGATCGTAACATTCATTGGTTGTCAGATCTCTTGAACACAGATCCATTCCCTATGGCTAAAGACAAAATCAGATTTTGTTGAAGTGAGTTTCAGACTAGTTGGAGTGAGTCACTGAGGATATCAAAGTATGTTACTAGTCTTCATGGGAGCCTTGAGGACTGCCTCCAACTTTCTTAGATTATGTAAATGAAGGCGATAATTGAAAATCACTGGAAAAGTCATCTCATGTGGCAACGGCCTAATTTGACAAGATCCAAACAATCAAAATGTTTTGTCCTGTCTTGTCTATGAAGCCTATTTTCTTTCCTCATCATTCACTCGATGTTGACATTATCAACTACATTTTCCTGCAGGTTTTTAATTTATCCATCTTTCCATTCATATATCGATTTTTGCAGCCCACCCTCTTGAATATTAGGGTTAGGGCTGCAGTCTATCTCAATAGGTTTAGGTGTAAGTCAGGAATCAGCCCTGAGCAGAGTTCCAGTCCAGCACACTCATTTATACCAGGCTAATCAGGATTTTACAATTAACCTTAGAGTATCTGGAGAAAAACTCTGTGCAGCAACACAGAGAGAGTGACTAGGTGGGGATTCCATCTCAGCCCCAGTGCACATTTCTAATTCTTTTTCATTTATTCCCAGTTTATTTATTTTGACAAACCTTTCTTTAACTCCACTACAATTTCCCTTCTTCTGTCTTAAGCCATTTTCAGTGCTGTGTTAGACTCTTTTCAGTAATATTCCATTTGCAGATTGGAATATTCTCCTTCACTTCTTCTGTAATGATAGCCCTTATTTTTTACCAAAGATCTGCAGGTTGTCTGTCATGTCATATCAATTCATATAAGTCATATAAAGCACCAGTAGATGGTAAAGAGGTTGATGTAATAGAAACAATTACATCAACTTGAAATCAAAATGATCACTCACATGAAAAAAATGGTCTTATTTTTTTATTTATGGCAAAAAGATTTTGCAGGCTCATGTCTGATAAAGCAGTCTGATTATTTTCTGTACCAGCCAGCTGGCATTATGTGCCATCTTAGGTATATCTCAAGGCAGTGTCACACCACCATTTTGAGTGTGAAGGTATTTCAGAATTTGCACTGTACATCTGTTGACAGAACAAATGAACTGGCCATGCTTTTTTAAGGAATGGTTCTTTGTATGTCTATCTACTGAAGACTGATGACCAAACTCTCATGGTAGACTAAGGCAACTCATTGCATGTTATTTGTAGTCTTCCATATGATGAGATGTTTTCAGATTTTACCAACCTTCTGATTTTAAAGTAAGAGATAGCATCCAGCTTACTGTGTCCATCCTTTTATACACTCCTATCATGCTCTCTCTCAATCTTGGCTTGACTAAACTAAAAGATTCAGATCCTTGAATTGTTCCTCAAACCTTGGGATATGTTGGCAGCAATGGGATATGTTGAGTTGCTTGTCTTCAGACTTTCTGTAGTGGTCTTGTGTCTTTCTATAATAATGAAATCTAAAATGCTTACAGTGTTCCAGTTTGCATAATCTTATGTTGACTTGTACCCCACACAACACACTGGAACCTGAATATTTGTCTTCTGTAGTTTGACGACCAAACACCCATGCTACATGTTACATGTTTTTTGTAAGTCAATGTATATTCAAACAGGTTTGTTAGTTCCTCATTAAAAGTTCAGCATATTATTGAAACAAAGTCTCCCTGTCTGAAAACCATGTTGGTTTTCCATGAACACATCTCTGTAGAATATTTGTTTCTCTTACTTCTTTTGGAATTGCCTCTCTAAGACTACAGTAAATGTTTAAGTATACAGGATTGCACAGAATGTATTTCTGGGTAGTAGGTTATTTTTACTTTCTCCATATTTCATATATGAAGGGAGGATAGTTTTCATGACAAAAATGAACTTCAAAATTATGAGTGTCTTTGTGCATCTGAGGTATGACTTTGTGGACACTGTTGCTCGAGAATGAGTGAAATAGCAAGTTGTGTTTGGGTTGAATTCCAGCCTTTCAACTTAGAGCTTTTAAAGTTCAAAATTTTGGAGCCAACAGACAAAAGTCAAACCACTGCTCAGAACTTCACAGAATTTGGCGCATACATTTAGGACTTGAAAGAAGGACTTCTGCAAATTTTGAGGTTTCAAAGCTCAAAATTAAAAAAAAAATTATGAATTAGCATAAGCCACCCTTATTATGGGTGTTCATAAGAAATGTAACGATTTACTGCAAGAGGTAGAATTATATAATAAACAAAAATAGTTGGATCATATAAAATGTGTGCTTCAACTTCAAACTTTAAATTTTTACATTTTCTTTGTGATTGGCAAAAATGGATTTAGTGAGGGTATTAGAAATAAACTTGATCCATTAGTCTTAAAAGTCAGGACAGAGGTAAAGAATTTAGGGGTACTTCTTGACTCTGACCTAAATTTTAAATTGCATATTAAATGGACTACTTTTAAAGGATTACTAGGACAGCATTTTTCACTTAAGAAATATAGCAAAAGTTAGATCCCTTATAACTTTGCAAGATACTGAAAAATAAGTTAATGCTTTTGTTTTTAGTCGACTACATTACTGTAACACACTCCTTTCGGGATCACCCAGAAAAGACATCAATCAATTGGGGATGCACTGGAAGTGGTGCTCAGTTCCCTGTTGTGTTTGTCTACTTTAGAAAATAATAAAAGAATGAAAATTCCTGCCAATGGTTGTTTATGTGAGTAAGCATTTGAAGTGTATGAGAGGAATAAAAGAGGGATCATAGAAGCAGATTAACAAGTGTGCACTTCTATTATTGTGCCTATATTTCATGTTACAGTGACTGGTTGGTAATATCCTGAGTTGGCCTATTCTCCCATTTATTTAGTAAGAAAAAATGACTAATCTCTAATCTTTAGGAATTTCTCCTTTAAAAATGTTTACTTAATGATGTAAATCACAATTTTGTATATTTAATCAATAAACACCGACAGGCTTGAATAATATGTTTATATTGATCTTTTTTAATCATCTTAATAGTAGTTTATCCTCTCTAATTTCCAAATCATTAATTATTTCCTTAATAGTATTTATAGCTACTGGCATCCTAATCACCTCTCCCAATATGAAAACTTAAAAAAATTGCAAATCATGAATTTTGGCTAATTTCTTATTTGTATATTTTATTTACCCTTTGTCACTCATAATACAGAACCCAGGAAATAACATGTTATATGTGGGTTTATGTTTCAGGTGTTTAAACTATTAAATCGATTATACGCCATTCATATTTTTTGTATTAAATTATATTGTCACACTTGGGTCACAAAGTTGCACAGGTTCATTCAGGGTTTTCAAGAAACAGAAACTTTGAATACAGCATAATAAAGCATAAAGAATAAAGCAGAGGATGTCTGGGGGAAGAGAGACAAGGCAGTGAGACACTAGGACAGCCATGGTGCGGTATTTTAAATGTTTGAAACTACACACGACATGCAGGACACGCGGCGCACGGCAGCAAGCAGCAGGCTAGCAGCTGATCCGCAAAGAGGAGATGAAAAGCTGTGTTTGTTTCCCATTGTGTCACTGTTTAAGAGGGGTTTTTTGGAGGAATGGCCTTGTCCTCTTGGGGCCGCGTTCACTGTGCTCACAATATTTGTTGGGTTACAATCTGATCAAGTCATCCTAGTGTGTTTTATGCTGCTCCTGGCAACAACTAGTGGGCCAGTGCCTGCATGACAATGAAAGAAATATACCTAAGTAATGATGGTGCTATGATCTGATGGTGACCATCAGAAGGAATACACAAATTAAAATACAAGAGTAAGTGAAATAACTGGAAATAAGATCACTTGCTCTTGGCAAACTGTTTCATCATCTGCAACAAAATACGATGCCTTACACACAAATGTTTAATCCATTTTGGTTGCTATGGTCCTTTGAGCTGATTCTACAAAGCTCTGTTCTCTGTCATATTACAACTGCAGCACTTTTATTGTTGGATAAGAAAAGAAGAAACCACAAATATCACATAAATTTCTGCTTCAACGTGCTTGGAAGCTCAGCTCAGGGTCAAGGGCAGATTAAGACTCTTATGGGGTCCAGGTTGTCGAAGCTCAAAAGATCCCCCTTCACTTACCCCCATTAGGGACATGCACATACTAAGACATTATGAAGATTACATATGTCAATAATAAATAACAATTGGGTTAATTTCACCTTTTTTCCATTCATTAGTGCCTAATAATGACTGTAACAAACTAATCTTCAATTTCGTTGTTCCTTTGTAAAAGTGACAATGACAATAAAGATCTATCTAATTGATGAGTGTGACATTGCATCTGCAGGACATCATCTTCTGATAGCACAGTTAATGAGTATCAATTAAACATTTTTTAAAAAAAGCACTTTATGACAAAAATGTAATATGTAACATGTTTGGGTTACCATTTTTGCACCAAGCTAAATCAAAGGCCGTACAGGAAACCCTTCATTCGAGGATGGCTTTGTTTGATGCATCTTATCTCCTGCAGTAACACTGTTGTTTACGACATTGTTGTTAAATTCTAAGTCAGTTTTCTGGGACTTCAATGATTCAGACTGCACGTTACTACTAAAGTTAATTGAAGTAACAATATTAGCCTTTTCCAGAGTATCTGTGTGGTCAGTCACTTTTGTCTCAACTTCTATATTCATGAATTGTTCAAATAATTATTTTAGTATATATTTCAGCAAAACAGAGTCAGAACCCTGGACGCTTATTTTAAAATACCATCCATTTGGACTTTTTCTCTCTTTGCAGTATATTAACACATCATAAAACTGACCTATTTTACACCTGATCAGATAATGCTCCAACTATATCAATCAACCAGGGATCACGTTTTTGTTTTAGAATCTTTTTAAAGCAGGTCTGATTGGAACATTTAGAATTGTGAGGCTTGAGAAAAATTAATTACTGTATGTGCCTGTACTGTCAGTGACCCTGCTCATCCTCTCCACAACTAACTTCCAGCACAATACCAGAATTTTCCATTTAAAAAATAATTCAGTTGACTCTTCCATCAAAGATTGCATTATTAATGTAAATGAGTCAGAGTACAAGAAGGTTGTGGAGGACTTTGTCTTGTGGTGCAGGAACAACAACCTTCAAGTCAACATCAGCAAGACAAAAAGAGCTGGTGGTGGACTTCCAGCATGCCAAGAAGCCTCTGGGATCAGCCAACATCCAGGGAGAGGACGTGGAAGTAGTGCAAAGCTACAAGTACCTAGAGGTCCATATAAACAACAAATGAGACTCATTTGACAACACAGTGGCACTGTACAAGAAGGGCTAGAGCAGATTCTACTTGCTAAGGAGACTCAGGTCTCTTGATGTGTGCAGTATCCTGGGAAAGCAACTTGAGCTCAAAAGAGTTACAATGCCTGAATAAACTTACCAGGAAAGCCTGCACCATCACACACTGGAAACAATTGCAGTTAAAGAGGATGGTGGCAAAATTCATTGCCATCATGAAAAATCCCGTCCATCCCTTTCAGGAGGCGTTCTCTTTTGGAGCACTTTTAGCCACAGGCTCATTCCACCACTTTGTGCTAAGAAGCACCTCTGGGGCTCTTTTCTGCCCACTGCTATCAGGCAATTCAATACTTCTTCCTGATCTACTCATTACATTTATTTTGAAATCTCTGAACAATATACATTTATGTATTTATCAATTGATTGATTGGCTGTTTTATTTGTCCTATGAGTATGTATCCTTTTCTTTGTTGCTGCTGCTGCTGCTGCTGTTTGCATCTGAATTTCCCCATGGGATTAATAAAGTTTATCTAATCTAATCTAATCTAAAATTTTCCTGTTATTAGGCGTACCAAGGCAGCTTTCCTTGCAAGACCCCAGATTGTGCACCCAAGTCACCGTGCTGGTAGACCTGGCCATGCTCAAAGTAAAGCTTTTACTCATTTGACAGCAGGAATTTTCAGGTGACAACAACTGGCAACTTGTAAATGTCTACTGGTGTTCTGAGAGAAACACATGATAGAAACAAAATGCCTGTGTTGCCTTGGGAGATGAGTTTGTCACTCTTCATAAGGTGGAATTTAAACTTGTAACTGAGTATTGTGAAACGATTTCACAATAAGTTCAGTATTCATTCTAATGTTATATAAAATTGTAAAATTTTGTAATAAATTTGAACTGTTAATGACAAATATACTGAACATCCTCTGTGGAATTTTTGGCCTTCATTTATTCATTTAATTATTCATTCATTCATTTGTTCATCCATTTTATGGAATGGTTTAATCAGGATCACAGGGATATTGGCTGCATTTAGCACAAGGTAAAAACCGGCTTTGGTTTTGGGGATGCCAGTTCACATCTGCACACGCACTCACACCCACACACACTCAAGCCATGTGCACCTTTTTGGGATGCATTGGCATGGAGCAATCAACAAAGCCAAGTATATATATCACTGAGAGAGCAGCAATGGTGTTTTTCACCTCCATACCACCTCTTTTCAAAAACAAGTGTGCCTAACCTTTTAAGATGTACTAGCAAGACCAAGCTTTTTTAAATATAGATGTTCAATATAAGAATGAATTCTTAAATATTTTAAATAATAATATTAAATAAATGACAAGGATCATATATATACTGTATATATGATGATATACAATTCTTCAGTTTTTCCACATGCCTACATAACTGTTATATGAAATACCCCAGTGCATATAATGGCAACTTATTTCACATTGTAAAATGTCTGGGTGTTCTGATGCAGTGTTTTGTTGTTTCTTCACTTTTGTGGCTGGTATTCAAGACGCTGACAGCCGTTTTATGACATGTCACAAAATCCTTTCTCTTACTATTGAAAATGCTATCTCACAAGCCAGCAGGCTTCATTATTTAGCTGTCAAATCCAGTCTCTGGGAAAGTGAATTCTGGGATAGCAGGTGGAAACCTGCCAGTTTCAGAAGACCTTGTTCGTGATATCTGTCTATTGTTGCTTGCTAGGTTTTGTTTGAGAAAGCAGTGCTATTTTTCATCCAAAGAAATAAAGCCCTTATTTAACTTGTTTATTTTTTATTTATTCTTCATTTTTCAGCAGTATAAAAGACATTTAGAATTTCTATCTGCACCTAGTACAATTCAGGTGAAGCAAGAATAAAGCTTATTAAATATAAAATAATAAGTGGATGGCATTGTACCATAACAGGTTGCTTAGCCACCACGCAGTATATGGACCCTGGCATACATCTCAGCCAAAGGGGCCTGTAACTGCAGTGTCAACTTCAACATTATTTCCCATTTAGCTAAAAGACTCTGGCTTTCACAGACTTAGTTGTTTAATAAAAACAAGACACAAAACACTTTAAAAGTATAAACAAAAATATGTATCATCATCAAAAGAAAAAATTCCATCCATTCATTTCTCACCTACTTACCCAGTTCAGAGGCATAGGGAGTTTGTGCATATGTCAGCAACATTGGGCAGAAAATGTAAACAGAGTGAATGTCTATCACAAACATGCAAATAACCTAATCTCCGAATAACCTGACATACAGACACTTTGGGATGTGTGACTAAAACTGAGGCATTTGGTGAAAAACTTACGCAGTCATAGGAACAATATGTACACTTCACACATAACAATCTATCCATCCATCCATCCATTGTCTCCCACTTATCCGAGGTCGGGTCGCGGGGGCAGCAGCTTGAGCAGAGATGCCCAGACTTCCCTCTCCCCGGCCACTTCTTCTAACTCTTCCGGGAGAATCCCAAGGCGTTCCCAGGCCAGTCGAGAGACATAGTCCCTCCAGCGTGTCCTGGGTCTTCCCCGGGGCCTCCTCCCGGTTGGACGTGCCCGGAACACCTCACCAGGGAGGCGTCCAGGAGGCATCCTGATCAGATGTCCGAGCCACCTCATCTGACTCCTCTTGATGTGGAGGAGCAGCGGCTCTACTCTGAGTCCCTCCCGGATGACTGAGCTTCTCACCCTATCTTTAAGGGAAAGCCCAGACACCCTGCGGAGGAAACTCATTTCAGCCGCTTGTATTCGCGATCTCGTTCTTTCGGTCACTACCCATAGCTCATGACTATAGGTGAGGGTAGGAACATAGATCGACTGGTAAATTGAGAGCTTCGCCTTGCGGCTCAGCTCCTTTTTCACCACAACAGACCGATGCAGCGCCCGCATTACTGCGGATGCCGCACCGATCCGCCTGTCGATCTCACGCTCCATTCTTCCCTCACTCGTGAACAAGACCCCGAGATACTTGAACTCCTCCACTTGGGGCAGGATCTCGCTACCAACCCTGAGAGGGCACTCCACCCTTTTCCGGCTGAGGACCATGGTCTCGGATTTGGAGGTGCTGATTCTCATCCCAGCCGCTTCACACTCGGCTGCGAACCGATCCAGAGAGAGCTGAAGATCACGGCCTGATGAAGCAAACAGGACAACATCATCTGCAAAAAGCAGTGACTCAATCCTGAGTCCACCAAGCCAGACCCCCTCAACGCCCTGGCTGCGCCTAGAAATTCTGTCCATAAAAGTTATGAACAGAATCGGTGACAAAGGGCAGCCCTGGCGGAGTCCAACTCTCACTGGAAACGGGTTCGACTTACTGCTGGCAATGCGGACCAAGCTCTGGCACCGATCGTACAGGGACCGAACAACCCTTATCAGGGGGGCCGGTACCCCATACTCTCGGAGTACCCCCCACAGGATTCCCCGAGGGACACGGTCGAATGCCTTTTCCAAGTCCACAAAACACATGTAGACTGGTTGGGCAAACTCCCATGCACCCTCCAGGACCCTGCTAAGGGTATAGAGCTGGTCCACTGTTCCGCGACCAGGACGAAAACCACACTGTTCCTCCTGGATTCGAGACTCGACTTTCCGACGGACCCTCCTCTCCAGGACCCCTGAATAGACTTTCCAGGGAGGCTGAGGAGTGTGATCCCTCTGTAGTTGGAACACACCCTCCGATCCCCCTTCTTAAAGAGGGGGACCACCACCCCGGTCTGCCAATCCAGAGGCACTGTCCCTGATGTCCATGCGATGTTGCAGAGGCGTGTCAGCCAAGACAGTCCTACAACATCCAGAGCCTTGAGGAACTCCGGGCGTATCTCATCCACCCCCGGGGCCCTGCCACCAAGGAGTTTTTTGACCACCTCGGTGACCTCAGTCCCAGAGATGGGGGAGCCCACCTCTGAGTCCCCAGGCTCTGCTTCCTCATTGGAAGGCATGTTAATGGGATTGAGGAGGTCTTCGAAGTACTCCCCCCACCGACCCACAACGTCCCGAGTCGAGGTCAGCAGTGCGCCATCCCCACCATACACAGTGTTGACACTGCACTGCTTCCCCCTCCTGAGACGCCGGATGGTGGACCAGAATCTCCTCGAAGCCGTCCGAAAGTCGTTCTCCATGGCCTCCCCAAACTCCTCCCATGCCCGAGTTTTTGCCTCAGCAACCACCAAAGCCGCATTCCGCTTGGCCTGCCGGTACCTATCAGCTGCCTCCAGAGTCCCACAGGACAAAAGGGTCCTGTAGGACTCCTTCTTCAGCTTGACGGCATCCCTCACCGCCGGTGCCCACCAACGGGTTCGGGGATTGCCGCCACGACAGGCACCGACCACCTTACGGCCACAGCTCCGGTCAGCTGCCTCAACAATAGAGGCACGGAACATGGCCCATTCGGACTCAATGTCCCCCACCTCCCTCGGGATGTGGTCGAAGTTCTGCCGTAGGTGGGAGTTGAAGCTACTTCTGACAGGGGGCTCTGCCAGACATTCCCAGCAGACCCTCACAACACGTTTGGGCCTGCCTGGCATCCTCCCCCACCATCGAAGCCAACTCACCACCAGGTGGTGATCAGTTGACAGCGCCGCCCCTTTCTTCACCCTAGTGCAGGGGTGGGCAGATTCAGTCCTGGAGGGCCACAGTGGTTGCAGGTTTTTTCTCCAACCCAGTTGCTTAATTAAAAACCAATCCTTGTCAATTATTTAATTTCATGGCTTGCTAGCGCTTTAATTCTGCTATGTAAGGCCATTCTCATATCCTAGATTTGTTTTCCTTTCTAAGGATATCATCCAAATGATTTGAAGTCTAAAACAGACGAGTTATTCTCAGTGCTTCACTTTTTTCTCTTCACTTTCCTTCCAAGTATTTAATTAAACCCAGTAGTGCATGATGAATACACACAGGTGTAAATGGTAACAAGCTAAATGGAGAACTGCTGGTTTCTTTTGTTATTTGCATGTTATTGCTAATAAGGAACAATTTTAAAACCAAGACTACAGCTGTTTAAGACTAAAACAAGCAATAAGGGTTCAAAATCTTAACGAGCGAGACAACTAAAGTGAAGCAGAAGTGTTACTTGAGCAATGAGTACTTCTTATTAAGCAACTGGGTTGGAACAAAAACCTGCACCCACTGCGGCCCTCCAGGACTGAATCTGCCCACCCCTGCCCTAGTGTCCAAGACATGTGGCCGCAAGTCCGATGACACGACCACAAAGTCGATCATCGAACTGAGGCCTAGGGTGTCCTGGTGCCAAGTGCACATATGAACACCCCTATGCTTGAACATGGTGTTCGTTATGGACAATCCGTGACGAGCGCAGAAGTCCAATAACAAAACACCACTCGGGTTCAGATCGGGGGGGGGGCCATTCCTCCCAATCACGCCCTTCCAGGTCTCACTGTCATTGCCCACATGAGCATTAAAGTCTCCCAGCAGAACGAGGGAGTCCCCAGAAGGTATGCCCTCTAGCACCCCCTCCAGGGACTCCAAAAAGGGTGGGTACTCCGAACTGCTGTTCGGTGCATACGCACAAACAACAGTTAGGACCCGTCCCCCCACCCGAAGGCGAAGGGAGGCTACCCTCTTGTCTACTGGGGTAAACCCCAATGTACAGGCTCCAAGTTGGGGGGCAATAAGTATACCCACACCTGCTTGGCGCCTCTCACCGGGGGCAACTCCAGAGTGGTACAGAGTCCAGCCCCTCTCAAGGAGATTGGTTCCAGAGTCCAAGCTGTGCGTCGCGATGAGTCCGACTATATCTAGCCGGAACCTCTCAACTTCGCGCACTAGCTCAGGCTCCTTCCCCTTCAGAGAGGTGACATTCCACGTCCCAAGAGCCAGCTTCTGTAGCCAAGGATCGGACTGCCAAGGTCCCCGCCTTTGGCCACCACCCAACTCACACTGCACCCGACCTCCTTGGCCCCTCCCATAGGTGGTGAGCCCATGGGAAGGGGGACCCACGTTGCCTCTTCGGGCTGTGCCCGGCCGAGCCCCATGGGTGCAGGCCCGGCCACCAGGCGCTCGCCATCGAGCCCCACCTCCAGGCCTGGCTCCAGAGTGGGGCCCCGGTGACATGCGTCCGGGCAAGGGAAAACGCCGTCCAAAATTGTTTTTCTTCATAGGAGGTTTGTTTAACCGCTCTTTGTCTCATCCCTCACCTAGGACCAATTTGCCTTGGGTGGCCCTACCAGGGGCATAAAGCCCCGGACAACAGAGCTCCTAGGATCATTGGGACACGCAAACCCCTCCACCACGATAAGGTGGCGGTTAAAGGAGGGGCATAACAATCTAATAAACGCATAATGGTTTATTCAATTTTGATATTCCAATTCAGGATAAAAATTCTATAAAAATATATATCTTATTGACTTCCATTGTTCATTGCAATGCATGTTTTATATATTATTAAGATATTAGCACCATAGATAGGATGACCAGATTCTCCCTGAGGGAATACAGGACAGTCCCTCTGGGGGAAGCAGGGGGGCTATAGGGAGCGTATACTGGGTAGACTGGGGGTATCATGATTTTACAAGTCTGTAAACTTTCTATAAACATGCTTACACAGCTCATACATACGACAAATCTATACAATAAAACCAAACAGATACAGCTTTCAAAGTCATCCATATAACAAGGCACTTTACTACTTGTGTACGTTAAACAACAGCTTATACACTTGCTGGGTGGACATTGCTATGCTACAGTGTTATCTACAACCACTGTGATACTGCTTGAACATGTGATAACACAAATAAATTAGAAATCTATATGCATGCACTCAGACCGTATTTTATTTATGGTGCTGAACGATATGCGAGCAGCCCTACGCTGTTTCAAGTTCTTGCCTACCTGGCACACTTACTCTTTTCAGTGCCTTTATGTATTCAGCATTGATATATCAGTAATATCTCTACCTTCTCCATGGGAAACAAAACACCTACTCCATGTGTTTGTTATATCAGTTTGATGTTGTTGGAAACAAATGTAGTACATCTTTTCTTCAGAAACTCATTAAATAAGCACAAACAAGAAAGCATATTGACGGATTAATAATATGGACAAAGCTAGCCAGAGTCCCACAGGACTCTGGAGGCAGCTGATAGGTACCGGCAAGCCAAGCGGAATGCAGCTTCGGTGGTTGCTGAGGCAAAAACTCGGGCATGGGAGGAGTTTGGGGAGGCCATGGAGAACGACTTTCGGACGGCTTCGAGGAGATTCTGGTCCACCGTCCGGCGTCTCAGGAGGGGGAAGCAGTGCAGTGTCAACACTGTATATGGTGGGGATGGTGCGCTGCTGACCTCGACTCGGGACGTTGTGGGTCGGTGGGGGGAGTACTTCGAAGACCTCCTCAATCCCAATAACATGCCTTCCAATGAGGAAGCAGAGCCTGGGGACTCGGAGGTGGGCTCCCCCATCTCTGGGACTGAGGTCACCGAGGTGGTCAAAAAACTCCTTGGTGGCAGTGCCCCGGGGGTGGATGAGATACGCCCGGAGTTCCTAAAGGCTCTGGATGTTGTAGGGCTGTCTTGGTTGACACGTCTCTACAACATCGCATGGACATCAGGGACAGTGCCTCTGGATTGGCAGACCGGGGTGGTGGTCCCCCTCTTTAAGAAGGGGGATCGGAGGGTGTGTTCCAACTACAGAGGGATCACACTCCTCAGCCTCCCCGGAAAAGTCTATTCGGGGGTTCTGGAGAGGAGGGTCCGTCGGATAGTCGAACCTCGGATTCAGGAGGAACAGTGTGGTTTTCGTCCTGGTCGCGGAACAGTGGACCAGCTCTATACCCTTAGCAGGGTCCTGGAGGGTGCATGGGAGTTCGCCCAACCAGTCTACATGTGTTTTGTGGACTTGGAAAAGGCGTTCGACCGTGTACCTCGGGGAATCCTGTGGAGGGTGCTCCGGGAGTATGGAGTACCGGACCCCCTGATAAGGGCGGTTCGGTCCCTATACAACTGGTGTCAGAGCTTGGTCCGCATTGCCGGCAGTAAGTCGAACCCGTTCCCAGTGAGAGTTGGACTCCGCCAGGGCTGCCCATTATCACCGATTCTGTTCATAACTTTTATGGACAGAATTTCTAGGCGCAGCCAGGGTGTTGAGGGGGTCCGGTTTGGTGGACTCAGGATTGGGTCACTGCTTTTTGCAGATGATGTTGTCCTGTTTGCTTCATCAGGCCGTGATCTTCAGCTCTCTCTGGATCGGTTCGCAGCTGAGTGTGAAGCGGCTGGGATGGGAATCAGCACCTCCAAATCCGAGACTCCGTATCTCAGGGTCTTGTTCACGAGTGAGGGAAGAATGGAGCGTGAGATCGACAGGCGGATCGGTGCGGCGTCCGCAGTGATACGGGCTCTGCATCGGTCTGTCGTGGTGAAAAAGGAGCTGAGCCATAAGGCAAAGCTCTCAATTTACCGGTCGATCTATGTTCCTACCCTCACCTATGGTCATGAGCTTTTGGGTAGTGACCGAAAGAACGAGATCGCGAAAACAAGCGGCCGAAATGAGTTTCCTCCGCAGGGTGTCTGGGCTCTCCCTTAAAGATAGGGTGAGAAGCTCAGTCATCCGGGAGGGGCTCAGAGTAGAGCCGCTGCTCCTCCGCATCGAGAGGAGTCAGATGAGGTGGCTCGGGCATCTGATCAGGATGCCTCCTGGACGCCTCCCTGGTGAGGTGTTCCGGGCACGTCCAACCGGGAGGAGGCCCCGGGGAAGACCCAGGACACGCTGGAGGGACTATGTCTCCCAGCTGGCCTGGGAACGCCTCGGGATTCTCCCGGAAGAGCTAGAAGAAGTGGCCGGGGAGAGGGAAGTCTGGGCATCTCTGCTCAAGCTGCTGCCCCCGCAACCCGACCTCGGATAAGCGGAAGAGGATGGATGGATGGATGGACAAAGCTAGCCATGTGAGAACTAAATGTTTTCATAACACACAGGCAGAGTTCTCAGTTTGTAAGCATATTTTCAAAATTACAATATATTTAAATGGTCTGATATTGTCTGTTTTAGAACATCAGAATTTTCTAGATGAGAACAAGCCATTCAGCCTAACAAAGCTCGCCAGTCCTATCCACTTATTTCTTTCAAAAAAACATCAAGTCCATCCGTCCATCCATCCATTTTCCAACCTGCTGAATCCGAACACAGGGTCACGGGGGTCTGCTGGAGCCAATCCCAGCCAACACAGGGCACAAGGCAGGGAACCAATCCGGGGCAGGGCACTAACCCACCACAGGACACACACACACACACACACACACCAAGCACACACTAGGGCCAATTTAGAATCGCCAATCGACCTAACCTGCATTCGAGTTTTGAAAGTCCCTAAAGTCTTATTGTCTACCACACTACTTGGTAACTTCTTCCATTTGCCTATCATTCTCTGTTTAAAGAAAAACTTCCTAATGTTTGTGCGAAATTCACCCTTAACAAGCTTCCAACTGTGTCCCCGTGTTTTTGATGAACTCATTTTAAAATAACAGTCTCGATCCACTGTACTGATTCCCTTCATAATTTTAAACACTTCAATCATGTCACCTCTTAATCTTCTTTTGCTTAAACTGTATAGGCTCAGCTCTTTTAATCTTTCCTCATAATTCAACCCCTGTAGCCCTGAAATCAGCCTAGTCACTCTTCTCTGGCCAGCCTAGTCACTCTTCTCTTTTAAAGAGAACTGGTACGACTGGTAATTTTTACTGCATCAAAAGATATGCACTACGAAGGGCAGTTTTTACAATTACTGACATAGTGTTTTGTTCATGTTTAAAACACAGAACAAATGAGCATTTAAAAAAATATATATATCGGGACACCAAAAAGAAACAAGTGACTGCCTCTGGAAATATGGGAAATCTGCTAACTCCTACTATAGATCACATCAGATCAGATACACTATTCCTACTCCTACAGAGAGTGAAGAAAGAAACAACTTGAATATGAAGTAACTGCTTCAAAACATTGACAAATCCAAAGGCTTAGAAATGGTTCAGTGTGTTATTATAATTGAAAAAAATATTGTCAAATGGATTCCAGGCTCGAAACAACTTTAGAATTTTTCCCCTAATTTTAAGTAATATAGGTCATTCTATTCCTATTCTGTTAATTTAGGTGGGTTTGGATTCTACCAGCTGAGCAAAACATGAGAGTGTGCCTGCCATGTAGTGTACTGTATGTGATAACAGTAGATTGCTGATTGAGCAGTAATGTCTTATCAAATGTTGCTTCAAACAGAGCTGTTAGAGGATTATTCTGATTTCAAAACCAATTTTATTCTTTCAGGGAACATTACCAAAACATATAACTTAGGGTGCAGGTGCTTGAAGTAGGGTTTTGACCTGGATACATATCAACTCTGGTGACGAATATCTCGCATTTCTTGATACCCATTACTAGAGTGGAGCACTGAGAATCTAAAGTTTTGTTTTTTTTCATTGTTTAGTTGATTGATCAGTTTATGTGCTCATGATGTGAAACTTAGAAATAGGATGGTGGCCCCAGATTTTAGCAATCATTAAGAGCAAATATGTGAGAGGCGGGGATGCAGTTTCATCAATGTCTAGCGCTTTCCTTTCTTTATTCACTCGCGTCTGCCACCACCCAGTTTGCTCCTTCACTGTTTGACCAACCCCTCTTTAGGATTAAAAACAGCAAAGCCATTATCCTGTTCCTATTGAGTTCCAGCAGCATTCCTTTAGTCAAATTGTCTATTCATGCTTCTAACTGCAGGTTGGTTGATGGATCTCTTACACACCCATGTTTGGTTGCACGTGTTATTAAGAGGGCTGAAAAGCAACATTTACATGAGTGTGGTTTTAATGGACTGTTTTTAATTTAATCTAGGCAAAAAATTGCTCTTTATCTTAGCTATAATTAGGCTATTTTAAAAAGCCTACTAATTTAAAATGATAAACCTGTATGATACAAATATAACTAATTTCTAACTCTGATTGTAGTTTCAGGTTTCAGGGCAACAGCATTTGGCATAACCTCATTGGTTGTTTAAAGATACCAGTCAATGACAGGTCACACTCACTCACACCAGTCCGACTTTAAAGGTGCTAATCAACTCACAGTGTGTGAAGAAGACTGTAATACCTGGATAAAATCAAACTTAAACATGGAGAAAGTATTCAAACTCCATTCAGACCGATTCAGGTTCTCTTAGGTGTAAGACAGCAGCACTAACTGATGTGTAGTCTGAATAAAGCTTAATCTTTCAGAATAGTCATCAGATGTTAATGAAGTGCAACAAGCTATCTTGAGTCAATTCCTTTCACTCTTGTTTTTAAGGAAGGGAACCAATTGGTTTTGTAATCCAGTACTATACTAAGGAGAGGTTAAACTCTGAACAATACATATTATTAATCAGTTAATAGAATCCATATTTTATAAAGCACTTTTCACAGCAAGTAAGAATGTAACGTACATTAGAATACAAACCTGTATAGATGTAAGGATTACAAAAATGTCAAAAAAGTAAATTACAGCCTGAGATAAGAAAACATTGATACTACAAAAATCATAATAACTAGTAAGAATTTTCAAAATCAACCCAGGAGAAACAAAATGATGGACATGCCATATCCAGCATTTCCAAGGTGACGAGTTCAGTTTTGAAGTACTAAAAGAAAAAAACCCATGGAGGTGGATTTTTCACTTTGATTGAGTGCCTTAAGACAGAAAGAATCACAAGGGTGAACGCACATTTAGCAAGAAATAAATGGTGGGGCTTTAGAGCAATAGAACGTTTGACATGGGAAGATCTTAGCTGTCTGATGGCTTTAAATGGGGTAAGCTGTAAAAGGCCATTAAAGCAAGCCATTTATCTATGCATTTGAAAAATGCAAGAACGTCTAAAAACCAAACTCAGCTCTCATTTTTGATTATGATACAGAGATGGTGAAATTACTTATTGATTGTGGTAATGTGGTAGAGAATTGAGAGCCGACTTTAGGCCGCAGTGAGGTGAGGCTTGCCAAGTCATCTTTGTACTGTACAGTTTCCTACTGTAGCACTTAGCCCCACCTTTTCCACTCTTACATATTAAATTGCGTTGCTCGATTACATTAAATATGCAGCAGTCACATTATAAAGCAATTAGAACAGGAAAGGGGAGCATACCCAAATCTCACAGCCCTTTTGAAATTTCTCTTATTCCTCCATTAAAATAATTTTGACCTTTTTACCTACTTGAATATTTATCTGTATTTTGACCATTTTTTTGGATAATAAAATAATAAAATGAGTGTATATTTTACCTGACTTATCTTCTTGGATATTAACATCCCAATTCACCTCTTTGAAATGACAAGGCCAGGATACAGTGGAGCTCCAACTTCACTCTTTTCTGCAATGTGCAGATGACCTTCCTTTAGGGCAACTTTGGACAGTACAACTATGTCAGGAACCTAAATATGATACTGGAGGACACCATGTCAATGTTAAATAATAACGCAAATTTAAAAAAAAAAAAAAAGTAATTTCTGTTTTATAGTCTTGTTATTTGATAATAAATCACTCACATGTAACTTTTCATTTTTTGCATTGTTGTTCTGGACTGCCTTTTTTTAGTTGCTCTTTTGAGGGTCTAATTTACATGCTTCAACAAATTAATAAAGCAAACTATCAGTATGCTTTATTATATGTTTAAAAGAAAGTGAGGTTTTATAATCCAATTCTGTAGGTGGTACTATGTGCAGCGATTAGCAATAAAACCACACAGCACCAGGATGCTGGGTTCAGAGCCTGGATCATCCTTCTTATATGTACATTTCTCACGTTCTCGTCCGTTTTTGTTTTTCTGTATTCTGACCATGAATCTACAATTTAGGTTGATTAATGTCTCTAAATAGAAAGTAAGTGTGATCATAGTAGTGGGCTGGCTTCCAATCCAAAACTCGATGGTGACTCACGCTTAATGCAACAAAGATAGGCTTCAGGGCTCCATAACCCTACACTTGGATTAGTTCAGTCCAAAAAATAGATGGACAGTTAAAGTGTATCAACTATATCAAGCTTTTGTTAATGTCTTGTCTTGTGGTTTAGTTGTGCTATGAACCTATTTTATCTGTGAAAGAGAAGTATAATAAATATGAAACAATGAAATAAAATGTACATACTGATTCTGTTAACTAAATGAGTGACAATTATAGTTTTATCATAACAATATGTTTAATGGTTTACATTGTCAAAATTTCCAATCATGCCATAATAATAACACTGGTAAATATTTTATTGAACAAGTAGACGAGTTATAGATCTACTTTATTCAAGGCATTTCATCCCTTTACTATCAATACCCATTTTTCCCATTGCCTGTTGTGGGGAATTGTGGCCCATCCTAGACTCCAGGCAGGGATCAGCACCAGTGGGGACACCCATCTGTTACAGGACATAATCCCACTCATAAGAGAGTAATGCAAGCTAAACAACTTACTTAACAGCACGAGCTTTGACTGTGGGTGGAAAAGTGAACTTCCTTAAAAGAATATGCAAAGTCGACACAGATGTCATTGTGAAGACAAACCAGCATCCAAGAACGTAGAGGATACTTTGTGGTAAGGTATCACTGCAGAAAAAGACTTTTTCCAAACCAGAAATATAAAAATTAAGCTTAAAACTAAAAACAAAATGTATTCCTCATCTTGCCAATAATAAATGTAGTATATTCTCTTTAAATGTTAACAGACATGCAGGCCCTAAAGAAAATAATATAAACGCATATTCTGTGAAAAGCTAAAAGAATAAAACCAGCTTATGATGCCTAAGGAATCCTCATTATGGTTTTTACTCTCCCAAAATGTGTGTGTTGGTACTGTACTAGATTAGATACAGAGTTTGTTTGTAAAACTATCGTGTGTTAAACATCCCTTGGGTATTATTCAGCTGATACAAAAGGGTATTTTTGTAGTTTGAGAGAAAATCAGCATCTTCTGACCTTACGAAGATGAAGCTGTATATTAAATAAAATTGTTGCTTTTGAGAAATCAGTAATAGCTTTGTGACTGGCTGGTGTTTGGTGTTGTCACTCATGTAACATACAAAATCTTTAAAGTTTTTTCTTACAGTTATGGTGGTTTCTTTGGTGCAGTTTGCTGCCAGCTAGCTGTCATTCATACATATACTATACCTCTCCAGAATACTCTTAGAAAGAACAAAGATATAAAACAGTGCAGAAACCTTAATCAAAACACATATTTATGTTAGTTTATTTTGGAAATTGAGAACACTGGATTACTCAGAGCCTGTTTTGCTTATTTTCTAAGAAGAAATCCAAGGTATGTCAGGCAAAATACATCCCAGAGCTATGACTACATTGCCCTGGGAGATTAACGAAGAAAGACTAGAAGAAAGGCAGCACTGCCTCAGGTCAAATGACCCCAGGGAGGTATAAAGGAGGTCGAAGAAAAAGATTAGATATTTTGCCATAAAACAAACAAGAAGTGAGAGGAGCAATTCACCAAAGGACTCTAAAAGATTAACTCTTCAATTCCACCCCTTGGGGAGGAACGTTAACATTTAACATTATACAAAGTTATTGTCTGTTTTTTTTACCTGCATTATTATCAATCTTTAATTTAATATTGTTTATTGTATCAGTATGCTGATGCTGAAGAATGTGAATTTCCCCTTGGGATTAATAAAGTATCTATCTATCTATCTATCTATCTATCTATCTATCTATCTATCTATCTATCTATCTATCTATCTATCTATCTATCTATCTATCTATCTATCTATCTATCTATCTATCTATCTATCTATCTATCTATCTATCTATCTATCTATCTATCTATCTATCTAAAAGAGACAGAACTCCATTTGTGAGGGACATCCAGGCCAATTATTCCTGCAAACGAAGAGCCTTACACTGCCAAGTGGAGGTAAGTATTATACATTTAAGTTTCTGGCAATGTCGTGATCCTTCTGATATATGTGTTTTGAAATTCTGGAAGTAAGGACATGCATTTTTATGAACAGTTTTGATTTTATCATGTCTTGGCACCCATTTTCTGTATTTCTGAAATGCTGTTGAGATACAGCAACACAAAATGGCGAAAAGGGATGAACAGGCCACAAAATAAATGAAAACTTAACCGGTACTTTAGTGGTCAGCCTCAAAAACAGGTCATACTCCGGGGGCCTCGTTTATAAACGGTGCGTACGCACAGAAATGTTGCGTAGGAACGTTTCCACGCTCAAATCGCGATGTATAAAACCTAAACTTGGCGTAAAGCCACACACATTTCCACGGTACCTCATACCCTGGCGTACGCAATTTCTCCGCTGGCGGCACCCAGCGTCAAAGCAGTGCTACTGTTCCTGTGTGATCACCCTTTCTTTCTTAGATCCACATTCCTGACGCTGCTTTATAAATACACTGAAACTAACTGCATATTGTTTATTAGTGTAATGCATCTGATTGTAATTAACCTACAGCAATATAATGGTCCAGGGAATAGCCATAGTATTCCAAATACCATAACTGCTTTAGCGTTGTTACTCTCAATGCATCTTCTTCTTCTTTCAGCTGCTCCCGTTAAGGGTTGCCACAGCAGATCATCTTTTTCCATATTACTCTCACTGCACCACTCGGAGTATTTATATCACTGTATCTGAGTGGGGAATCACAGCAGCAGCTGATTGGAAAGAGAATTATCGGTACACAGCATGAAGCAGACGCTGCCTAAGCCACGGCAAAATGCTTCAGAGACTTCCCTGTACGGTCTTCGCGGTTTAGAAAACGTTTCATCCCAAGAACTATAAATGCACTCAATCAGTCCATCAAGTGCTCCTTGTAGAACTGTTTGTACTTATAAGTACAATTACCTCACTGTAAACTTGCACTACAGTTATAATATTGCACAACCTGCGCCACTTTATAAAGCGCGTATTTACATATGATGACGATATCATTTTTAAGATGAAATGCAGCAAAATATGTTGATTATATTATACAGATAAAACTTTAACTTCATTTAAATAATCTGTATTGTTAATAATTAAACATGTGAGGACACGGTGCCGCAGCGCTAGCTAGTTCACGGATAGCTCCTGCATTGCGTTGTATTCTTGCTGGTGCTGACACGACACTGAAAGGATAGACGGATAGAATAATTAAACACGTACTACAAACATATTTCAATGTTCCTTAAAAGTTTTGAAGAGTTGGCGTTCTAAGCTTACAGATGGCTTCACGTCTATTACAGAGCTGATTGTGTGGCAATTGGGTATTTGGAGAAAGAAAAGTAAGGACAGGAATTGGAGGTTAGTACGTTTGAAAGAGACAGTACTTCTGTAATAAATTATTTCATCGAAGGTCGCGCATGGCGCAGCAAGCCTCTTGCGTGAGACATGAACAAGCACTGCGCCACCATGTTCCCATGTTTAATAACATGCTTTCATTCCTATCATCATGATAAAGATATCACGTATACATCTCAGTATTTTAGTTAATCAGAGAGCTGTACTATCACGAATGTAATGGATTCTGTGTCCTGTCGGAGAAAAAGAAAGCCCGTTTAAGAAGCAGGTAGTGATTCACACACATAGAGCACATAGAAGATCAAATACAGAACAAAGCATTTAATGTGCTACTTTAGTTACAATGGGATTTGAGAAACTAGTAAATTAAACGATTTTAAGATGAAGTTTATGATGTTCTACTTTAATGGCAAAATAAACTACGTGATTAAAGTGGAAATTTCGAGATTAAAGTTGACATTTCGTGCTTTTTCCCCACTGTGTGCCTATTTTTTTTCACTGTACCCTAATAAGCTTTCATATGACACTCAGACGGTGGGCTACGACTCGCCTTTTCACGGCGACTTTGATATGTGATTTCTTTTTTATTTCGGGCACTGTGCGACTTTGTGAAGTTAAGCTTTCGAGTTTCTCACACACCATGTCACTTGGTCAACTTCCTTTTGTTGTTTATATCACTGTTTAAACCAACAAATAGTACGTTTTTCCTTTGCCTCCACTTGGTACTCGCTGAAATTCTTATATTTTCCCCCGTTCTTTTCCCATTGCCTTTTCACAGAAGGCTACTTATATTGATTTGCATATTCAAAGAGGCGTAATTCTGTGAGGAGTTGGGGCGGGACAGAAGGCGCGTGCACGTGCGTTACTTTCACGCTGATCGGGATTTATGTAGTGGAAGAACGTAAAAGTTTGCGTACGTACAGATTCCAGCATCTGGATTTTTCTGTGTGTACGCACATTCCCACTTTGTGCTTACGCCATGTTATAGTGTGAGTTCTACGCACGCCGTTATACATGAGGCCCCTGGTGTTGGAACAACGAGTCGCAAACATGGTGAGATAACAACTACAAAGCTTGACAGTTCTTTCACCAGCCTGCCCAGATAAGGCTACACCCCATGCAACTATTAACAACAGGCTTCGCTCTTAGCAGGCCATTGGAAAGCTGGCTTTGAAAATTCAAAATGTAACAAAATTCCAAAAATATATTTAAAAATGCCTTACATGAGAGAGGTTAGCTTATTGTCACCATACAATAATGGCAACACTGTGAGGATTATGTCTTTTGATTTCTCCAGTGCCTTCAATACCATCCTGTCATCTTTGTTAAGGGGTAAACTCAGACATATGCAGGTGGATGAGGCTATGGCATCCTGCATAATGGAGTATCTGTCAGGCAGTCCGCTGATTGTGAGACTTAAGGACTGTGTTTCTGATATGGATGTGAGATACACTGGATCACCACAGGGAACAGTCCTGTCTCCCTTTCTCTGCACTCTGTACATCTCTGACTACAAACATAACACCAGGTTATGTCACTTGCAGAAATTCTCAGATGATTCTTCACTTATGGGATGTATTGATAAAGGGAACAAGACAGAGTATAGGAGTCGGGTGGAAAAGTTTGTTTCTTGGTGCAAAGAGAATTGTCTGCAACTTAACATCAGTAAAACTAAGGAAGTGGTTATTGACTCTTGTCACACCAAAGAGCCTCTATGTCCGGTAACTATTCATGGAGTGGATGTAGAGGTGGTCCACTCCTACAAGTACTTGGGGGTCCACGTTAATGACAGATTGGACTAGTCTCGGAACACAGAGGAGCTGCATAAGAAAGGGCAAAGCAGGCTCTTCTTCCTCAGAAGACTGCATTCCTTTAATGGGAAAAGTGACATCCTTCAAATCTTCTACAACTCTGTGATTGCCAGTGTGATGTTCTATGCTGTTGTGTGCTGGGCTGGTAACATCACTTCAGAGAGGCTCGCCGAATCAAAAAGCTAATTAAAAAGGCAGGCTCAGTTATGGGACCCACTCTAGACCCCCTGGAGGTAGTAGGGAAAGAGAGAATTAAAACAAAACTGACTGACATAATGAACAAGCTAGCTAAACCTCTGGTTTCTCGAGATAGACCAAAGTAGAATTTATTAACAAAAAAAGAGACAAAAGGCAAAATTAGGAAATTAATAAGATTTGTCTAAAAGGAAATCCAGATCCAACAAGTCCCAATACACAATCCAGAAATCAGAGTCCAAAAACAGAAACAAACAATTAAAACATCAAAAGAAATGCAAATACTTCTGAACTCCAAACAACATTCAATAACCCCCTGGGGAAAGCCATCTCATTCACCAGAATATAAAGGTAGAGAGTGGTCCCTCAGATATGATGTCATGATGGCTGTTGGCTCCACTCACAGAACGCAAGGAACATATAAAAGCTTTAAGATGCAGTACACAAGTATTAATAGTAAATATATTTTACAGAAATTACATAAAAACATGAAAACTGATTCAGAAATAACAAAAACACCTTTAAATGTCCCAAAAATACAAAATGATCTTCAAGTGAATAGAAACCATGAAACTTTTTGGCCTGAAAGACAAAAACAAAACTACACTATATACGCTATGGCCATTATTGTAGAAACCTGGCCATCACACCTTTATTAACAACAACAACATTTATTTATATAGCACATTTTCATACAAAAAAGTAGCTCAAAGTGCCTTACATAATGAAGAAAAGAAAAATAAAAGACAAAGTAAGAAACTAAAATAAGACAACATTAGTTAACATAGAATAAGAGTAAGGTCCGATGACCAGGGAGGACAGAAAAAACAAAAAAAAACTCTAGACAGCTAGAGAAAAAAATACAATCTGCAGGCTTTCCAGGCCACGAGACCGCCCAGTCCCCTCTGGGCAATCTACCTAACAAAAATGAAATAGTCCTCTTTGTATTTAAGGTTCTCATGGAAGAACTTGATAATAATGGTCATGCAGACTTCTGACTTTTAATCCATCAATGTTGGAACATCATGGTGCATGGTGCTTTGAGTAGATGGTGGTGGCGCAAACTGCCACCACAAAGAAACCGGAAAAAGAAAGAGAAGAGAAAGTAGGGGTTAGTACGGATTTTAGAGCCACCATGAATAGTTATTATAATGCATTGGATATACAGAGTATCAAGATTAAATTAAAGTGAAGTTATGAGAAAGCCATGTTAAAATAATGTTTTTTAAAATGCTCAACTGTATTAGCTTGGCGAATTGGCAGGCTATTCCAGATTTTAGGTGCATAACTTCTTTTAAGTTTTGCTCTTGGAGTTCTAAGGAGACACTCATTTGAAGATCTAAGGTTACGATTTGGAATATAAGGTGTCAGACATTCCGATATATAAGATGGACCGAGATTATTTAAGGCTTTATAAACCATAAGCAGAATTTTAAAGTCAATCCTGAATGACACAGGTAACCAGTGTGGTGACATATATGAGCTTGTTGGACCTCCCATTCCAACACCATGGTAATTATTATGACTGTGTATAAGCTTTTTGGCTACAATAGCTTCCACTCTTCACGGAAGACTTTCCACAAGATTTTCTAGTGTGTCCATGGGAAATTGTGCCCATTAAGCCAAAAGAGCATTTGTAAGGTGATGCACCAATGCTGAATGAGAAGACTTAGCTCACAGTTCATGTTCCAGTTCATCCACAAGATGTTCAATAGGGTGGAGGTCAGGATTCTGTGCAGACCATATCCTTATGGACCTGACTTTATGCACAGGTGCACAGTCATGCTATAACAGAAAAGTAAAGGCCCCCCCCCTGAAAGCTGGAAGAACATAGTTGTTTAAAATGTCTTTGTATGCTGTAGCATTAACAGTACCCTTGACTGGGACCAAGGGCCCTAGCCCAAACCTTGAAAAACAGCTCCAGACCATTATCCCTCCTCCACCAAACTTTACAGTAGGCAATATCCAGTCGAGAAAGTAGCATTTTCCGGGCATCCATCAAACCCAGATTCATTCATCAGACTGCCAGATAGCATAGTGTGATTCATCTTTTCAGAGAACATGTTTCCACTGCTCCAGTGTCCAAAGGCAGCGTCTTTTACACCATTCCAGCTGATGCTTGGCATTGCACATAGTGATCTTAGGCTTATGCTTGGCCATGGAAAACCATTTAATGAAGCTCCGAACATCACAGTTTTTGTGCTGATGTTGCTTCCAGTGTCAGTTTGGAATTCTGTTGTGAGTGATGTAACAGAGATAAGTGATTTCTATGCCCTATGTGCTTCAGCACTCTGGATTTGTGTGGCTTACTACTTAATGGCTTAATTGTTGTTGTTCTTAGGTAACTTCCACTTCACAATAATAGCACTTACAGTTAACTAGGGCATATCTAGCAGAAATTTTATAAACTGACCTGTGCCAAAGGTGGCATCCTGTGACATCCTATGGCACTCCTGAAAGTGTTCAATGACACCTCTCTTATTACTGACTCAGGTGATGCGGCAGTCCTTCTCCTCCTTGACCTGTCCGCTGCCTTTGACACTATTGACCATGAGATATTGCTGTTGCGGCTCGAACATCTTGTTGGGCTTAAAGGGGCCGCTCTTAACTAGTTCAGGTCATATTTAACTGGTAGACACTTTTCAGTGACTTTTAATTCCTCTTCTTCATCTACTGCTCCTCTTAAATATGGTGTTCCTCAGGGATCCATTTTACGTCCTATTTTATTCTCCATATACCTTTACCCTATTGGAGCAATTTTTAGGAAATGTAACATTTCTTTTCACTGCTATGCTGATGATACTCAGGTTTATATTCCTGTCTGCAACTCTACAACAAATAAACTCCACAACTGTCTGTCTGAACTAAGATCCTGGATGGCTAATAATTTTCTTGATCTAAATCAAAATAAAACGGAGGTGCTTATAGTGGGTCCATCAGCTAAAGCCCAAATTGGTCTTGGACTTCTCAGCTCTTTCTCTGTCTTTTCCATACATCAAGTCCGCAATCTTGGTGTTACCTTTGATAGTAACCTCTCTTTTGAGAAACAAGTAAATTATGTAGTCAAGAGTTGCTTTTTCCAACTTCGTCTATTAGGTAAGATCAAGCCTTTTTTATCTTTTAAGGATCTTGAGATAGCTACTCATGCATTTATTTTTTCTCGCCTCGATTACTGCAACTCGCTGTATTCTGGGATTAATACAGTGCATCCGGAAAGTATTCACAGCACATCACTTTTTCCACATTTTGTTATGTTACAGTCTTATTCCAAAATGGATTAAATTCATTTTTTTCCTCAGAATTCTACACACAACACCCCATAATGACAGCGTGAAAAATGTTTCCTTGAGATTTTTGCAAATTTATTAAAAATAAAAACATTGAGAAAGCACATGTACATAAGTATTCACAGCCTTTGCCATGAAGCTCAAAATTGAGCTCAGGTGCATCCTGTTTCCCCTGATCGTCCTTGAGATCTTTCTGCAGCTTAACTGGAGTCTACCTGTGGTAAATTCAGTTGGTTGGACATGATTTGGAAAGGCACACACTTGTCTATATAAGGTCCCACAGTTGACAGTTCATGTCAGAGCACAAACCAAGCATGAAGTCAAAGGAATTGTCTGTAGACCTCCGAGACAGGTCTCGAGGCACAAATTTGGGGAAGGTTACAGAAAAATTTCTGCTGCTTTGAAGGTCCCAATGAGCACAGTGGCCTCCATCATCCATAAATGGAAGAAGTTCGAAACCACCAGGACTCTTCCTAGAGTTGGCCAGCCATCTAAACTGAGCGATCGGGGGAGAAGGGCCTTAGTCAGGGAGGTTACCAAGAACCCGATGGTCACTCTGTCAGAGCTACAGAGGTCCTCTGTGGAGAGAGGAGAACCTTCCAGAAGGACAACCATCTCTGCAGCAATCCACCAATCAGGCCTGTATGGTAGAGTGGCCAGACGAAAGCCACTCCTTAGTAAAAGGCACATGGCAGCCCACCTGGAGTTTGCCAAAAGGCACCTGAAGGACTCTCAGACCATGAGAAAGAAAATTCTCTGGTCTGATGAGACAAAGATTGAACTCTTTGGTGTGAATGCCAGGTGTCACGTTTGGCAGAAACCAGGCACCAACCCTACAGTGAAGCATGGTGGTGGCAGCATCATGCTGTGGGGATGTTTTTCAGCGGCAGGAACTGGGAGACTAGTCAGGATAAAGGGAAAGATCCATCCATCCATTTTCCAACCCGCTGAATCCGAACACAGGGCCACGGGGGTCTGCTGGAGCCAATCCCAGCCAACACAGGGCACAAGGCAGGAAACAATCCTGGGCAGAGTGCCAACCCACCGCAGGACACACACAAACACACCCACACACCAAGCACACACTAGGGCCAATTTAGAATCACCAATTCACCTAACCTGCATGTCTTTGGACTGTGGGAGGAAACCGGAGCGCCCGGAGGAAACCCACGCAGACACGGGGAGAACATGCAAACTCCACGCAGGGAGGACCCGGGAAGCGAACCCAGGTCCCCAGATCACCCAACTGCGAGGCAGCAGCGCTACCCACTGCGCCACCGTGCCGCCCTAAAGGGAAAGATGACTGCAGCAATTAACAGAGACATCCTAGATGAGAATCTACTCCAGAGCGCTCTTGACCTCAGACTGGGGCGATGGTTCATCTTTCAGCAGGACAACGACCCTAAGCACACAGCCAAGATATCAAAGGAGTGGCTTCAGGACAACTCTGTGAATGTCCTTGAGTGGCCCAGCCAGAGCCCAGACTTGAATCCGATTGAACATCTCTGGAGAGATCTTAAAATGGCTGTGCACCGATGCTTTCCATCCAACCTGATGGAGCTTGAGAGGTGCTGCAAAGAGGAATGGGCAAAACTGGCCAAGGATAGGTATGCCAAGCTTGTGGCATCATATTCAAAAAGACTTGAGGCTGTAATTGCTGCCAAAGGAGCATCGACAAAGTATTGAGCAAAGGCTGTGAATACTTATGTACATGTGATTTCTCAGTTTTTTATTTTTAATAAATTTGCGAAAACCTCAAGTAAACTTTTTTCACATTGTCATTATGGGGTGTTGTATGTAGAATTCTGAGGAAAAAAATGAATTTAATCCATTTTGGAATAAGGTTGTAACATAACAAAAGGTGGAAAAAGTGATGCGCTGTGAATACTTTCCGGATGCACTGTAAAACTCTGATATACAGGTTACAGTTGGTCCAAAATGCTGCCGCTCGCTTTCTGGTTGGGGCAAGAAAGTCTGATTCTGTTTCTTCTATTTTAGCTTCTTTACACTGGCTGCCTGTCAGTTTTCGAATTGATTTTAAAATCTTGCTGCTAGTTTTTAAATCTTTACATGGGCTTGCTCCTGCCTATTTATCTGAACTGTGTGTTTTACACCAGCCATCTAGAGTGCTTAGATCTTCTGGTCAGCTGTCTCTGGTTGTCCCTCATACCAAGTGTAAAACTAAGGGGGGCCGGGCTTTTGCAGCTGCTGTGCCTCGCCTGTGGAACTCTTTACCTCATTATATAAAGGAGTTGTCTACAATTGAACTGTTCAAAACAAGACTAAAGACTCATTTCTATTCACTTGCATTCCGTGACCTTCAGTAATACTGATGGTTTCTTCTTTGTGATTATTATAACATTACTTGTATTTTTTATGTATATAACATTACTTCTATTTATTATGTATTTTATTTTATGTTCATATATTTTATTTCTATTTATGTTTTATGTTAATTTGTTTTGGTTTTTTTTTATTCTATTATTGTAAAGCACTTTGGCCACAGAATTACTCTGTTGTTTTAAATGTGCTATATAAATAAATTGACATTGACATTAAAGTCATTGCACTCTTCTGCCAGTGTTTGTCAGCTGACATTCCATGGCTATGTGCTTCATTTTATACATCTATAAACAATAGGTGTGGCTGAAACACTTGAAATGAATAATTTGGAGGGGTGTCCATATACTTTTGGCCAAATCGAGTATGTTTTTTATGTTCGAAGAATTTATTAAATAAGCAAAAGAAGAACAAAATGTGGCAAAACAAGGTAAAAAAAGGTTGCCTTGGCCAGCAAGCCGATCTCTAATCCAGAAATCAAAAACCAAAGACAAAGCAAAAATACACAATAAACCAGTAAATCTAAGAGTAGTACTTACACAGAAAATACACTCCAGAACAGCAAATGACCTCTGCTGGAGCCTATTTTCAACCTCTTATAGTTTCACCCCCAAAAAAGGGGTATGGCCTTGAAGCACATGTACTTAATACATAACAGTTAAACAATGTTTACATTTCACCTTATTAACAGAAATTACATAAAAACAAAAAAATAACAATAAGAAGTGAAATAAACAGAACAACCCAACTATAACATAACAGTGGAATATAATTTTGTTCACACAAGTTTTGAGATAAATAAAAAGTCAAACAATTGCTCATGATTAATTTGCATGTTATGGACACTTTTTCTAGTGCTGGTTTATAACTTACGCTAAGGCAGTTTTGACTTTCATTTTGGCTTTGCTGCTCATGACCCTATCCCATCTGATCACATGGTAATGAATCCTTACTTGTTTTTTGACTTCTGTTTTGTCTTGCCTTGTGCACTTTCACCTCCTGATGTTTTGGTTCTTTCCACAACATACCATTTTTTCCTCCCAAAATACACAACAGGCAAGACATTTACTGATTAGGTGAGCTCCTGACTGTTAACTGGAAGAATTAAGACTCTGTACAATAAAAAAAAATCTAATATCTATTTAATGGCTGTGTCTTAGTTTGCCAACCCCATCCAAGCAGTCATAAAGAAGACACTGATTTGTCAATTTCTATGACAGCAAACTCTAGCTTCCAAAACCTTGTAAATTGAAAGTAAGTTCACAAAAGGATGATGTTTCAGCTAACACAAATCAAGGCCATTATGAAGAAGTCCTCAATTTAACTGTGATAAAGAAGATACAGCGCATTTGTATCCTTAAGTAATAATAATAATAGTAATAATAGTAATAGTAATAATAATGATAATAATATATTTTATTTAATAGGCACCTTTCTTAACATTCAAGGTCACCTTACAATGAAATTAAACAGTAGTAATAAGATATAAAAACAAAAAGGACGATAAAATCAAATAGCAATAAGGCACAGAGGTAGTAGCAAACATCAAAGATAACAGGTAGTAACAGTATTAAATTCATAATTGGTATGCCAGTTTGAAGAGATAAATTTTGAGGGCAGTTTTAAAATGTGTTATTGAGTCTAATTGCCGGATATGAGAGGGAAGTGAATTCCAGAGTTGAGGAGCACTATGAGAGAATGCTTCGAGGTCCGATAGAACAGAGTTTGATGGATGGTACAGAAAGTAGAGCTGCAGATGAGGATCTGAGGGAGTGAGAGGGAATATAAGTCTGTTGGAGATTAGTGAGGTTGTGGAGAGCTTTAAATGTTAACAGCAGTATTTTGTATTGTATTCGGTAGTAAACAGGGAGCCAGTGAAATTGGGAGAGAACAGGTGTAATATGTTCAGTGGATTTAGAACAGCAGGTTATTATCCTAGAAGCAGAATTTTGAATAAGATGTAAGAGATGGATAAGTTTTTGTGGGATGCCAGATAGAATAGCATTACAGTAATCTAAATGTGAAGTGACTAGGGCAGTAACCAATACTTCAGTACAGGATGGAGTCTAGAAATGTTTCGGAGATGGAAGAAGGCGAATGACACCCAGGTTCTTAACCTGGGAAAAGATGTTTGTGTTAATGTTGTTAATTAAAATGGAAGAATGATTAAACTTAGCGAGCGTAGATTTAAAACCAATGAGGAGCACCTCAGTTTTATGACTATTTAATTGGAGAAAATTGTGAGTCATCCATGATTTTATGTCTTGGAGACATACCATAAGAGTACTTGGAGGGAAAACAGAAGTGTATGTAGTGGACAGATAAAGCTGTATGTCACCAGTGTAACAATGAAATTTAATACCATGGTGCCGGAAGATATTACCTATTGGGAAAATGTAAATGAGAAAAAGAAGCAGCCCCAAAACAGAACCCTGCGGAACTCCCTTAGTAACACAATGTTAAGCATGAATTACAGCATATAAAACTGACAACGCAAATGCAAATCATTATGAAAAATGGCACGCAAGAGCAACTAAGTGCGCCCCTGGACTCAAGGATACACCCTGCTCTGATGAGTTTAGGGAACCTTCATACATACATCTTATGATGCAATCAAATACATCATCAGTGATGTTTCCTGGGGTCATTGGGTATTTTTAGTCTTTCAACATCATAACCCTTGCCCGGGTGACCCAGCAGAGGTTCACCACCATTGACCACTGACAGTGTTTAAGCAACATTAGTCCATGGTTCGCTTCTATAACAGATATTTATAGATTATTATCTGCAGTACATTCAGGCCATATAATGTCAAAAAACTTCAGCCATAGGTTGAAAAGTTTGAAAGAGGCATACTGTACAAATAATATCCCCAGCGATGGACTGGTACCTTATCTAGAGGATTGTTCTGTCCTTGCTCCCTATCCTTGCTGGGATAGGCTCCAGCCCCTGGTGAACTTCATCAGGATTAAGCTGGTATGGTATGGTATGGTATGGTACATGTAAATTATGTTTCATACTATTCTGGAAAGGTACTATAAAGAAAAAATAGGATTAAACACAAATGAAGTTATATCCACCCATCAATTTATCCAACAAGCCCATTAATCCAGTTCAGAATTATGTGGTGTTCAGAGCCTTTTCTGGTAGCACTGGGCTTAAGGTGGAAGCCAACATACTTATACTGAGCCATTTTACACCAATGAACCTAACAAATATGTCTTTATCATTGTTATTCTGGAGATTTATGAAAAAATGCCACCAGCATATAATGATAAGCCACTAATATTACCATTCTGTAAAACTAATAGCTTTTTCTGTATTAATGGCAGCACAAAATCATTCTTTTTCTATTTTTCTTCTATGATGGTAACAAGATAGGAATAGCTCATTATCTTCAATAAAGAAACAAAATTCTAGACTTTTCTTATTTCATGACATTCTTGTTACTGTCAGACTTGTATTTTTATCTCCCTGATTTCCCAGATCTCCATGTATTTCATATCTGCTACTGCTGTCTTTATTTATTTTTAAAGGTTTCATTTAAAGAGACTCAAACAAATTTGCTGTCATTTCCTTACCTGTGCCACATCCTAACATCATCTGGGTAAAATGACATGAAGCTATGTAAACCTGCATTTATTTTGAGGCTCCTGTCGTTCTTCTCTTATTTGGGTCATACAATGCACACATCAGTGACTGGTCTTCACTACAAATCCTGTCATGAAGTATAAAAGTGTAATTATGGCTATTATATAAACATGTTTGGTTTGCTGGTAGCTTATTAAAGTGTTATGAGTGCAGGAAGCCTTGCATCTAAGGTACAAAAGAAACAGAGCATTATTTCCAATGACATAAATATGATAATTAAAGGCCAGTAATAGGCGACACGGGTTGTGCATTGTACTCTTTTCATACTGGTTCACTTTCTTGTCTAAATTATGAAAAGAATTTTTTTCTATTGTGCAATTTATTATCTAAATACAGGCTATTAGGGTAGCCTTTTCGATTTTATAATTACTTGCTAGTTTCAATTACTGGTCATTTATTATTGCAAAGAAGGATCTTAAAGGAAAGATACCTTTTATGCCAACAGCAAGGCATTGTCAACCATAAACCAGAAAAAAATACTTTTCAGTTATTCACATAATTGTAAAAAGCATCTAACAAATAGATCTATGCCAAGGAAATTACATTTTTAAAGCAAAAGCCAGCCATTTGTCACTGTCGTTTTATAGCATTTAGATATATACAGACTGTCAAGCACACAAACATACATGCATTTTTGAAGCAAAAAAGTTATAAGTAAAATGTAGCGTAGGTCCATGAACATATTTATAACTAATACTGTATCTATATTGTTAATAATGACATAATGGTTAGTGTTGTTTATAAACTGGCTCAGTTAGTGACCAGTATGCATGCTCTCCTTCTGCCCATAGGGGTCATTCTCCTAGTCCTCTTTCCACATCCCAAAGATGCAGGAATTTTTATTCACAGCTACAAATTAGTCCGTTGTAACTGTGCCATTTGATAGACTGTTGCCCCAGGGTTCAACCCTAACTTGCTGCCTATGACCCTAACAAATGGAAGAAGTAAAGAAGGAAATGGATAGATGGATGGATGAATGGAGTGATGGAGATGATGGTTGGAAAATGTACACCTATTTTGTAAGCACTCATATTCAGGAGGTGACCCAGGGTGGAATGCTACATTTGATAAAAGCCAAACTATCATAGGTCAAACTTAAGCATTCACCTACATTTGTTCATACCTGGGTAATTAAGAGATGCTAATTAATTTAACGGAACACTTCTAAGTGGTGATTATCCTTCATGGATGTGGTAAGTAATCCAATACAGGTCTTTTAAACTGCAAAACTGCAGTGGTAACCATTGTGCCTCTGTATCCCCAACAAGTATTCCTTATAAAAAAATATTTTCATTATGTGTTACTAAATGGCCACAGCTATCCAACTATCAAAGCACTTGCTTTATATATGCTTAAGCAATGAATCTAACTTAGGTGCACAAACAGAGCTGCAAAGAAATCCAACAAGCACATACTTGGATTGTAGGAGGAAAACCAGAGTACTTGGAGAAACAGCCCACACATGTACATAAGTGTGAGAGTATAGTATAAGAACAATTTTGTGTAAAAAAAGGTCATTAAACTAACATATTTCAACAAATATTATCACAAACTCTTGTAAAAATCCTCAAAGTGCTACTGCAGTATATACAGCTTACTCTGGGTATCTGTGGTTCACTGTGCAAAGAAAAACTTTTGTATTTGTGCAAAATTTACTTCCAGTCTCACCGCATCTGTTATCACTCAGTCATCTGGCTCCACCAAGCTAACCAGCTCAAGCTGAATAGCTCATTTTTAATTATCTGAAGACCACTATACCAAACACCTATGTGATTGTAAAGGCTATCTATCATGTCACCTTCTAATTTATATTTGATTATACTAAAAAAATACAAGTCCTCCAGTCGCACGGTCCTGAAATTAGTGTCACCAGTGAATTACACAGGTTAGGGATAACTTCCCTTCACTTGTACTCAATACATTATGCTACGTAGCATCCTATTAGTCTTCTTAAGTCTGGATGTGGATAGTGAAGAGGCCACCATGATTTTAAGTGCTTCTCATGAAGTGTGTGTGTCAGCCTCCCACTATGTAATTGTACCCTTTTTATTTCCAATGTGTACATTTATTTACATTAGACTTCTTCTGAGATGTTTCTGCCCTACTCATTCAGGGAAGTTACTTGCATCATGTCTGTTTATTTTCTGCATTGGAGTCGATTTGGCACCCATCTACGCGCTACACCTTGAGTTCTCATTTCTTATAGTTTGAACACTAGCCTCACAGGTGGTACTTTCATCAAGAGTTTTTTGAAAATAAAAATAAATAACATATGTATATATAAGGCTGATCAACTGCTCCTGTTGCTTCATCATAGAAATCTAGTATGGTAGTGGAAAACAATGTTGACTGCTCTTTATACAGTATATATTGTTCAGTCTTATCTGGCCTACGTTATGAAATGATTCAATATTAAATTAACGCAAGGCTGTTTGTAATTTTTTAATTTGATATTTTGCACCCTATTACACATGCCCATCAGAGGGTCATCCTCCAAGTTCTACCCAGGTATGTGCTAGCACCCTAAGCCAGGAGGGGCACTGCTGCTTACTGTCTTGTCTTCTCCTTCCTCCACAGTGCAAAGAAAGTTCCCAGTGAGTGCAACTGACTCTGCCCCTTCTGGTCCCTGGAACATAAAAGTGAGACTGTCCGGAAGGAGGTGTCACTACTTCTCCAAACAACATAAGAACAAGAACTCCACAGTCTACTTATATTCAACCTAACCATTCTAAGCTAGTCTGAGTGTTATCGAGGCAGCAATTTTGTTTCTTTTTGAAAGTCACTGTATGAGTTTTTTTTTTTTTTTGTTAAAATAAATGAGGACAGCCAGGTTCGCACCACAAAAATTTGTCACAGTATCAGCCCTTCATCCCCTTGGACAGCCGCAACCTATACAGAGCATTCAAGTGCAGGGAATCCATTTCAAATGAAATCTACATCATAAAGTGTGCAGTAAGTGAGGGTGTCTGAAGATTTTCTGAATCCACTGTAAAGTGTAAATATTAAGAAAGGCAAAACATTGGGGGCATCAGTTTTTGCTTTCAATAACTAATTAAAGGTATGAAAAATATTTTGCATTGTTTCTAACATCATTTTGTTTTGCTTAGCAATGTGACCATTTTGTGAATCACATTGTTAATCACATTGCTTCCATTTACTGTGGGTGTGGCCTTGGAGGTTTTGGTGTCTGATGTCATTGACTCGACAAGTTTAAAGGTCAGTGATGACAATCTTTACTCATCTAAGATTGCAGATAGAATTAAACTTTTTGATAGTGAAATTCAAATTAACAGTCTTTTTGGTTTTTGATCGTTTTGCTCTGAAACTCTGAGATCTTTTTGCTTTGAAATTTTGCCTACAATTCTTGCTTGACCTTTTGGCTTTGACAGTAGTATAAGCTTTTTTTTCACGCATCTCTTGGTCCTACTCCTCTTAAAACTGTTAACTATCCGTCTCTAGCATATACATCAAGAGTAAATATGTTTAGGAACATCTAAATGCATAATTATTCATACAATTATCTAGTCAGCCAATCATGTGACAGCAGCACAATGCATAAAATCATGCAGACACAGGTCAAAAGCTTCAGATAATTCTCACAATGGAGAGAAATTGTGATCTCATTAAATTTAACAGTGGCATAATTGCTGGTGCCAGATGGGCTTGTCTGAGTATTCTTTCACAAGCCTTCAGGGTAAGTGTCCTGCTAGTAGTTTGGGACTGACTAGGACCATGATTTGATGAAGGCACAGTCAAAACAATCCATTAAAGCAATGGTAGGATAAAAGAAAAACATATGTCTTATTATAAATCTCTTGAAGAAAAAAAGAAAATTCTGAAAATTCTGGTGCATGAATAAATACAGTGCACACACACACAAAAATGAAAATAAAGGAAAAATAATAGACCAAAAACTTCAAGCTGATGAATTCTTTTATGTACAAAAATAACTAAGAAACAAATAAGACAAAATACCCAAAAATGTGGTTTAACTTCCAAAGGAAATATTCTCAGTCCTGGGTTAAAAAAAGCAAAAACAAAAAAAAAACTGCCTTAATACTATTTAAAAACTAAGGTTCTGATGAGCCAATTAGCAGGAGTCAATTAGATTCCTCTGAAGAAACCAGCCACTAAGCCCTTAGCAGACGATGTCTCAGCCATTTTAAAGAGGATGGCATTTCCCTCGAGGACTACCCTGCAGCTGGACGGAACTAACTGCTGCCCTAAAAGGGAAACCATTCTGTGCAACTCGAAACCAAACTAAACCCATCACCACCTAATAGAAAATATAATAACAAAAATAATCTATATTTTGTATATCTTTGGTCACAATAAAGCAACCTAGAACAAAACTGTTAAACCACAAATAAATTCCAACTGTCCTTTATAGCTTCCAGTGTACTGTGCATGTGCCTGATTGAAGCGCCATCTGCATACCCAGTTACTGGAAGTGAGTTGTTGAAATACCTTATTGTCATGCTACGCACTTAGAGTTGTGCAAGGTTCAGCTGAGTGTTACTTTGGGGACATGTCACTGTTTTTGCTGATCTCCTGGGGTTTTCATGCACAACAGTCATTAGGGTTTACTCAGAATGGTGTGGAAACAAAAAACATCCAGTAAGCGGCAGTTGTGCAGACGGAAATGCCTTATTAATAAGAGAATTCAGAGGAGAATAGGCAGGCTGGTTTAAGTTGACAGAAAGGCTACGGCACCACTCTGTACTTCTGTGGTGAGCAGAGAAGCATTTTAGAATGCACATCATGTCTAACCTTTAAGTGGTTGGGCTATAACAGCCGAAGTTAGGCTCCACAAATGTCAGCCAAGAACAGAAAGCAGAGGCTGCATAGGGCACAAGCTCACCAAAACTGGACAACTAAAGACTAGAAAGACTGATCTAATGAATCTTAATTTCTGCTATGGTACACAGACGTTAGGGGCAGAATTTACAACAGCATGAATCCATGCACTCAACCCACCTTCTGTCAACATTCCAGGCTGGTAGTAGTGGTGTAATGGTGTGTAGAGAGATTTCTTTGCATGCTCTGGGCCTATAATACCAATTGATCATTATTTGAATGCAACAGCATTGTTGCTGACCAGTGTGCATTCCTTCATGACCTCAATTTCCCATCTACTAATGGCTGCTCCCATCATGATACTACGCCACTGGTTATGTAAACGTGTTATGTGTTCTTCCCTGCCCTTCCCACTCATTGGATCTGAAACTAATAGAACACCTTTGGTATATGTTAGAATGGGACACTCGCAGCATGAATATGCAACTGACAAATCTGCAGAAATTGTGTGATGCAATCGTGTCTACATGGACCAGAATCTGAAAAGAATGTTTCCATGTGGAATCCATGGTATGAAGAACTGAGGCTGTTTTGTGAGCAAATGGAGGGCTTATCCAGAATGATCTGTTGCTTATGTTCTCAATTAGCTCTGATGGAATGAATAACAAAATTATCATGATAGTAGATATAGAAACAGAACACAGAATTTCACAAAATATGATGTACTTATGAAATTCAGTGATAATTTTCAGCTCCTAGCTAAATAATTAAGCAGGAGTGATACAAGGCTTATGAACTAAAAGAACAATTTAGGATAGATAGAGATGTGAACAGTTCAAATTTCTTAGGTGGATTGATATTATAAACAAGTGTAAATGGTACTTTATTGACATCATTTGTGAATTATAGAATGCAGAAAATGGAAATGAAAAATTCAAAGGAAATCAAAAGATGTCAATATGCTTCCAGGCAACAAGATAATATAAAACACAAGCATATCTTAATGCATATGAAATTGATAGGTTATTGTAGGAATGGTTAAAATGTTAAATTTCAGCCCTGAATGATTTATTTTGAAACTATGAACAATTTTTCAATGAGCTACACAAAGTTCAATGTGCTTTTTTCAAAGCTGATATTAATAACAGTTTTATTTAATAAATCATTTAAAAAAATATTGTTGTATATTTACAGTATGCAACTCCTTAAACTTATCTTAAGTTTTAGCAAACAATGCATGGGATGAAGAAACAAACAATTTTTGATAATATGTTAGTATTGCTTATGGTTATCTTATGTTATATGTTTGTACGCAAAATACAAATAAGATCAACATAAAAATAGATACGGATGGGACCTGAACTATGACACTACTAATTTACAGACAGACATGCTAATATCTGCTCTGTTCTTCAACCACTGTAAACCAGCACTAAAATCATCCTCTCTGAATAAATGCAAAACATAATTAGTGTTTCAGGGACATGCGGTCAGGGGAGGCAGGCGAGGGTCATCATGAAAAGTAAAAAACCTAATAATGATAACATAAAATAATAACATAAATTTGTCCACTGGTCTGTGCTATAAATTTGTTTTCTGTATGATTCCAATAATTTTGATCATTTTTATAGTCAAAATCGCTGAATTGGCGCATTTCCGACGAACAAGCCTCGCCTCAGACTGCACTCTCCCTCACACACTGGGTTGATGCACACCATTGGCACATTCCTGTTGCCGTCTCTCTGTATGTCGCCAATATAATGTTTGCAGATATGTTTATTATACATCCTGACTTTCCACAGTCTGGCTAATATCTTTAATGAGTTTCTGTGCCATTTTTAGTCTTGCTGATCAGACATAAAATTGCAGTGAAAAGGCACAGGGTGAGGCAGACAGTACCGTGCTGCACCGAAGGGGGTGGATGTGAGCCCAACAGGTTCTTGTAGCTGCTGTTCTTCTATGCAGAGGCTCAGGATGCCAATAAATTAGCAATATCAGAAATTTTTATTTTTTGTTCTGACTGACTGCCTAAATGGAAGGTTAAGATTTTTAAAACTAAAGGAAAATAAGGAGGACTTTTATAAGAAAGTTATGGAGATTTTCATGGAGAAGGATAGGTGCATGGACTTCATTTACAAATAAAGGTTGTAGATAGATCCAACCATAAACGGTTTTCAATTTTATAAAAAATGGGATCAGATTAAGAAAAAAAACAATCCAATATTTAAAAACTAAATTTTGACCTTAAATAAAATACTCTTTTGTTCTTCTTGTTATCCTTTTGTTGAAAAGTCTGTATTAAAATTGATTAAAGCATCAGAATTAAAAGCCTTTAAAAACAACCAAATATTTCAATTAAGGTCAAAATTGAAATGTGTTTTTTTTGTACACCACTCAGTACTTTCATTTGTATTGAATGAGTATGAATTGTGGACTTGCAATGGCAAATTTAAAACACATGGAGGGTGCAGAGCAAATTTGCTCCCTCCACTCTCTCTCGCCCCTATAAATGTAACGTTCTTTCTTAGCCAAATATGTACCTTACCTATGTGTGTGTAAAGAATATTGATTAGAAGTGAAACACAACCAGTAGTCAATGTGCATGCTGGCTGCCAATTGAATAGTGAATAAGCTACTCTTTTGGGTTCATACATTTGTAAAACTCACTCTAAAGGAGTTAGTGCCTCACCGGACATGAACCTCACCACATGTCACTCTTCTGTTTTTTTGACCATTAAAACAAACTTTCTGATAAGATATTTTTTTGAGCCTCAGGACCATTTGATTGGTCTAACAATGAAAAATATTTTTCTTTAGATTGTCTGCAAATATCCATAAATTTTGTCAGACAGACAGCCAGCCAATCAGGAATATGTATCTTTTTCTCTTCTGCATATATTTGTGTATATAAAATCTAAATAAGATTAAGATAAAAAAGGACACGGGTGCGACTCAAACCATGATGCTGATGTGCAATCGTACATGCTATTATTTGTGATATTCTGCAACAGCTATAGAGCATAACTAAGAAGGCTATTTATGACTACTAAATGCAAAACATCATCACAGATTTCTCAGGTTTTTTATAGACTGAATTCATTTATCTGTAAAGTTGGATTTTTCTAGATTTGAGGGCCATGAGATTGATGGATGAATGAAAATTGTTTTTCCTTTGGTTGTCCACAAAGAGCCAAGAATTTACACTCTTCAATAACATATAAACGTAGCCTAATATTTGGTCCCAGGATTCTGTAGCAATGAGGAAGCAGCATGGATCACAATGCCACCTTAGAATATTAAGTGAGTCCACTAAATCTGCAACTTTGATCTTTTTGCCTTTCCATTGTGAAAATCAACATGAAATTAACCTATACCAGGGAGAAACATCCGTTATAGATAAGCAATAAGTGTTAGGTATCTCAAAACTGTTTTGTGATAGGTGATATGTTATGTCTGCGGTGGGCTGGCGCCCTGCCTGGGGTTTGTTTCCTGCCTTGTGTCCTGTGTTGGTTGGGATTGGCTCCGGCAGACCCCCGTGACCCTGTGGTTGGGATATATTGGTTTGGATAATGGATGGATGATATGTTATGTTATCAGTATGTACACATAAGCATTTATTTGTTTGGAAAGTCTTACTAATACTGTAGGTTTAGTATAAGCAGTAAATTGTTTTGATGGGATGCTCTCTTGTCTCTTGTGAATAGCTTGACCCATGGCTTGAGCTGAAGTGACATCTCTGTCTATCAGTTTACATGACCTGGGGGGGACCAGTATAAACAAAAAATGTTGGACAAATATGAGGAAAACTGGCTCATGATGAAAAATTACACATGTCAACAACAATGGAAATGGCAAACTTTTTGAACTCTGTATTTAATATGTACCTCAACTTTTATTACTTATGAGGTCTTGGATGACTTTTAAATACATATAAATTACAATGGTAAATATCATAGCTTCACAAATGTCTCACAATTATTGCTTTATTCTGTTAAAATATGCTTTGCCATCCTTCACTCCCACATTCTCTACCACTTTATTGTGTTGATGGTATTTTTGCCTCATTACCAAACATTAAAGCCAACGTAACATTGTAATTCACATTGTCATATTTCCCTTTAACTCTTATCAAATTGAGTAGTGCTAAACTAATACATTTTGCACTGTGGTGGCACTGCGGGTCCCAGATGAGCGCAAAATTGTCACTGGTCTTCCTTAAACTATGCTACACATTGGGTATGTTTACATTCTGAATGCTTATGTTGTCAGAATAGGAAATATCCTACAACTTGACACGTCCAATCTCAGTTGTTAGCTTTACTGTCTTATATTAAAACTCATCAGTTTGATTATATAAAAAGGAATTATACTTAATCTAAAGTTCACAGGCACTTCTTTAAAAGGACGGAACCTCTTCTTGATTTAAAGCCAAAAATGTCTTATTTTATAGGTGTGTTGCACAGCATTCACTCCTCTTGTTAGGTCGCCGATTGCAGGAGTAATTTGACAGCAGTCAATGCATTCTCCCAGAATCTCCAAGACATGCCACGTCAACATTGCTACAGCATGAGAGCCAGACCTTTTCCTAGTGAAGTACCAGATAGCTGGTTGTGTCTCTTCCACTTAAGCTATGAATGAAAAGCAAGGCATTTCAAAGACCAGATATCAAAGCAAAATCTGTTTGGGGAAAATTCAATTAATTGTCATTGCTGGTCTTGACCCAGGAAAATGGCATTTCTGACATATGTACAGAAAGATTGCAATTTGCATTTTATTAAGTGTCTAGATGGTTTTGGATCAGGTAGATTCTGTTCTTTTGTTTAAGCTGTACATGGAATAGCAAAAAAAAAATATCAGATGCAGAACAAAGGAGCCAATGACATGATGCTTAACTATTAAACATAATAACTAAAAAAATAAAGGCAAAACATGTGTACACTTCAGGCTAGCTAGACAACTTGAATGAACTGATAGGAAGAAACGCCTACACCACTGTATAAAGAGGACACTTTTCAATTATCTTGCTCAGCAAAGCAAACAAATTAATGGTTTACTTGCAAGACAAAATTGCTGAGAACTTGAAATGTTTCACTTAAAGTAAAGGCTTTCTAAGGTGGAATGTACAATCGAAAACTGAACTTAATAAATGCAGACATGTTACCTTAATTGGGATCTGTGCATTCATTCAGTCTTCAGCTTTACTTGGGCCGACAGATGCCTGTACTTTAAATGATTTGGGACAAATACATTTGCAGTCACTCTATGATGACCTGCATGGGGACAAGCAATAAAAATCACTCCATTTAAAACAGATTGACAGGCAGTGCCCATCTAACAGGTACCACCATGACCAAGTCAGTTTAATTGGCATGCTGCTCTAAGACTCTAGTCACTTGAATTCATAAGAAATGGCAAATGTTGAAAACAATGTCTGCTGCTTGGAGGGAATTATAACCATGGACATGCAGTAGCAATATTTGCAGCTCTGTCTCCTTATAGTGCTTGGACCCTGGTTTGCTTCCACATCCTTAATACCTTCCAGTACAGTCAGGTTTGCTCCTTCTGTCTACAAGCCTAATGGTTGGTTTTAGTGAAGAAGTAGGTGCTCAGATCTGACAAAAGTGCTGAAAGAAAGGTCAAAAAGATGCTTTAAATAAAATACACTATTCAAAAAAATTAAGGGAACGCTTAATCATCACAGTCCAACACCAAGTCAATTAAGCTTCAGGGATATCAATCTGTCCAGTTAGGAAGCATAAATGATTGTGAATCAACTTCACCTGCTTTGGTGCCAATGAAAGTGACAACAGGTGCACTGGGAGGCAACAGCAAGACAACCCCCAAAAGGAAATGGTTTTGTAGGTGGTGGCCACAGACAGTTGCTCTCTCCTCATCCTTCCTGACTGATTCTTCTCTAGTTTTGTTTTTTGTTAGTCTACACCTCTCCAGGGTCTCCTCAACCTGCTCCCTACATTTCCATTATTTTATATTTAATGTTTAATTATTCATACTGGTTGATGATCAGAACATGTTAGAAATTTTACAGTAAAACACATAAGAGAATACAACATAAATGCCATGCCAAAAACCCTTGCAATTATTTCAGAGAAGTACTTTTTGGTGCTTATCCATCCAGTATTATTAAGGCCATTTCCAATTTGAAATCCATCATTCTAGAGTGAGAAGAATGCTTTAGAAAATAAGTACATTTAAGAAAGCAAACAATGTTTCCATGGATATCCCAGAACATTCATCCAAAGATCAGTCTGCATGTTACTTTGAGAAATTGGAAAACTTAAAAACCATGCATCCAGGAATCTAAAGGCCTCTGTCAAAATGGTAATTGTTACTGGTCTTTCCGACTCTACTATCCAAAAAGAAGGACAAAATGTTGCATTAATTGAAGGGTAAACTAGAGAAAGCCTCTTCTATCCAAAAATATTGCAGCAGGGTTTATGTTTGTAAAGTTTCATCTGAATGAACCAAAAGTATAATGCAGGCAAAAGTAAAGTAGAGCCATGCTTGGTGAAAATGACAAAACCTTATAACAAGCGAGAAACTCAAAGGTTGACGAACATAAAATACTACACTCACAATTTCATACTGTAAATTATTGTTTCATATTATGGTTTCTAAAGGTGCTTCTACAAGCAACTGAATCTTACTTTTGCACATATATCTTCTGCATTTTGCCTTATTATTTTTAACACAGCCTAACTCAGGGGTGGGCAATGTCGGTCCTGGAGTGCCACAGTATGTGCAGGTTTTTGTTCCAACTCAGTTCCTTAACGAGAACTCAATTATTGCTGATGAAGCACATATTGCTTAAGTGACATTTTGATGCTTCATTTTAGTGGTCTCGCTTGTTAAGGTTCTCCAGCCTTAATTCCTTATTTCAATCTTAAACTGCTGCATTCAGTGTTTTAATTGCTCCTTATTAGCAATAAGATGTAAAAGACAAAGCAGCCAGCAGTTCTCCAGCTAGCTTTTTTCCAATTACATCTCTGTGTGTTCATCATGCACTGTTTGATTTAATAAAACACTTAATAGAAAAATGTGACAGACTGAAAATGATCTGTTTTAGGCTTCAAATCATTTGGATGATATCCTTGGAAAGGAAAAAAATCTATGATATAAGAGCCTTACATTGCACAGACTAACAAGCCATAAAATTAAATAAGGTCTGAGATTTTCAATGACTGGTTTCTAATTAAGCAATTGGGTTGGAATGAAAACCTGTAGCCACTGCGGCTCACCAGGACCGACATTGCCTACCCCTGGCCTAACTCAACATAATTCTGTATAATCCAATTTATCCACGTGGAACTAACCATGAATTAGGGCACAAGTCCATCAGAAGTCTTTTTCACATACACTCCTACATGGCAAGTTGTGGTGAACCAATTGTGAAGCACAAATATCACATGTGAGTGAAAGCCCACAAAGATATGGAGAAAACATACAAACTCCACACAGACAGGAACCCAGTGCTAAGAACTGCACTAGCCCTAAGTAAATGTTCATTTATTCTTTGAGTTTTGCTGGTGTGTTAATTTGCATTACAAAATGCTTAGAATCTCCAGTAGCAATGCTAAGAGTTATTTGAACTTCCTTTACATTATGAATTTCAATGTAATCTCAGCACAAATCCAATTTAGAAAACAATGAGGCTTACTAAGCCTCTTTAAGGAGTGACAGTATTGCAGATAATGCAATTACTTGTCCCATAAGACCTGATAGCTGATATATGAACCAAGTGAGACATTATTTTCTAAACAAAGGCAACGTGAGAACAATTGTTCAATCAATGCAAACAATTTTTTGGTTGATTTTCTATTTGGTACAAGCAATTCTGTTACTCCAATTAATACCTCAATTGACAATTATATACATCATGTAGTGGGTATGCAAGTGCTTTTCATTTAGGAAAAATATCATGAAAATCTCTATTAAGATGTTTTCTGTTTCTGGGCTAACACCACATAATATTTAAACATCTAAAACTGAAATTTTTCTATTCTGAAATTAAGTGCTGTTCTCAGGTGGGAGCTGAATTCTGCTTTGTTAAGTTTTGTCTTTTTTGTTCCTGCTTTCTTCTTTTAACTCCCTGATGTTTTATTATTTCCTTCTAGTTTTACTTTGAAGTCATTTGTTGTATAAATTCAACTGGACTGTATTGAATATTCTCTTCAAATATATGAAAACCTCTGATAGGCAAATAGTGTGTATTTATTAAAAGAAAGGTCTCTTGGTACATGCTGCCCCATATGCATTTTTTACAAACACTATTGAAAATGGTAAGGAAAATAATTTATTTTAATCCTCTTCAGTGATTTATCCTAAATTTAGCAATTATTTTCAAAATGAGGTTTAGACATTTAGTCTATAACTCTCTATTATATAAAAAAAATCCTGGGACAAGACGAGACTTTTTAGCCTGGGATGAGACATGACTTTTTCAGAGGGATAATTTCAAGTCCTGCAAGACAAGACTTTGTGCCAAGAGATTTAACCACGCCCAGGGCCGGAAATAAAAGAACAAAGAGTAGATGACAAAGTAGAACGTTGTAAAGAGGTTCAAAAATGTGGCCGCAAACAAATGGAAATTATTATCAGTGAAATAACGGAACAGCGAAAAGGGATTGAATATGTGGACATAGGTGATATGACCTATTGTTCAGTTTTAAAGTTTAAGTCGGAGACTTGTAGATCATCTAATTCGTGTTGCCATCAAGGAAAAGTGGTGTTTCTTCCCAATGAAGAGGCGTATCCACGAGAAATAAAAGATCTACAATAATCATAATACAATAATCTGTTTGTGTTCGCATCAATCAATGCTCAAAACGTAGATTTACATGATTCAGGACAATGTGCTATGAGAATCTGTGGTCCCGCAACAATTAAAACTACTACAAGTTTAATTTCAAAGAAAACACAATTTAGTCACGTTTATAATTATGATCATGGAGAAGCGATGCAACAAAGAATCGAAAGAGTTAAATAATCGGACATATTAGAAATTCTGCAGCCAATAATGGATACAAATCCATACATCCAAAAGTATCATACTTTACACAAAATTAATCTGAAAAACACGGACAAAGAAGTTTTCTTGGATTTCTATATGAGATAATTTCAAGTCATGCGAAATGAGACTTTGTGCCAAGAGATTTGAAGAGGCATATCTGCGAGAATTAAAAGATTTATCGTTTGGTGAAAGTGAAATCCACATATGCGAGTGAAGTGAGCAGGGGGCAAAGCCCCCTAGTATACAATATATATATATAGTCTATAATTGAAATATAATTTAGGGGGCGTTGCAGCACCCCAAACCCCACACAACACAGAACAGCACAGACACAATCCCAGGTTCATAAATACAAGTATTTATCAAACAGTCTACATTAATCATGTTCTTCTCTGTTAACATGGCACAGTACAACAGTGTAATTCTTTCTCTTCTCTCTCTTCTCTCCTCCATTTCTCCCCAGCAACTGTTGTCCAGCTCCTCTCCCAGCTCTGACTCTGTGTGAGTGAGGCAGAGCTACTTCACTTATACAAGACCCAAAAATACTTCCTGTTCATGGGCATTGTCCATAGGAAGCACTTCCGTGTAAAACGGAGTGTCACAAAAGAAGGGAACACAAGTCCCTGAAGCACCCCCTGGCAGTCCCCCTGGAACCCTACAGGGCAAAACTGTAGGACTACAATTGCCAGCATGCCCTGTGGGTGTCTGTATGGGTACCGTAATCTGGGGATACTGCCTTCTAGTGTCTCTGGGGTGAATAGTTCACAAGATACTTCCATCTGGCTTCCCAACCAGGTAAGCAGCCTTGACTGAGTCCTTCTGGGATGACAGCATCTCTGCTGTAGTGTTGGCGCCTTCTGCCAATCTCCTGGTTGAGAATGGGAACAGCTTGCCTTCCTTCTTGTCCAATTATTGCCTTGGCCTCCTGGCTCGGAAAGAAATCTTGAACCATCCTGGCTAGGATGCAGGCCCATGTGCATGCTGTCCCTTACAACTTCCAGTTGTAAGTTAAGTACAGATGTCAGAAGATGGAGAGGGTATTCCTGAGTGTCAGGTCTACATGATTGTTATCTGATTAAAGCAAATCGAGATTTTCCAAAAAGATTTTAAACAAATAATGCATGGTAGATATTTTAACCTCAACCCCCTCCACTGTAAATATTTTTTACAGTGCCATAAATGGTAAAACCTCATTAATATAACATGACAGCAGGCGAAAAGCGTTGGGGAAACTAAAGATGTTTTTAAATAAATTTGTAGGGTTTAAGCTTCAACAATAATTTATCTAGTAAAGGATGAAATACAGTTATTTACAGCACTAAGCATTATGTTATGTTAAAGAATTTTGTCATTGTTATTAATTATAATTAATAAAAACAAAACATGTAACTTCATTACTGACTAAACTGACAAGAAAATTTCCCTTACAGCTTACTATGTATCTTTCGGTTCGCTAAAACTGACAAATGGTGTTGACAAATCAGACAAGTAAATGACTTGCTTCTTTCAGCTGACTTCCTCTTGGGTGAGCCCTTTGTTGAGCCAAAGAAGTACAGAATTGACACTGTGGTACCTGACTATCCTCATAAAGCAGTTTAAACCCATGGTAATTATGGACTCTGCAAGCCTACTAATTAAGTTTTGGAAAATTTCATTGGAACTTGTGTCTAAAGCAGGGGTTCCCACACGCCTAGGGGGTGTAAGCTTGCATTTTTGGGTGAGGAAGGCTGCGTTGTGATTTGCCAAAATTGAGCAAAGTGTGTTGTCTGACTTTATTGTGGTACAATCTGTGTCTTGCAATGTGTCATCATTTGTGGGTCATTTATTAGTTAGTGTAGTTCTCCTGCTCTTTAATATGAAAAGAATTAAGCATTGTGTGCACAATTGTCCCCTGTGAATGAGCCACAGAAATGTGCATTCTCACGGGTTCCTTGCTGCTGGTGGAGCGTTCGCTAAATTCAAATAACTTTTTTTAAGAGAATGAAATTTGGACCGTGCAATCATCCATAGAGAAGGAAGAGATCTAATATTGATTTCTGTGCAAGCCATGATCATGAAACATCACTGATTGTGGGGTTTGATTAACATTTTTGCCAGAATGGGACAAGGGGGACTGAATTGGATGCAAAACCTGCTGCTTACACTTAGCCCTTCTCTCCTGCTGGCATGACGTGACAGTAGTACAGCAATTTTAACTGTGTTGCGCATCTGATTTTGAACTACAGTGCATGACAAAACTCATTAACTGTGTTTCATTGCTTGTGATGTGCCAGCACCCGTTGCTTCACGGGAGTCTCTAATCCCCTAAACTCCTCAATCGTTGATCATGCATCCATTTCCTTGTGGCACTTGATGCTTCATGAGATTCCCCAATCCCTGTAGTATTTAAACTTCATGGGGGACACATTTACAAGATTATGGAGATTTTTTAAGGTAAATTGCTCAATGTATATTTACATTTTATGCACTAAGTTAAATGCTTATTTTTCTGAGGTCAGTTTGTTCAGCCTCAGTACATCATATGGTTCAATATGTGGTTCAAAAATTAGAAATCTGGCTTCTTCATTTTCAAATGTGATATTTCTTTGTAGACGGTGTGACCATAAATCAAACACTTTCTAGTGGTGCGAGAAACAGAAAAAGTTGGGAACCACTGGTCTAAAGGAACAGATCACAAAGTTACATTTTAAAAATCAAACTTGAACATCTTTGAGGTTGAGGTAAAACACGAGAACAATTTTGCTAACACGAGGAGAGCAACTTCACACAAAATGAGACTGGGCTGGCATTTAGGTTGAGTTACTCTGAAATGGTTTGATTTAAAAACAGATTGGGTAAACTGAACTCTCTCTAATGCCGTATCTCAGTGAACACTGTGAATACTGTGACAGCAGGCTAGTCTTCATTCAATAATGTCTCATTCCTGTAATATCTACAGTATATATTTTTTCTTGGCTGTTTTTTAAAGGCATTAGCTGAATGTAGCAGATCATAGGGTAGAAGTACCGGGCCCATGATTCAAAAACTTTCCACTTCCATTTTCTGATTCCTCGTAATCTGTTTGTAGTATCAGAGAGAGAATATATCTAGCTGGTAGCCTGTAGGCATAATGAACCAGGAAGCAAGAAGGTAAAGTGCTTTCATTGGTAACTCAGCCTATACTATTATTTAAATGTATTTCTTGGTTTTAATTTAGTGAGAATTTTGACTCCTTGGCTTAATGATGTAAAATGTTTATCTTTGAATCGTCATATCCAATCTCTGCTTATGCAGGAGTCTATTGGACATAATTATTGTAAACACTGAATTAAAAATAATTCCTATTATAGTACATATCAGCAACATACTTAATGGTCAGTAGATTTGAATGCCTCCACAAATAATTTTTTTTATTTGCCATAATAAATGGAATATTATTCATCTGTAATTACCCCTGTAGCTAATTTCTCTTTAAAACTGTTCATGCTGATAGTTTTTTTACTTAAGTCTAACCTTTGTATTAAGTCATTAGAATATGGCAATGAGATACATTAGAACAATTCACTTTATTTGGTGAACCAAAGAAATTCCAATATTTCATTAAAAACCACGTGCAAATTAAGAAATGCTTGGTCTATTGTATACATACTGACAGCCATTTAGCTGGAATTATTCCAAGGGCATCCTTTTATTATCAAAGAAAGGTACAGATTAAGTTTTTTCTGGACTTAAGCAGCATTTTTGAAAAACAGAGTTTAATTAAGTAGAACAATAGAACTGTAGCACTCAAACTGTTTGGAAGGTTGTCATTTTAATTAACTAACATTAAAACAATTGCTTGCAATTAAAATCAAATTTGTGAAAACATTCAAATTAATGCTCAATGAAAATCACATAACTCTTTGGCAAACACATCTGGGCCATGGCTGATTCATAATTTCAAGGTTTTCATTTTACTTACAGGCCAATTTGCTGCAAAATATAAAAAATGAAGACATGGTATCACATTCTTGGGGACACAGGATAAAATGATGAGAATGTAGAGTTCTTGACCCAAACTGGAACCTGCAGAGTTGAAGTGGGAAAATGGCTTGGGGAATTCTTTTAAACCTGCAGTGATATCATACATCAGCTTTTGTTATTAAAACCACTTCTCATTGTTATATTGAATATCAACACAAATTCTTTAAAATAAATTGGCTTTATGGAGCGGTTTCAAGATGGTTTCAGTATTTACAACTGTCAGTTATTGATCATTTTTTGCGATGTCCATTTTGTCAACCAGCATTAATTGAAACAAACAGCACACTTTAAAATGTACTATTTAAGTAAAAGTAATGGCTAGCCTTTGATTTAACAAGAACCCAAAAAGCCTAAAAATGAAGAACAACTGTCCAGAAAAAACCAACACAAGTTCAAGAATACATTAAATTTAAAAATAAAAATAGTTTAATACCACAATTAAAAACACACTTTGAGTTGAACTATCAAAGGTGTATACCTCAAGTGGAGCATATGGAGTGGGGAAGGAAGGGAATAAGATCATTGAGGATGAAAAACATAAAAAGATCAAATGATGTCCATCTGAGAAGATGACATGTTACATTAAAAGGCTGGTGGTGTGTTCAATGCTGGGGAATGTAAATGTGATATTTATGTAAGAATAACAATGATGTCCTTAAGATAGAAGTTAAATAAAAAACTTGCAAAATCTAAAGTCATTCACAAGCATACATGGTTCCAAAGAAAGCAATATGAAGTGAATATGATAAAAGGAATCTGGCTGGCCAAAATGGAAAATGAAAAAGGACCAGGATATAAAAACAGAATCAAAGAAAGACCAACGGGAGTGAAAACCAAAAAAGCCTGATGAACCGTGCAAACAAAACCAATATATAACCAAAAAGAATTGCCTTTAAAACCTTGTGGAAAAAGTCAGAAAACCCAGGAATCTTTCATTCTGCACACATGCAGTTTGTTTGTTTAAATATCACAACAAAATCAAAAAAATAATCAGCTGTCTTGTAATAGATGAACATTACTATTACTCATAAATAAAAGAAAAAATTCCAGCGTCATTAAACTACAAACTTTATTATTGATAACCAATACAATAAATCCATGTACTCCAGGGTTATCCATCAAAGTGAATCAGCAGGACATAGGAGTCATCAGACTAGGTGATGCTTTTCTAAACTCAGTATTCAGCGTTTGTGTTTTATTGCTAACTATGTCATGATGTAAGGTGAGAGCATAATGATTTGAATTTTATGTTGTAATGAAAATACTTTGGCTGGCTGCTGTACTTCCTGGCTCAAGACTTAGAAAAAGCTCAGACTAGGCCAAGCAAACCCTGTAATTTGCTCACAGCACGTTTATGACTTTCGTTCCTCCCAAATTGACAGTGCAAAGACAGTAAGTCACAAAATATAAAAGCAAAAGGTGAATATAATTTAAAGTAAGCTGAAATATATATAAACATAGAAAACAGATAGAAACTGAAAATATACAGTGAATTATTAAGTAAGAAAAACAATGAAATATTTCTATACATGAGAAAATTGCCCTCCCTTGACTTGCATATTTGGACCCAAACTAGCACCCCTCCCTCTGAAGAAAAGTTTCTGCTCAGTATTATTGATGTATCTGAGACATAGTAAATGATCCGCTCAGGTTCAAAGAGGGAAATGTGGGAGAAAAATTTGAACCATGGTTTGGCGTTCACCCAGCAAGAGATGAAGGTTCAGAGTCTAAAGGTTGAACTAACAGTATTACTTCCAGGATTAGTGCTGATTTGTTTGTCCTGCTAAGCATATACTGTACTAACGAATGAATATGAAATATGGTACACCTTTCATGAGATACAAGAATATTATATTGTAATTGAGCTTGAGCATTAAAAAATGTTTAGATAAGATTAGCAAAGAACATTTAAGTTGGCTGTAGCAAATAAGTATGTACTAAATGTTATGTTTTAAGGATTTAGAATGTAGCAAAACTAAGCAGCTTGAAAATAGTTTAACGTAGCAAAAGTGTTATAACATTTTAATATGTGCAGATATGGCTTCAAAATATATATGAAATAAAGTGTAAAAGTATTTTTTTTCTTTCATGCACTTACTGTGACACTTGAGGTATAGTGAGTTTCCTGTTGACAGGCCCTGCTTGGCTCACAGGGAATGTGTCGTTAACTTCTCTCGATTGTGGAACTAACTGATGGGCCAGTTTGAAACAAAGTGCTTAGGATGATCTTTAAGTCACATATACGTGGGTCAGTGGAGCTGATGGAATGCCAGTACATTTATTGGACTTGGTCACTCAAGATTATACTATGTAATTCTGTTTTGTTGTATTCTATTAGTAACATAATGTAACCAATCATGGTAAAGGTCTTTGCTGATACAATTACATTTTGGAACTATTGTGTAATTGATAGAGGTTTATATTAGTATTAGTTCCACTTTATAACCTTTACTTGCTACCATGTTTCTTAGAGAAGACTTAGAGAAAAATAAAGAAGACTGGTTGACACTTCCTCCTGCATCTGTTCATTACCTCCAAATTATAGGAAAGGGGCTCTGAGAAAATCTCTACTCTTAGGGAATGCTGCAATGGGATGACTATGAGAAAATTAGTGAGAAGTCCATTCTTTATCCATGTTCAATGGGGATTAGCGACCAAATGGCCTACAGTGGATGAACAAAACTGTGGCTTTGTCTATTGTTAATGACAATTGACCCTCCAGAGTTTTACCTTCTCCAGGAGTGGAATTAACTGGATTTTAAGTTTTCTTTTGCTTTTTTGCCAACTGGCCATATATCAATTCTCATATTAAAGGGACTTTATGTTGGCATTATTTTGTTATCCTTAGCTATTACTTTATCTTTGCAAATGTTGTAAGGTTTAGTATTTAGTAAGGTTTTAGTGACTGGTGACATAAAAAAAACAGGACTTAAATTAATGAAATTATATCTATACGAGCAGGAGAAATATTCTGGCAGCATCAGGTGCAATATAATAATCAAACATGATTAAGGCACAAATTAAATTGATAGATCCATCATAAATTCATTTTCAAACCTGCTTATCCAATTTAGTGTTGCCAAGAGCTGACGCCTGCTCTAGCAGGAAAAAGATTTGAACCAGTCCTGATCTGGACATCAGTTTATTGCCGGGAATATTCACACAGATTCACTCACACCAGACCAATTTAGCATTTACCGTGAAACGTGCAGACTAGTTATGAAAGATAAACATACCAAATGATGTTTTTGTTCTTAATATTTATAAGATTTGTCAAGAACATTACATAAATGCTAAGAAATTAATTTAGTCCATGTTTCTATTGTAAACTCTGGAATGGATATTGATAATTTTAAGTAAATAAGCAATGAGAACAAAAAAAAACAACAATATATATACTCGCTCATGGGTAATTACCTATAGTAAGGAATTTGTCAGTACAATAAATCTTTTACTCTGGGTCAGTGAGATGCTGATTCAATTCTATCTTCTATGCTCATTACAAAGAGTGAATAAAACAATACAAACACTTAACAAGATGCTGTATGTCATGGAGCTAATCACGAGTCAGACCACCCTTTGCCTTCATAACTGCTTCAGTCCATTTTGGAATCCTGACTTACATTTCATGAACAGTCATTCAAAAAAAAATTCTTGTTCTTTGAGGGATGAAGGAGGAGTAAATCCACTTTACACTCTGTGCTCCAGAGCCTCCCATAAAAAGTCCAAGGATGTTTAGATCTTGTGATTGAGGAGGCAATCGGAAGGTGTTTGATTTCATTTTGGTATTCATAAAACCGCTCTTGAACTTGTTAAGTAGTATATAGGGTGGAATTATCATCCTAAAATAAGGGAACATCTTGAGGGAATGGTGTTGGCACCATAGGGTGCTCCTGGTCTTTTTAAATGGCTTTCTATTCTGTGTTTGCAGCATAACCCTACAAAGAAATTGTCAGACCTAACGACTCCTGCAGAACTGCTGTCTAAGCTAAGGTGCACCAACACGTTTAACAGTCAACAATCATTTTGACTTGAAGGAATCTTTTGGCTTTCTTTAAAGGTAAGCCTGTCTAGGTATAGGAATAAGGTGAAAGATGACTCATCAGATCATATTACTTTTTTCATTTGTTCAGAAGTCCAGGTTTTGCCTCCTTACACTCTTTGGGTATCTAATATGATATAGTTTTTTTTGAGACATAGGTGATGATTCAATTCTATGATGATTTTGGACACTGTACCTTTGTGTCATTACTAAACAGTGTACTGTTAAGAAATAGCCAAGGATTCATCAATGTCTCAGATATATTTTTTTTGTTTAATTTTTTTTTTGTCCTTTAAATATTATTTTATATTTTACTATTTTTTTATTTTTATATATTTCTATTCAAATATTCCTTGTGATCTCCTTATTGAACCTAAGGAGGCAGGCCCCCTGACATTTGCTACTGAGGTTCTGCCCTCACCATTCATAATGGATTGAGTGTTATGTATGAGATTCTGTCTGATTAGGCATACATTGTTAAGCTTGAAAAATGGGAATTTTGGTATTGTTCTTATGGACTCATGCACATGTAGGGATTGAAGAGAATGAAGTAGCAGATGGAGTATCAAGTCTGTCCCTGAAAATGCAAAAAATTTAGGGTATAAAAATAAAACAGGCATTTATACAAGATTCAAAAGAATATTACATCATATTGGATGGGTGTAAAAATGATAAGGGAAGAAGTTAGAATTTCACTGCTCAGGATTGGCTATACTGGATTAAATTATAAATTGTTTAGGATTGGAAAATGTACCACAGGGAATTTAACATTGTGCCCACTCTAGGAAACTATAGACCATAAATTACTGAGATGTAAAACATATGAATAAGAGAGGAAGAAGATGATGAGGGGAATAGTAACACTATGATAAACAGTTTATTAGGAAATTAACAAGAAAGTAAAGGGTATTATAAGCAAATCTGTATGTTTTTAAGAACAAATTGGATTATTGGAAAACATTGTATTCTTTAGGGTTTACGTGTCCACAGATCAGATAAGGATTTAAACTCATAGCTGTCTTTTTATTGTGTTGATTATGCATGGGCCACAACCTCAGAGGTTTTGCCTCTAGCAATGCTTGAAGCTGACCTAATGATGGAATTAAACAATGGTTGTGTTTGAGGTCTCAAAAAAATACCAAATTGTGAGAGCAGTAATGCATCGCAATGTTGGTCTACCTACTGCCAAATGACAAAGTAGAAGAACAACAAGATTCCTTCACTGGGTCATTGGTGTTCTCACATATTTGTTTGGCTCTTATTCCTGGATTCTGAATTTCTGCTTTTTAATAATACTAAGTACTTTTGTTTTTTTTTTGTTTTTTTTTTTTGGTTTCTGGACTCTTTGGTTATCAGTTTTTTGGCTCACAAACCTAGTATTGTTCCTCTTTTGGATTGCCTTCTGTAGGGTATGTGCTAGCCTTTTTGTCCATTTGTTTTGATTTTGCGACTTGCTTTATTTTTACAAAATATAAGTTGTGAATAAAAAGTATTATAAGAATCTGTTTCCTCTCCCTCTTGAACTTTACCAGCTTGGCTCATTTTTGCTGTGCATGCCTGAAAGCCTGCTTCTTGAGTTCTGGGACAGGCTTCTTGTTTTGAAGGTGAAGCCTTTTGTGTTAACTGGGCAGGTCATAACACCTGTTATCCTTGTCGGCAAGCATCAACTTGTAACCACAAATTTGACTTTGGCCAATGCAGTTTGTCCATGTTTAGAATATGCTGTCACTGTTTTTGAGATGTTTCCCTTTGACCTGAGAATGAATTTTGCAAATTTTTGGCTGATTAACCTGCAATTCTTGCATCAATTATTTGGCCTTCTTGGAACTTAACTAGTTACCTGATGTTGCTTTAAAAATATAAATATCAAAGTGCTAATTATCAGACCTCTTTTATAGCCGATACATACTACTAATTGGTAATGAATCAATTTTAAACCACACATATAGCTGCATTTGTAGTTCTGATTTAGTTACAAAGTTAAAGTCATCTTTATAGGGGTGATTTTATCATTTTGTCCATCGTTTGTGTATGATGTTTCACTTTTACCCCATGCTACTGTGTTTTCTTGATGTATTATGCTACTTGTTGGTGAAAATAAGAGAGACAAAACCAAGATAAAGAGTTGGGGTACCACCATGGTATCCCTGTATACTTGAAACAGTTGGCAAAGTAATGAAAGAAATTGTCTTAACAGACAAAGCTCAGGTATGAACTGATTAAAGAGTAACAAGACGGCGGTTAAGTAGAATAATGACAGGAAGGAGCGGGTCCAGAGAGAACTAGAACTGTAACTGACATCATCAGTGGAATGTTCCTTTGGCTGGTCTGCAAAGGGAGAAAGGGAGAAAGTATTAGAGGATATCGCCAAACCCTAGTCTGGAGGTTAATTATAATTGTTTAAGCCCTTAAGCTGTCTCCCATGTGCACACGTGTGACAAGACTTCGGACCATGTAAACCAGGAGACTCTGGTAGGGCCAGTTTTCAATTCTGTCTGCAAGTGGGACAGCAACACATCAATGCAGAACTTTGAAAAGAAAATGGACTGCTTTGGAAAAATTGCTGAAATATTACTGTAGATTCACATACTGCTCTAAGTTACTGTAGAAAATATTGATATAACCAGATCTGAATTAAAATCAAGAAAGCTTTTATATAGCACCCATAATTAATTTGCTTATTCTGTACAAATTTATATCTCAATAGCTTGTGGATGGAAATGTTTGGTAGAGAGAGGAATAGGAACACTGAGGTTAATAACGTTACCTCATAGACCTAAGGAGCCAGATTTGAGTCAGTGTGCTGCTTGTACCACCAGTACAGACTTTCTTTTCTAATACTTACCTATTTCTTTATATAGGTTTCTTTTCAGGGTAAAGGTAAATCTAACGTGCTATGGAAAAATAAAAACCTATAATTACTGTAAATCTGATATATTTGTACCTCAATATCACTTTGCCAACATTATAAATTCTACTGTCATAATTACAGAACTGTAGATAGATTTCATTTTATTATAGAAATGTATTTATAATGATGTACAATATGCACACTTGGTTAATATTAATTTAGATTTTTGACACATTTCCAAAAAGGTAACATAGTTACATTTAAAAAGAGAAGATGTCTAGTGTGCACATTTTCTTTCTGTTACATCACTGAACTGCTTCAAAAAGTTTGCAAACCAATAATTCTGTAAATTAGCTTCATTTGTCATTATTCACTCGCATCATCCAACAGGTCTATAAAAATGGTACATATTCTAGAATTTTTATACATACAATTCTCTCTGCACCTGCATTAATGTCTTTGATGTAAACAAAGTGAGTGAGATTGAAGGCTTTCAGTTGCTATTCAAGAAGTAGCAGCTTTTATTTATATGCCTCAATATTCTTGAGCAGTTATTTGAATATTTTCCTGTAATTGAAATTTCAAAGAACTCAGTAGATTGAAGTCATAGCCCAGGAAAGCAAGATACCAAAGTCAGTCCTCATTTTTTTCTTATTTAGGTGGCTAATCAACTTCTCATTTGAATTTGAGGTCCAAGTTAGTGCAAAATTTACCATTAACAAGCATACACATGAATTACATTTTTTTCTTTTAAGTTGGTGGTCACAGTCATGTCCCAACATGTAACTTCTATATTGCATACACATTTCTTGGTTATGGAGCTTCACAGAAATATGAAAACTTTAAAGAAATGCTTCAGTTCTCATGGTGAATGAATCAACTGCAAGTAGGAATATTTTTCCCTCTTCTGGTTTGGTTGAAAGTGTTAAATTGCCCTCACACAATGCTGCATTACAGACTGAACCCAAGGATCAATTTGTTGTTTTGGGACAGTCATAACTAGTATACTATTTGGGTAATAAGTTGTATTTCTTGAATAAACAGGAATCAAGGTCAAATAAATGAGTAAGATCCAAATCCTAAGAATGATGAATGTAAGCAGAGCACTGGGCTGACCAATAAAGTCTTCCAATCGCATGAGAAATAGGCAGTCACATAAAGCTGATGTTAGCCAAGTGACAGAACACATTGAGAAAATAAATCAAAGCATGAAACCTCTTAATTGTCTCTATCTTGGTCATTATGGAAAAATATAAATAAAAAATACATTACTGACTTTTTTTGGCTAGTAAAAAATATGTGTACCACATAAAACATTTTGTATTTAAAAATATTCCAACAGTATAGGTGGCACAATGATATAGTGGCTAGCATTGATGCTTCACAGCTCCAGAGTCTTAGGTCTGATTTTTTTTCCCCCTTGGTCTACTCTGGCCACCAATCCCAATACCCCTATAAGACTGAAAAGACTTTTTTGGTTTGGTTAATCAATGACTAAATTTTCACAGTGTTAATGTGCCCCAAAAGGACTGGCACTCCCAAGAGGCACTGTGTGTCAGGTATCAAAGAGTCCTTTATAAAACTCACTTCATCACATCAGTTCTTGGTCCTAGATTATGGATTTAAACCTCAAAATTAGGCATTAGGAATTCTAGCTATTCTCATAGTTTTTGTAATGACCCCTTGCAATTCAAATTTTGAACCTTACCGTTTAGCCTTCTGGATTTTGGTTTTGTATTCTTGAATGTGGTTTTTGTTGCAGCTTCTTGAAAACACACACATTTCCCAGTTAGTTTTTAATAATATCTTTACTCATTAACCGCTGCGCCAGCAGTACAATACCCGGAGTTATGCTAAAATTAAAAAAGCAGGTGGAGTGATTCTGTGCTATGATCCAGGCAAAGTACTTTCAGTGTAACAGAAATTGGAGATTGAGGGAGAGAGAGAGAGAGAGAAGTGGTACAAGGATTAAAAAGGCTGAAATCAAACAAATCACTGGGATCAGATTTATCCTAGAGTGCTTAAGGAGATTAGTGAGTACATATATAAACCCTTGATGTCTTAAGTCACTGTGCACTGAGGAAATTCCTAAGGACATATGGGATGGGATATACAATGAGAATTCTGTCCCATTAATTAAAACGAGTGATTGGGTGGATCCAAGTAACTAAAGTCCTATAAGCTTAACATATATCACTAGCTAAATAATTTAGGAATTAGAAAGATTGACCATCACATGGCAAGAACAAGTGTATTAGCGAAAAGTCAACATGCATTCATATGGGTGAGGTTGTGTTTTACTAATATGGTGGAATTTCTTGAAAAAGCAACAAAAGGATATGATCAGAGAGGGACATATAATATTATTTTGATAAGATACTACACAAAATCAATAGAAGCTTGAGCTCAATGTGTAGATGGGTGCAAAATTCTAAAACACAGGAAGCAAAAGGTTATGATGTTAGTAACCTTATAAGATTTAGGAGATGTTAAATGAGGTGATTCTCATTTATCAGGGCCAGGGCCACATATGAGTTATAAATGACAAATTGAAAGAGTTGAACGTTTTCAGTTTAAGAAAAGGGTGACAAAGAAACAACATGATTTGTGAAATTATGAAAATAATTTTTATGATGGATTTAAGATGTTTAGTTAAATTGAATTCTTCATAAAGAACACAGGAATGCAGGTGGAAACTTAAGAGTAAATTTTGAGCAAACATTCAGCAGGTTATCTTTATGTAAATGGCGGTCCTAATTATTTGAGAGCAAATGTAAGAATTAAGCTAACCTCTAACATGAAAAGGGTAAAATGCCACAAGGAAAGTTTATTTTTTACCTAAGCTGATTTTAGATTATGCATTGTAAAAACTTGTAATAAAATTTTAAACTGCTTTAATTTCTGCATCAAAAAAGTCAAGAACCCTGTGTTTGGATTCAACGGGTTGGAAAATGGATGGATGGAAAAGTCAAGAAGCAGTTATGCTTTTTTACATTGCCAGTCTTCAGAGTGGCATGAACAGTTTAAAAACATTGGCTGGTTTCTCAAATGCCTTTTACTGGTGACAAAGGACTGATGCATGCGACTGTGCTTGAAAATTGTATATCCTCTCACCACTCGAAACAAAATGGAGGTGAATTAGGAATTACTATCATAACAAAATATAAACAAAAAAATCAAAAGTATAAATAAAGATAAACAAAACAAGTAAGACATTACTTTTGCAATCCCGTGAGTGTATATTTTTAGAATACAGGATTTAACCACGATCATGATATCAAATAACTAATATTATTTTATCCTTGTCTGATTAAATAAATCAATCCACAATTTTTGACAAGTTGGACTTACATCATCCTTATGACTTAATTAGAATTCAAGAGGGAATGATTATAGTGTGGCTTTTGATACTACTTAAGTTCATTATGAATACTTGGTTAAGCTTTATTGACTTGAAAATAATCTGTTGGTTTCTCAATCCTTTGTTACTAATGAATCGAAAGGCCCCTTTTAGTTTTGTGAAACTGCCCTGGACTGTCTGACTTCTCTTTTGGATTTCTCCCAATAAATATATTTTTTTCTCTTCTTCTCTTTTCTTTTTTCTTTATTAGAGCATTTGAGCATTACACTTTAAAGTAACCAGACCTACAGTCATAGTTAAATTTTACATTGGACATTATATGCATTCAATGTAGAGGTTTTATACCTTTAGTTAAACTTCCCAGCATCACAAGTATACTATACACACAATATTTGTCACCAGATCTCAAAAGTTAGAACTACTCATTTTACTACTGGCACAATGTGAAGCAGCATAATTTATGCAAGTGTGTAGCCTCTTATCATTTTTATGGTGGTCTTTTTTTCCTCTTTGATATCTGGCTGTTCACATACTGTATACTGCTCTCTCCAATTTATCTGAGTTTTCCCAAGAATGAATGCTTTTATGTTCATTGTGCATTATAATAAATCAATTTGACATTCCACCTACTTAAAATGTTTTAGAGTGTGACTGATTATTTAATACTTTCTAAACCTTTGGAGGATATGCTCATTTTAATACTTTGTGCATTGTTCTGTTCCGAGTTCATCCCCCTTGATTGCAAAGTATACTCACGCATATGTATGAACGTTTGTTGGACACATCCTGTGACTTTATCTTTTTTTTTTGAAAAAGCCTATGACTTTATTTTATCTATTTTCCTTATTTTGCATGATTCCCTTCATTATTTTCTTAATTTCTTTATTTCTCAGTTGCTATGTCACATAACCTGTGTCACGCACATGTGCATGGGAGATAGCTAAGAGGACCAAAAGAAGGTAATTCCATGTAAAGTCAGGGGGTTGCAGGGTGCAGTAAACCTCTTTCTTTTATTCCTGCAGACCAAACATGGGAAATTCTGCCTGGACCCAATGACATCACTTCCAGTTCCGGCCCTGATGACATTACTTCCAGTTCCAGCCCTGATGACGTCACTTCCTCTAACCTGCCTTAAATACCAGTCAGCTTATGCTTGTGAACTCAGTTCTGTTTTGGACTAAACCTGTACACAACTGTATTACCAGTTTTCAATTCTTTGCAGCCTTATTCAGGTATACGGGTGGCTGCCCCAAACCTTTTCCTGTGTGAAAGTGTTTCCTTTCACACCCTCTTTTTTGAAATAACAAGAAATGGGTTTCACTGTCCTTCTGGTCTGCCCTGTGTACATCTGGGTTATCTATTTTTTTTTTCTGGTTAGTCTTTTCTTGTAGACCAGGGCCCTCATGCATAATGCCCTGGGTAGAATTCACACTAAAACATGGCATATGGACAAAAGTGGAAATGTGCATACACACAAAAAAATTCAGATGGACAAAACTGTGCATAAGCCAACTTCCATGCACTTCTGCTACATAAATCCCAGTCAGTGTGAAAGTAACATTCGTGCACATGCCTGCTGCCCCACCTCAACATCTCCTAGAATTTCACATATTTTAATATTCAAATCAATATAAATAGCCCTTTCAGTTCAGTGTTCGGTTAAAAGACAATGGAAAAAGCATGTGAAAAAAAGAATTTCAGCGAATGTGAAGTTGAGGCAAGGAAAAACATACTATTTGTTGGCTTAAGCAATGGTATAAATAACAAAAGAAAGTCAACCGAGTGATACAGAGTGCAGAGAAGCTTGAAAGTGTAAGTTCAGAAAGTCACACAGTGCCTGAAATAAAAAAAGAAATGGTCAGATATCAAAGTCAATGTGAAAAGGCGAGTCATAGCCCACTGTCTGAGTGTCATACAGAAGAGTATTAGGGTACAGAGAAAAGAAAAAAAATAGGGACAAAGTAAAAAAAAAGGTCAAATGTCCACTTCAATGTCGTAGTTTATTTTGTCATTAAAGTAGAAGGTTGTATACTTAATCTTAAAATCAATGTTTAATTGACTAGTTTCTCAGATCCCATCGTAACTAAAGTAGCATGTTAATTGCATCATATTCTATGTGTTGTTCTATGTGCTCTAAGTGTGTGAATCAGTATGTGCTTCTTGAACAGGCTTTCTCTTATGCCAACAGGACACAGAATACATTACATTCATGATATTATAGCTCTCTGAACAATTTAAAAACTAAGATGTATACTTGACATCATGTTCATGTGAAATGAATTAAAGCATGTATAAAACATGGGGGCACAGTGGCGCAGTGGTAGCAACAAGCTGGCGCCCTGTCCAGAGATTGTTTCTGCCTCAAGATGCTTGCTGCGCCGTGTGCGGCCCTCAAAAAAATAATTTACTGCAGCAGTACTATCTCTTTCAAACGTACTAACCCCTAATTCCTGTCCTTCCTTTTCTTTCTTCAAGTAACCAATCACCACACAATCAGCTCTTTAATAAATGTCAAGCCATCTGTAAGCTTAGAATGCTGATTCTTCAAAACTTTTAAGGAACATTGAAATATCTTTGTAGTACATGTTTAATTATTCCATCCATCCATCCAGGTTGCACCAATCCCAGCAAGCATACAGCGCGTGGCACGAACAATCCCTGAACGGGGTGCCAGCTCATTGCTGCCGCTGTCCACTGTGTCCACACATTAAATTATTAACATTATACATTATTTAAATTTAGTTAAAAATGTATCTGTATAATTTAATATACATAATATTTCATCTTAAAAATGATATGAAGAGTTCCAAAATATGTGCTTTCTTCTATTGAATTGAACTGAATTCCTTTATTGTTATTGTATGGTACAATGAGATTCAATATGCAAATCCTCCATGAACTTATTTTCCTATAAAATGGTAAAATAACAACAACAATAATAATAATAATAATACGATAAAAAAAAAGAAAAATATACAATATGAAAGCATAAGTGGTTCAGATTTTGCAATATTATAACTGTAGTGCAAGTTTACAGTGAGGTAATTGTACTTATAAGTACAAACAGCTCAACTGGGAGCACTTGATGGACTGAGTGTATGTGTTTAGAGCTCTTGGGATGAAACTGTTTCTGAACCGCAAGGTACCTACCGGAAAGGCTCTGAAGTGTATCCCAAATGAGAGAAGTTCAAATAGACTGTGCCCATGGCTGAGGCAGCATGTGCTAGATGGCGGGACCAGAAGTGGCATCATCATGGCTGAGCTGGAAGTGGCGCTATCATTAGAGGCCGGAAAGGTGACGTCAACATTAGGAGCGGGAAGTGGGATTGGTGTGGAGTGGCCATTTTGAGAAACTGGAAGTACTGAAGGTGAGTGTGTGGGATTGTTATTTTTCTTCTTTGGGTCTGTTAAGAGAGAGAGAGACGTTAGTACCCAAAATCAACCCTTCATCTCGTGGTAGATCACTCACCTTAGGGCTTGTTGGCTGTCTCCTAAGCGCACGTGTGTGACACAGGTTATATTGTCTGTTGGGCTGGAGGAAGCAGAGTTACAGGGGTGTGGAGATGGCTTCACAAATCTTGATTATAGCTTTGTTAAAAATAGAGAGATGTCTAAGTTCCTGGAGTTCTCTCAACATCCTTTTTCAGCATTCCCTTCAAATTGATTCCTATAAGGCACACAATATGATTAACGTAACTGACACCACTTTTCAATAAAAAAGGCTTGGAGCCTGAATCTTTGATCCATATCAGGTATACTTTAATGCTATAATGTAACATTAAATACTGTATAATATACATAATAAATATAATAACGTCTAATATAATTTAACAGTGTGGCTTTTCTAAAGATGTACAAATTTGTTTTTGCCAGCAGTGCATTTATAATGTTACAGTTATACTGTACTATAAGCACTACAATTATGCTAAATTTACCCTTATAATCTAGGGATATCAATCTATTGATTTATTATTATATAAAGTGGAACCTTAGGTTACGAACGTCTCGGACCATGTACAAATCGGGTTACGACCATAAAGTTCGCCAAACGTTTGTATCTGTTCACGACCACACACTTGGGTGACGAACAAACCAGTTTCCCTTCCGGTTCGTACGCGCTGATGATTTCCGCACATGTTCAGTCTCTCCCTGTGCTTTCCCTGTGCAGCGAGCGAGAGAGAGAGAGAGAGAGATAGAGAGCAAGCGAGAGAGAGAGAGTGTGAGAGAGAGCATGCAAGCTAGAGAGAGAGAGAGAGCGCAAGTAAGCGAGCGAGATAGAGAGAGTGCAAGCGAGTGTATATATATTTACATACAGCTCGTACTGTCCGGAAGGGATTAATTGTATTTACATACAATCCTATGGGGGAAATTACTTCGGGTCACGACCAAATTGGGTTGCGACCAGAGTTTTGGAACGAATTACAGTCGTGACCCGAGGTTCCACTGTACTGTGGTATCAAACTCTTTCGGGTAAAAGTCAATGTGTGTATGTATGTATGTATGTTCCAGCATCACTTCCGAACGGCTGGAGTGATTTTCATGAAACTTGGTACACATGTTCCTCATTGGTCAACTAAAAATACTGTAGGGAGAAATCAACCCTAACCCACCCTGTTCTGGGTAGGGTGGGGGGTGATTCTGCGATCATGTATGCATGTTATCATCCAGTTGACACTCGGAATAACCACCAGAGGGCAAACTGGAGGTGACTGCCAGCATTGTTTATGTTTGAGCACCACCGCGGCCCAGTTGTTTTTGAAATTAAATAGAGTTGGCTGGTTCCGAGCGTCAACTAGATGATAACATACATACAAGACCACGAGACAAACAAATTAGTGAGTCTTCATTGTTTGTTAATTTATTTTTATTTTTAAAGTTGTGTTTTTTTTAATTATATTTTTCTCAAACGATTAAAAAAAAAAACAACAACTTTATTTTCCTCTTGTGCAACACCGGGTATTTCAGCTAGTTCCATTCATAATTTTAAACACTTCAATGTCTCCTCTTAATCTTCTTTTCATTAAACTGAAAAGGCTCAGCTCTTTTACTCTTTCCTCATAATTCATGCACTGTAGCCCTAGAATCAGCCTAGTAGCTCATCTTTGGACATTTTCTGGTGCTGCTATGTCCTTTTTGTAGCCTGGAGACCAAAACTGCACACTGTTCTCCACTGTTCATCACGGCACCTTGTTTTAAGTGTCCTGAGGCACCGTATACATTAAAAGTTTATGTTTTTCTTAGAAGACCAATGCAGTATTTTCAGCAAGTGATAGTTGTGGATAGAAATTAATGGGTATGGAAAAGAGAGAGAGGCAAATGGAGATTTAACAAATCTGCTGATAAACAATGAGCATCACTTTTGTAAATTTAAATAATGATGCCCAGACAGAAGAATACTGTAGTTAAAATCTTGCTAACCCTAACCAGACCATAATTAATCAGTAAAATCAGACATCAAGACTTTCAAATTTCTTGAACAATGTCTTGAACAGTCTTAGTGGTATCTTTAATTGTTGTATTTCTGGCACAGTGCAACTTGGCATGGCAAAATTTGGCCCCAAGTGTTGCTGTTCTCTTTTATTTTTTAATTAATAAATAATTGCAATAAAGGAGAAAACTCTGTGTTTAGCAAGTTGAGTGGCCCACATATTGACCCTCATAGTCTGAAGTCCTCCTAGTCCATTTCTAGATAAAGATAAAAACTTTTCATAAATAATTTAAATGATTTGCAATGATATTTAAAGGAAGCAATATTTCTATAACAATAATTCTGATTTTTGGTACCATATTATCATATGTTGAGTGAAATAAAATCTAATTTTTCATATACTGTAAGAGCTGCAGTATATATTCTGTGATGCTTTCTGAATATTTTTGACTGCCTCAGGGCTATGTACAGTTTCCCAAGTTTGTTGCCCTCGGGAAAGCAAATCAAATCAAATAAGCAATAAGGTCTTGAAAATAGGCTTTTTAAAATTAATCAGTGTACCAAAATATGCATTACATTGTTACTGTTATTTCTATTATCTTTTTCATATTCAACTTTCAAGTAAGACAATGGCGGCATGTCCACATTTTTTTGAACATGTAATCTAGTTTTACAGAAGTATATAATTTGTATAATCTTCTGTATCTGTAATTGTTTATGCTCATTGAACAACAAGCATTAAAAAATGAAACTTTTATTTCTTTCTTCTTATTTCTTATGCAAAGGGACTGACAGAATATTTGTGAGGGAGTGTTATCTTCTGTCATATTAATTATTTCAATTATCCTGCTTACAGTGGATCTCAATATTTTGGTTAAGACATATTTTTAATGTGTTTCTGAAAATATAACTTTTTGCTTTGTCCTTGTAGACTTTGTTAAAATTTCATAAACCTGAATAAAAAACCTGCGGTGGGCTGGCGCCCTGCCCAGGGTTTGTTTCCTGCCTTGCGCCCTGTGTTGGCTGGGATTGGCTCCAGCAGACCCCCGTGACCCTGTACTTAGGATATAGCAGGTTGGATAATGGATGGATGGATGGATGAATAAAAAACAGTAATGCTCACTAGTAATAATAGGAATTTTGAGTATTTATGTCTATCTGCATTGATCCCTATGCTTGCTGAGATAGGGTCTGGGTTCCTGCAACCCACCTCAGGATAATGCAGGTTTTGAAAATAGATTATTATTGTTATTATTTGTTAACGATTTTCATTTGTTTACATCATTCCCTCAAGTATTATTTTTCAAGTTTTTTGTCAGTTGTGTGTTCAGGCTTCAGTTTTTCCTTTTTGCCATAGCCATAGCCATAGCTGGTCAATAAGTTTATAACAGGGAACTGTGTTTTACTTTAAATTATTACAAAAAGCAATAACACACTGTGTGCATTTCTGTTTATACATCACGTTTTAAGTTCTTCCCTTGATCATCTTTTCTGTTATGGCTGAGACAGTAACAGCAAGTCCTCAAGGCCGTTATTTTAAACAGAAGAAATGACCAGGAAATTATGGGCTTTCAGGAGCAGAAATCAAAGAGTTAGTCAAGGAAAAGTTTATTAATGGTATGTCTCTCAAACCAATGAACAAAACAAAAATGGAACCAAAGAAAAAGAGAGTTGAAGTCAATTACTCTTAAAAACTGTCTCTGATCCTTTCTCTTCTAAGCTAGGTTTTAGATTATTTGATCCAGAGCTTGGAAAGGTTTACAATGTATGTCTCCATCTTATGTTATGGCTGTGCTATGATGTTGCTTAGCTTGTCCACTTGACTGGCAACATATTTAGAGTAGAGAAGTTGCATAATGGATAGTGTTATTCCAACCAGCACTTGAGCTTTCATTCAGTTTTAGTTGGAGTGCCTTCTGTGTGGGGTTGGCATATTCTCTGCATATTCTCGTGGGTTTCTTTCAAAGACTTGAGTTTCATCTCAAAGCTACTTGGATTGGAAACTCTGACACCAGTAATTGAATGATGGAATAGAAAAATAATCTTAAAAACATGTCTAAATTAGTAGTAAATAATTTAGAAATGATTATGAAATACAGTAGCTAGGGAATATCTATGATTTAAGGAAGCCAATGAAGAAAGTCTGCAGAAGGATTGTAGAGCTCTTTGTTTATTTGATAGAGCATAGGGCAGCATGGTAGTGCAGTGGTAGCACTACTGACTTGCAATAAGGAGATCAGGTTTTGTGGCCTGGATGCTTCCTTTCTGGTACTTGCATGTTCTCTCTGTGTCTGTGGGGGTTTCCTCTGGGTGTTTTGACTTCCTCCTACAGTCCAAAGACATGTAGTTTTGGTGATTTGAGTGTTTGCCCTGCCTTGCTGGAAAAGGATTCAGTTTCCCTGTGACCCTACACTGGATAAGTGGGTTAAGAAAATGAATGGATGTTGAACATACTTAACATACTTTATTAATGTGTTCTCAGTAAATATAGTTTGAAAATATTTTTTTCTCTTACAGTGTTTAGTCGCACTCTTTTCATTGTGAAAGAGCCTTTGTTTCACCCTTCTTACTGTCTGTTCTGCGCTTCTGGGATGTACCTGGAAGAAGTCTAGCTCCAATCCTCAAAACAGAAACTTATAATAATAATAGCTGTGCAAGTCCGTGCTGTAAAAAGCCTGGGGTCCTAGAAACTATTGAAATCATCAGAAAAAAAAAATTGAAATGTAGAGATGTCAGGTAATTGAAAGGAACTACTCTGGGCTTCTATCTCCTAAGGGGATTCGTTTTGCTGACATGCTTGCTATGCTTACAGTACATTAGCGGCGGGAGGAAAAGTAAAAGGGATACCGTTTTGCCGATGTTAACGGCTAAGCGGCTTTGTCTTTCTTCTGAGGTTTTGTTTTGCTGACGTGCTGGCCCCACTTGTGTTATTAGCGGCTAAGCGAGTTTTCTGTTTCCTCGGAAGTGGGGACCTTACCCCGACTCCACCTCTCACATCCAGGCCAGACAGACACACGCACACACTCTTCCACATGTAGACGTTTATATATAAGAAACGTAATGGAGACTATTACTTAAGTGTTTATTAGAAGGTACTCAATTTTAGTCAAGTTATTGGCACTGATTAAACAACAGGATAAAACCTTTCAAGTGGTAATTAAAAACAAACAACAATAATTATGAAAAAGCAAGTAAATGACCAATTCATTATCTCAAAAGAAGAAAGATTAACCATGGCACAAAGCAACCTTTAAACTGAGCTTAAATAGTAAGCTCAACATTTAAACAAACTGAACCAAACAAGGAACATGAAACACTTATACAATAAAAGTGTTAAGAAGGAAATGGCGTTGACCAAACTTAGAAACAATTTTTTATCTTTTGTGGGTGTCCTGGAGTGACATCCTATCAAGGTTTAACTATTTTTTTGTGTCTGTTGTTACAAAGGTACAGTTCAGCAGCATGAAAAATATGAATATAGAATACAGAAGAAAATCTCAAAATGAAAAATGAATGGACCACCCTAATTTTTCGTACATGTCTATTCCACCCAAGATGACCTGGGATCACAATAACATAAGTGTAAATTGCTCATTCCTGAGCAAATAAATAAAAAGCCAAGAATAAAGAAAACTGCCTTCAGTCTGTCAGGTACAATGTGAGAGACATTTCTTTGGAGGTGTACGATAAACAATGGGAAAAATTATGGACAGTACTTATACAAGAAAATATCATAAATGTGCTGCACTGGTGCCCGTAATATGCCAGTTATTTCCTTACAAGTTAACTGTTTTACCACAACGTTTGTAGCTCTAGAACTGAAAAAGTACATTTTACAACTGCTCAAATGGTCAAAATGAATAAAATCTTCCCTTCCACTATCAAGCTCGTACTAATCAAATTAAAGAAGACAGCAAGAACCCTGTTCTTATCTTTTAAATGTGGAAGAAAAACTGAAGTACTTGGAGAACAGAATAATCTAGTAAAAGGAAAAACTTGCAAACTTCATATAAACAGTGAACTGGTATGGCATTCAAATTGAAGATACTGGACCTGTGAGGGAGCAGCATGTGCCACTGTGCTGCTTATCTAATTGAATGAGAAGTTTAACTTGCACATATACACATACACACACACAGAGAATAAACAGGAAGACTACACAATGGTAGTGTTCAGTCCATATTTCAAATCTAGGACCTTGGAACTAAGAAACAGCAATGCTAACCATTGTGCCATTCTGCCTGGTATATTTCTGAGACCACAGGGGAATCTCTAAGGGAAAAGATGAAGAACTCCAGATGCCTCAGTGTATGTTCTTCTTTGTATACAAGGCAATCCTCGAAAGTGTCTGAAGGAGATGCCCAGTGAGGTCCACATGCAATACCCAGGACGTTGCCTGGCCCAGAGAGATCACTATGAGACCGCTTCATCTGGCTGACTGACTCAAGTGTCATGTAAAAGGGGCTAGACATAATGGACAGTTGAAAGGGAGAAGAACTTTACCCCGAACTGGATAAGAGAGTGTCATAAGAAGAAAGGGTCCATAATCCTGATAATGTAGGAAGAGAAAAAAGAAGGAAAATAAATCTACTTCTTAGTCTCAGAGTTTGAACTTGTTGCATATGCATATTAAAAGACACCCTGGGAATATAGACAGAGCTTGACTTTAGTGCTGAAGGGGCAAGAAAAAGTGATGCTTTTAATGCATGAGCAGAAACAAATATGAGAGCTAAAATATAGGAATACTGTATATCCAGTGGATATGCCAAAAAATTGATGATACTAGCTAGCATTGAGTGTAAGGATGTATTACATTCCTTTGCATGGATGACTATTCAAATTAACTAAGGCATAAGGTGCTTTTTTGCCAAGTGAGAAAAACCTAGGCCTGTGGGTTAAAAAAATAATCCACACAGCCAGCATTTTAGGGAAATAATCAGACAGTAGTTTTGCCTTAATTACACTTTTCTCTTTACTAAAATAAAAAAAAGTTGCACAGTTTTTAAAGTCTATTTAGATGTTTAACTAGAGATTAAGTCGTTTTGGTTTATGGCACTATGGGGGCAGTGGCCTTGCTAGCCTCCAATACACTATATATTGCTATCATAATCATAAGAAAAAGACAATTAACAAAGAAAGACAGACAGAACCTTATAACCCTTAAAAGTGTCCGTCTCCTTTAGAGAAGCTGCAGAGAAAGCCAAGGTGTCAGAAAACACCACGGAAAAGAACTGGAAGGAAACTCTGACATGAATAAGTCTGGCATATCCATTACCACAACAGAACCAGAATCCAAGTTTTTGGAAAAGAGTGATAGGTGCCTTTATAAGATGACAGCTTCAAGAAAAGCTTCACAGCTATGCAGTAGCCATATATCCAATTGTTTATTTGTTCTATGCTTTAATTTCATGGTATATTGAGAGTGGAGATGGTTCCTGGCCCAGGCAAGTCTCTTTTTCTTGTTTATCAGTTTTAGCAATGGTTTTCTTACTGCCACTTGCCTTGTCAAACCTGCAGCTCGGTGACTTCCCCTTCACAATTGGCAGCGACTCTTGCTTACTTTGGCCACTGTCCTGAGGCACCTATCACGCTTAATACAAAGTTACTTATTAGAATCAATTCAGCCATCCATTTTTCCATAATCCTAAGCAGGGTTGCAGGAAAGCTGGAGGCTATCCCAGTTAGCATTAGGAACAAGGCAGGAACAATCCCTGGACAGGGCGCCAATACCATCGCAGTGTTAATTATTACAAATAATCAGAAAATAGCCTGATGTTTTGATGTACCATAATCATTTCAAGTGAAAAAGTGTAACACTGAACAGCTTAGCTGCTAAAGTCAAGTAAAGTTACCTCAGGAACTATGTTCTTGTTGTCTCATTAAACCAATAAAAAAACAATATCCTACAACGTGAACGTGCAGCTTACAGTTTTCCACTTGTGTAAACTCAGCCATCACATGAGCACCCTCTGCTGCTTTTCTGAAAAGCACACTGAACCATTTTGTCATGTTTAGAAGAGTATGAAAGCTTAGATCACAAGCGGCTTTCTTTTCTTCTAGAAAATCGTCTGCTCTATTCACAGTGGTGTTAAACGTGACATGCAGTGCTTTCTTATATTGGAATAAAAGTAAAAGAGCACCTCAAGTGACAGTGGATGGAATACCAAATTTACACATGCTGGCTCCTTTTTTTTCAAATGCTGAAACATAAACTTCATCTGCATGCAGTTCTAAAAATACTTGTTATTTTAAGCTTTAATGCTCTGGCTTTCTCAGACCATAGCACAATAGTGTCAGTAAATAGCCCAGTGCAGGAGAAGAGTCAATCTTCTAATTAGCCCAATCTTCTCTTTTCATAATAAGCCTTGGTTCTCAGATGGAGGTTCTTAAAAGACACTAGTACAAGTAAAGCAGTAATTACACGTAATGAGGCTTTTGTTTAGTAGAATTCTGAAGTTCTTCTTGAAGTCATCCTCAATGGTTCACCAAATAGTATGTCCTGTTGAATTTTCAGCCTCAGATTGCTTTTCCATGAACCATAATTACAGTCTGTTACTTGGGAGTTCCATTGAAGTCTCAATTTTATTTCAATAGGAGACCCTTGTCAGGAGATCCAGGTGTGTGGTAATGGCTAAACCTTGTCTCATTTGCTCAGTGCTCAAAATTCAACCGGCATACTGCTTCAGTGCTTTGATTCCTAGGTTTAAGATAAACAGGTTGCCTTGACAGCAAAATAATGTACTGCCTTTTAGGTTCTGCTGCATAAACGCAACATGCAGATGAATGACTCATGAAATATAAAAAAAAGAAAAATGTTGTTGTGGATATCTATCTATCTATCTATCTATCTATCTATCTATCTATCTATCTATCTATCTATCTATCTATCTATCTATCTATCTATCTATCTATCTATCTATCTATCTATGTGTAGGTTTAAAGAAACATTGTATCACTTATATAGGATGATATGTAGGATATTTTGTACTACTCTCTCTCATTCTTTCTATACGTATAGGTATATATATATATAACATATATATTATATATATAGATATATATTTGTTAATTTAATATATAGGCAATTGTATAATACGTACAGAATTTGCGCTTACTAGCACTGACCTGTTCAAACCTACATTTTTAATTTTGAATACCTTTAAATGTGTATTGCAGTTAGAATACAAAGTTTTAAATATCCCTGATTCCCTTTGCATTACTCTAGATATTACTATGAAAGACTGCAGGATTTTTCAGATCACCTTCTTGTATTCATGTATCACTTTAAGGAAGAGCCTGTTCATGTTTTCAAGGAAGTGGACAGCTTTCTGTCCAGGGACAAAGAGCACTCCTTTCTTTTTCAAATGTGAGCTGCTCTGCAGAGCCCCGTTATGGCTTAGCTCAACTCTTCTTTTCAAGTGTAAAGACGAGAGGCTTTATAATCTCTGAACTCTAGAGTACAAAAAGGGTGGTGCTAAAAGGCTTCAGACAGAGGCGGATTTTAGATAACAACTTACACACAAACTAACAGACTCAAAGGGATTATGAGAATTGCTATGAAGTGTTTTCTGCCTTTTCTGCTTAATTTAACACAGCAGCAGGTCTTTTATTTTTTTTTTTTAATTTTTTCAATTGCTGCAGTGTTGGAACTAATATGATTCTACCTCATTTTACACGTCAAATACAATGAGATCCAGTAAATATGTGTTAAATTTCAAAGGAGACAACATTTTCTGACAATATTGGAGATACAGAGTTGGCAAGGAGTATAATAAAGTGAACTAAACCAATCCTATTAGGTCACAACTGCAGTATCTGACACAAGGTGGGAAATATCCGTGGACTGGATTACAGTCTGTTATAGAACACCCTCAAATTTGCACATTTTCAACCAATTTAGAGTTTCAAATTTATCAAACACACATGATATTTAAATACAACTTGTGTAACTGGGGAAAACCCATTAAGTCATGGAAGGAAAATGCAAACTCTGCTACAACAGTCCCTGACTTGCAAATTCAGCTCAGGTCTCTGGATTTCTGAGGCAGCATTGCAACCATTGTGTTACTCAAAATAAATTGATGTATAATATTCTTCAGATTGACATTGATATACAGTAATAAAAATAGGATCTTACAATAATTTTCCATGCTTATTTTACACTGTCACGAAAACAATCACCAGACATCAAAAAGGTTTGGGGCAGCCACCCGTAAGATATGCCTGGCTGCAAATGGGTAATTTTGCTGAGATATTCACAGGTTTGAGTCCAAAACAGAACTGATTTGATGGTGAAAATATGGCAGCTTTAAAGGCCGGTGCAGGAAGTGAAGTCATGGGGCCCGGAATCGGAAGTGAAGTCATCAGGACCGGGACTGATGACATCAATAGTGCTGGAAGTGATGTCATCAATGGCACTGGGACCTAGTGGGATTTCCCGTGGATGGTCTGCAGGGAGTTAAGAGAGAAAGTCAGTGCAGCTCGCCACCCCGTGGTCTGGTGTGGTACTACTATTACTCAGGCCCTTTAGCTGCCTCCCAATTGCATGTGTGTGACAATACATCAGTGAGTTCTTTATATTGACATTTTCTCTTATTTTCCTAGTAGATGTTCATGAAGTTAGCTAATTCCACTACTCCATAGTTGTCAAAAATAAAATATCATTTTCAGAAAAACAACCACAAAAACATCCTTTCTAATTGGGTGTTTCTTCTATAAAATAACATTAGGCAGGCAATATAACTTGTAATTATATCATTGTGAATAGAGTATCTTCTTCTTCTTCTTGGGGTTGCTACAGCGGATCATCTTTTTCCATTTCTTCCTGTCCTCAGCATCTTCCTCTGTTACACCCATTTCTTGCATAAACCTTCCCATAGGCCTTCCTGTTTTCCTGTTGCCTGGCAGCTCTATCCTTAGCATCCTTTCCCCAATATACCCAGCATCTCTCCTCTGCATATCTTAATTTATATGAACATATTTAGAAATACTTATGGTCTATTTGATGTGTGACATATACCTAGTTGAAACCACTTTTTTCCTTCATTTTACTAGGCCATACATCAGTCTAACAAGGCATTATTTTTTCATTACTTGTTAAATCTTCTAGTAGGAACAGTAACATACTAGATCTGCTTCAGTCTCCACAAAATACAGACATGATTACAATTTATAGAAAATCATTGACTGGCTTGGTTTAATTCCCTTCTTGTCTTTTTCAGTAAAATTTGTGGAATTTTCCTGGTCACTCACTGTATTTTGAAAGGAAAGGTTTGGAACATACAGTAAGAAACTCATTCAAGCTAATTTATATAAATTAGCTTCTTGATAAGCTATTCCAATATCTTCACAACTGTTCTAGTAAATGAGTTAGTGTTATATTTCAGCCGGAATTCCTCCCCTAGCTGGGGTTCAAATGCCATATTCATGTCTGTTTGTTAATATTTGCATCCTTTATGTTAATATTGTTGGTCACTTGGTTGCTACGTACTTATATGCCTTCCTTTATTGATGGATTAAAGGCCAGAAGTCCACATGATCATCATCATCAAATTCTTCCATGAGGACCCTGAATACAATGAGGACTGATTGAGGTCATTTATGTTAGGTATAATGCCTAGAGGGGGCTGGGTGGTCTCGTGGCCTGGATCCCCTACAGATTTTATTTTTTTCTCCAGCAGTCTGGAATTGTTTTTTGTTTTTTCTGTCCTCCCTGGCCATCGGACCTTACTTTTATTCTATGTTAATTAGTGTTCCCTAATTTTAATTCTTATTTATTTTGTCTTTTTTCTCTTTCTTCATCATGGAAAGCACTTTGAGCTACATTGTTTGTATGAAAATGTACTATATAAATAAATGTTGTTGTGTTTGTTGTTGTTATGTTCCAGGTGTTTTGTGGGTGGTCCCTTAAGAGGCAAAGCCTCCTGTCCAACACCATCAAGGGACTTCCTTCAGCCCTATGAATGGACAACCCACAGTCCTTTCCGGTTCATTTTGAATGTGCTTTGGAGTGGGTGAATTTTATTGATTACTGTGGTTTTTATAATTTACTGGATTTTTTGACTTTATGATCTGTTTTTGACTTTGCCTTGGATTTAGTGCTGGGACTTTGTTTGCCTTGAATTGCCTTTATTGTTTCAGGCAACACCATTTTCCCTTTTTGTGCTCCACAGGGCTTATTTTTGTTCAAGGACATTTATGTGAAAATAAATCTTTTATTTATAAAGAATCTATATTGTCCTTTGTGTAACTAGCCAGGAATTTGAGTGTATTTTCCCTCTAGTGAGTATTTCGAGTACTTTTGGGACTTTCATGCTTGTGATTCTCGAGTTCATAACAGTTAATAATTTGTTCCAGTTTTCCAAGACCATAGAACATCTTTTACACTAATCAAACTAAGCCTTGCCATGGACGTTTAATTATTTTTGAATATTTATGTCAGTAGAAGTCTGTTCTTGAAGCTGTTTGTGAGTTTTTACACTGTCTTTTCGATTTATTCTGACATGGTGTAGCCTTTTTCTTGATTTCTAGGTATACTGATCTATTGCCATAATTGTTCTACAGTATGTGTATTTGCTTTATTCTATATCTTTGGATGCCTTTGATTTTTCTCAAATGATCATAGTATACTTTTATATTTGTAAAATGGAAAATAAAGGTATATGTGTGAGTGATTGAGACCTTGGACTGCAGTGAGTTATTCTGCTACCTTATAGCACCAGAAACTTGAGTCTGAACACTGGCCAGGTCCCTGTCTGAGCCGAGTTTAAATATTCTTCCGGCATTCCTATTGGTTTTCTTCATGCTTTCTGGTCTCCTCCCACTTCCTAAAGACATACCAATTAAGTTAACTGGGGGCTTCAAATTTGTATGAATGAGTTTGGAGGTGTACATGGATGTTGCCTGCCATATGACTGAAGATCCATCCAGGCTGACTTTTGTCTTGTACCTAATGCTAACGTGTTATGCTCTGGCTTTCTACAACCCAGCACTGGAATAAGCAATTTCAGTGGATGAATTCACAAGGCAAACATCCATCCATCCACTATCCAACCCGCTATATTCTAACTACAGGGTCATGGGGGTCTGCTGGAGCCAATCCCAGCCAACACAGAGCGCAAGGCAGGAAACAAACCCTGGGCAGGACGCCAGCCTACCACAGGGCACCCACACCCACACACACACCAAGCACACTCAAGGGACAATTTAGAATCACCAATGCACCTAACCTGCATGTCTTTGGACTGTGGGAGGAAACTGGACCACCCGGAGGAAACCCATGCAGACACGGGGAGAACATGCAAACTCCACGCAGGGAAGACCCGGGAAGCGAACCTTGGTCTCCTCACTACAATTAACAGTTCAATGGCAATGCTAAAGTATCTCTTTTATTTAAAAACAAATCAAATCAGAGATGGACAGCTTCAATATATAACTGAAAATGATAAAAATGCCAAAATTTAATTATGTGCTAGAAAATCTCAAGAAAGTTAGAAAAACTTTCTTTTTGATTATTGAAACTTTGCATGTATCAACGAACATTATCCTAAAGTTCCAATAACTCTAGGTTTTATAGATGAGTTTCTATAGTAGAGGGATTACCCCCGAAAAAAGGTATTCTGATTTTAAATTAGTCTGTTGTACAGAACATTATGGAGATTCTAAATAAGGAAATAAATACAAAGTTTATGTTTGTTAAAAAGCACTTCACTCTAAAAGCAACATTATTTTCTTTGAATACAATTCTGGCAGCATTGCGTTACAGGAGTGCTGCTGATCTTCCAGGGTTGCACCATTAATGTGGAGAAATAAGGCACAAACCCTCACCTTCTGTGTGTGATTCTATAATATATATTGCATTATTGAAAGACAATACAGTACATGGGCATGGAGGAGATGCCCATCTTGTGCTTGTCACACGAGTTGTTTAAATTGTGATGTGTATGAAAATACAGAACAAAATGCTTTCTGTATCAGTTCAATACAGAACATGTCTTTTAGTTTCCACTTATGGTACAATTGTGTATTTTATGGAAAAGTCATCAACCTTATGTTCAGTAGGGGATGGAGTATATATTAGGATAGAAGAGAAATTTGAATGAATTTCGTTTAATCAAACTCATTTATAAAAGAGACTAATGCAGTTTATTAATTACAAATATAGTACACCAAAAAGACATAATGGTGAAGCATAAACACAAAAATGTTCTGTAGTATATACAAAGAAATATACAGATTTTATTTATTTTGCATTTTTTTTTTGTAAAGTTCACATTTCACCCTTGATAGGTCAGCTACACAACAACAATGACAAATTCAGTTGAACAACAATCTTCAAAAACAGGCCAAGGTCTGTGGCTGGGGATGACACATGAACTCCAAGGCAGACCAAGGGCCACTATGGACACCGATAAAGGCTGTAATTTTAATAAGCACTAACTCAGGTATGCGTTTTGCATAAGACTTAGAACAGAGAATTACATGGGCTGTAAAAGTGCTGTCAGTGCTGCCATTCTTTGGAGAAATTATGTCTGAATGTAGGTTTTCGCTAATTATGAAATAAATACCAACATTGCACTTTACCAACAGTGAAAACTTTGATGAGAATACTCATCCAGCTACCAAAATGAAGAAAATTTGGGAGATATATCAGGCGATTCTAGTAACATTTTAGAGCATTTACATTCCGTACTGCAATGTCAGCATCAATGAAAGTCTCATGGCTTATAAGGACAGGCTGTCATGGATACAGTACAACTTGTCAAAAAGAGCATGATTTGGCATAAAGTTTTACAAGCTTTGTGAATCTAAAACGGGATATATTTGGAATTCGGTTCTGTACACAGGGAAGGGAACAATGTTTCATCTGAAATACAATCAGTACGGCGTGACTACGTCATTGGTGCCAACTTTGATAGATACTCTACTTGGTCAAGGTTTCTGTGTACCCATTGACAATTTTTATACTTCACCAGAGCTATTTGACATCTTGCTGCAAAGAAAGACTGACACATATGGAAAAGTACATCCTAACCGTTGTGGCATGCCTGAAGACTTAGGCAGAGCTAATATACAGTGAGGTGTACTAGTAGCTTGGCAAAAGGATAAAATACTTGCACTGAAATGGAAGTACAAGAAAAGTGTTTATCTTCTTAACACTATATATAATATAGCTATGGTCACTGTACAGACAAAAGGCAACGAGCAGGTTACAAAGCCTTGTGCTATGGTTGACAACAGTAGCACGATAGGTGGCATAAATCATGTGGATCAAGAATTGACTTTCTATCCCATTATGCAGAGGCAACAAAAGAAATACTACAAAAAGATATTTCATCATCAGGTAGAACAGTGCATTTGGAATGCATTCATCTTATACAAACAAAAAGCTGGCAAAACGGTATCTCATGCAAACTTTACATGCCAGTTTGTAAAACAAATCGTTGCCGCATATCCAAACTACTGCTAAAGAGACGCAGTCGATCCAGCACATCATGGATCAATTCAGAGCGTCTTATTGGTAGACATTTTATTGGTTATATTCCTCCAACAGAAAAAAACAGAATACAACTCGTAACTGAGCAGTGTGCTGTTCAAAAACTGATAAATCTGGAAAGAAAAGAAATATGCTATTTTTGTCCTGACTGTGATGTTGGATTGTGTCTTTCACCGTGCTTTAATATTTACCACACAAAGGACTCCCATTTCGATTTTATACTGTTTTGGCGTTATTAGTAATATTATTATTATTGTTATTATTTTTGTTACTATTGTTCATTTCAAATTATCATTTTATTCATCATTACTATCGTTATTTGCATCATTATTATAATTTTGAGATTTAATAAAAATGTAATTTTTCATCCCACCATCCGGAATCTCAGGAGGGGGAAGCAGTGCAGTGTCAACACTGTATATGGTGGTGATGGTGCGCTACTGACCTCGACTCAGGACGTTGTGGGTCGGTGTGGGGAGTACTTCGAAGACCTCCTCAATCCCACTAACATGCCTTCCAATGAGGAAGCAGAGCCTGGGTCACCGAGGTTGTCAAAAAACTCCTTGGTGGCAGTGCCCCGGGGGTGGATGAGATAGGCCCGGAGTTCCTCAAGGCTCTGGATGTTGTAGGACTGTCTTGGTTGACACGCCTCTGCAACATCGCATGGACATCAGAGACAGTGCCTCTGGATTGGCAGACTGGGGTGGTGGTCCCCCAGTTTAAGAAGGGGGACCGGAGTGTGTGTTCCAACTACAGAGGGATCACACTCCTCAGCCTCCCTGGAAAAGTCTATTCGGGAGTCCTGGAGAGGAGGGTCCGTTGGATAGTCGAACCTTGGATTCAGGAGGAACAGTGTGGTTTTTGTTCTGGTTGTGGAACAGTGGACCAGCTCTACACCCTTAGCAGGATCTTGGAGGGTGCATGGGAGTTTGCCCAACCAGTCTACATGTGTTTTATGGACTTGGAAAAGGCGTTCGACCGTGTCCCTTGGGGAATCCTTTGGGGGGTACTCTGAGAGTATGGGGTACCGGACCCCCTGATAAGGGCCGTTTGGTCCCTGTACGATCGGTGTCAGAGCTTGGTCCGCATTGCCGGCAGTAAGTCGAACCCATTTCCAGTGAGAGTTGGACTCCACCAGGGCTGCCCTTTGTCACCGATTCTGTTTACAACTTTTATGGACAGAATTTCTAGGTGCAGCCAGGGCATTGAGGAGGTCCGGTTTGGTGGACTCAGGATTGGGTCACTGCTTTTTACAGATGATGTTGTCCTGTTTGCTTCATCAGGCCATGATCTTCAGCTCTCTCTGGATCGGTTGGCAGCTGAGTGTGAAGCGGCTGGGATGGGAATCAGCACCTCCAAATCCGAGACCATGGTCCTCAGCCAAAAAAGGGTGGAGTGCCCTCTTAGGTTTGGAAGCGAGATCCTGCCCCAAGTGGAGGAGTTCAAGTATCTCAAGATCTTGTTCACAAGTGAGGGAAGAATAGAGCGGGAGATCGACAGGCGGATCGGTGCAGCATCCGCAGTGATGCTGGCTCTGCATCGGTCTGTCGTGGTGAAAAAGGAGCTGAGCCACAAGGCAAAGCTCTCAATTTACCAGTCGATCTACGTTCCTACCCTCACCTATGGTCATGAGCTATGGGTAGTGACCGAAAGAACGAGATCGCGAATACCAGCGGCTGAAATGAGTTTCCTCCGTAGGGTGTCTGGGCTTTCCCTTAAAGATAGGGTGAGAAGCTCAGTCATCTGAGAGGGGCTCGGAGTAGAGCCGCTGCTCCTCCGCATCGACAGGAGTCAGATGAGGTGGCTCAGGCATCTGATCAGGATGCCTCCAGGACACCTCCCTGGTGAGGTGTTCTGGGCACGTCTAACCGGGAGGAGGCCCCGGGGAAGACCCAGGACACGCTGGAGGGACTATGTCTCCTGGCTGGCCTGGGAACGCCTCGGGATTCTCCCAGAAGAGCTAGAAGAAGTGGCCAGGGAGAGGGAAGTCTGGGCATCTCTGCTCAAGCTGCTGCCCCCGCGACCTGATCTCGTATAAGCGGAAGAGGATGGATGGTAATTTTTCATGCCAAAAAAATGCAACATGTTTTTTTGGAATAAAATGCAACACTAAGGAGGTTAATATATTTTTAAATACTAGGAAAAATATACTTTAAGATATTTCAAAAACTGTTACACTGTATTTTTAAACATACATTACATTCTAGTTATAATGTGTCTATTTTAGAGTTTATATTTAAAAATATCTCCCATTTTTATAAATTGCTGTTGTCTCACACATACAAATAGGAGGCAGTCAACAGGCTTGAAAGATGGTAATTCCATGCCGAACCAGGGAGTGGCACTGTGCACTAACCCTTTTTCTCTTTCTCCTGCAGACCACCTGAGGGAAATCCCACCTGGGTCTGTCAACATCATTTCCGAGTCCAGTGACATCATTTCCTCTGACCCATCTATAAAATCACCATCTAGTTGCTTTTAAGGCAGTTCTGTTTTGAAATCAGTCTGTAAAGACCTTTTTGATCATTGCTTTTTTTCATTTGTTCTAAGCATATGGGGTGGCTACCCAAAACCTTTTTTCTGCCTCTTCGATATCTTTTACACAATATATTTTAAATTTGTATTAACCTGGCGTTAAAAACATCCACATGCCTTGACTGATCCTGTGAGGAGGTCCTCCAACATGCATGTGTGACAATTGGACAATTGCTTTTCATTTAATCACTTTTCAGGAGGCATACAGCATTTTTTCAATGAGCTGTAAGGGTACCAACAACTTTGTCCACATCTGTACTTTGTTTGAGTTATAGGGAGTTCAAGATAAATTGGGAAGGTAAAAAGATAAGCCATGAACAATTTGTCTTGGGTCTGGGCTAATTGTATATTATATGTCTTACATACACAATATATACTTGTTATATTAAGGGAAACACGTGTTTACTTATATTTCAAATATAATCCTAAAGATACACCACGAGCCTCACCAGGAAAATTAGATGAGGTGAGATTAGGTCTTAAAAATATATATTTGAACTACATATATGTTACATTATACTAAAAGATATGTCCACATATTTTGTGAGTATATTGCATTATAGTTCATTTTTGTAAGTGGTAGATTAATTAATAATTGTAACCAGGCTGTATATGAGTGATTATGTCCTGAGTTGATTCCTGCTCTGTCCTCAGTGCTGAGACAGTAGGTTCGAACTCCTGTCAGATTTGTTAATTGATGGATGAATACATTTTAGTGTGGCATGGTGAGTAGAGCATTCTCTCACATCTTTGGACATTGTTGTGTACCTGGCCCTGTTACTGTCTTTGTATAAGCTGCACATTGTCATTTTTTCACTCCAGGTTTTCTCCTGGCACACAGACCTCTTCTCTCATCTCTCTCCCCTAAGATGTGCATGTTTGATTAATTGTGGAATGAATATATTAAAGTTAACTGTATGGTCTCAGTTCAGCTGAGGGTATATTAGGGTATATTATTATACTGTGTAATGGACTAGCATTCCACCCAAATATGGTCTCTACTTTCAAGCCAGCACTGTGACTTAGTGATGCAAAAGTATGATGCACATACAGTGCCTAAAAAATGTATTCACTTGTTTGAAATTTTTACATTTTGTTGGTATACAACATTGAATCCCAGTGGATTTAATATGGCTTTTTTGACATTGATTAATTAACAGAAAAATACTAATGTCATAGTGAAAACAGATATGTACAACTTGGTCTAAATTGATTACAAATATTAAACACAAAATATTTGATCACACAAGCATTCACCACCTTCAAGTCAGTGTTTAGCAGGTGCAGCCTTGGCAGCCATGACAGTCATGAGTCTATGTGCGCAGATCTTTATCATTACTGCACATCTTAACAATGCCATTTGTTCGCATTCTTCTTTGCAAAACTGCTCAAGCTATGTCAGGTTGCATGGGGATTGTGAATGAACAGCCTTTGTCATTTCCAGCCACAAACTTCTTATTTGGATTGAGATCTGGACGGTGACCTGGCCTCTTCAGGACATTAACATTGTTGTTTTTAAGCCATTCCTGTGTAGCTTTGGTGTTATGCTTGGGATTGTTGCCTTGCTGGAAAATAAATCTTCCAAGCAACAGGTTTCTTGCAGACTGCATCTTGTTTTCCTCCACAATTTATATGTATTTTACTGCATTCATATTACCCACTGCCCTCACAAGCCTTCCAGGGTCTGCTGCAGGGAAGCATCCCCACAAAATGAAAGGGTGGGTAGATAGATAGATAGATAGATAGATAGATAGATAGATAGATAGATAGATAGATAGATAGATAGACACTATATAATCATAACATTAATAATTAATACCATTAAAAATATTAATAGTTGTAAAAATAACTTAAATAATGCTGTCGCCACCGTACTTCACATTGGAGATGGTGTGTTTTTGATAATGTGCAATGTCTGACTTAGGCCAAACATGGCATTTAGTCTGATGGCTAAAAATCTCAATTTCGGTCACATCTGACATTAGAATTTTCTTTGAGCTGACTTCACAGTCTCCCATGTGCCTTCTGACTGTTTTTTTAACACTGGCTTTCTCCTTGCCACTCTCCTATAAAGCTGTGGCCATAGAAGCAACAGAGCATCAGTTGTATACAAAGTCTCTCCAACCAGAGTCAGTGTAGCTTGTAAATCCTTTAGAGTTATCATAGTTCTCTTGGTGGCCTCCTTCACTAGTTGTCTTCTTGCATGATTACTCAGATTTGCGGAAGGCCTGCTCTAGGCAGATTTAAAACTGTGTCAAACTTTTGCCATTTCTTAGTAATTGGTTTAATTGGACTACAATGGATGTTCAGTTACTTGGATTTTTTCTTGTCTCCATCCACTGACCTGTGCTTTTCAATCATCTTTTTGCAGGGATGCTTGGTGTGTTCTTTTGTCTTCATTGCCTAGGTTAGGCCCCGATATTGATTTACCACAAGGTGGAACCCTCCAGATAAGGTGCATTTATACCTCAATCTCTATTAAACTATTTATCTGACTTCTAGAAACAATTTGCTGCTCCTAGGTGTGTCAAGTGAATACTTAGGCAACACAATTATTTTATGTTTAATATTTGCACTGGGCGGCACGGTGGCGCAGTGGGTAGCGCTGCTGCCTCGCAGTCGGGACACCTGGGGACCTGGGTTTGATTCCCGGGTCCTCCCTGCGTGGAGTTTGCATGTTCTCCCCGTGTCTGTGTGGGTTTCCTCCGGGCGCTCTGGTTTCCTCCCACATTCCAAAGACATGCAGGTTAGGTGGATTGGTGATTCTAAATTGGCCCTAGTGTGTGCTTGGTGTGTGGGTGTGTTTGTGTGTGTCCTGCGGTGGGTTGGCACCCTGCCCGGGATTGGTTCCTGCCTTGTGCCCTGTGTTGGCTGGGATTGGCTCCAGCGGACCCCCGTGACCCTGTGTTCGGATTCAGTGGGTTGGAAAATGGATGGATGGATGGATGGATGGATATTTGCACTGGCGGCACGGTGGCGCTGTGGTAGCACTGCTGTCTCGTAGTATGGAGGCCTGGGTTCTCTTCCCGGGTTCTCCCTGCTTGGAGTTTGCATGTTCTCCCCATGTCTGCATGGGTTTCCTCCCACAGTCCAAAGACATGCAGGTTAGGTGGATTGGTGATTCTAAATTGGCCCTAGTATGTGCTTGGTGTGTGGGTGTGTGTGTCCTGCGGTGGGTTACGCCCTGCCCGGGATTGGTTCCTGCCTTGCACCCTGTGTTGGCTGGATAGATGGATAGTTGCTCTTAATTTAGATAATTATTGCAGACATCTGTTTTCACTTTCACAATAAAGAGTCTTTTTCTGTTGATCAATGCAAAAAGCCAAATTAAATCCACTGAAATTCAATGTGGTTCACCAAGAGGGTGAAAATGTTTTATAGGCACTATAGGTTTACATATAAAATGATGCTACTAGCCCCTGAAATGCAGTACATTTAAAAATGTTCAGAAGAGGTATGGTGGCCAGTTGGCTTGGCTTTGACATATCTCAGTGCCAAATCAAGATCAGCCTCTCACTTCTTTTGAGACCCTGAGTAAGTTTGCTTTACTAACCTGTGCTACAATTGTAGAGCATGTGTGCAAACAATTATAATTTATCCTGATCTTGTATAGTAAGCAAGTTACGATAGATGAAGGTATCAGCCAAATAAATAATTATAATACTAATAGTAATAACTGTATGTCCACAGTTCATGGATCAGTCTTCAACAGAGTTGTTTCCTCTCCTCTACTGCTGGCTGGTTTAATATTCAGTACATTCCCATTTTTTATTATTATTATTATTATTAATAATAATAATAGTAATAATAATAATAAGTAGGAAGCATGGTGTAGATGTTAAGGCACATTTCCGTAAAGCAAAAGGTTGCTAGTTTAGGTCCTGCTTCTGCCTCACTGTGTGACCCTGAGCAACTCACTTACATATACCATAATAATTATAATTCTTATTAGGAACTTAATGTAATTTACATAAAATTAATGTAAATAGATTTTTAAAAATGTACACATAGAAACTGAACCCATATTTTTAGATTTGCACACTGTTTGTGTTTTAATTAGATATTTTTGTGCGTATTTGTATGAAGCACTGTGAGCTTCTCAATGGGACGTATACTATATAAGAATGAGTTGAACTGAATATGCATTTTAACCCTAAATAAAAACCACACACACATTGTGAGAACTGGATGGATGATTTTCAGAAGGTAGTTCTTTATGTACTGTAGGCTCCCATCTGTGTTCTAAACCTGAAGAAAACCGAATGCTAGCGTATGCCTTCTGGCAAATTCTGGTGAGCAGTTGCTGTTTTCCCACACTTTGTACACAGAGCAGATGCCCGTGTCGGGCCAGCATGACAGAGCCCCAATGAGTGGCAGATACATTTGCTTATAAATTTAATTTGAAAATTGATGCTGTGTTAAACAACTTTAATTTGTGTTTCAACAATTCCATTCACTTAGTGCAGGGTGACAGAATTTTATTCAATATATTTTTCTTTTCTGAATGTAGAAAACTGTCTAGTTTTTAACCTGTCTCATGTCTTGTTGTGTTAATGCATTTTTTTACTAGGATATTATAATTTCACCTTTGTGAAAAAAAAACAATTTTTTCATATTTTATAAAAATTACAAGAACTACAAGCTTGAAAGTCACGCACAAGGGCAATTTTTTTTTCTTCATTTTTTTCAGATTAAATAGGTTATCCTAGATAGATGAATGATTCTGACAGAACTGGAGAGTATACCAATTGGTAAACAAGTCAGTACATTTCAGCTTACAAGTGGCCATAAATTAGGAATTGGGGTAATGCCAGAGAGAGCAGTCAGTAAGATCTACAAACTGAATGCATAGCCATGTGGGTTTCTCAATGAAAGGAGGACTAGGTTTGATGTTGGCTCAGGGTGTGAGGATGTTAATAGCAACTAAAGGAAAATGATGAATGAAACATTCAAATATAAAAGTAATTGAAACTAAAACCTAAAATACAGGATGGGTAAATTGAACTAATTTTTTCAAAAATGTCACCATAGTTTATAGTCTAAACACCCACATTTGCTGCTGTGCATTCTGATATAATTTATCCAATATATTAGAGATACCAGTTCTTTATCAACATGACAATCTGAAAAAAATGTAGTCAAATTTTCATAAATTTTGTTACATCTTGACTTTGTTTGACGATTGCTCTGAGTGTCTGGGTTTGCCAGTGTCCTGGATAAAAACCAAGATCCAGGCCTTTAATTATCCCTTTTGGTCACAGTCATCAGCCGTGTGTCTGACTGTGGAGAGAATGTAAACTTTGTTACTTACCTCAGTAGCAACATTCATGTCTGTGTTGACTCTTCCTATGAAGTGAATACATGGATTGGGAGAACATGAGGGGTCATGAGGTTGCTGGAAAGGGTTGTGTGGTGCTTCCGATATCAATGCAAAAGGTTGAAGGTCCAAGTCTTTAGAGTCCTGGTGCTTCCTGTCTTGCTATATGGTTGCAAAACATGGACGCTATCCAGTGACCTGAGACAAAGACTGGACTCCTTTGGTACTGTATCTCTTCGGATAATCCTTTGTGTATTGCTAATTTGACTTTGTATTGAACGAGTGGTTGCTAATGGAGTCCCGAATGAGGAAGATTACATGCATTGTGTGTCGGTTACAGCACTATGGCCATGTGGCGCAATTCCCTGAGGGTGATCCAGCTTGTTGTATCTCCATTGATGAGGACCCGAGTGGCTGGACCAGGCCAAAGGATGCCCAGATAATACCTGGCTGCGGCAGATAGATGGAAATTTATGGAGGGTGGGACTGGACTGCATGTCTGCCTAGGGGGTTGCCAACCAGGATCCTGAGCTGTTTCATCGTGTGGTGGGCGTGGTAACACACTGTACCAGTGCTTGCTCCCCAAACTTGACCTGAACTGATATTGTTACTTTTTTGTCTGTTTTGGAAGCCATGCTCTAAAGTTGTACGTCCTATATTGTTTTTTTTATCTTTCTTCCATTAGCTCTCAGCTCCATTAAGATGCTTATAGGTATAGTCAAATTATCAATTAAGTGAACTAAGCTAGCGCCAGAAAGTTAGTAAGGGAATTGTGTACATCTTTCAGCGCTAAAATGACATGAAACATACAGCCAAGATAATGCTGGAGGAGCTTCGAGACAAGCACCTGACTGTCCTTGAGTGGCCCTGCCAAAGCCCAAACTTAAACCCCATAGAACACGTGTGGAGAGACCTGAAGATTGCAGCTTACAGACACTTATCCAAGCAGATTCAAAACTGCCTAAGTGGCTTCTACGATGCACTGAAAAAAGGGTCTGAATATTAATATGAATGAGAGATTTCAGTTTTCCATTTTTGAATTTGCAAATCCTTCGGTTCAGTTTCACACTGTCATTATGGGTTATTGTGTGTAGACTGATTGGCAAACAAGAAACAGGAAGTGTATCTATGTAAAATTAAACCTACAACACAATCAAGTGTGCAAATATTAAAGACCGAAGGAGCATGCTGTGACCAAATATAATGGATGATGCCCAGTAGTTAGTTACTACTATATTTTTATGAATGGACGACAGTGTGGGACCCCAAGCCAATAATAAACACATGATCCCCAATATATAATAGACAACTGTCTTGGGTGACTTGGCCTTTTAATTGCATTGTTGGGTTCGGAATTGTAGAGGCTCCTTGGACCACTATGCTGAGTTCTGACAGAATGGAAGTGTTTCTTGGTTAAGGCTTACAAACTCACTTCACACGCTAAGGCCATAGAGCTTGGAGGTGGGAGGATTAATGTTAACAAGATTCCAGCTGTGTAAGGACTGGAGGGAAATAAAAAACGCAAATCAATATTATGGTTCAGAAAATAACCAGGGAGTGGACTGAAACAAAAGGTGATGGACATGGGATTAGTTTGACTACAGGAAAAGTGAGATTCTTGGCAAGGACCTAAACAAAAGCATAAGAGATTTTAAGCCAAAGATTCTGTAGCAACTTTGTTTACATGGATGAAGATTTTTTTTTTTTGGTTACAAAACTGATCAAACACTGCTAATGACTGCTTTGTTCCCTTCATTTTTCTTAGGTGGAACAAGATAACAAAATATAATGCTAAAATTAATAAAAATTCCAATGACACCAGGAAAGCCGTAATATAGGTTCATGAAAGACTGGAGGAAGAAAAGCCAGAAGAAAGTAAATTCCTCTGGAAATGAGCAGGAGAAAACACAAAAAAGTATCAACCTAATGGGAACTACTATGGGCAACCTATATTTGAGAAAATATCTCAGTTGTTGGATAGGCAGGCCCAGAAAGATACTTATTTTCTGCATCTAATGTCCCCTGTACCCCGCTGTTATTACTTATTTTTGTAATGAATTCCATTTCTATCTGCATATTTTGATCACTGATATCTTTCTTTTGGTCAGCTCAAGAATGCCTCCTTCTGGCCAGAATATCAAAAAGTAAAAGCTATGCAACATTTTTTCTGAATTAATATGCAGCTAATGGAGTGATGTTGCCAAACTTTGTTGCCATGTACAGATATGCTTAACAAAAGATAAGAACAATACTCCTTTCATTTAAAATGTAAAATAACATTATGGAATGATGTGAAGGCCGTGAAGGTAGATTGTATACTATGCAGAAAGCTTAGTACAATTAGGCTTTTGGAAATAGATACAACTTACATTATATAGCTGAATACGACTGCTTACATGAACTATAAAAATCAATCTGCGATTTGCCCACAACTTTAATGAGCATTCTCATAGTCCCTAAATATGAGTACCAAGGGAAGACTGTAATCTTGGCTGGTCTCTGTCATGTTGGTAACTGTCTGAATGTGGTCCGTACAGGAGAAATTCTTGTGCCATCTTGCTTTTTCAACTGGTTTTTCATCCTTTAGACAAGTTAAAATATGATGGAGCATCACTTTCATGAAGATCTTGTAGATAGCTAAAGCAGACAAATGGAACTATAGTTTTGAATTTTGTCTTTTTCACGATTGTTTACGATAAGTATGGCAAGTTGAGGTCTTCCACTGGTCTTGTGTCTTCCAGCTGTTAATGCACCTGAACAGGCATGCCAGCTGGGGTTAAAGATAGGAGTGGCCAGTCTTCAAGATGTTAGTGGTGATCTTGACTAGATCTGGTGCTTTCTGCTCCTCATGATAAAACAGAACTCCTAATATTGGACTATAGGATGAGTGATACTTCTAGCTCTTTAGCCTTCAGGTGAGTGCATTGGTCACACTGGGAATGGGTGAGTGTAAAATTCCTCAACAATCTTCTCTACGGCTAGCCTTGATGTAACTAAGACTCTGCATTTTCCTTTATGGAAGGAAGGACTGCATTGACTTTAGACAGTTTTGAATTTTTCCTTACAGTTTTTAGCCTTTTCCACCACCTTTCTCTCCTGATACACTTTAATGTCATCTTCAGAGCAGAGCTTGCTGAGGAGGCAAAATGTTCAATGCCACAAACGTGCCTAGAAGACTAGATGGCGATGGTTAAGGAGAGTGCAGGTGGCTTCTGATGTCCTTACTTCTTGTTCGCAGTCTCAGTCTGAGTGATGAAGGAGACAATACTGGCATATTCTTTGGAAACAAATCTGGTCTCTGGTGGCATCCACTTGACTAGAGTGTCGCAGAAAAGCTACTCGTCTATGGTTCCCCTGTAGATGGTGGGACGGTGATGGCTGGTCTTTGCCTTGTTGTGAGAGAGGTGGATGTGGCATCGGAAGAGGTAACAGATCAGGTCTGGAATGGTCTAAAAATGTTGACATCCTTCTCCGTGTAGAGGCAGTTGGCAAGGATGTGGTCGATGGACTTTCTGCTTGGTGCCTTCCATGTAATTCTCAGTGGTCCTTCCTCTTTTGTTGGGAGTTCATTTGTGTTCCATGTTTTGTTTAGCAGAACTTAGTCTAATAGCATAGGATGTTATGAGATTGGCATCCATGGGGGAGGACTAGAATTTTGTTGACCTCTTCCATTACCACTCGTGTGTTGATATCATCTACAATGAACATGAAGCAGGTCTTTAATGATTTCGTGGCTATGAAGACATCTTTGTAGAGTGGAGGTAAGAGCATGAGTGCAGTCATATTTGGATCCTTTCCATGTGTGGGTTACTGAGGTGTGCTCTTCGTGAGCTGCTCTGTAAAGGTTTGGCATAGAGTACTAATCATGACTTACCAAGGCAAGTTGTCAAACCTTCTGTGTTAGTTGGGATCACCAGATGAAGTCGGCAGTATTTTGTTTCCTCTCAATTTGAGTGTTTAGGTTTTTCTTTTTTGGCATGTTTTTTCTATTCCTTGAGATTCTTGAGCTTAGTTGATTTAGGGTTTAATTAATTTCATGTAATTCTTAGTGTTTTTTTCTTGGTTTTCCTTTTCCTTTTTTTTTTTCAAAATTTTGGGAATTTATTGTAACTCAATTAGATTGTTCATTCCTGAATTTTTGGTTCCTTTGGTTCTTATTATCAAATTTAGTAATTATAAATCCTTAACTATTTGAATATTAATTTCAATTATGACTAATTAAGGGATATAAAGTTTTTTGGGGCTGGATTTTTGTGTGTTATTCCTTTCTCTTTAGGTGGTCCTCAGAATATGCTGACAATTTAAGATTGGGCTGTGTTTTCAGTGTTTGTCTGAACTTTGTTGGTAATAAATAATGATATCTTAAAGTCATCTATTCTAAAAATTCTCTACCTATGGAATCACTTCTTAAAATGGTCAGGAAGTATTTAAAGGTATCTCACATAGAAACACATACTGTATCTTAAGACACATGGGAAATCCTCAGACTGACCTCCATTTTGAAAAATTTCAAATATATTTTTATATATTTTAAATTGACTTTAGGATATCATAAAATTTGATCTTTCTTAAAATGAATATAATTTAAGGATTTCAAAACTGAAATGTAACTATTTTAAATTAACTTGTGGCATTTTAGGCAGATCAGTGGTGCAGTGAGCAGTGCTAAGTGAAATGATTTGTTGAAAATTGAATTCACAGCGTAACTTAGTGCTTCCCTTCACAAAACAGTTTGTGAAATAAAGAAAGATGTTTAGTTTCGTGTTTGGAAGTGTATTCTTTCTTTATTCTACATGTGTCTGTCTCTCATTTAACAATTAAATTAAGATCAGTGGAGAAAAAAATGACCAGAATTATGCATATCCTCAACTAGGATAAGGATATATCTAGGTAACAGGAGAGTTTGGCAGCATTGGCTTTCCATATAGTGACGTAGTGTGGAGAATGTAATGAAATAATTTAATATGCACAACGGTGTGTCTTCATATAGAAACTGTGCAGAATGTCATATTTTTAAAAATGTGCTGAACTTCTTTGGAATCATTTTAACAAGAGGCATCAATCAAATTAATTTGATTTGTGTGGTGCGTATTACATGTGTTAGGCAACTACAGAAAAAAACACAGATAAACAAAAAAGTGTAAACAAGGAAGCATTATACCTTGTTTTCTATCCAAAAAAACTTCAAAATCTAAAAAAAAATGTTTATGTGAGTTTTGCATTTTGCAGTTTTGCATTAGTGAAACTGTCTGTAAATCAAATTTTACCATCAGTTTTGCAAAAGTATACGCAAATCAAAATGTACCTGTTTCGCTCATCACTATCAATGACTTATTGTTTCTTCTTTACTGTGCTGGCACACTTATTTATAAACTGCCTATTGTGCCTTCAGTGTGAAGTTTGCTTTTTCATATTGTATGCTTTTCACCTTGCACCCGAGTCTTTTGTTTCCCTGCAAAATAAAAAAAAAACGCAAATGGGTCATTCTAAATGAATCTGTTGAGAGTGAATGATGGACTGTCATCTTATCCAGGCCATGTTTTTAATAAACATTTTCAGTGAATGAAACATTTAGAGAATGCATTCATTATTAGATATTATTTACACACTTTGAGGCATGTCAACCAGATTTCACAGTATCTCTGAATGACTTCCTGCATTGTTTTGAGATAATAGGCAATAAATTTAGATTTCCTCTATCCAATGTGCATTTAACTTATTAAGAGAGTTTAGGAAAATAGTGCAACATATAGAGTAACAGTTATAATATTTAGGAAGCCCTCTGATAATGAACAACAGCTGCATAATTAAGGTGTCCCAGCTGTTCATAGCACATATTGCTTCGGGCCAAAAAATGTTTTTGAACCTTCTGGACTGAGTTTGAATACTATGTTACTGTTTACCTAGCAGTGGTTAAATTGGGTAATATGGTACAGACTTTACTAGTGTCATACCTTATGACAAGTTATCAAACTGTAAACAAAAGAACACTTTGAAACTGTTAAGTAAGGGGGTAGATCTGTTATGCTTTGTGGTTGTGTGGTGGCCTTTTTTTCTTTTTTCTTTACGGCCTGGCAATAACATGGAAGCCTCTTGTATCTCCAATCCATTTTACATGAATGCAACACTTATTTAAGTAAGAAAGTAGTCAGGTATATATTTTCACACAAGTACGCATAGGAGGCAGCTAAAGGGCTCAAAAGAGAGTAATTCCATGCCGGACCAAGGGATGGCAGAGCGTACTGATCCTATCTCTTTCCTGCCTCCCTTGTCTGGGTGAGATATTCGGGTAGTGCATTAATTAGCAGAACGCAGGTGATTTCTTCCACAATCTGCCAGGTGTTATTAATATCTAGCCTTAGCCAGCACCCAATTCTACCCCACAGGCAGAATGCCTCAGGGTGGGTTGGTCGCGCTGGATCAAACTCCCATTGTAATATTTTCCCTGCCTGTTGGCCTGGAGAAAGCATCAGTGCACTCTGCCACTCTGTGCCACTCTGCACTCTGCCCTGGTCCGGCATGGAATTACCCTCTTTTGAGCTCTTTAGGTGCTTCCCTTGTGCGCATGTGTGGCAATATATACAATAAATATAAATATATATATATACAGTATATATACCAGTAACAGTGCACTGCACAATAAGATGCAGTGAATACACTTGACTTGAGCATTCCTAGTTTTCATACTCTTTCTCTGTACATTTAGCATTTGTTTGCTCAGAGGTTGATGCGCTTGCTGCTTCCTGAGGAACTCTGCTTTTCTCCACCCTAGCAGCCTGTTTCTTCTCTGTCGGCATCTTTTTGCATTAAAACTGATTAAGTCAGTGTTTGTGTTGCAATTACTTAATGTGTTTTCCTTAATTTTTCATTTAAGCTGGTACTTAAGCCTTCAATCTGCCTCAAGAATGATTTAAGAGGTGGGAGGGAATGAGAACAGTGGTTGTGCTGGCCCCTGCTGAGAGTTGATTCTACAATAAAATAAAATAAAAACAAAAAGAGGAATAACCTTGGAGGTCAATCATCACCCTGAAAGTAGATAGTAGACATCATGTAGTATATGTGTACCAAATTTCAGGTGAACAGGTCAAACGGTTTGCGAGCTGCAGGTGATTTAAAATCCTGGACAGACAAACAGACAGCCATGGTAGCGTATTATATAAGAATATATATATATACTATAACTAAAAGAAAATCTTGAGACGAGACTATTGTCAAGAGATTTTTTCAAGTCCCGCCCTCCTCTCAACCATTTCAGGTTAACGGCCCATGCTCATGGTCCTCTCACCTCTCATTCGTGTGAGTGCTTTTGTCAGACAGAGTTCTTGTGCTCTCAGCTCTTATAAATTTTTACGTTTTCCTCACTTTAAGTTCCCAATAAAAGAAGACTTATTATGTCCAAATCTTATTGAAGAAACGATGAAGTCAAACAAATTAACATGAAAATTGTCGATCGGTTACACAGCAAATTGGTTAAATGCGTATCAATAGACTATGCTGAAACAGTTGGTGATCATGCAGATAATTTATGTATGAGTGATGGGCTATGCAATAGGACAAGATTAGTAGTATTCAAAATTGGTTGAACAATTCTGACATGTAAAATTTTAACAGGTGACAAGAAAGCTAATGTATCTTCATTAGAAGATCTGACATTAGACACCAAAGGAGATCTTGATATGCCATTTGTATTAAAACGTTTACAGTTTGCCATTAGAATAACTTTTGTTATGACAATTAACAAATCACAGGTGACAAAAATTCAAAAAAGTTTATTTTTTAGAGAGAAAGAAATGATATTCACTCACGGACAGTTATACGTTGCATTATCATGATGTAACTCCAAACACGGAATCAAAATTCAGTGTGATATTAACGAAAAGTTAATTCCAAATATTGTTTTTACTGAAGTTTTACAGTAAAAGTGTAAGTTTAAAAAGAATTTGAGTGTTAATTTCAAAGCCAAACAGAACGAAAATATATAACTCAATGAATACCTCTAACACAACATGAAAAGCTATTCTAACAGGAAACTGTAAACGTTTTAATACGAATGGCGTATCAAGATTTTCTTTGGTGTCTAATGGTATCCACAAAAGATTATGCATATGTAACAATTCCCATGAAAATAACAATCTGTTTAAATTGTACATCCGCTTCCCCATACGCGAGTGGCAGAGCTGCAAAGTGGATAGTGTGTAGCGCCCGCCCGGGGACTGGCGAGTGAAGCCCCCTAGTGTATTTATATATATATATATATATATATATATATATATATATATATATGTTAGCCTATTTCTGGACTTGAAACCTATAACCTGCTCATCACCACTTGCAATGTAGTAAGTGCATGTAGTAATAAAATACATTGCATTTTTCATTCTAACAGATGGTGCACCACAAACAGTAGTACTACTTTTATCCCATACCAAATTGAATATAACAAATGCATAGCAAGTGAACAGACACACAGAGACACTTGTCCTTTTATTAAGGTAAACAAGTTGATTGCTATCTGTCTAGCAGTTACTCTCTGTTTGACATATTTAGTGTTAATGTTTGCAGTACACCATTTACTAGTATATATTTTATAATGCAGATAGTAATAAAATACATTACATTTTTCAGTCCATCAGATGGTGCCTCTCCATTTACGAATCCCATAACAAATGGCATATAACAGAGGCATAGCAGCCAGACACACAGACAGTTGTCCTTTTATTAAGATGGATGTTTAGGCACAACTCCAAACTATCAACCTAATCTGTGATATACTGTAGGGAAAATCCAATGTACCTGTGACCAGAGTCTGACCCTGCGAATGAAAAAAGTGAGGCTCGACATATGGATTGGAGGATTTATTCAGTGTCTTATGACCAAAGCACATTATAATTTGACACAGATATTTACTTGAGAGCAGAGAGGAGTTATAGGAATTATTTGTTATTGTGACACATTTCATGACAAGTAACAGTCCTCAGTACTGTTAACTTCAAGATGCTTTTTTGTAAATGGTTGTCAAAATAAATATCTGCAAATCAATTATTTTTGGCTATCTAATACTTAACAATATTAGTGAAATGCGGAAAAAAGTAATTTTGTATTTACTTGAATAGCAGTTTACAAACACAACTGCTTAAGTTTATAGACACTTTGTTTTAACCTAATAAAGATTTGCATGACATTTTGCTTTTTATTGCTTTGCCAAAGAGACTTGTGGTCCTTTAATAATCTGCACTGAGACTGAATGTATCTGCAGGCTTCACCATATGAACACGTTCTCATTGCCTGCTCAGATCTTTCAGTAATTTGCATTCTTTTGTGTACAGATAAAGACAGTCTGAGCCACCTATTTGAAGTACAGAGTTTACCAGCTGCTATCCACTGCCAGCCCTCATTAGAGGCCTGCTGTTCCTCTGAGAACCACACCACATGTTACGCCCTGCCTCATATACACATTAGCCTGTTGCTGCTCCCTAAATTACCATCTACAAAAGATTGCTCAGTGTTTCCATACAGACCAAGCCTGATCTGTGCATCTTAAGAGGGTCTCGGCCATGATCAAGCTGAACTAATTGAGGATGCTAGGGGCAAATGTTTGCTTGCACAGCAACAGGTTGGCAGAAAAAAATATCAATTTTTTGCTTCTTCAACTGACTTTATTCATCTAAATCATATGACTTTAGGGTTTGTTATTATTTTGTGACATAATATTCACTTGGGAACTGCGGGAACAGATAATAACATTTTAGTGCTAATATTGATTTTCAAAAGATTTTTTTCAGTTTTTCTGGGTTTTCATTATGATTAAATTATGAAGTATATACAAATATATGCCCTGCGGTGGGCTGGTGCCCTGCCTGGGGTTTGTTTCCTGCCTTGCACCCTGTGTTGGCTGGGATTGGCTCCAGCAGACCCCCGTGACCCTGTAGTTAGGATATAGCGGGTTGGATAATGGATGGATGGATGGATACAAGTATATTTTTTAAGTAACATAATTAAGAAGTCATGATTTACCTTACTTTTGACAATCATTCATCCACTTTCTAGACTAATTTTTTTGAGTGGAGCGATGCACACATCACTCTGGGTCTTAATTTTACCTTAAAAATAGGTTTAATGAAGCAAGTAAGAAAGAAAATGCATTTTCAATCTAGGCTCTATCTGCTGGTGGCCCTGAAATAGATTAAACAGATTGAATTATGTTATATAATTATTTTCCCTGTAAAAAATAAAATATACAGTCTCTGCTGCTAGACCCTTTACCAGAATGTACTCTATACTATATATACGGGATAGACTGTGTGACCCCAAAGCCCCAGACTTCAGACACAGGTGTACATACACAGTCAAGTGTTCAAGTCAAGTGAAATTTTATTATATAAAAATATCTTTCACATGTTCTTCTTTCCAGCATGATATACTGTAATAATAAATCTCCTCCACTCTCCTTCAGACAAGCCTTGTCCTCTTCCCCTACTCCTTTATACCAGTCCTGGGAGTACTTCCAGTGCCATTACATGGCACCTAGGAAGCACAGAAGCCTCACAAGGTGGGGACAGCATTCCCTGGTGGCACCCATGGAATCCTACAGGGCTGCCCTATGGGACTACAATTCCCAGTACCCTCTACAGTTGTGGATCTGGTTACACTGGCTCAGGAATGCTGCCATTCAACTCACTTGAGGTGCATGCAGTCTTGGTATGCTTCTTTCCCAAGTCCATCCACTACTCTGGCTTCCCAGCTGGATCGGAATCTTCTGTTTAGTCCCACTGAGATGCCAGCCTGTCCATGTTGGCATGGCGTATTCAGCTCTGCCTCCTCGCCAGGTGAGGGAACAGGGTCCAGCCAATACATCCTGGCCATCTACTACAATATATAGATAGAAAAATAACAATTTCAAAAAGAAGCATGTACTGGAAATAACAACTTACGGCATCCTGCCAATGAGGGTGGATGGACTACCCTATTTTTAGAACATCCTTCACCTGTGTGGGTTGCTCCAGAACTACTTGCAAGACAGGCACAATCATCACAGCCGGCACGTTAAAATATGGTCAAGGCACATTTTTCAGATTCCTGAAATGAGCAAAATTTTACAAAGCAGTAGATATACAATGTGATATTGGAAAATTAGGAAAATTAGGAAAATAAGCTAATACCACATACTGACACCTAGATGATAAATGCGCATGCACCATCTTTATTTTTGAATGCTCGCAGTGAGATGAGGTGTTGCAGACTGCAATATGTAAAATTTTAATCTTTTAAAATCAAAATATTTCTTACAGGTTTCAAAGGTAATATATGCATAGTGTAATGCACTGAATGTGTATGTAATTTTTAAGGTTTACACTTTTTTTGTATTATAATTAAAAAATACTGTTATATGAAAATGCTGCCCTTACCAAAAGGAAACAAACGCAAACCTAGGTGGTGAAAGGCTATTTTTTCCTCTGGATTGTTAGATGGCAGATCACTACTTATTATGGGTTACCTGACCTAATCCTAAAAACATTCTAACCCTTTACACTTTCCAGAAGACTCAGGCACATGGCCTGGTGTTTCTGGCGACCTCCCTGACCTTCGATGTAATTCCAGAGTGAAGATGCCACTATAATGATGTTTAAAGCAGTTTGTGTGCCAGAGACTATTTTAATGCAGAATTGGGAAAATAGTGAACACATTCTCAAGTGATACCAGGAGAAAACTTTAGAGACATACTGAGAGGAGTGAAAATGAGATTAAACCACATCACTGGCAGGCAGGCAGGCACCAACGACAGGTACTGTGCAAGGTACATCAGCCAGGTTTGAATCACCAAAAGAATGAGCTGACATTACATCATCTACTGTATAGCAGGAGAGCCTATAAAAATGGAAGGTACAGAGAGGACAACAGGTCTGTTTTCTATTCTGTTCATTTGGACTTAGATGTCCTCTATGTTTATCCTATGTTTCTGTGATTATTTAATTTAATAAAGTGATTCGTCTATGACACTTTGGTCGCCTTGGTATTGACTACACATTTTATTTATATATATTCTATTCTGTATGTTTGGAGTCCTACAACATGAAGAAGACAATCCCTTAGGCAGTTGGAGTACCCTCTCCAGTGTACTCACTCATACTTTGAAAGCAGTTAGTGCAAAGACCAAGAGTGAGCAGATGCAATATAATAAACACGTTTGAACATTTCTTGTCGATTTTCAGAGTCTGAATAAACACCCGAAAGAAAATTGTAAGATATTATTTAAAAGAACCTTTCTTGATTAGCTTACTGAAGTAGACATAAAATCTCAGATGTACTTAGAGGCTGTGAATTTTCTTATCATTTGTATTACACTAAAAGCATGTGTGGATTCTACAATTGCACTGCGATGGCCAGTGATAACATCACTTCAGGAGTGGCCCACTGAATCAAAACGCTAATTAAAAGGGCAGGCTCAGTTATGGGATGAACTCTGGACTCCCTGGAGGTAGTAGTGAAGGGGAGAATTAAAACTGAGAGCCATAATGAACAATGCTATACATCCTCTCTGTAACACAACTAACACTGAGGACTTTCAGCCAACAAATTATTCAGAGAAGTCTGTCAATAAATGCTTCTGGGGCTCCTTTATACCAAAATCAATCTGTCTGCATAATGCCATAATGTTGCCTATGTGATTTGGGTCTGGTGTTAACCATTAAACCATGAATGCAATACAAGTTCTGCCACCTTGTGGGCCAACTGATCACGATACACCCACCCTTAAGTTATATAAAGGGCCTGGCTGAAAATAAATTGTCCAACT